>NC_088908.1:25777637-26377637 GCF_037157495.1 Lathamus discolor
TGAGGTGAGACTGACTGGTCTGTAATTCCCCAGTCTTCCATTTTCCCCTTCTTGAAAATGGGGGTTATATTTCCCTTCTTCCAGTCATCGGAACTTCACCTGACTGCCATGATTTTTCAAATATGATGGCCAGTGGCTTAGCAACTTCATTCGCCAGCTCCTTCAGGACCCGCGGATGGATTCCATCAGGTCCCACGGACTTGTGCGCGTTCAGATTTTTAAGATGGTCTCGAACCAGATCCTCTCCTACAGTGGGCCCAAGGTCTTCATTCTCACAGCCCCTGCATCTACTTTCTAAGAACTGGGTGGTGCAGTCAGAGGCGAAGAAGTCATTCAGAACCTCAGCCTTCTCCAAATCCTGCGTAGCCAGTTCTCCCAAAAGCTTCCTCAGGGGGCCTATTTTGTCCCTAGTCTGTTTTTTGTTTGCTACGTACCTGTAGAATCCCTTCCTATTATCCTTAACATCCCTGGCTAGGTTTAATTCTAACTGGGCCTTAGCTTTCCTAACCTGGTCCCTAGCTTCCCGGACAACATCCCTGTACTCTACCCAGGCCACCTGTCCTTGCTTCCATTTTATATAAGCCTCTTTTTTCCTTTGAATTTTCCTCAGCAGCTCCTTATCCATCCAAGGAGGTCTCCTGGCCCTCCTGCTGCACTTCCTTCTAGTTGGGATGCAGCGCTCCTGAGCTTGTAGCAGGTGATCCTTGAATATCAACCAACAGTCTTGGGCCCCCCTGCCCTCCAGGGCTATATCCCATGGAACCTTACTAAGCAGGCTCCTGAAGAGGCCAAAGTCTGCTCTTTTGAAGTCCAGGGCAGTGAGCTTGCTACACGCTCTTCTCACTCTCCTGGGGATCTCATATTCGACCATCTCACGATCGCTGCATTCAAGGCTGCCCTGGAGTACCACATTCTCAACAAGCCCTTCCCTGTTGGTGAGCACAAGGTCAAGCATGGCACCTCTCCTTGTCGGCTCATCTATTACTTGCAGAAGGAAGCTCACCTTTATGTTGCCAATCTAAGTCCATCTGAGCCTCTTCAATCTTAGCAGCTTTATCCACTTGTTGGTTGTTCTGGTGTTCCTCAGTGGCCCGACTCTTGGGTACATGGGCATCTACATGGCGTACCTTCACCACCAGGTTCTGCACCCGGGCAGTGATATCTTGCCACAGTGCAGCAGCCCAGATGGGTTTGCCAGTTGCTTCGCTTCCATTGCTGCAACCACCCCCACAGGGCATTTGCTTCGCTTCCATTGCTGCAACCACCCCCACAGGGCATTTGCCACCATCCATGAGTCAGTATAGAGATAAAGTACTGGCCACTTTTCTCATTCAGCAATGTCCAGGGCCAGCTGGATGGCTTTCACCCCCGCAAACTGACTCGATTCGCCCTCTCTTCCAGCAGTTTCTGCAACTTGTCGTCGAGGACTCCATACGGCTGCCTTCCATCTCTGATGCTTTCCCACAGTACGGCAGGACCCATCAGTAAACAAGGCATACTGTTTTTCACTTTCTGACAGTTTGTTATATGGTGGGGCCTCTTCAGCACACATCACCTCCTCCTCTGGTGACATTCCAAAATCTTTGCCTTCTGGCCAGTCCATGATGACTTCTAGAATGCCTGGACGACTGGGATTTCCTATTCGAGCTCGTTGTGTAATTAGTGCAGCCCATTTACTCCATGTAGCATCAGTTGCATGATGTGTAGAGGAGACCCTGCCTTTGAACATCCAGCCCAGTACGGGCAACCAGGATGCCAGGGGGAGCTGTGCTTCAGTGCCAATCACTTCCGAAGCCGCTCAAACCCCTTCACAGGCTGCCAGCATCTCTTTTTCAGTTGTGGTATAGCTGGCCTCAGATCCTTTGTACCCCCGACTCCAAAAGCCAAGGGGTCGACCTCGAGCCTCCCCTGGAGCTTTCTGCCAGAGGCTCCAGGCAGGACCATTTTCCCCAGCTGCGGTGTACAGTACATTTTTAACATCTGGCCTGGTCCGGACTGGTCCGAGGGCTACTTCATGAACTATATCGTGTTTAATTTGCTCAAAGGCTTGTTGTTGCTCAGGACCCCATTTTAAATCATTCTTCTTCCGGGTCACATGATAGAGAGGGCTTACAATCGAACTGTAATTTGGGATGTGCATTCTCCAGAACCCCACAGCACCCAAGAAAGCTTGTGTTTCTTTCTTATTAATTGGTGGAGACATTGCTGTTATCTTGTTGATCACATCTGTGGGGATCTGTCTACGTCCATCTTGCCACTTTATTCCCAAAAATTGAATCTCCCGTGCAGGTCCCTTGACCTTACTCCGTTTTATGGCAAAACCGGCTTTCAGCAGGATTTGGGTTATTTTCCTCCCTTTCTCAAAGACTTCTTCAGCTGTATCGCCACACACGATAATGTCATCAATGTATTGCAGGTGTTCTGGAGCTTGCCCCTGTTCCAGTGCAGTCTGGATCAATCCATGGCAAATGGCTGTGTTTCCACCCCTGGGGCAGTCGGTTCCAAGTGAAATGGACACCCCTCCAAGTAAAAACAAACTGTGGCCTGCACTCTGCTGCCGAAGGAATTGAGAAAAATGCATTGGCAATATCAGTCGTGGCATACCACTTGGCTGCCCTTGACTCTAATTCATACTGAAGTTCTAGCATGTCCGGTACGGCAGCACTCAATGGCGGTGTGACTTCATTCAGGCCACGATAGTCTACTGTTAGTCTCCACTCTCTGTTAGACTTTCGCACTGGCCATATGGGGCTATTAAAGGGTGAGTGGGTCCTGCTGATCACTCCCTGACTCTCCAGTCTACGAATCAGCTGATGGATAGGAATCAGGGAGTCTCGGTTGGTGCGATATTGCCGCCGGTGCACTGTTGTGGTTGCTATTGGCACTTGTTCTTCGACTTTCAGCAGCCCCACAACAGAAGGATCCTCTGAGAGACCAGGCAAGGTGGACAGCTGCTCAATTTCCTCAGTCTCCAAAGCAGCAATACCAAAAGCCCATTGGTACCCTTTTGGGTCTTTGAAGTACCCTCTCCTGAGGTAGTCTATGCCGAGGATGCATGGAGCCTCTGGACCAGTCACAATGGGGTGTTTTTGCCATTTCCTCCCAGTTAGGCTGATTTCAGCCTCCAGTACAGTCAACTTTTGGGATCCTCCTGTCACTCCAGAAATATAGATGGGTTCCACCCCTTGACAGCTTGACGGCATCAGGGTACACTGTGCACTGGTATCTACTAGAGCCTTATACTTCAGTGGGACTGATGTGCCAGGCCATTTGATCCACACAGTCCAGTAAATCCGATTATCCCCTACCTCCACCTGGCTGGAGGCAGGGCCCCTCTAATAGTTATCACAACTTTGAACACTTAGGTCATATTGAAAGGGATTATTCTTCGTTATCACAGGAGCTGGAGTAAAGTCAGCTCTTCCACTCCATCTGGGGGCCTGCTCACCAGAGACTGAAGCCGCAGCTCTCATGGGATGATGAGTCTTGGGCCTTGCTCCCCTCTTCAATTCGCTCACCCGTTCCTCCAAAGCTGAAGTATGTTTTCCATCCCACTTCGTCATGTCTTCTCCGTGATCCCGCAGATAAAACCATAGGGTGGCCCGTGGCGTATACCTCCTGTATCTTCTCTCTCGAAGAATAGGACGCCTTTTGTTAATAGCTGAGACGTGTGTTGGTACACGTGAGGAGCTGGATAAATCAGATCGTCCCTCAATTGTTTGAGATCCTGGGACAGTTTTTCCACAGCTGAGATGATGGAAGGGGTGAGGTTGTCTTTGAACTCTCAGAGTTTATGAATCATTTCATCTACTGTTAGTGGTACTATGTCATTCCAGGTTACTGTTGCCAATGAATGGGCATATGATGACAGTGCATTCCGTGTTAGTTTTCGCCACATGGGTCATGTACATAATCTGGGTCTATGGGTATATCCCCATTATTTGGCTTGATGTGATCATCTCTAAGATGGCTGATTCCCTCAGAGACTGGATGCCTTTGTCTAAAGTAGTCCACTTGGCCGAACGACTCATAACATCGTCCTTGTATGGAAACCTTTCTTTCACAGCTGCCAAGAGCCACCTCCAAAGACTGAGGGACTTTTTCTCTCTTGCAATTGCTTTGTCAATTCCCCCTTCTCTAGCAAGTGATCCCAGCTGCTTGTCTTCCCTACCTTCTAGCTCGTGACCATCGGCCCCATTGTCCCAGCATCGGAGCAACCAGGTGATGATGTGCTCCCCTGGTTGACGGGTAAAATCTTTTCGCATATTCCGTAGCTCGGTTGAGGTCCGAGGTCGAGAAGTCACCTCTTCTTCTTCGTCATGTGATGATGACTCCTCCTCACATACTGGACCAGGTGGTGAATACATTGTTTCTTCATCTTGCTTCACCCTTCTTGCCTCCTTTTGTTGCATCAAACGATGCTACAGCATCATTTGAGAGTTTTGAAGTTCTTGAATGGCCTTTTAATATTGTTGAGACCTGTTTGCTGATTGTGATGGGGATTACCATGTTGGCACGCATACAGAGTGTGTTTTGCCCACAACTATTTCGTCTGATTTCAAGAGTTAAGCAGAGTCAGGTTTGGGCCTTGTCTGGCGTTAAACGACAATATAGGAGGACCAAGAGATTTTCCCTGAGGCTGGGCAGCCATGAGTGGCAGGGTGTGTGGGATAGTATGGACAAGTACCTAGGTCAGTGGGCTTCTCCCGTACTTTGGAATTTCACCACCGAACAAGTGCAAATTCCGGAAGAATTAGTAAAACACTTAAATGAGGTGTGTGGTCGGTCTGGCCATTCCAGAGACGGACAAATCATGACAACGTGCTGGGGCTTGGCCTATGCTTACAGGGCCTTGTTCAACACTACCCAGCACCTTCAAAAGGAAAAAAAACGCCCCTGCATCTGAGGGCAAAGCAACAGTCAGCGCAGCTACTCCAGCTCCAAGCAAAGCAGCTACACCACCCCCAGCGACAAGTACAGTGGCTACCCAAACTTTGGCTGCAACAGACAGCACGGCTACCCCAGCTCCAAGCACAGCAGCTACACCACCCCCAGCGACAAGTACAATTGCTACTCAAGCCACAGTGATAATCACTGCAGCTAAACCAGAGGACCAATTTGTACCAATATCGGTTGCCCCTGTACGCAAGAGAAAAAGCAAAAAGGAGGCAAGAAGGGTGAAGCAAGATGAAGAAACAATGTATTCACCACCTGGTCCAGTATGTGAGGAGGAGTCATCATCACATGACGAAGAAGAAGAGGTGACTTCTCGACCTCGGACCTCAACCGAGCTACGGAATATGCGAAAAGATTTTACCCGTCAACCAGGGGAGCACATCATCACCTGGTTGCTCCGATGCTGGGACAATGGGGCCGATGGTCACGAGCTAGAAGGTAGGGAAGACAAGCAGCTGGGATCACTTGCTAGAGAAGGGGGAATTGACAAAGCAATTGCAAGAGAGAAAAAGTCCCTCAGTCTTTGGAGGTGGCTCTTGGCAGCTGTGAAAGAAAGGTTTCCATACAAGGACGATGTTATGAGTCGTTCGGCCAAGTGGACTACTTTAGACAAAGGCATCCAGTCTCTGAGGGAATCAGCCATCTTAGAGATGATCACATCAAGCCAAATAATGGGGATATACCCATAGACCCAGATTATGTACATGACCCATGTGGCGAAAACTAACACGGAATGCACTGTCATCATATGCCCATTCATTGGCAACAGTAACCTGGAATGACATAGTACCACTAACAGTAGATGAAATGATTCATAAACTCTGAGAGTTCAAAGACAACCTCACCCCTTCCATCATCTCAGCTGTGGAAAAACTGTCCCAGGATCTCAAACAATTGAGGGACGATCTGATTTATCCAGCTCCTCACGTGTACCAACACACGTCTCAGCTATTAACAAAAGGCGTCCTATTCTTCGAGAGAGAAGATACAGGAGGTATACGCCACGGGCCACCCTATGGTTTTATCTGCGGGATCACGGAGAAGACATGACGAAGTGGGATGGAAAACATACTTCAGCTTTGGAGGAACGGGTGAGCGAATTGAAGAGGGGAGCAAGGCCCAAGACTCATCATCCCATGAGAGCTGCGGCTTCAGTCTCTGGTGAGCAGGCCCCCAGATGGAGTGGAAGAGCTGACTTTACTCCAGCTCCTGTGATAACGAAGAATAATCCCTTTCAATATGACCTAAGTGTTCAAAGTTGTGATAACTATTAGAGGGGCCCTGCCTCCAGCCAGGTGGAGGTAGGGGATAATCGGATTTACTGGACTGTGTGGATCAAATGGCCTGGCACATCAGTCCCACTGAAGTATAAGGCTCTAGTAGATACCAGTGCACAGTGTACCCTGATGCCGTCAAGCTGTCAAGGGGTGGAACCCATCTATATTTCTGGAGTGACAGGAGGATCCCAAAAGTTGACTGTACTGGAGGCTGAAATCAGCCTAACTGGGAGGAAATGGCAAAAACACCCCATTGTGACTGGTCCAGAGGCTCCATGCATCCTCGGCATAGACTACCTCAGGAGAGGGTACTTCAAAGACCCAAAAGGGTACCAATGGGCTTTTGGTATTGCTGCTTTGGAGACTGAGGAAATTGAGCAGCTGTCCACCTTGCCTGGTCTCTCAGAGGATCCTTCTGTTGTGGGGCTGCTGAAAGTCGAAGAACAAGTGCCAATAGCAACCACAACAGTGCACCGGCGGCAATATCGCACCAACCGAGACTCCCTGATTCCTATCCATCAGCTGATTCGTAGACTGGAGAGTCAGGGAGTGATCAGCAGGACCCACTCACCCTTTAATAGCCCCATATGGCCAGTGCGAAAGTCTAACAGAGAGTGGAGACTAACAGTAGACTATCGTGGCCTGAATGAAGTCACACCGCCATTGAGTGCTGCCGTACCGGACATGCTAGAACTTCAGTATGAATTAGAGTCAAGGGCAGCCAAGTGGTATGCCACGACTGATATTGCCAATGCATTTTTCTCAATTCCTTCGGCAGCAGAGTGCAGGCCACAGTTTGTTTTTACTTGGAGGGGTGTCCATTTCACTTGGAACCGACTGCCCCAGGGGTGGAAACACAGCCATTTGCCATGGATTGATCCAGACTGCACTGGAACAGGGGCAAGCTCCAGAACACCTGCAATACATTGATGACATTATCGTGTGTGGCGATACAGCTGAAGAAGTCTTTGAGAAAGGGAGGAAAATAACCCAAATCCTGCTGAAAGCCGGTTTTGCCATAAAACGGAGTAAGGTCAAGGGACCTGCACGGGAGATTCAATTTTTCGGGAATAAAGTGGCAAGATGGACGTAGACAGATCCCCACAGATGTGATCAACAAGATAACAGCAATGTCTCCACCAATTAATAAGAAAGAAACACAAGCTTTCTTGGGTGCTGTGGGGTTCTGGAGAATGCACATCCCAAATTACAGTTCGATTGTAAGCCCTCTCTATCATGTGACCCGGAAGAAGAATGATTTAAAATGGGGTCCTGAGCAACAACAAGCCTTTGAGCAAATTAAACACGATATAGTTCATGAAGTAGCCCTCGGACCAGTCCGGACCAGGCCAGATGTTAAAAATGTACTGTACACCGCAGCTGGGGAAAATGGTCCTGCCTGGAGCCTCTGGCAGAAAGCTCCAGGGGAGGCTCGAGGTCGACCCCTTGGCTTTTGGAGTCGGGGGTACAAAGGATCTGAGGCCAGCTATACCACAACTGAAAAAGAGATGCTGGCAGCCTGTGAAGGGGTTTGAGCGGCTTCGGAAGTGATTGGCACTGAAGCACAGCTCCCCCTGGCATCCTGGTTGCCCGTACTGGGCTGGATGTTCAAAGGCAGGGTCTCCTCTACACATCATGCAACTGATGCTACATGGAGTAAATGGGCTGCACTAATTACACAACGAGCTCGAATAGGAAATCCCAGTCGTCCAGGCATTCTAGAAGTCATCATGGACTGGCCAGAAGGCAAAGATTTTGGAATGTCACCAGAGGAGGAGGTGATGTGTGCTGAAGAGGCCCCACCATATAACAAACTGTCAGAAAGTGAAAAACAGTATGCCTTGTTTACTGATGGGTCCTGCCGTACTGTGGGAAAGCATCAGAGATGGAAGGCAGCCGTATGGAGTCCTCGACGACAAGTTGCAGAAACTGCTGGAAGAGAGGGCGAATCGAGTCAGTTTGCGGGGGTGAAAGCCATCCAGCTGGCCCTGGACATTGCTGAATGAGAAAAGTGGCCAGTACTTTATCTCTATACTGACTCATGGATGGTGGCAAATGCCCTGTGGGGGTGGTTGCAGCAATGGAAGCGAAGCAACTGGCAAACCCATCTGGGCTGCTGCACTGTGGCAAGATATCACTGCCCGGGTGCAGAACCTGGTGGTGAAGGTACGCCATGTAGATGCCCATGTACCCAAGAGTCGGGCCACTGAGGAACACCAGAACAACCAACAAGTGGATAAAGCTGCTAAGATTGAAGAGGCTCAGATGGACTTAGATTGGCAACATAAAGGTGAGCTTCCTTCTGCAAGTAATAGATGAGCCGACAAGGAGAGGTGCCATGCTTGACCTTGTGCTCACCAACAGGGAAGGGCTTGTTGAGAATGTGGTACTCCAGGGCAGCCTTGAATGCAGCGATCGTGAGATGGTCGAATATGAGATCCCCAGGAGAGTGAGAAGAGCGTGTAGCAAGCTCACTGCCCTGGACTTCAAAAGAGCAGACTTTGGCCTCTTCAGGAGCCTGCTTAGTAAGGTTCCATGGGATATAGCCCTGGAGGGCAGGGGGGCCCAAGACTGTTGGTTGATATTCAAGGATCACCTGCTACAAGCTCAGGAGCGCTGCATCCCAACTAGAAGGAAGTGCAGCAGGAGGGCCAGGAGACCTCCTTGGATGGATAAGGAGCTGCTGAGGAAAATTCAAAGGAAAAAAGAGGCTTATATAAAATGGAAGCAAGGACAGGTGGCCTGGGTAGAGTACAGGGATGTTGTCCGGGAAGCTAGGGACCAGGTTAGGAAAGCTAAGGCCCAGTTAGAATTAAACCTAGCCAGGGATGTTAAGGATAATAGGAAGGGATTCTACAGGTACGTAGCAAACAAAAAACAGACTAGGGACAAAATAGGCCCCCTGAGGAAGCTTTTGGGAGAACTGGCTACGCAGGATTTGGAGAAGGCTGAGGTTCTGAATGACTTCTTCGCCTCTGACTGCACCACCCAGTTCTTAGAAAGTAGATGCAGGGGCTGTGAGAATGAAGACCTTGGGCCCACTGTAGGAGAGGATCTGGTTCGAGACCATCTTAAAAATCTGAACGCGCACAAGTCCGTGGGACCTGATGGAATCCATCCGCGGGTCCTGAAGGAGCTGGCGAATGAAGTTGCTAAGCCACTGGCCATCATATTTGAAAAATCATGGCAGTCAGGTGAAGTTCCCGATGACTGGAAGAAGGGAAATATAACCCCCATTTTCAAGAAGGGGAAAATGGAAGACCTGGGGAATTACAGACCAGTCAGTCTCACCTCTGTGCCTGGTAAAATCTTGGAGCACATTCTCCTGGACGGCATGCTAAGGCACATGAAAAACAACAAGGTGCTTGGTGACAGCCAGCATGGCTTCACTAAGGGGAAATCCTGCCTGACCAATTTGGTGGCCTTCTATGATGGGGCTACAGAATTAATGGATAAGGGTAAAGCAGTTGACGTCATCTACCTGGACTTGTGCAAAGCGTTTGACACTGTCCCACACAACATCCTTCTCTCTAAATTGGAGAGATATCAATTTGATGGATGGACCACTCGGTGGATAAAGAACTGGCTGGACGGCTGCACACAAAGAGTTGTGGCCAATGGCTCGATGTCTGGCTGGAGACCGGTAACGAGTGGTGTCCCTCAGGGATCGGTGTTGGGTCCGGTCTTGTTTAACATCTTCGTCGCTGACATGGACAGTGGGATTGAGTGTGCCCTCAGCAAGTTTGCCGATGACACCAAGCTGTGTGGTCTGGTTGATACGCTGGAGGGAAGGGATGCCATCCAGAGGGACCTTGACACGCTTGTGAGGTGGGCTGATGCCAACCTTATGAAGTTCAACCACGACAAGTGCAAGGTCCTACACCTGGGTCGGAGCAATCCCAGGCAGAGCTACAGACTGGGCAAAGAAGAGATTCAGAGCAGCCCTGCGGAGAAGGACTTGGGGGTGCTGGTTGATGGGAAAATGAACAGTGTGCGCTCGCAGCCCTGAAAGCCAACCGTATCCTGGGCTGCATCAAAAGGAGCGTGACCAACAGGTCGAAGGAGGTGATCCTGCCCCTCTACTCTGCTCTTGTGAGACCTCACCTGGAGTATTGTGTGCACTTCTGGTGTCCTCAACATAAAAAGGACATGGAACTGTTGGAACAAGTCCAGAGGAGGGCCACGAGGATGATCAGGGGACTGGAGCACCTCCCGTATGAAGACAGGCTGAGGAAGTTGGGGCTTTTCAGCCTGGAGAAGAGAAGGCTGCGTGGGGACCTAATAGCAGCCTTCCAGTATCTGAAGGGGGTCTATAGGGATGCTGGGGAGGGACTCTTCGTCAGGGACTGTAGTGACAGGACAAGGGGTAATGGGTTAAAACTTAAACAGGGGAAGTTTAGATTGGATATAAGGAGGAAATTCTTTCCTGTTAGGGTGGTGAGACACTGGAATCTGTTGCCCAGGGAGGTTGTGAGTGCTCCATCACTGGCGGTGTTCAAGGCCAGGTTGGATGAAGCCTTGTGTTGGATGGTTTAGTGTGAGGTGTCCCTGCCCATGGCAGGGGGGTTGGAACTAGATGATCTTGAGGTCCTTTCCAACCCTAACTATTCTATGATTCTATGATTCTATGATTTTTGGCCCGATGGGCCCATGACACTTCAGGCCATCAGGGCAGAGATGCAACATATAGATGGGCCTGTGACTGAGGGGTGGACCTAACAATGGACACTATTGCCCTGGTTATTCATGAGTGTGAAACGTGCTGCAATTAAACAAGCCAAACGGTTAAAGCCTCTTTGGTATGGAGGTCAATGGCTGAAGTATAAATATGGGGAGGCCTGGCAGATTGACTATATCACACTCCCACCAACCCGCCAAGGCAAGCGCCATATGCTGACCATGGTGGAAGCAACCACCGGATGGCTGGAAACATACGCCGTGCCCCACGCCACCGCCCGGAACACTATCCTGGGCCTTGAGAAACAGATTTTGTGGTGACACGGCACCCCAGAGAGACTTGAGTCAGACAATGGGACTCATTTCTGGAATAACCTTATAGACACTTGGGCCAAAGAGCATGGCATTGAGTGGGTATATCCCATCCCATACCATGCACCAGCCTCTGGGAAAATCGAACAGTACAACGGGCTGTTAAAAACCACACTGAGAGCAATGGCTGGGGGAACTTTCAAGCATTGGGATACACACTTACCAAAGGCCACCTGGTTGGTCAACACCAGAGGATCGGCCAATAGAGCTGGCCCAGCCCAGTCAGAACTTTTACATATTGTAGAGGGGGACAAAGTTCCTGTGGTGCACATGAAGAATTTGCTGGGGAAGACAGTCTGGGTTATTCCTGCTTCAGGTGAAGGCAAACCCACTTGTGGGATTGCTTTTGCTCAGGGACCCGTGTGGAGGATTGGCTTGTCGAAAAAGGTCAAAAGGTCACGTTCCCATCAACGAGCTGAAACAAGACATCTGTGTAGAACTTGGTGCAGACTTCTCACGCCAGATAATGAGGAACTGAAGGACACCGGCAAACAGCAACATACTATGACCAATCACAGCCAAGGACACTAAGCGATAAGTGCATGAGAAGGAGGATGGTGGGGGGGGTGCACTGTGTAGCTGCAAGAATGTAGAGCTTACACAATGCCTTATTTGTGCCAGAACCAATCAAGTGCCTAGTATTTGCATATTTACTGTTATATTAACCGAAGGTAGAAGCCCAATAAACGAAGCTTGCTGTTAACTCATATTGAGTCGTCCAAGTCTTCCTTTCACGACAGACCCGGATATACTTGGTGGGTGATGCGGGAAGATGGGGAAGTCCGATGTATACCTCAAGGGGATTTGATTTTAGGGGAAAACAGTCAATGAACTTAATTGTATGCTGTTGCCTGCTGTGTAATACTTTTATAGCCCATCAATTCAAGTAACTAATGAATTCCCAGCTTTATGGTTTTGCTCTTTATCGACATCTTTTATTAAATTGCTTCATAAATAGTCTTGCCTCTGAAATGAGCAAAAGCTCATACTACTGCAGGAGTGAAACAATGGAATAAATATCCATTTCTGATTGCTATCTGGTGGACAGCAGTTTAGAAGAACAGTTAAACTATAAAGAGGAAGCATAAATCTTACTGGGGACAATTACATCCTTTACTGAATTTAAGCTGAAGAAAATGTTTGCACCACCTTTAAACGACTCATGGGTATTGTTGTAGTTTAAGAGTTTAAGCCCAGCCGGTAACTCAAAACCACACAGCCACTCACTCACTCACTCCCCCCCCCCCCCCCCCCCATTCTTCCTCCCCCTCTCCCAGAGGGATGGGGAGGAGAATCGAAGGAATGTAAATACCATGGGTGGAGATAAGAACAGTCCAGTAACTAAGGTATAACACAAAACCACTACTGCTACCACCAATAATAACGATAAGAGAAATAACAAAGGGAGAGAATACAATCGCTCATCACCCGCCAAACGATACCCAACCCGACCCGAGCAGTGATCTGGGCCTTCCAGGTGACTCCCCCCAGTTTATATAGTCTGCATGACATGCTGTGGTATGAAATACCCCTTTGGCTAGTTTGGTTCAGTTGTCCTGTCTCTGCTTTCTCATGGCTTCTTGTGCCCCTCCTCACTGGCAGAGCATGAGTGACTGAAAAGTCCTTGATCGGGGTAAGCATTACTTAGCAACAACTAAATATCTGGTGTGTCATCAGGATTGTTCTCAAACTAAAGCCGAAATGCAGCACTGCATCAGCTACTAAGAAGGAGAAAAATGACTGTTACAGCTGAACCCAAGACAGGTATGTTCAGCAATAAAATAAATACTATTAGTAAAAGGCAATAATAGAGTAACCTGGACACAAAAATACATAAGACAAATAAAAATTACCTACTGAATAGGAGTGCATCATATTAAAATATTAGTTCCTCTAGCTACAACTTGAAGCAGGGTGGCAGACTGTTTCTGAAAGGAGTAACATTTTAAAATTGACACTGGAATCGGTTGCCCAGGGAGGTTGTGAGTGCTCCATCCCTGGCGGTGTTCAAGGCCAGGTTGGATGAAGCCTTGTGTGGGATGGTTTAGTGTGAGGTGTCCCTGTCCATGGCAGGGGGGTTGGAACTAGATGATCTTGAGGTCCTTTCCAACCCTAACTATTCTATGATTCTAAAAGTACCCTTTGCTACAGAATAGCCATAATAATTTCCCAGTTTCTGTATCCTTGCCCTAATTTTCATAATCCTTTTTGTAACTGTGAGGATTTCCAATAAACAGTAGGTCTAGGGCATGTGTCAGTGTCATGTTGAAATAAATTTCATTTCATTTTTCAACCTGAATAAGGGTTAAGCCAATCTAATCTTTCATGACATCAGCCCAGAGAGAAATAAGACATTAGTAAAGGCCAGACTCCCAAGAGGCATCAAGGCTATAAAATACAGTGATACCTAATAGGATCCCTGTCTCACAGGATGTTTCATCTTGTACTTCATGATAATGTTATGCCTCTTTGCTACTTTAACCAGATCAGGTAGGATTTGTAGGCATCTTTCTAATTTGATTCATGTGCTGTCTATATGTCAGGTGACAGTTTTGCCACTTAAGTGTCAGTAAGATTTTTTTAGGACTCAAAATATGCTGATGAAAAGCTTTGTTGGGAAGTTCCCAACCAAGTCTATAAAGAGGGCTCAGGAAACTGTTTACTTCCCACCCAACCCCCCTTGTGTTTCTACCAGCTGTAATGTCCACCTCTGAAATCTCTTAAAATTTAAACTGAAAGCAAATATTATGTATGTCTTTAATTCTTCCATTTTACAAAGACCTTGGAGTTTACTGTAGAAACAAGTTGGGTTTAGTCATATTCTGGATTAGAAAGTCTTTAAAGAAGTCACAAATGTCTGACCAATTATACCTGCGACTGGAACAAGGGTAAGATTTTAGTTTCAGGCATGACACTTAATGCAAAATTAATATAGCTCAGCCAGATCCCTTAATTTTGGCTTTGGAAAAGGACAGAGAAAAGCAGAAAGCTAAGCTGGAGAGATGTTGTTCAGCCTGTGATATTGGGGAAAGATGTTTAAAGTTAAAAACAAAGAAAAAAAAAACAAACCAAAAAAAAACCCAGAGTAATCAGGAAGATAGGCTGGAAAATTATGTATCACAAGTACCTCCAAGAGAAGCACTCTCTGCATCTGTCCTATCTGATATTGATAAGGAGGAAGAGATAAAGGGGAAGCAGGGGAGTGAGCAAGAGGCTGCATGGTTCTGAGTTACTGGCTGGGCTTAAAGCATGACATTGTGTTTCAACTTGAGCAGAATTATGGTCTGGGTCAGTGGCCCACACAACTTGTTTCTAATGTTAGACCTAGTCCTGAGCAAGTTGGGCAAATGAGTTCCATCAAATGCTCTCATGACTCAGGCATCCTTCTCAATTATAAAAGTTTCTCTGTAATTTTCTTGTTCTAGAGAAGTGGTTTCTTTTGTTCTGTTTGGTAGCTCGTCTTTGCTTCATCTCCAAACAATCCCTTTTAGAGTTATTTTGTTGAGTTGCAATTAAATTTTAGTCTTCTTTGAAGCTACCTTCTGAAGGAATGTTTTAGCTCTTCACAAGAAGGAATTGTGGGGGAATTTGGCCCCTCAAAATTGGTAATATAATTTTATGAATGTGGGACAAAAGTTACTCGTGGGGAGTGAAGGCGAACGGTTTGGGAATGAGCTCTGAGGCCTTGGTGCTTGACAGGGGATAAAAAGGGCTTGGTGGTAATAAACAGGGATTTGAGTCTCTGCATTAACTTGAGTCCGTGTCATGAAATGCCACAAATGGCGCCCACCACGTGGGGTATGAAAACGGACTACTTGTCGACCTGGTGCCATGGCTCAGCCAAACTGCTTGCTGAAAGTAATCAAAAGCATACGCTGAAAGGATGCGAATTGCCTCTCACAGGGCGGGGGTAAGTGGCTGAGAATTATGGGGTCTGCTTTAACAAAAGAGCGGGGAAATGTTCTAGAAGTTTTTGCTATGATTCTTAAGCAGTATAGAAAAAAAGTTGACAAGGAAGAATTGAAACGTATCCTCTGGGCATCAAAAGTCGATCCATCTATTAATTCCATTAATATTTATACCCAGGAGATTTGGGACAAAATTGGAGCTTTTCCTGCAGTCAGTACGGCCATTTGTAAAAAGACTGTCCGAAAATAAAAGCAAATAATAAAAGGGGAGCATCTGGAATTTGCTCGCACTGTCGTAAAGGGCGTCATTATGTAAGTCAATGCTGATCGAAATTTGACCAGAATGGCCAGCCTTTAACTTTACCGGGAAACCCTAAGCAGAGCGTGGGGAGGGGCCACGCCATGACAACAAATTACCCCTGCAAATGCCCCCCTCAGGGAGATGCCGCAGTTTGCACACCAGCACAAGCGGCAGCGCTGGAGTGGACGTGGCCACCTCGGGAGAGACAATAATTCAAGACACATTAGTTGTGCTTATTCCATCATATTATTTCCATTCGGGCATGGAAAAGCAGCATTGTTAATTGGACGATCCTCTACAGCAATAAGGGGCCTTTTTGTGCTGCCAGGGGTCATAGGTGCTTTCTTTGAAGGAGAAATTAAAATAATGGCATTGATGCAGAGGGTTAACCAATATACAAGGGGGTTAGAGTAATTTGCTTGCTTAAACAAAAGTATTGTCTGCTGTAAACACCTATCATGCTTACTAAGCAGAACAAAGGCACAAACTACTGATAAGGGGAGAAGTAGAGATCTGGTTCTACTGATAAGCAACTATTAACAAGGAAATGAGAATGTCTGGGTCTATTGATAAGGGGGAGAAGCAGATGGTTTATGGCTGGGATACCGACCAAACCCTAAAGCCATGCGCAAAGATTAAAAGGTGAAAAGTTTAAGAAGAGAAAGACTCATTTACTACATCTTGAAGACCCCTGCCCACAGGAGGAAGACTCATTTACTTCATCTTGAGACCCCTGCCCATGACCAGAGGGGGGCACTGCACAGGAGCAAAGGACCTTCTAGCTCATTATAATACGAAGCGGGGACAGATACTAAATACGTATAGGTGTATCAGTAATCTAATGCATATGTATGCCTTAAGGGAATAAATATAAAGGAAAAACGACCCTGGGTGTGCATACTTTGGAGGAGCTATCCCCATGCACCTCAGCGCTGAATAAAGCATACCTACTTTACAACTTTAACGAATTGTGGAGTCAATCCGCATATCAATTTGGCGAGCCAGGCAGGAGGCCTCTGTTTGGCTGCAGGATCGGCTGAGGGGTGGACATCCTAGGCGCCCCAGGCCGCTTGCCTGGAGGAGCTCCGCGCTTCTCATCCGCTCACTGCAGGGACAGACAACAACCTGTGCCAGCTGTGGAGAAACGGTATGCTTGGAATTTAGGTACTTTAGGGGGCCTGTAAGGCGTACGCGTGGCCCGGGGCTGCTGGTAAGGCGTGCAGAGACGTCTGGCGCACAGCGAAGTTCCCCTTGGCAGGTAGGGCTTGCAAGCAGGGGGCTCGTCAACCGATTGAGTAGCCGCGAGTGATCCTGAAGGTGGATCGGGCGAGCCCGGGCTTTCGCTGCATCCCAAGTTTTGGGAGCCAGGATGGACCTGCTAAGGGAAGCAGGTGATGGGTAGTCGAACCCACCAGGTCTCTGCTGCATCCCAGGTTTTGGGAGCCAGGATGGACCTGCTAAGGGAAGCAGGTGAAGGGTAGGCGAACCCACCAGGTCTCCTCTGCATCGCAGATTCTGGGAACCAGGACAGACCTGCTACCATAAGAAGCAGGAGAAGGGTAAGCGAAACCACAGTGTGAGTGTGTGGGATCCCATGTGTAAGGGTTTGTGTTTCTGTGTGACTGAGACGTAGCATAGCTACGAAGTGAGTGTGGAGTCCTAATCCGAGGTTCCGTGTCTCCACGAGGGGAGCGGCCGGAGACGGACGAAGCGTTTATGTTTTTCTGTACTGTGTCTTGTCTGTGTATAATCATTAAGCAGCTCAGAAAGTGGGGGAAGGTCCGACTACCCTTCCCGCAGTGGATAGCTTTATGAAATACAAGGGCAAGGGAATTCCTTATGTGCCTTGTGGGAGTGTAACTGTATGTGACGGGTGGCATTTCACGTGGATATTGCATTTCACGTGGATATTGCATTTCACGTGGATATTGTGGCTGTGTGCCCTGTGGGAGTATGTGCCTTGTGGGAGTGTAACTGTATGTGACGGGTGGCATTTCACGTGGATATTGTGGCAGTGCTTTTAGTGTGTACTCCAGTTTTATAGCCCCTCAGGGTAGTGGGGCAGATACTGCTCAGGGTGTCTTACGAAACACTGGTGGGTTTGTGGAGAAAAGCCACAAAATCCCGGGGGACTTCTGGTAAGTTAGAAGGAAGACTGAGAAAGGGTTTGTAAGAGGTATCAAAAAAAAAAAAACCAAAAAAAAAATTTTTTTTTGAGGAGACGTGGTTACAAAGGAGAAAATAAAATGGGAATACAACAATTAATGTCTGTCTTTTTGGGACAATCAACGGGGGATATTAGGAAAAACTTCATAACCTGACATATGAGTGCATAATAACTTTTGAACAGTGGAACCTGCTGTGGATACTAGGGCAGTGTAAATTTTGCTGGAACTGAAACTATGATCTAACGACAGGGGAGTTGATCTGCAGAACCCAGAGATACTATCTTACTGAACCCCCTGAGAATATCATAAAACTTGTGTGTAGGTGCTCTCATATTTTTTAAGTGCATTTGCAGAGCACTGGGAAAGAGAAGCTATAGAGATTTGTAAGAGATTGTTTGAAATGGGAGCCAGTCAAAACAAGGGAATTATGAAGAAAAGCCCATTGGGTTACATTTTGGCACATTGGAAAGAACTGGGAGGTTCTTCTCAGGGCTCGATAAACAAGAAAACATTGGTAAAATATTGTAACCAATGGTGGCCTTTATATACTTTGGAAAATCAGCAAAAATGGCCTAAAAATGGAACTCTGAATTCTAATACATTTTTTACAATTTATGTTGGTTTTGAGGTGGCCAGGAAAATGCGATGAAATAATGTATGCAGATATGTTTCACTTTAAGAAACCAACCGGAGTGGAAGACAGAATGTGAAATTAATATAGCTCTGCCAGATCCCTAATTGTGGTTTTGGAAAAGGACAGGGAAAAACAGAAAGCTAAGCTGGAGAGATGTTTTTCAGCCTGTGATATTGGGACAGTAATCAAGAAAATTATGTATCACAGGTACCCCTGAGAGGAGCACCCTCTGCCTCTGTCCTATCAGGTATTGATAAGGAGGAGGAAATTGCTGTCACTGGCAACAAGCAGCACATTCACATTCAGAGTTAAGAAGGAGTTAACCAGAAGTGCTGTTGCAGAGGCAGGGTGGGCAACTGTAACCCCTGCAGAGCAGGGTGGACAACTGTGAAAAAAAAAAATAAAAAAGGAAAAACCAAGGGGGGAAGGAGGGGAGCTCCCTCAGTTCCTGTGTTTGAGCATGGGATGGGTGCTGGGGCAGACAGACATGTTAACAGATAGGACTGAAGGGTTGATGAATTAATGTGGATGGGAGTGAAGGAGGAAGCATGGAGAGTGTATAGGAATCGGGAACAGGTAGAAAAGAAAAAGCTGGGTCGTGCTATAGCCACATATAGTCACAAATGTCTGACCAATTATACCTGCGACTGGAACAAGGGTAAGATTTTAGTTTCAAACAATATGCAGTCAAATTATTAAGAATATTAGTTGAAAAATTCACACAATCTGGGATGCTATCAGCAAATCAGAAAATAATTAAATGGAGCATGGATTTATGTATGCAGGACATAAAGGATGCTGGAGAGGGACTCTTCACTAGAGACTGTAGTGATAGGACAAGTGGTAATGGATTAAAACTTAAACAGGGGAAGTTTAGACTGGATATAAGGAAGAAGTTCTTTACTGTAAGGGTGGTGAGGCACTGGAATGGGTTGCCCAAGGAAGTTGTGAATGCTCCATCCCTGGCAGTATTCAAGGCCAGGCTGGACAGAGCCTTGGGTGGGATGGTTTAGTGTGAGGTGTCCCTGCCCATGTCAGGGGGGTTGGAACTAGATGATCTTAAGGTCCTTTCCAACCCTAACTATTCTATGATTCTATGACAGAACTACAGAGAAGCAAGTTTATAATTTTCAGAGTAGTGATCCTAGTTTCACACTAATTGGACATACCAAGAGATTCCACTTTACTGAAACATTCATATTAACATCTTTATCTCTGTTCATATACAGTTATTCTAAAAAGGTACTTCACAAACCACTAAGTATAATTCATGACAAGGAACCCTCAAAAATATTTTGTGACAGTAAGCCAAATTTGCTACCAGTGAATTTCTGGCACTTGTTGGATTTAAACAAGAAGTAAATTTAGCCCAGTGTGCTTTGTTGGTTTTGGATATTCATTGATTATTTGGCTCCATAACATAATTCTGAAAGAAACCAGCCACAGGAAAGTCTCATTTTTCTTTAAAAGCCAACACACAATTGGAAAGTAGAACAAAACCCAAAGCATTTCCCTCTTGCAGAATTTTTCCTAATGGAGTCATGCAAGCTTTTGCACCATATTTCATGAACAGTATTTGACAATGCCAGAAAGTACAATCATATATAATTGCCAGAAATAGAAGCTTTAGGAAACATTTTACAGAGTAACAGTCAATATTATAAAAACTTTTATGATAGTCTATTTTCCTTCAGATGTTAAAGTTCATAGAAATACAACATATGCAAATTACTACTTAGCTAAGTAAATATTACAGAGACTTAGTGACACAGAAATGAAAGCAGATGCAATATCCATAAAAAAACTCTCATGAATATTCAAGTTTTTAAGTAATAGTATACCTTATTAAAAAAAAAAAAAGACATTCAACATCATCGGCGTGTAAAAGTGGGGCTGAGTGCAAAATTGTGATGTGAGGCAAGGCAGGAGGTGTATCTTTGGTTTGTGAACAGACAAGATACAACCGTTTTAAAATTCACCTATGTATTAATGGCCTAGATGTTTAGATTTGCACAAAGAGCAGGTTTTGGGCAGGGCTTGCAAAGCTTCATTTTTAAAAAGCTTAAATATCAGAAAATATCTTTCTTTCTACAAACACATCACACATCCAAACCGCAAGAAAACACACACTCAACCACTGAAGGAAATTAGTTGGGAAGAAAATTCCTATTTTCTTAATGTTGCTTTCTGTTTGTGCGTATTTGCTTTTGACCTTGGTGAGAGATACCCTCATGGGCAGGAATGAATGTTGTCAGCACTGGTTTTTATCATCTTGCAAACCCTGTTACTCAACAGAACTCATTCTATGTCCATTTCCATGACTGAATCATGCAAACAGTCCTCTCCCACAACAGGTCTAAACCATTGATCTGTGGGAACATGAGAGGCCATGTTTCTCCTAGACCCATTTTGCATCCATCATTACACAGTATGGTTTCCTCTTCTTTCCATAACAAACATAGCTCAAAGTTTCCTTATTCAAGGCTGTGTGAAGTGGCTCCCTAGAGAATTATGGACACTATGTGACAGATTGGCATCGAGGCACCCAGGATAATCAGCAATAGAGCTGAAGTACAGTATCTTTAATTATGAATTCCTGATTGCAGTTTATCTCCACTGACCCCTATGTCAGATTGCTGACCACAGCCCTAGCTCATGTGGGAAAACTTTGTAGTGACAGGCAATAGTCAGCTGCAAAGTGAAAGCTAGCAACAAGCTGTATAGAACTCCACATCACCAGGCACTCCTGCAGCTAGACCATTCTAGAAAAGCCTCTATGAGTTTTTGCACTGCAGCCATTTATCAAATGTAACACAAGTAAAAAAAAAAAAAAAAAAAGGCAAACTCCCAAACAAGCAACTGGCACAGAAAAATTTTGCTAATCCCTTCAAGTTTTCAGTTATTACTGTTCTCAGAAGGAGCACAGAAATCCTAAGGACACTATGGCTTGGTACATTTCATGCAAAGCAAATAATTGCCCTTCAAATAAATTTTCATGTTACTTGATTTCTACCTATACAGCTTTTCTGTTTTCCTTTGGGAAGTGGGAGGATTTTTTTATTATTTTTTTTTCTTGGATGAGATTTCACAATCTTTAACCTTTCAGTAACCCCTAACAGTAATAAAATGTTCAGGAATGGAGGAGAATAAAAAGACATTGCCAGAATCACTTTGCTCTATATTCCCTGCTTGACAGAAGCAGGAAGACAGTCCTGGATGAGAAAATAGCATAAACCACACTTGACCCTGAAGAAGAAATAAAAGGGCTGAGCTGCTGGCTAAAATAGTTCCTCACGTCCATGGAGGACAAGAAGATTTCTTGTGCAACTTCTAACTCTTTTGAGACCTCAGTTATCCATCTTCTAGGAAATTGGTTAAATAACTAAAACCAAAATGACAATGACTCTTTGCTAACAGAGACAAGCAGCAGGGATGAGCCACACTCCCTGCAGGCCACTGTCAGCCACAGGAACTGCATAAAAGTAACTATACAAAACCCAGCTGGCAGGATCCGCTCAGCTCACAAACAGCCTTTGACAGAGTCCTTCAGCAAGAGTCTACTGGAAAACCCAAAGAGCCATAAGGATAAAAAGAAAAATACTTGCTCAAAACCAGAAACTATCCAGGGGATAGAAATTAAAGAAAGAATCATTAGTTTACTGTCACTATGGCTGAATAACAACAGGATTCTGTACAACACTGTTTTCTAAAGCAATCTGACAGAAAACATGAAAGTTTCATAGTATTTGGCCAGGTTTTTAAAAAAACAAAACAAAACCAAAGTTAACCTATCCACAAGAAGAACATCTGCATTCATCATGCCCTCCCCTATTTTGCAGGAAATGTTCAGGCTACAAGGACTGGCCCATTTACCTGTCCCAAATTACCACTGATTTGGTGGAAAGCCCTTAGCAGCTTTGCAAAGTCAGTGGTAAAGTTCTTCCTCTTGCTGTGAACTGGTGTTTTCAAGTAGATAAATATTTTCCAAGGAAGAAGACTCAATGTACATCAATGGGTGTAGCTGTCCTTCATTCACTCTCATTCTTTCCCTCCATTGGAACCTGCCCCACACTAAGTGGTTGGAAGCATTGTTTCAGTTAGTGACAGTGACAGTTTACTGCTATGGCTTTCTCTTCTGTGACATGATGACAATTTTCCTGATGTTTTCACCTTGATTTAGCACATGTTTAAAAAAATAATTTTAAGAAGCATGTCACAAGAGGGAAGGAGCACAAATAAAGCACTAGTGCTTGTGACATTATCCCTAGTCTTACACACGAAAACAGCTAAGGCTTACAGCAGGGCACTCACACGAGTGATTTACACAAGGGACAAGCTGCACTTCCATGGGGCTGGTTTACACCATGTTAAATTGTTTGTGTAGAGGTGTTATAGCAGCATATGTCCCAGAAAGCCTCTCCTATAGTAAGCAAACAAATCTAAACCAGCCTCTTTCGCCTGTTGCCATAGCTCCCCGCTGCTCTAAGTGCTTTGCATAAACCTCAGGCCCAGGCTACACAAATTGTTTATGCAATCATGTTTTATAGGCAGACAGATCTCTGCCCTCATAAGAAGAAGTCGCTGTATCAAAGGGGAGATGTGTGCTTTACTGGTTGCATTAGCAGAGCAGACGTAATACATGACTCCAGCATGAATAAAGCAAGACTGAATTTTCACTATGAGTTTTTAACTGTTATGGCACATCATTACTCTATGACATATCTGTTCTGGGACATGAAATAGAGCATTCTGTCTTTAGGGCTGTCAGTCAAGCATATCAATCAGCATTAAATTCACCTGTGAAACAGGTAAATTCACTCTTATACAGTAAAATATTAAAGATACTTTTATTATAGACTTTTATTATAGAAAATTAAGGCTCATTATAGAGGGACATCCACAATCTCAAGTAAAACCTTAGGAATGTCCTCAAGATATATAATAGTCAGATAAAACTTAGGTCTCCGGAGGGAATTTGAAATCTGAAGACCCCTGAGGACATTTTGTTTCCCTTTTAAAAAAGTTGGATTGCGTGTAAGAAGGGATGTACTCAAAAGCTCTAGACCCTCCTGCTTAAATTTGAGATGCAAAATAGGAAAGTCATAGCTATTTCCTCACACCTCTGTCTAGGGTTCAGCTGTAACAGTCATTTTTCTCCTTCTTAGTAGCTGATGCAGTGCTGCATTTCGGCTTTAGTTTGAGAACAATCCTGATGACACACCAGATATTTAGTTGTTGCTAAGTAATGCTTACCCCGATCAAGGACTTTTCAGTCACTCATGCTCTGCCAGTGAGGAGGGGCACAAGAAGCCATGAGAAAGCAGAGACAGGACAACTGAACCAAACTAGCCAAAGGGGTATTTCATACCACAGCATGTCATGCAGACTATATAAACTGGGGGGAGTCACCTGGAAGGCCCAGATCACTGCTTGGGTCGGGCTGGGTATCGGTTGGTGGGTGGTGAGCAATTGCACTGGGCATCACTTGTAATTGATTCCCCCCCCCCCCCCCCCTTCCCTTTTTAGTTCTTGTCCTGGGTTCAGCAGTAGCAGTTATTTTTCTCCTTCTTAGTAGCTGGTGCAGCACTGTGTTTTGACTTTTGGCCTGGGAACAGAGTTGATAACACAAATGTTTTAGTCTGACCAAGGTCTTTCTGAGCCTCATGCTCTGCCAGGGAGGAGGGAAAGCCGGGAGGAAGCAGAGGCAGGACACCTGACCCAAACTAGCCAAAGAGGTATTCCATACCACAGCATGTCATGCCCAGGATGTAACTGAGAGTTACCTGGAAGGGCTAGGACTGCAGGGTTGGACGAGGTATCGGTGGGTGCTCGGTTGGGTGGGGTGGGGCGAGTTATTGGTCGGCTGTTGTTGAGGTGTTGTATTCTATTCCCTTGTTATTTCCTTTATCATTATTATTATTGGTGGTAGCAGTAGTGATTTGTGTTATACCTTAGTTACTAAACTGTTCTTGTCTCAACCCGTGGAAGTTGCATTCTTTTGATTCTCCTCTCTGCCCCTCCAGGAGTAGAGGGAGGGAAGGAAGGGGGGGAGTGAGTGAACGAGCTGTGTGACTTTGTTTGAACCATGACAGTTCTATATTCTCTCCCCTTGCTATTTTCCTTATCATTATTATTACTGGCAGTAGTAGTAGTTTTATATTATACCTTAGTTACTGGACTGTTCTTATCTCAACCCATGGGATTTACATACTTGTGATTCTCCTCCCCATCCTGCTGAGAGAAGGGGGGGAGGAAGGGGGGAATGAGCAATCAGCTGCATGGTTTTGAGTTACTGGCTGGGCTTAAACCACAACACCTTCAGATGTAACTTCTGGAACACTTTACTGGCTTCATCTGAAAGCTGTGCTTCTAAATAATTCAGGCACTTGACTCCAATGCAATCACATTTAAGAAAAGCAACATGCTGAATTAAAGCCAGACTGCTGTTTCTCATAATGACCAATAGCAAAAGCATAGAGAAAAACAATTAGTAATTTTATACAAAGTTCGGTAGAAACAGCATTACTGCAGTTGCAAAACAAATTCTATTTCCATGTTAAAAGATACAGATTAAAACAAGGGCACAAATTAAATCGGGCTAGGTATTGGTTGGTGGGTGTTGAGCAATTGTATTCTCTCCCCTTGTTATTTCTCTTAACATTATTATTATTGGTGGTAGCAGTAGCAGTTTTGTATTATACCTCAGTTACTGGACTGTTCTTATCTCAGCCTCTGGGAGCAGGGACAGGAAGAAGGAGCTGTGTGGTTTTGAGTTACCGGCTGGGCTTAAACCACGACATTATCCAACCTATAAGGTATTTGTATTCTAAGAAAAATCCAAACACCACGTGAAACAAAGTAGTTTCTGAGAATGCTTTCCACATTAGCTATTTCTGGAATTAGGTTGGGAAGAGACATAGAATCATAGAATAGTAAGGGTTGGAAAGGACCTTAAGATCATCTAGTTCCAACCCCCCTGCCATGGGCAGGGACACCTCACACTAAACCATCTCACCCAAGGCTATGTCCAACCTGGCCTTGAACACCGCCAGGGATGGAGCATTCATAACCTCCCTGGGCAACCTGTTCCAGTGCCTCACCACCCTTACAGTAACGAACTTCCTCCTTATATCCAGTCTAAACTTCCCCTGTTTAAGTTTTAACTCATTACCCCTTGTCCTATCACTATAGTCCCTAATGAAGAGTCCCTCCTCAACATTCTTATAGGCCCTCTTCAGATACTGGAAGGCTGCGATGAGGTCTCCATGCAGCCTCCTCTTCTCCAGGCTGAACAGCCCCAACTTTCTCAGCCTATCTTCATATGGGAGGTGCTCCAGTCCCCTGATCATCCTCATGGCCCTTCTCTGGACTTGTTCCAACAGTTCCATGTCCTTTTTATGTTGAGGACACCAGAAGTGCACACAATACTCCAGGTGAGGTCTCACAAGAGCAAGAGTAGAGGGGCAGGATCACCTCCTTCGACCTGCTGGTCACGCTCCTTTTGATGCAGCATTTATGTACTATAATATACATTTATCAGAGTGAAAGATAATTTCCTCTATGCCTTTACTACAATTTCCCCGTAACATTAGTCTCAGATAAGTTTTCCCACTAATATAGCAATACAGACAAAGAAAATCCTATACAGCACTAGCAAAGTAGTTCTTGGTTTGCTCAAATTACTCTCAGTCAGTGAAGGAAGAAGACTGAACAGTAACATCCCCAAACAGTAGAATGATCAAAGTTACCTTGCATTGAAATGTTGAAATTGATTTGTTATTAGGAGTAAAAATACAAGTACTTCATATACCTAATAAGTAAAAACAAAATCAGTGTTCATCTGGGGGGTGGGTTTGGGGTATTGGAAAAATCTATATTGATTTGAAAGAAATTGCAATTTAGAAATTCAAAGAGATTGACTGATTCACTTTACTATTCGGCAGACAGCAGAAGTAAGCCTGGTGTGCACAGCCAAAGAGACAACAATTATCATAACAATGACCATGCATAAACAGATAGATACACTGAAATAACAACCTAAATTTGGTTTATTCAGCTGCTCTCCCTGAATTTAATTATTCTAATTAAAATCATCAAGCATCTACCGTGAGATAATTACAGGCTTACTTCTTCATATCCAACATTCACAGAGTAGATCATTAGTCATCACTATAACATCGAGTACTTTTAAGAAAAAAATAAGGGATTTAAGGAAATTTTAAAAGTAAGAAAAGATACAATTTAAGAAAAATATTTTCGGATGACTAAATTTTAATTTCAAATATATAATCTGCTAACAAAATGCATTGCTCCAAAAACCTTGTGTTACTGAACAGTTCTTTCCCTTTAAACATTTCTCCTTCTGCACTTCAAAGGGGAATTAAAGCTGCAAAATAAACTTACATTTATCAGTGACATAAGTAACAAAACTCTGAGATGAGAAGGCTCCATTCAGAGCTTAGTCCCTTGAGGCTCAAGTGCCATCATGAGTTTAACCACAATTTTACCATGCAGTTCCTGAACAAAGGACATGTCTGGAAGTTGTGCCAGCAGCCTCATCTTTTCACATTTTGCTCCTTGACCTACTGACAACCTGCACAGTGGAATCGCTGCTGGCATCTGGCACAGGAACATGCAAAACTGTGGTGGTAATAAAAGCAGAAGAGTTACATTTTTATTGATATCTTCATAAATGTAAAGCTGAATTTTAAAACATGGAGATAAGAGGCCATCAAGCAATAAACCAAGCCTAAAATGCAGTGCAAGAGAAAGAAATGCAACTCACTCAGGAGAATTAGTTTTGAAAAGATGAAAGAACAAAAATTTTAGCCCCGGTCCTTTAATATGGATTTTACTCAGGAAATAATGGCAAAACATCAAAGCATGAAACATGACAAGTGACTTGATGAACAGCTTAAGATACTCAACGACCGCAGTCCTTGGCATTTGGCTTTCACTTGACTGAAGTATTTCTTTATACTCACTAAGTGGCAAACATTTATGGGTTTCTACATGTTGAGATACTGCAATGGCATTTATGTTCATCAAAATGCAAAACTTAGTCCTGAAGTCGTGTCCCAAACAGCACAAATCCAGCAGCAGTGCGTTGGGAAAGCTGCAATAAATTCTGTGCTTTACACAGTGAAAAAAAAAAAATGCTTGTGAGTTATACCTTTCTTTTCCTTTCTATCAGCTGCTCACACTAAACCAAGGCATGCACTGAAGTGAATTCTGATTGTTACCTCCATTTAAGAATGGCTAGAGTGAAGAATCCGAATCAAACTATTCCCATCCACTTCCAGGCAATGCATTTCTTTCTAGTGAAAGCATATATCAGCTAAGCTGCTTCCAGAAGTTATTCCAAAGCCAATGTGCTGGCAACATGCTTTTCTCCCTCTTAATACCATATCTGATTCTGTTTCATAGGACATCCTGAATCACTTAGGAGTGACATATATTTCACACACCAGTTCAAAACCTGAACTACAACTCTTGAAGACAGAAGAGGAATTCAAAGAAGGCATCTAGATTTGCAATTAAAAACCACAAAGGCCCTGAAAAGGAAGAGCCCTAAGTCAGGCAGTTGTTCCAATATTTCCCTCAAGTAAGAGCTAATAATGTGCAACAGTGAGCCACTGAAGTGCCTTTGCTTCACTGAATGTTCCACAGCTCTGGGATAAGAAGATTGCAGTGGAAAGTAATTTTTAAAAAGTTTCCATTCATTTCCAAAACCTCAGCTGCT
Organism: Lathamus discolor; assembly: GCF_037157495.1. NCBI lineage: Eukaryota > Metazoa > Chordata > Aves > Psittaciformes > Psittacidae > Lathamus > Lathamus discolor. The sequence goes on from NC_088908.1 coordinate 25,805,673, forward strand.
ACAAGCCACATATGGTTTTAAAAGTTTCAGAATGCAAAAGTACTGTATGAATACCACTGACAGACAGACATCCATTTTGATTTCTCCCTGTTCAGATTAATGGAGTTCCATTAGATGCTGTTCTCCCTAAGGAAAAGGTGCACAGGCATTGGTAGCAGTTGGAAGTAAACAGCTGGGCACAGAAAGACACCGAATGATGCTACCCTTCCAAATCCTAGTTTTTTGTAGACAATCCTTCAAGCATGAAGCTTGGCAGCCAACCACTACAGTCCTAAGGACGATCATAGAATCATAGAATAGTTAGGGTTGGAAAGGACCTCAAGATCATCTAGTTCCAACCCCCCTGCCATGGGCAGGGACACCTCACACTAAACCGTCCCACACAAGGCTTCATCCAACCTGGCCTTGAACACCGCCAGGGATGGAGCACTCACAACCTCCCTGGGCAACCAATTCCAGTGTCTCACCACCCTAACAGGAAAGAATTTCCTCCTTATATCCAATCTAAATCATTTCACTAGCTTCTGCTCAATGCAAAAACTTAAGGAGTTGTCCTGGGTTTAGCAGTAGCAGTCATTTTTTATCCTTCTTGGTAGCTGGTGCAGCGCTGTGGTTTTGACTTTCGGCCTGGGAACAGTGCTGATAACACCGATGTTTTTAGTTACTGCTCAAATATTTTGTCTGGCCAAGGACTTTCTGAGCCTCATGCTCTGCCAGGGAGGAGGGGAAGCCGGGAGGAAGCAGAGACAAGACACCTGACCCAAACTGACCAAAGAAGCATTCCATACCACAGCACGTCATGCCCAGGATGTAACCGAGAGTTACATGGAAGGGCTAGTCCACTGCGGGGTTGGACTAGGTATCGGTCGGTGCTCGGTCAGGCAGGGTGGGGCGAGTTATCGGTCGGCAGGTGGTGGGGTGTTGTATTCTCTTCCCTTGCTTTGTTATTTCCTTTATCATTATTATTATTGGTGGTAGCAGTAGTGATTTGTGTTATACCTTAGTTACTAAACTGTTCTTATCTCAACCCGTGGGAGTTGCATTCTTTTGATTCTCCTCCCCATCCCTCCGGGAGCAGGGGGAGGGCAAGAAGGGGGGGGGGGGGGGGTGAGAGAGAGACTGCGATTTATGGCTGACTGGGTTTAAACCACAACAGGAATATATACATATCTTACAGGAGTCAACTGCAGACTAGTGACACTTTAAAAAAATATGAAAATGTACCACTAATGCTGCACATTTTTTGTCACCTCTTCCATGATGAACCCTATCTATATTTTTTCTTTGAAGTTTATTTTTTACAATGAGAAGTTAAATACATTAAAGAAATTAATCAGAGAGCCAGCAAAGCAGCAGCACATGTAGTTTAGCAGAATGCATGCAGAGTCTCCATACTAGAGTTCTGTTTTCTACCACGTTATCCATACTTGCAGCAAGGAAGCAAAGTTCCCACATACTGTATATATATATATATATACACACACATACACTATTAATATTTGTCACATTTTAGTAACATTATGGAAGGCTAATGGAACAGGTTAAATCCTTGGAAAGCAGCAGAGAAAATAAGAGCTTATGCTAATCTCTTATTGCAACGCCATTAGGAGTCAGGACAGAAAAGAAAGGTATCAAAACTTCCTTTCCTGTTGGAGTCGCGGGAGACAAGCCTCATGCTCTCATGGTCAGCAAGCCTCGTTTATTTAGCAAGACACATCCACTTTTATAGCTTGCAGGGTTAGTTACATTGTCTGATAAGATACAGCAAAATCATTGGTCAGCCTGTGTCGACGCAGGGGTCTCCAGGTAACTGTGACCACTTCTTGTTTCAACATGTTTCAACATGTCCCAACTTGCCCAAGCAAGACCATTGTGCTATTCCAGCAAGATACCGTTGCTCTTATCTCAGCAAGATGCATATCCTGTTTCTTAAGCAAATCAGGGTAAACATTAACCACGAGATTGCTGTGCCCTGGGGGCCTACATTTCCACCAGCTGCACGGTATCATGCCCTTTGTTACTTAGCCATTCAGTTGTTAAGCTCTCTACACTTCCCCTGTTTTCTTTAACAGCAAGCATAGCCATTTTATGATTAAAAGCGTTCGATATCATTTTCTGTAAACACTGCATAATACACGGCAAAAGCAATACTGCTAATAATATTACAACCACCACCAAAACAATTTTTTCTATTAAGGTAACAAGCCAGGGAGATAGCCCGAAAGACGCCAGCCAATTGGTAAAGGGATCACTTGTTTCTTGTAACTTTCGCATATTGTTTCTCAACTGTGCCAATTGTTTGTGAATGGAGTTAGAATGGTCCGAGAGATTCATGCAGCACATACCTTCAAACTCATCACACCCATGACCTTGTGCGAGGAGTAAAAAATCTATGGCGGCTCGATTTTGGAGAACTGCATGCCGGACTCCTTCTAAGTCCATGGCTAGATTTGACAATATGTTTGTTGTAATGTTTATTTGTTTTCCTGTCCAACAAGCTAATTTTCTTAATTGAGTGAGAGCTTGAGCAGATGCTATACCCGGAGCAAAAATACTGGCTAAAATAACTTCAGGAGGATCCCAGAGCGTAACAATATCAGAACACTCTGGGCCCAGTTGTGTAGTGGCTCTTTTACGGCGTATATGAGTTTTATTGGCTTTAAGAACTGTCATTATGTCGGGTGCAAACATTGTTAGCTGGCCTATATAGCAGGGTCCCCCCTCCGGGCTTCTGGGGATTCCCTGCCACGCCCTATCACCGCAAATCAAGAAATATCCATCAGGTAAATAGCCTGTATTGGACGTTACAATGGTTTTTTGTGTGATGTTTTTGCAATAAGCGGTCTCATTATAGGGCCTATTTGAGGAAACATTTACTGAGTTATGTGGAAGCCCAAAAGGGTCCTTCCAAGAGTCAAAGTAAAAACAATATTGTGCAGGCGCAGAACCAAGCAGGTTAAATTCTTGGATTTCAGAGACATTTTTTCTTATATTGAGCTGAAAGGTAAAATTGGCTGGGACGCCTATCAAACAGGTTCTAAAGGGGTCAGAAGCTTTAGCAAGAGCAAGGCATAAACTACTTTGGTTAACTTTTTCAGCCCAAGTGACACACATGTTTTTTCGTTCCTCTATTTTGTTTAGAGTGTCCCAAGCTCCTGTGTTGAGGCCGAAAACGGCGACAAGCACGATCCCAATCTTCAGGTTTAACTTGCCACAAAAGTGGAATACCCACATCTTTACCGCACTTAATCTCTAGAGGTACTGTGGCTAGTGCGGTTTGAATCTGGGAGAGAATCTCCTGAACCCGATATTTCAAATATCGTTGTTCCAGATCTTCCCGGTTCTCGACTAATGGATACGTTAAGGGGAGATTTATGGGAGGAGTTATACCTGCCTCCGCCAGCAGTGCTCTATAAGGATTATAATTATGATGGGGATTCCAGGTACAGTTTACACAAGCACCATGTGCCTGTATTTGGCTTTGGGACACCCAAACCTTTTGGTGACAATTTCCACACTTAATTTTAATCCAAGCCCTATGATAATCTTGTAAACACGCTAAACAATGACGAGTATGAGACAAAATCCGATCAAATGTTCTCATAAGTTCCCAAAATAAATGGAGTTCTGCCTCTTCTTGAGTCGAATAGGAAAAGCGAATCCCAAAACGTCTTTCAAGTGGTTCCAGCAACGGACGAAGGATCAGTTGCAGACGATGACGACGACGGAGTTCTGGGCTGATCATTCGATTGAGCAGCCCGAGTCCAACGAGCAGGGATCCACTTGGGTCCAAACACCAGGGGCCTGACAGTCGCGACGAATGTGGCCTAATTTTCCACATCGAAAACACTTCATTCGGGTGGCTGGAGCTGCTGGACGAGTCTGCGCAACTGCCGCCTGAAGAGGTGCAAGGGCTGCCAAAACTTGGCTTTGAACTTTAGATTGGGCGTTAAGGCCTTCACCAATTTTGTTAAGGGCTTCCACTACAAAAATTTGACTGCTCGAGGGGAGAGTATTTGCTTTATCTAAGAGGTCTTGAATTACCCAGTTGCCAGGAGCAGTAGCGATAACGGAGCGTGTGACTTGATTACCATTTTGTATAACACACTGCTTTAGGAGTGCGTCCTGCATGTGCTCCGCAATACCAGCTTTAGAAAGGGCTTGCATCAATTTGTCAATGAATGACCCAAGGGGTTCCTCTCGACCTTGTTTAATATTCATATACATAGGGGGCCCCCCCGGCTCCCGAATTTTGTCCATTGCCCTTTTTGCCACCCGCATGACCTCTCTTAATTTTTCTACTCCTATACCAGCCTGGGCATCTGTTCGAGTATAATCACCGTTTCCTAGTAATTCATTCATTGTAATTCCAAAAAGGGGGTCTCCTTGGGCACGAGGTAATGCTACTGAAGCAGCCGCTTCCTCCCCCCATCTTGCATCAAATGTAAGTTTCTGATGAGGGGTATAAATTAAACGAGCAATACCCTTGATGTCTACAGGCAGGAGAATCATTGAATTAAATAAGTAATCAAGCATTTGCTTGGCCGGTTCACTAGTAACCCCAAATTGAGAGACTGTAGCTCGGAGTTGTGCCAATATTTTCCAATCCATTTGAGTGATATCTACCCTATGACCGCCGCCTGGTCGAGGGTGGAAAATAACAGGAAAGGCCATAGAAGTAGCAACATGGTCTTGTGCCGCATCGGCAAGGACCCTATCTCCGTTTTCGACTCCGTGGCGTGCCAGAGCAGCCCAAACTTCCCGTCTCTGACTTGCCATAGCCTCCGCGAGGTCCGAAAGGGCTCCGGGGAACGGCTCCGTGGCATTAGGAGACAAAGGAAGGGAGTTTGGAGGAGACTCAGATGGCCCGTTTTCCAGAATAGGGGCAGACGGGGGAGAGGGGGGAGGGGGAGGAGGATCATAGTGACGATTTTGATCTTGTGCCAAACGGGCACTTTCGGCCGCACGTTTTTCTGCCTGTACCATCAAGAGTTCGTTATGTATCAAGCGCCACAATTTGGATAATTTTTTAGCAATTTTATCATCGTCTAACGTAAGATCCCATAATTTATCGCCGTAGCGGCGCCATTCCGATAATTGGTGAATAGAGTGGGGATCACTAAAAATGCCGAGAGACCTAGCATGGGAAAGAAGGGCAGGGAGGTCCTTATCAAAATCTAAGCCTTTTACCCCCCGACGACGGAGGAAGGCAGTAAAAAGATCATACGCCGCTTGCCTGTCCATATTTACCGGATCCGTTGCACCCTCCAGGCGTCGGCAGCGCGTAGCAGCAGAGCCTGCCGATGCAGCACTCTGGGCCAAAGCAGGAGACGAGCAGCCCACCGATGTAGCACTCCCGTTCTGCAGAAGCCGTCTTTAAATCGAGACCTGCACCCAACGCAACTCCTTCAGGCAAAGGGAAGGGTCCCTGTTCGGGCGCCAGTTGTTGGAGTTGCGGGAGACAAGCCTCATGCTCTCATGGTCAGCAAGCCTCGTTTATTTAGCAAGACACATCCACTTTTATAGCTTGCAGGGTTAGTTACATTGTCTGATAAGATACAGCAAAATCATTGGTCAGCCTGTGTCGATGCAGGGGTCTCCAGGTAACTGTGACCACTTCTTGTTTCAACATGTTTCAACATGTCCCAACTTGCCCAAGCAAGACCATTGTGCTATTCCAGCAAGATACCGTTGCTCTTATCTCAGCAAGATGCATATCCTGTTTCTTAAGCAAATCAGGGTAAACATTAACCACGAGATTGCTGTGCCCTGGGGGCCTACATTTCCACCAGCTGCACGGTATCATGCCCTTTGTTACTTAGCCATTCAGTTGTTAAGCTCTCTACACTTTCCCACTCCATTTGAATTGATTGTCCATAACAGAAACAACCATTTCCTGTGACATTAAGATGTCATCAGCTTGCGCGATTCCCAGTTCACTCAGTCGTCTCTTCTGCAGCTGGCTCTTTGCAGAAGTAACTCCAAGTTCATGTGCAATTTTGTAATTGCCTTTAATTTGTTCAGAAATATCAGCTTGCTCATAAAGCTCCAACTTATCAGTTAAACATTCAGGTGGTAGTTCTTGCCTGAAGCCCTCTACACAGGCTGTCACATTGCCTGACTAGATAGGCTGGGTATTCCCTTGTCACGTTAAAAGGCAAGGCAATTTGTCGGAAAATAAGCCTCCTTGTATTCCAGCTGGTCCTCAGATATTAGAGGGGCTGGGTGCAGCTAGGCTTAGATTCTGAGTGATGCCCAATTTACCACTATCAGTCCAGTCACATTCGATATATTGAACAATCACAATTCCGGATGCACTAATAGCGCACTGCACCTTCAGTCTAATCGTGCTGGTGAACTAACACGGCCACACTGAAGGATTTGGTCATGTTCAATGAGAAAACTATTACGATTAGCTACTTAAACAGTGCTTGTGTTGTGCAGTTTATTAAAGCAGCAGATACAGGTTCTTATGAATTGCCAGTGATAAATATACTGTCTGCAAAAGCATGTGCAAATAATAGGTTATACAAATGCTCAATAAAGTTATGTTGTACCAACACTGATTTACTAAGCCATCCACAGTTGTCAGCGTTCAACCACTTACAGAGAAATTTGTGAGCATGTAAAGCTTTTATTGCTTGTTACTGACAATCATGATAAGGAAAGCAATAATGCAACATCTATTAAAGCAGCACGAGTCCTATCATTTTCTGAGAGCCCACACAAACTCAGATAAGAAGTGCCTGAGCAGGATATTAGCTTTTAGCCAAGTACATAAATAAATACAGTAATGTACAAGTAGAAAGCTTCAAAAGAAAAAACCTTTGAACAAGAGTTGGCAGAAAGTTTTAAAGACAGCAGGTTTAATGCAGGTAAGTGACTGATATACACCATACTACTAAGAAATCTTTTCCCACTGCTCAGTCTCTCATGCTCTGCCAGTGAGGAGGGGCACAAGAAGCCAGAAGGAAGCAGAGACAGGACACCTGACGCAAAATAACCAAAGGGGTATTCCATACCAGAGAACATCATGCCCAGTATATAAACTGGGGGCAGTTACTCGGAAGGGCTAGATTGCTGCTCAGGTCAGGCTGGGTGTCGGGCTGGGTATCGGTCAGTGGGTGGTGAGTGGTTGTATTCTCTTCCCTTGCTCTTTCCCTTATCTTTATTATTATTGGTGGTAGCAGTAGTGGGTTTGTGTTATACCTTAGTTACTGGACTGTTCTTAACTCATGGGAGTTACATTCTTTCTATTCTCCTCCCCATCCCTCTGGAGAGGGGGGGAGGAAGGGGGGGAGTGAGCGAGTGGCTGCGTGGTTCTGATTTACCGGCTGGGATTAAACCATGACACCTACACAAGGCAGAAGTATTTAAAACAAATATTTTGCAAGAAAAATGTGATTACATATGCTGTGTCTGTTTCTACAGCAAAAATAAATCCACAGCACCCTCTTCTACCTATGTCCTTCACATAATGCAGATTGAAATTGGCAGCCCACACACACCACCGACAGTCAATAAGTGCCATAAATTCAGTTCTAATAGTACTTGGCTCTTGCCCTCTGTGCTATACTGGCAGACTACACCTCTGAAGCACATTAAGACATCAAAAGAAGTACTCTTAAGTTACTGGTTCTAAAAACTGAAGCCTCCCAGAATGACTTTTGTGCTTCCTAGATTAAAAATAAAATAAAATAAAAAAATCAAATCCCCCATGTTTCTATTGAATCTTCTCTATTATCTATATAAACAGGATTTATCCAGACAAATGGTTAGGAAGAAATTATTAATTTGCTATTAATCAGCAAAATTTGCTCTTTATTTGCAGAAGTAACTACAGCTAATGAAACAGCTTACTCCATCCTGCATTAGACATGGCTCTACAAGCAGAAATAGGAACAATTTGAAGAAAAAAAACAAATGCTCCCAGCAATCTCCACAGAAAGCAAATCTTTATGCAAAGCTTGTTCAAGACATTGAAGGGATGCCATCCAGAGGGACCTTGACATGCTTGTGAGGTGGGCTGATGCCAACCTTATGAAGTTCAACCACGACAAGTGCAAGGTCCTACACCTGGGTCGGAGCAATCCCAGGCACAGCTACAGATTGGGCAAAGAAGAGATTCAGAGCGGCCCTGCAGAGAAGGACTTGGGGGTGCTGGTCGATAAGAAAATGAACATGAGCCGGCAGCGTGCGCTCGCAGCCCAGAAAGCCAACCGTATCCTGGGCTGCATCAAAAGGAGCGTGACCAACAGGTCAAAGGAGGTGATCCTGCCCCTCTACTCTGCTCTTGTGAGACCACACCTGGAGTATTGTGTGCAGTTCTGGCGTCCTCAACATAAAAAGGACATGGAACTGCTGGAACAAGTCCAGAGGAGGGCCACGAGGATGATCAGGGGACTGGAGCACCTCCCGTATGAAGACAGGCTGAGGAAGTTGGGGCTGTTCAGCCTGGAGAAGAGAAGGCTGCGTGGGGACCTAATAGCAGCCTTCCAGTATCTGAAGGGGACCTATAGGGATGCTGGGGAGGGACTCTTTGTCAGGGACTGTAGAGACAGGACAAGGGGTAACGGGTTAAAACAGGGGAAGTTTAAATTGGATATAAGGAGGAAATTCTTTCCTGTTAGGGTGGTGAGACACTGGAATCTGTTGCCCAGGGAGGTTGTGAGTGCTCCATCCCTGGCGGTGTTCAAGGCCATGTTGGATGAAGCCTTGTGTGGGATGGTTTAGTGTGAGGTGTCCCTGCCCATGGCAGGGGGGTTGGAACTAGGTGATCTTGAGGTCCTTTCCAACCCTAACTATTCTATGATTCTATGATTCTATGATTGTTTATTTTAAGGACCTTTATGTTAGCAAACCTTCTAGTTTAACTGAATCAGCAATTCAGAACGCACCAGCTACAACATAATGACCAGGACGGATGATGACTCTGTCTCCTTCATAACAGGCATTTATAGCTGCCAGTGGATCATTGTGAAACTGTACAAGACAAAAAATATAATCAGCTCCTGAAAATGCTATAAAAATGGATGCATTTTGCCCTTAAAAAGCTTGCTTTTCATTTAAATGTTGCTGCTTTTGCTTAAAAGAAACCCTTTTTAATGCACCAATAATACAGAATTTCTACTTTGAATTTAAGAATCATATCACACTCTGGACAAAAACAGCCTTAAAACATTGCTTCAATGTTTGTGTCATGTCCATTCCCCCATGAGAAAACTAGAAGAGATACACAGATTAAAGAGCATATGCACCAGAAAGCAAACTTCAATATGGCCTTGGTTTGAGGACGACTTTTGAATTGTGCTTCAAATGACTTACCATGAATTACCAAAAAGAAACGAACAGAAAATAAAGAAAATAAACACGAGCAACTCAGCAACTAGATTTGAACACTGACATAGCCCTTTACTCTTGCTGCAAGTCACCCCAAAATAGAGTTCAGATATTAGAGTGGTGAAGATAGGGTCCACATTGATACGAGGAATAGTAACAGACTAAGGAAAAAGTTAAGAGTTTTCTTCAAACTATACATTGTCTTAACTTAGAATAGGGAACATGTATGTTCTTGTTCTTGCCAGTTAAACTATAACCCAGAATAGAATAGGTAGCCGAAACACATTGTTTAAAATCAGAGACCCTTTTCCCTCAAGAAGATGAATGTCTGACGAGAATTTGTTTCAACTAGTTTCTATAAGACTTGAGGTTGCCAGGTGGGGAAACTGTGCCAAGGGTGAAAAGTGCACCGTGAGGAAGACTGCTTACTTCATCTTGAAGACCCCTGCCCACGACCATGGGAGGGCAGAGCACAAGCACCAAAAGGGAGGAGACTTATGATAATAAGTACCTAAACTAATTGTAATATCCCAGCCAAACTTTCAGGAACCTAATGAGTATGCATGTTTGTGTATAATAAATATCCAGCTTGTTGAGCTCTCGGTGTGCAAGTTAGGAGGAGCGATCCTCCTCGCACCCGGCGCTGCAATAAACATACCTGCTTTATAACTCTCTGAGAGTTATGAAGTTCTATTCCGTAAATCAACATGGTCCTTTTTCTTGCCCAAAGAGGGCAGGCTGATACCCTTCACAAATACTAATGGGAGATTCTGTACTGAAGAATTACAAACAGTACAGAAAGAGTGCACATTTATTGCTTCCCAGCAAATTCCAGGGTAAGCATAATAAGAGCATTTTCAAATGTCAAGTCAAAAAATCTGATTTATAGCCCAGAAGTCAATCCAGGACCTTCCCTGTGGCTCCACTGTGGCCATCAGTAATTCATGAACGTGATCAGAATACAGCAAGCAATTTCATTTTGGCCCAAGGAACCCAAGACTGTTAACTGCTGAAGTGATAAGTCCTGTCTGAATTCACTAAAACTAAACTGCTCCAAAATAAATGTATCTCCTACTCAGAATTAAAGCAACAGAATGACATTTCTTCCTTGAAATTCTAGATCATTAACAGTATGTCGTGGTTTAAGCCCAGCCAGTAACTCAGAACCATGCAGCTGCTTGCTCACTCCCATCCCCCCTCTTCTTCTCCTCCCACTCCCAGAGGGATGGGAAAGAGAATCAAAAGAATGTAACTCACATGGGTTGAGGTAAGAACAGTCCAGTAACTAAAGTATAATATAAAACCACTACTACTACCAACAATAATAATAATGATAAGGAAAATAACAAGGGGAGAAAATATAAAACTAAAGGGGAAAAGGAAAAGAAAACAATTAACACAAGTGATACACAAGACAAGTGCTCACCACCCACTGACTGACACCCAGCCCGACACAAGCAGCAATCTGGGCCTTCCAGGTAACTTCCCCCAGTATATATACTGGGCATGATGTGCTCTGGTATGGAATACCCCTTTGGCTAGTTTCGGTCAGGTGTCCTGTCTCTGCTTCCTCCTGGCTTCTTGTGCCCCTCCTCACTGGCAGAGCATGAGAGACTGAAAAGTCCTTGATTGGAGTAAGCTTTACTTAGCAACAACTAAAAACATCAGTGTGTTCTCAGCACTGCTCTCAGGCTAAAGTCGAAAAACACAGCACTGCACCAGCTACTAAGAAGAAGAAAAATAACTGCTACAGCTGAACACAGCAACATCAGAAAAAAACAGTATTTCAGAACTAATGCAAGTATTACACCTTAACATGTTTCATTATAGAATTATTACAGGTTTATCTCATTTCCTACACACAGGAAGGAAATTGCTTGCATAGTGTACTCACACAGAGTGGGAGCAACAAGTAGCAGATTTACATTCCAAGCTAGAAAGGGTTAAAGCAGGAGTGCTGTTGCAGAGGCAGGCATTGGTAGCCACTGCAGAGCAGGGAGAGAGACTCGGGGGGGGGAAAAAATATCAAAAAAAAACCCCAAACAAACAAAAACGGAGCAATAAAAAGGATATAAAGGCAGTGAGGCCACAAGTCCGTGCCCTTGTGTCTGATCCTGATTGGGACCCAAAGATATGGAAGGGAGATATTTGGGATACCAGTGAGTCAAAATCAAATACCAGAGACAAGGCAGACATGAAAAAGGAAGGAGCCCGCACAGCTTCTATGTTTAAACGTAAGATGATTACCAGGGCAAACAGACAAGTGAGAACAGAGGAAAAGACAGACTATAGCCCTGAGGAGATTAGTAACTTATTGGATAAATACAAGCAGAGGCCAGGGGAGGAATCCCAGAACTGGCCAGTTCACATCATGGAGGAAGGAGCGGATCCTGTATTGCTAGATGGGGTGGATAAAAAAAAACAACAATAAAACAACACAACACCCCCCCCCCCCCAAAAAAAAAAACCAACAAAAACAAAAAAACATACTAGTAGCAGAACAAGGAAACCCCATTGAACAAGTGATTAAAAAGCTAAGCCTGACTGCAACACCCAGGTCTTAGAAGGTAGACGCAGGGACTGTGAGAATGAAGACCTGGGGCCCACTGTAGGAGAGGATGTGATTCGAGACCATCTTAAAAATCTGAACGCGCACAAGTCCATGGGACCTGATGAAATCCATCCACGGGTCCTGAAGGAGCTGACGAATGAAGTTGCTAAGCCACTGGCCATCATATTTGAAAAATCATGGCAGTCAGGTGAAGTTCCCGACGACTGGAAAAAGGGAAATATAGCCCCCATTTTCAAGAAGGGGAAAATGGAAGACCCGGGCAATTACAGACCAGTCAGTCTCACCTCTGTGCCTGGTAAAATCTTGGAGCACATTCTCCTGGACGGCATACTAAGGCACATGAAAAACAACAAGGTGCTTGGTGACAGCCAGCATGGCTTCACTAAGGGGAAATCCTGCCTGACCAATTTGGTGGCCTTCTATGATGGGGCTACAGAACTGATGGACAAGGGTAAAGCAGTTGATGTCATCTACCTGGACTTGTGCAAAGCGTTTGACACTGTCCCACACCACATCCTTCTCTCTAAATTGGAGAGATATCAATTTGATGGATGGACCACTCGATGGATAAAGAACTGGCTGGATGGCTGCACACAAAGAGTTGTGGTCAGTGGCTCAAGGTCTGGCTGGGGACCAGTAACGAGTGGTGTCCCTCAGGGATCGGTGTTGGGACCGGTCTTGTTCAACACCTTCGTCACTGACATGGACACTGGGATTGAGTGCGCTCTCAGCAAGTTTGCCGATGACACCAAGCTGTGTGGTCCGGTTGATATGCTGGAGGGAAGGGATGCCATCCAGAGGGACCTTGAGACACTTGTAAGGTGGGCTGATGCCAACCTTATGAAGTTCAACCATGACAAGTGCAAGGTCCTGCACCTGGGTCGGAGCAATCCCAGGCACAGCTACAGATTGGGCAAAGTGATTCAGAGCAGCTCAGTGTGAGGTGTCCCTGCCATGGCAGGGGGGTTGGAACTAGATGATCTTGAGGTCCTTTCCAACCCTAACTATTCTATGATTCTATGATTCTATGATTCTAAGCCAGTTAGGGTATTTACCGGGACTGGGCTTGGACAAAGTGGCTCAGGACTGTTGCAGCAGGGAGGAATCAACACGACCATTGTGATCAATAAGCACGATTCGTTTATTGGGCTTCTACCTTCAGTTAATATAACAGTGAATATGCAATTACTAGGCACTTGATTGGTTCTGGCACAAATAAGGCATTGCGTAAGCTCATTATTTTTGCGGTTAAACTGTGTACTTTTATATCCTCTATTTTTATGTGCTTATCTTGTTTATTAGTTAGTGTCCTTGTCTTTAATTGGCCAGAGCATGGCGCTTCCCTCCAGATGTCCCTCAGTTCCTCATTATCTGGTGCTAGTAAGTCTGCACCATTCTCTAAACAAATGTTCTATTTCAGCTCGTTGATGGGAACGTGACCTTTCTCTGTTAGCCACTTCTCCACACAGGACTAGAGGACAGTAGGAAAGGGGGAGATGTGGGAACTGCAAGCCATCCTGTTCCCACTATGTGGATAATTGAAGAAGAAGGGGGGGGGGTGGTGTCACAGGAACCCTATGTGTCTTTTATAGACCAATTGGACAATGATATACAAAGGCAGATTAATGGTCATGTGGGGCTGTGTTAGCCCAAGTCGGAGGAAAATTTGCAGACATTGCCGAGTTGGTTGGGACCTGTCAAGATGTCAGAGCAGAGGCTCGTAGAGCTTCTGTATTGGCTGCTGCATTAATTATTCTGTTTTTATTGGTCATATTAGGTTGCATTCCAACCTGCCTGGCACTTTAACTGTGGGTAATGACATAGCTGACTCCTTTACTGTTAACACTGTGCAGTTTACTTCTGTGGCTGCTTCCCATTCCTTTTTTTTTCATCAGAATGCCTGTTTTAAAGAAACATTTTAACCTGTCTTCTTCTCCAGCAAAACAAATTGTCAGGTCTTGCCCTGACTGTCAGTCAACAGCTCAATCCTCATTTGCCATGGGTGTAAGTCCTTGTGGCTTAAATGCGAATGTGGTATTGTGATCCGTTGGGCCTGCAGAAAGGGGAAGGGCCAGTGGAACTTATAACCTGGGGTCAGAGTATATTTGTGTCCTCCTACCTACAGGTCCATGGTGGCCGCCTGCAAAGTTTGTCAAGCCATACCATGAGCTGGACAGACAAGTTGAAGAACCTGATGTCTCAGATGCAGGAGCTGACCTTGAAGACCCCAAGGGGAATGAAACAAAGGAAGAGAAAAATGAATGATTTGCAAAACATCACTTGGGGCAACTGAAAAGTAACAACTTGAATATGTGTACCTGCCATGTAGCTATTATTAGAGGCTGTGATTTTGTGTATAAACCACCTGTATTTACTAGCCAGTTGCTAATAAGAAACTACACCTTGTATCATATGGATTTATCACTTGCAAAAGAGATGTTAGAGCATGCAAATTTACAGCAGCTGTTAGAAAATGCTAAGGCAGAAGCTAGGAAGATTCTAATACCATGGTAGTGTTATAAAGCAAGTAATGGAACACCTGGGTGGGAGAACCCCACTGGTGGGAAATTTTCTTTGGCTGGTCCCCCACTGCCACCAGCATCTTCAACATGCTGCTGCACCCTGTAGTAGTTATATTGCTAATGTAAATCTGTGTGTGCTTTGCCATAGTAGCGACCTGTTACTGGATGAGGCAGGTGAAACTCTGCATTGACAACGAGGTGCAAGGACTGAGGTTAGCCAAATGCCTCCTACCATAGTCAAAGGCAAGACTGGGTTGGCCTCTATTTTTGCCACAAAGAAGAACCTTTAGCTCTGCTGTTGGCTGCAACCCAGCAGGCATTGAGCGGTGGGGACACATGCCATGCCATACCTTGATGTGAGGGATGGCCTCCCCTGTTATAAGAGGGCCATCCAGGAGGGAAGCGCAGGCCAAGTAGCCTGTGGTTGGCATGAGAGATGATATAGTCCAAATCCCCTGCTCAAGCAGGGTCATGTAAAGCAGGTTTCATCATCCTCACAGTAAAAAAACAAAAAACAAAAAACAAAATAAAACAAACAAAAAACCCCCACCCCAAAACACAACAAAAGTTAGCATAAGTAACTATTGAATCTTCTATTCTCAAAGGCTAATGTCAAGAAGCTGCTCTTGTGTGATTCATTAAGCAGAGAAGGGGATAAAGAAAGCCAAGGACTGTGTCTTTGGAAGTAACAGCATCTATCTCCAGGTTCCCAAGACTCCCAGTATATCTGACCGACATATTGATGAAACCTTGTTTTTGGAGCCTGGACATCACTGCTTTGCTTTTGCTTTTCCTCCATATCATCTAGAGACCTGTTACCAATTTGCGAAGAACCGAAGCCAAAGTGCTCACCACCTTGATCATGCAAAACAAAATATGGCAGCGATTGAATTTTGCTTTTAGTACATAAGCATGGGTGTGAAGATTTTGACGAGTTATGTTGCATGAATTTAAGTGACCACTCCAGTTCAATACATGCATAAATACAAAAGTTGAAAACCCTCGCTAGCCAGCTAGCAGAAAACACCAGGTGGAACCCCTTTCAGGGATGGATGGTGGGACTAGCTGCGAAAAGTTGTTGTATTATTAAGTGGTAATAGGTATTGGGTTTTCATGCATTTTATGTTGTGTTCCTTGTCTTTTAGCACTAATCTGTTCCCTTATAGACAGCATATTATATAAAACTGTAGTACGGATGGTAAAATATTTGTGTGTTCCAACCATAAACCACGGGGTGGCATGTGTCAGTGACACTAGATAATGATCCATGGTGAAACACACAAAAATAGAAAAGTACTGTTTGTCGGTGGTAGCTCCTCCCCAAAAAACCCCACTTTGGCTCTTCCCCAGAAGTTCCTGCTTCGGCTCATCCCTGGAAAAGTCCCGACCCTCAGAGACCTTTCTAGATATAGCTGGCCACTTCTTCCGATGTAGGCTGGCCCCCTACATCAGAATGAATGTGCATTTTTGCTAGTATAAAAGCCTGAGCCTCAGGCAATGTGAGGAGGCAGACCCTCATACCACCCAGGTCAACGTTGCCTCTGCAGAGATGCCTGCTAAGGTTGAGCCTACCACCTCGCACTGCTATGATGTTTCTCGGAGTTGGTTTCCTGATTGTCATTACATGGTCTTTGGGGTTGGTAAGATAACCAAACATCAGAAATATTCTTTACTGTATCTTTTGTTACCTCTATATTTTCCCTGTATTCATAAACTACTTGTGATTCTTTATTGTGTTGTGTTTCTCTCAACCCGGAATCCTCAAACTCTGGAACACCATTGTTCTCAGTCCTTTAGCTTGCAGACTGCTGTATTTTTGGTAACCAAACACATACCTAAAACAAGAGCAGCGAAGCCATCAGTTATTTTTTCATTAAAGACTGTCCATGTGTAGTTTCCCATATGGACCTCCTCCTTGCACAAGCCCACCAAGTACCTCAGCAGAGGATTCTCAATTAATTTTAGCTTTTAAGTTCTCTATTTTCTCATGCAATTTTAGTCCTTCCACCATGGAGATGTTTCTACTTCCGAGTCCAAATCACTGCTTGATATGCTGTCCCTCACATCTAAAAGCATCCTTATAATGCTCTTCACATTGAGACAATAAAGGTTCTTGTAATTGGCTACCAGCCCAGAGGGCACACGGTGTTCAAAGATGTCATAATGCCTGCAATTCAGAGCAAGGGGTCAATTATTTCACATTTACAAGTTTTAAACACAGAACCTGAATAGCTGTGCATCAGTACTTCAGTCTAGATTCTCTGCAGTCTATATCAACACTGCTCAATATTTTTTGAAAGCAGCAAAAGCAAAAATCTGAAAAGACAAAGTAGTTCCTAAATAGTTGCACCTTGAAACATTATACACAACTATCAGAAAGTCACTGTAAAACAAAGGCATAAGCACAGCTCTTAAGGAAAAAAAGTATTTAGAAGGTAATTGGGTATAAAAATCAGTCTTCTAAGCATTTAATAGAAAAAAAATAAAAAAACCCAAACATGCCTGAAATCAAAGAAAAATCCTAGAATGTAAAGTCTCTATTAGCAACAATCTAAACTACCTGGACAAAAATGCAGAATAAATAAGAAAGGCATTATCAGCACCAGATGAAGATGGGAAGGCACTGCATAGCAAATTCTGCACCATCCCAAGAGTAACCTCTACAAATGAAATTGCAGGCCAGAAAATGCCAGCACATAGTTGCATTGCTAAAGTCAAAAGATGAGGACATCTGCCAGCTAGACAGTGCCAAGAGCTCCAGGGCCAATCATGTAGGACCAATCACAGTCACTACAAAAAAGCTGAACATCAATTAATGACACAAGATTTAATTATCTCTCACCATTTTTGTAGGGAACCAACTGAACACAGTATAAATAGCTCTATTCAAGAGGCTATGTGAAATAAGGGCAAAGATGTTCCCTCAATTTTCAGATTTTCTTTAAAGGGTGCACCTAAAGCATGCTGCAAAGAGCAAGAAAATCTGTAGTCACAGCAGTCAATTGCGGCGCCTGTAAAGAAAGATGCTAAACACACATACACACTGCTTTCACAACTAGTTCTCCTTTATTCACTCAAGCATGGTAATATACAGCATACATATACAAAGCATGGTAATATATAGCATACAGATACAAGTCTGAGCCATGAAGCCAAACAGCAACTATGTCATTCCCAGTGACTGTTTTCAGTCACTATAAATTCCATTCTATAAACAATCACTCCCCAGGCTGTTTCCCAGCCTGACCTTGCACCCAAACACTCTCTGGATAGCTCAAGACACAGGTGCACTATCAGCAATTCTTATTCTTCTTTAATTACCAACATAGTGAGAACAGGACGGCTTGCATTTCCCACAGTCAATATCTATATAGGGTGCACAAAACCACAGAGCCTCACAAAATTTTGGCAATGGGGTTATTAGAGGCAACGGAGTAAGCCAATGCAGCACGATTAACAGCAGATGATTTTATAGCAATACAGAAATATAAAATATCTGAAGGAAACAGTTTTGTACACAATTTGCTTTACATTTTGGAGCATGCACTATGAAAGCGCATAAAACTATCTTGTTCTTTCAAGCTTTATTTGCCTAACAGGCAGTGTAAAGCTACTGTCTATTCTCATTAAAACAGTGCACAACAGACACCCAAAAATTTTAAAGCATCCTATGTTTCTATGCTGTGAAGGTTAATGTTATTTCTGAGCTGAAATATCAGAGAATAATAAAGAATAACATTCACTTTTCTGCTTGAAGACAACTGTTTAAACATTTTGGATTCTCACTAAAATGGTTGTAAGGCCACAAAGTGTTAAAAAAATAATAATAAAACATTATCCCATGACACAATATTCCATCCTAGTTTCATGCTATGCCAAATCTCCATAAGGCTGGAAAAACTCAACAACAGAACAGCCATTTGCTGAAGTGCACAGGTATAAACACTTCAGAAACATATATCATTTCCATATATAACACTTCCTCCTTATTTGCATGATCTCAGAAAAATAAAGGCATATCACAGTCCTCAATTGTCACATTGTGTCCTGTTTGAAAGAGACCTCCAGCCAACTTTCTAGTGTGGAGAATTTCACTCATTTTCTTTGCAAAGCACATGCTATATGCTATATTCTAAATAGCATTTCAGGGTAGGTTGTAAATATTCACTGATTTAGTTTCCCAGCATCATAGCAGTATCAAACCTGGATCTGAATGACACAAACTTCCAGATACTCATGATGCTATGTTAAGAAAAGGAAGAGTAACTCATGGAAGAAAGATAAAGCGTCAAATCTCAGGGGAAAACCCACAGTAAAAATCACAGTTATTCATTTCAGGTATATTTTATGGCATGCTTTGGTTATTTGGCACACTCAAAACTATAACTAGATCGTGTCCTTATGTACTGCTTCAGTTCCACATGCCAGGACACCATTTAAAACCCACCTTCAGAAAACCTAATGCTGACTAATCCCACTAGGGAAAGCAATGCACACATTCCTCCTTCAGCATGACCAATTCACAAGTTTATGTTTACATTTGATTCCACTCCAGTTCTTACTCTACACCCAGAGGCATCAGAACATCTGCTAGTATTAATTCAGATTACAGTTCACACCCACATGAAGGAGGCTATAACTGGGTTTGGAGTGCCATCTGATGGAAGGTGAAAGATTACAGGGAATAACGGAAGATTCAGAAATCAAGTGGCAGTCTCAGCTGCACCCTCTTTCCATACAAAGTTTTAACTGTCAGAAGTGAATGCTGTTAAAATAAACTTGCTCGAATTTACCAGTGAGAAAGGTTTTTAAAATCTCGATGTGTCATTACTCCTACATAACCCTACATGACTCTCCCCTGTGGTTCTATCCAAATAATATCACTTACAATCTCAGTCAAGGCTCAACACATCACACAAAGTAATCAAAATCATCATCATCCTCCTCATCCCAGGTCCTCCAGACACACTGGTAGAAGAACCTTTTGAAGCAAAGCAAGCATTTAATCACACAAAGGAGGCCATGTTTACCTGAGCGGAGACAACAGCACTGAAAATGCAAATGTAACCAGTTTGAGAATTCATCTCAAAGCATCACCTTCCTCCAATTCCATGTTACTGTAAACTAGCTGTCCTGGGTTTACCAGGAGCCGTTTTGCTCCTTCTTAGTAACTGGTGCAAGCTCTGTGTTTTGACTTTCAGCCTGGGCAGAGAGCTGATAACACCGATTTTTTTTAATTGTTGTTAAGTAATGTTTATTCTGGCTAAGGACTCTGAGTCTCATGCTCTGCCGGGGACGAGGGAGGCCGGGAGGAAGCAGAGACAGGACACCTGACCCAAACTAGCCAAAGAGGTATTCCATACCACAGCACATCATGCCCAGAGAGGTAACTGGGAGTTACCCGGAAGGGCAGGCTCTCTCTCTTCGGGGGGGTCGAACTCGTTCGGCGGTGGTATCGTATTCTCTTGTTATTTTCTCTTATCAATATTATCATTGGCGGTAGCAGCAGTGATTTGTGTTATACCTTAGTTACTGGGCTGTTCTTATCTCAACCCGTGGGAGTTACATTCTCCTGATTCTCCTCCCCATCCCTCTGGGAGTGGGGAGGGTCGGGGGGGGGGGGGGTGAGTGGACGACCTGTGTGGATTGGTTTAAACCACGACACTAGCATGCACAAGTTCTCTTGTCTGCTGTTTACCTACATAAAGATTTTTATTTCATGCATCCAAGTTCAAAATCCATAAAGAGCTCAAGTCCCATTTTCATCAAGAGAGTGAACAGCTAAAAGCTGGATTTGAATACAAGACTTACACTCTTAAGATTCTGAGGCTTTTTAGTTGTTTGGTTTTGGGCAAGCATCCCTCAACTAAGCTTTCTTTATGGCAATGAACTTGTCACCTCCATCATTCTCTACTACAGAGTACCTCTCAATAGAACATGTTGAAGAGTCTCCCATTTTTCTCACACACACACCACCTCTGAAATGGCCCATTTTCTAGGCAGGAAGGTCTTTCCTCCTATTTCAGCTTTTTCATCCATCTACTGCCTATTTGTAATACAGCTTTTAGTATATGAAAGCAAGGGAGATGAAAAAGAGACAGAGGTGATAAAGAAAGGAAAATAGAATATGTGAACAGACACTTGAAAAATAAAGATAAAATTCAGGGGAGGAAGCAAAAAAGCAGAAAAGAAAAAGAACAGAACAGAAAAGGAAAAAACCACCAAAATGTTATAGAAGAGAAAGGAACACTGCACTAGAGCCAGCAAGGTGATACAGCCCAAGGAAATCCGAGTGGAAAAGAGGAGGAAAGCAACACAAATTATTTTTCCAAGCTTTTGACACAGCAAGCAGATTGACAATAAGCTGCAGCCAAACACACCTGGTTATTGTGTGATTACCTGCAGCTGCAGAGGACACCACAGATTTTCTTTGTGAGCAGTCTCCACACAGTACCAGTCACCAGATTTACTTCATGAAGCTTGGCTTGTGGAGCTGCCAGCATGACCACAAGAACTCAGGGCACCACCCATTGGATATTACCAGAATATCAATGTTTCAGACAAAAATTAAACTTTGGGAATTTTCCTACCTGACATGCTCTATAGCTAGTGCTGTGTGGTCAAGCTCTCCTGACTCATCATACACAACCCACAGCTCCTGCAGTAGTATCTTACACTCCTTCAGCTCCAAGAGCTCCTGCATGTACTCCAAGGTAAATGTGCTGTCCAGCAACTCACACAGGAAAGGCTCACTGAGTTGCACAACTGCTTTCAGAGCTGAATACTCCACATCAACCACCTGTGGGAACAAACAGTTCTTAAGATTCCTCAGAACCTTAGATACAGCTGATGAGGGCTAACATGACATTCATATGTCAGCAGGCTGTACTCAAACATGTAATGGAACTGCAGGTTTGAACATCCAAGGTTTGCACAAAGATGTATGACTTGGACATTGAGACATCTAGAAAAGGAGTATCCCAAACTAGCAATCAGTCTTCAGTGGGTCTGTGACAGGAGCACACAATAGGGAAGAGCTACTGTCAGTACCAAGGTGGATTAAAAGGAAGAATCTTACAGATAAAAAAACCTGAAAAATTATTGGAGACTGATAGTTGAACAGACTGCATTACAACAGTGTCCTGGGTTCAGCTATAGTAGTTATTTTTCTCCTTCTTAGTATCTGCTGCAGTGCTGTGTTTCTGACTTTCAGCCTGGGAAAAACACTGATAAGACCAATGTTATTAGTTGTTGCTAAGTAATGTTTACTCTGACCAAGGACTTTTTCAGTCTCATGCTCTGCCAGGGAAGAGGGGAAGCCAGGAGGAAGCAGAGACAGTACACCTGACCCAAACTAGCCAAAGGGGTATTCCACACCACAGCACATCATGCCCAGTATATAAACTGGGGGCAGTTACCTGGAAGGTAACACACATTCCTAGGGAATGGGGAATTGACAAAGCAATTTCAAGAGAGAAAATGTCCCTCAGCCTTTGGAAGCAGCTCTTGGCAGCTGTGAAAGAAAGTTTTCCATACAAGGATAATGGTATGAGTAGTTCGGCCAACATAAAACACTTAAATGAGGTTTGTTCTCATCCTGGTCATAAAAGAGAGGGACAAATCATGGCAAAATACTGGGCATTGGCCTATGCTTACAGCGCCCTGCTCGACACTATCCAGCACCTTCAAAGAAAATATCTCTGGATCTGATGGCAAAGCAACAGACAATGAGGCTACTCCAACTCCAAGTACAGGAACTACACCAACCCCAGCATCAAGTACACAGCTACTCAAACTCCGAGCGCAACAGACAGCGCAGCTACTCCAGCTCCAAGCACAGCAGCTACACCAGCCCAAGTAACAAATACAGCAGCTATCCAAACCCTGAAAGCAACAGACAGCGCAGCTGCTGGTTCTACTCAAACCCCAAGCACAGTGTCTGCACCAACCCCAACAACAGATACTGCAGCCACTCCAGCCACTGTGATAATCACTGCAGCTAAACCAAAGAACCAACTTGTACCAATATCGGGTGCCCCTGTGTGCAAGGGGAAAAGCAAAAAAGAAGCACAAAAAGGAACGCGTACAGCGAAGAAAGATGAAGAAACTGCACTTACTACACAGAACAGCATATGTTCAGGAGTTATCAGTAAGTGATTCAGAGGAAGAGGAAGAAAAAGAGGTGACTTCTCGATTGTCCCTCAGCCTTTGGAGGCAGCTCTTGACAGCTGTGAAAGAAAGGTTTCCATGCAAGGATGATGTTGTAAGTCGTTTGGCCAACTGGACCATGCTAGAGAAACGCATCCAGTCTCTGAGGGAATCAGCCATTGTAGAGATGATCTATCGCAGGCTGGATGATGGGAATGCACCCATAGATCCAGATAAAGTCAAATGTACACGATCCATGTGGCAGAAATTTACACGGAATGCACCATCATCATATGCCCGCTCATTGGCAGCAGTAACCTGGAATGACATAGTACCACCAACAATGGATGAAATGATTCATCAACTCCAAGAGTTCAAAGACAATCTCACCCCTTCCATCCTTTCAGCTGTGGAAAAACTGTCCCAGGAGTTCAAACAATTGAGAGATGATTTATCCGATCTATCCAGTTCCCCACATGTACCAACCCACGTCTCAGTTATTAACAAAAGGCATCCTACTGCTCGAGAGAGAAGATGTAGGAGGCCCACACCACAGGCCACCCTTTGGTTTTACCTGCGGGATCACAGAGAAGACATGAGGAAGTAGGATGGAAAACCTACCTCAGCTCTGGAGGAATGGATGCGTGAATTGAAGAGGAGAACAAAGGTCAAGGATGATCATCCCATGAAAGCTGCGGCTTCAGTCTCTGGAAAGCAGGTTCCCAGATGAAGTGGAAGAGCTGATTTTACTCCAGCTCCTGTGATAAAGAAGACTAATCCCTGTCTACAAGACATAAGTGACCACTGTTGTGATGACTATTAGAGGGGCCCTGCCTCCAGCCAGGTGGAGATAGGGGACAATCGGATTTACAGGACTGTGTGGATCAAATGGCCTGGCACAACAGAACATACCCAGCCTGACCCAAGCAGCGATCTAGCCCTTCCAGGTAACTGCCCCCAGTTTACATACTAAACACTGATGTGTTCCGGTACGGAATGCCCCTTTTGGCTAGTTCGTGTCAGGTGTCCTGTCTCTGCTTCCTCCCGGCTTCCCCTCCTCCCTGGCAGAGCATGAGACTCACAAAGTCCTTGGTCAGACTAAACACTACTTAGCAACAAGTGAAAACATTGGTCTTACCAGTGTTTTTCCCCAGGCTGAAAGTCAAAACCACAGCACTGCACTGGCTACTAAGAAGGAGAAAAATTACTACTACTGCTGAACCCAGGACAAAGGGCCTGTGAGAATGAGGCTTTTCTTAGCTCTCTATAGAATGCTCCATCCACAGAGTCCTCTTGATCAGGTGGTCTGTAACAGATCCCCACAGTAATGTCTCCCATCGCTGTTCTCCTTTTAACCCTGAGTTGGAAAAAACTCCAGGAACAAACTTGCCAACAAGGTTTTCAAGCTGACAAGCAGGTATTTATTGCGGTGCCAGGAGACACCAGGGATAGCTCCTCCTAACGTGTGTCCCTGTATTGCTACACAAGCCATCCTTATATAGCCACTGGGCATACATACATATTCATGAGGTTACATATGGATTACATAATTTTCCAGAAAGTTCCCCGCATGTGTACAAAATTGTGGTGGTGGTCTCTGAGGGTCATTTACTTCTTCCAACAATCTTCATCACTTCTGGCAGCCTTTGAAGCACACACAGTAGATGCTTATACCAGCTTAATTGGTTCGTTAGAACCACAGACATAATAATCCTCCTGTCCTCCTACTTATCAGTTTAACTGTAGCCCATCCTGGGCACCTGCCGTTCCCAGATACTCCTTATCCCTGTGTCCTGTTCTTCTAGACTTTTTTCTTAAAACTATGTCAACTACAACGATTTATCTTGTACAAGAATTCTCAGTATGTTCTCTAACTTTATTTTTTTCTATGTATCATGCAGCTCAGTAATTTTCCATTGCTACTGTTACAAAGCCATGAAACTTAACATTACTTAGAACTGATTATAAAGGTTTATATATTCCATTTTGTAATTTTGTGCCCCCCCCTTGTCTCAACCCTGACCCACAAACTGTTGACTGCTCACCTGTTCCCAGACAGAGTTCCATACTCTCCAGCCTATCCCTAACATAAATAGCAACTCCCCCTCCCTGTCTGCTGGGCTTGCCTTTTTTAAAGAGCTTGTAGCCTTCCATTCCAACATTCTAGTCATAGGAACCATCCCATCATGTTTATGTGATACAATGCTATCAAAACCCTGTAGCCATGCACACATCTTTAATTCCTCTTGTTTATTCCCTACCCTTCAGGCATTTGTATAGAGGCATCTGAGCCAAGATCCAAATGAAGCAGACTCATTGGCTGGAGCAGCTGAAATATCTCTCTATCGGTCCAAGCATTTATTATAGGTGCTGGCAAGCCTCCTACCAAAACAGTTCCCCCTCTTCTTTGTCAGACCAGTTCCACCAGCCTCCAGTAGGCCTGGCCTCCTAAATTGAGTCCCATGTTCTAAATACCCAAACCCTACTATGGCACCACTGTTCTAACCATTTATTAACCTGGCCAATCTTCCTAGCCTTTTTAAAGTTCTCCCCTTTATCCTGGAGAATTGATGAAAAGACTATCTGAGCTCCAGAGCCCCTAACCACCTCTCCCAGGGCACTGCAGTCCTTCTTAATGTTCTCTGGGTTACTGCTATCTATATCACTAGCACCCACATGGACCACTAGAAGTGGGTAATAGTCAGTGGGATTTACTAGACCAGGCAGCCTTTCTGCAACATCCCTGATCCAAGCCCCTGGTAGGCAACACACCTCCCTTGAGACTGGGTCAGGCTGACAGATGGATGCCTCTGTGCCTTTCAAAGTAGAGTGCCCTACTACTATGACCCACCACTTCTTCCTGGCAGCACCAGTAGTAATCCTCCTTACCAGTGCATCGGCCAGCTGTTCATGTAGTGAGGTATGTGTTTCCTCGTTAGCCCCATGCAGAACTGCAAAGCAGTTCTGGGTGGGGACATCAGATTTAGGAACAAGCCCCTTGCTTTAAATTGTCCTCTTCCTCTTTTTTTTTTTTTTTTTTTTGTCTTTTTTTTTTTTTTTAACTAACTCCCAGCTTTCTGGGTTAATGCCCTCCTTCTTTCCTCCATGAGCTACAATGGACGCTTGAG
Source organism: Lathamus discolor (assembly GCF_037157495.1). Lineage (NCBI taxonomy): Eukaryota > Metazoa > Chordata > Aves > Psittaciformes > Psittacidae > Lathamus > Lathamus discolor. The sequence goes on from NC_088908.1 coordinate 25,831,382, forward strand.
GCCCCCGCACAGTTTGGACCTGGGGCAAGCAGTCCAGCTTCCTCTCAGCTTCCCTGACATCTTTTAGCCTATTGACTGTGTCCCACAGCTCAGCCACGTGCTGCAGGAGGACCTCCACCGGGGCACACGGAGTGCAGCCCTGTCCATTGTGCACCCTCCTCAAGAGACCAGTAGAGGCACTGTCTACAGCCTGAGGCCTGCACTGCAGCCTCCCCTCTCATCTGCTCTGTCTGGGTGACTACGCTCCCAGACCGGGCCCTGGTCATGAGGTGAGTACTCATGACCGCTCGCCCTGCCTGCGCAAACTACCGCACTATGCCCTGACTGACGTGCGGTACTACAGGTTGTTCTCGCTCCCTGTTGGGTTTTTACCCAGTTAGGTCTTCTGCCGTCCCTCCTGGTACTGCTCCCTGTGAGTCAGCCGCTTGCATCAGCTTAGCTGCCAGCTCCTGGGCAAGCCCTGTCAAGGACTTGAGGCTCCTTCAGTGGTTCTTGCCACTCTGAATTGAGACACCTGGATGCTGAACTCCACTGTTGACGGTGTCCCTCTCTGGAGCTACTCATGTCAGCAATTCATGGGGCTACTGGTGCTGGCCACAGTGCTAGGTAATGCCCTGGTCATTTTGGCTTTTGTAGTGGACAGGAGCCTCTGCACACAGGGCAACTTCTTCCTCAACCTGGCCATCATCAACCTCCTGATGGGCAAGTTCCAGGATGACATGAGGGGCAGAAGGCAGAGGCTGCCAGCATCACCACTGAGCTCTGTCCACAGGTGGCTTGTGCATCCTGTACATGTTGACAGGCTGTCGTGGTTTAAACAAAAGCCATCCATAAATCACACAGTCGCTCTCTCACTCCCCCCCCCTTCTTGCCCTCCCCCTACTCCCAGAGGTACAGAGAGGAGAATCGAAAAGAATGTAACTCCCACGGGTTGACATAAGAACAGTTTAGTAACTAAGGTATAACACAAATCACTACTGCTACCACCAATGATAATAATGATAAAGGAAATAACAAGAGGAAAGAATACAACACCTCAACACCAGCCAACCAATAACTCGCCCAACCCCACCCAACCGAGCACCGACCGATATCTCGTCCAACCCTGCAGTCCCCTAGCCCTTCCGGGTAACTCCCCATTACATCCTGGGCATGATGTGCTGTGGTATGGAATACCTCTTTGGTCAGTTTGGGTCAGGTGTCCTGTTTCTGCTTCCTCCCGGCCGCCTCCCCTCCTCCCTGGCAGAGCATGAGACTCAGGAAGTCCTTGGTCAGACTAAAACATTTGAGCGGTAACTAAAAACATCAGTGTTATCAGTACCGTTCCCAGGTCAAAAGTCAAAACACAGTGCTGCACCAGCTACCAAGAAGGAGAAAAACGATTGCTACTGCTGAACCCAGGACACAGGCGAGCGGAGACGCAGCGGGGGCTTATGTCTGCTACGACTTGTGGTGGTCTAGCCGGCATGCACTGCCTCAGTCTTCAACATCGTCCTCATCATCTTTGATGGTTCATCTCTGTCACCAGAGCGGTAAGGGCTGGACAGAGGTTGGGGAGGGGGGGAGGGGAGCAGGAGGCAGGCTGCCCTGTCAAGCAGGAGGATCTGCTTCAATCACCTGTCTCTCAGACCCATCACACCTCACTCAAACGCCCCAGTAGGTAGGAGGAAAATCAAGGCGATTCCCTTCAAGTCTTGGAAATAGTCCTGGTAGTGACAAGCTTTGGCACAAAACACATTTGTTTCTCATTTTCACATTAGAAAAGGTATGCTGCTTTACCAACTAGGCACAGTCTTAGGTGATGCTGTTCCAGCTGAGTATGAGAAAGGTTTCACACTTCTACACACACTCCTTGGTTATGGTTCAGCCCACTGTTCCACCCCCATTTCCTTAAAACGATCATTGAGTTTGATTGCTCATTCTAAGTCACACTAAAAGACAACTATACTTTTTTGGCAAACACTACAAAGAAGCTACAAGAACATGTAACAGTTTATCTACAACTTGGTGCTTTACCAACTTCTTTTAGAAGAGAAAGAAATCAACAGATTAATTCTTAAACAGTTAACACTTAAATTCCTTTATTTTCTAGGTTCTAAATTAGTCATTAATTTTGCTTTCATCGACCAAGCTCATGACTCTATGAGTAATATAAAGTGGATGGTTTCAGAAATAGAAAAAAAAATGGTTATAATAAATTATAATAGTCAGCCACTTTAAAGTACTTTCAAATCAATCCTCCATATAAAGATCCCTCCCCAGACAAGAGTACAAAAGCTGCCAGTTGGGTTAGGGCTGTGTAAGAACATACAAACTAGGAATTTATTAAATTCTAAATTATTCTCTATCACAATGAAAATGCTAATCTTCCTACAGAACTGCCCCTGAAATCACACATAGCTTTGTCAGGGATTGCAAACTCAGAACCAACTCAGACAAACTCAGGATTCCTCAGCTGGATGGCTATTCTACCAGGACAGCACTGGCTTTGGAGAGCAAGATCCACAGACTAGGGCAGTAAACATGAATCCTATACAGAACTCAACCTTGAGGACTTCATAACCCAAAACACTGTGTGGTTACAGCAGAGCTGTGAAGATTGAATTCCAATTTGCTATATCAATGTTGGCCAGTACACCAGGGAGGCAGGCTATTGAAAAGATCATCCTGAATTTAAGATTCTAGTGAATGTCATTGTTTATAAGGTTTACTGACATACATAAATTTTTGCACCTTAGCTTCTTTATTTTCTAAATAAGGGAAATCAGTTGCTGATCCTGCAAAGCACATTGCAGACCACAACACTCCATCTATACATCTTAATTGCAGATGAGAGTTCTACAAGTCTTCATAAGAGAATGTAATAAAAGAATAAAATAAAGCATATCAAACAAAAGTAAAAGATATTACTCATTAACTTCCTCAGAATTATAGAATAGTTGGGGTTGGAAAGGACCTTAAGATTATCTAGTTCCAACTCCCCTGCCATGGGCAGGAACACCTCACATTAAACCATGTCACCCAAGGCTCTGTCCAACCTGGCCTTGAACACTGCCAGGCATAGAGCATTCACAACTTCCCTGGGCAACCGATTCCAGTGCCTCACCACCCTTACAGTAAAGAACTTCTTCCTCATATCCAATCTAAACTTCCCCTGTTTAAGTTTTAACCCATTACCCCTTGTCCTATCACTACAGTCCCTAATGAAGAGACCCTCCCCAGCATCCCTATAGGCCCCCTTCAGATACTGGAAGGCTGCGATGAGGTCTCCATGCAGCCTTCTCTTCTCCAGGCTGAACAGCCCAAACTTCCTCAACCTATCTTCATATGGGAGGTGCTCCAGTCCCCTGATCATCCTCATGGCCCTCCTCTGGACTTGTTCCAACAGTTCCACATCCTTCTTATGTTGAGGACACCAGAACTGTACACAATACTCCAGGTGAGGTCTCATGAGAGCAGAGTAGAGGGGCAGGATCACCTCCTTTGACCTGCTGGTCATGCTCCTCTTGATGCAGCCCAGGATACAGATGGCTTTCTGGGATGCGAGCACACACTGCTGGCTCATGTTCATTTTTTCATCGACCAGCACCCCCAAGTCCTTCTCCACAGGGCTGCTCTGAATCCCTTCTCTGCCCAACCTGTAGCTGTGCCTGGGATTGCCCCAACCCAGGTGTAGGACCTTACACTTGGCATGGTTAAACTTCATAAGGTTGGCATCAGCCCACCTTACAAGTGCCTCAAGGTCCCTCTGTATGGCATTCCTTCCCTCCAGCATATCAATGAAACCACACAGCTCAGTGCAATCAGCAAACTCAGAGGGCGAGCTCAATCCAACTGTTCATGTCATCGACAAAGATGTTGAACAAGACCGTTCCCAACACCGATCCCTGAGAGACACCACTCGTTACTGGTCCCCAGCTGGACACTGAGCCACTGACAACAACTATTTCCGTACGGCCATCCAGCCAGTTCTTTATCCATCCAGTAGTCCATCTATCAAACTGATGTCTCTCCAACTTAAGAAACAAGGACATCGTGTGGGACAGTGTCAAACGTTTTCCACAAATCCAGGTAGATGACATCAACTGCTCTACCCCTATCCATCAGTTCCATAGCCCCATCATAGAAGGCCACCAAATTGGTCAGGCAGGATTTCCCCTTAGTGAAGCCATGCTGGCTGTCACCAAGCACCATGTTGTTTCTCATGTGCCTTAGCACGTCTTCCAGGAGAATGTGCTCCAAAATTTTACCAGGCACAGAGGTGAGACTGACTGGTCTGTAACTCCTGGGTCTTCCATTTTCCCCTTCTTGAAAATGGGGGTTATATTTAACTTTTTCCAGTCATAGAATCATAGAATAGTTAGGGTTGGAAAGGACCTCAAGATCATCTAGTTCCAATCCCCCTGCCATGGGCAGGTGTGGAGGATTAGCTTGTCGAAAAAAGGTCAAAGGTCATGCTCCCATCAACGAGCTGAAACAAGACATCTGTGTAGAACATGATGCAAACCTCTCACGCCAGATAATGAGGAAATGAAGGACACCGGCAAACAGCAACATACTATGACCAATCACAGCCAAGGCCACTAAGTGATAAGTGCATGAGAAGGAGGATGGTGGGGGGGGTGTACGGTGTAGCTGCAAAAATGTAGAAGCTACAAACCAATGATCTTGTAACATGTAAAAGCTGTAAGCCAATGATCTCTCTGTAACCAAACTATAAACATGCAAGCAAGGTATATAAGTATCCATCTGCTTAGCAATAAATGAGACTTGTCGGTCATCATCTGAGGAGCTCGTCTCCCGGCGATTCCCACAAATGGTGACCCCGATGTGATCCCTCGAACACCACGGTGGGACGACGTAAGTTCTGCTCGGGTCCTGATCGCAGCCACAGGACGGTCAAAGTGCCAATATCTCAGGATTTTAAGCGCCGGACCCTGGGTGACCGTATAGACGAGCCCGGCCGATACGCGCCGCCGAAACCTGAAGGGGCTGCAACAAGCGCGCTAAGGTATGGAAAGGCAAGCGGCGTATGATTTATTTACTGCCTTCTTACAAAAGCGGCAGGTTAAAGGGATCGACCTGCAGAAAGAGCTGCAGGGACTGTTAGCTTATGGACAGTCTAAGGGATGTTTTGTTAACCCTCACACTGTCCATAAATTAGCAGAAAGGCGAAAATTTGGAGATAAGATTTGGCAAGCTATATATAATACCCTGTTAAAACAAAAGGCTGGGAAGACAGCAGGGATCGGGAAAGCTCCGAAGAACGCAGCCACAGAAGGCAGTGACACTGTGAAACATTTGTTGGTCATTTGGAGAACTATTTTAGAGATGTTAAAGTCAAAGTTAGGTAAATTATGGCGGGTGGTACATAATGAACTTTTACAATATCAGGCAGAAAAGAAAGCTGCCGAGCAGGCACTCACGGCTCAGGCAAAAAACAGAAGTTATGAAATTGACTGGCCTTCCTCCATTCCAATGCCATCTGCTTTTTCACAAGTAATGTTGCCATCTCCACAAAATGCAGATGACACCAGAGCAAGCCCTTCAGTTTCGGAACCAACAGCTCCCCCCACCACTACGACTCTAAAATCAGAAAAGCCCTCTGTTAACCCTCTTTCAAGCAATGAGCCTATCCCTGGGGCAGAAAGTGACCTAGTGGAGGCCATAGCTAAAGAAAGAAGGGAGGCTTGGGCAGCGGTGGCTAAGGACAGCCTTGAAAAGGGGGACGATGAGGTGGCGACCTCGTTGGCATGCCCGGTGACTTTTCAGCAACACCAGGGTGGTTTGATGGCAACTGTTACCCCTTTAGATTGGAAACTGTTATCACAATTACGAGCGACGGCCAGTCAATTTGGAGTCACCAGTGAGCCGGTAAAGCAGGTGTTAGATTATATCTGGACTGCTCATATCTTGCTACCATCCGATTGCAAGAGTATTGCTAAGCTTATATTCTCACAACATCAGCAGTTGCTTTTTAACGCTCATTGGCAAAATCTGGCTCATGGATTCGTAGCTATACAAAGACAACCTGGGGATCCCCTTTACGGGGTAACCCTGGATGAGTTAATGGGTACAGGACCGTTTTTTAGAACCGAGGCACAAGCTTTATTAGGACCTGATAAGTGTAGAGCAGCCATGAATTTAGTACGGCAAGCTATTAACCAAGTTAAGGACCCAGGAGGTGTGCCTTCATATATGGCTATCAAGCAAGGACGAGACGAATCATTTGGGTCTTTATAGACAGAGCTGCTGCAGCTATTGAGAAAGCAGGCGTCCCAGACTATATGAAGGGAGCCTTGTTAAAACAATGTGCTTTACAAAACTGCAACCCCATTACCCGAAATGTTATTCTTACTTAGGGAGCTAATTGGACTATAGAGGAAGCATTAGAAAGAATGGCCTCACAACCAACAGGGCCACAAGCTATGGTAGTAGATGCCATAAAACAGCTAGCTGAGGGAATTCAGGAACAAGCTAAGGCTTCACAGACTCAGGTGTTAGCCGCTCTTGCACCCCTTCAAGCATCGGCCGCACTTGGCCAGCGCAACCGCAGCCCTCTATGCTGTTATTGATGTGGAGGAATGGGACATCTCCGCCGAGAATGCACTGTCTCAGGAGTGTGGTGTCAGAAATGCCGAAACAACTCACATAAAACCTCTATGTGTCGGCGAGGTTCGGGAAACTGCAACAGGAGCGCGTACACCAACGGCCGCGTGCAGAAACAAGTTGCCGCTGCAGCTCAGATGATTCCACCCCCTTGCAACCCGCAACCAGCGGAAGCCTCGGCTTGGACCTGGCAACCTCTGTAGAAATAACACTTGTAACTTCACAACCTCAAAAGATCCCTACAGAAATTAAGCAAATGGAACCCAGTGTCCCGTCCCCCCCCCTGGCCACCCTTGAGCCTCTGCCAGTTGCCTCCGCGGCTGCAAAGTCTGAAAACAGAGATGAAGACACTCTTTTTGACCCAGACCCTATTGACCCCAAGAAAGAGCCTGTGCGTGCTCATCAGGCTGCTGTTGCTGCTCCTGAAGTTCTGACGCCTGTTAATTCTGATGCTGACCTGGATGATCCTTTTGACATGGAGCCGGAAAAGAAGCCTAATTTATATCCCCCAGATCCTCATGATAAATGGACAGCTGTAAAGGGAGAAGCGAGATGGGTGGGGGATGCAGATGTATTGTGTGCTTTCCCTGTGATGTATGTGCTGGATCAAGACCCGCGGTGGGAAGGTCTCATATGCCCTTATCAGGGGTATTGGGAGGACTGTGGCGGACCGTGGACTTGGGGTCCCATATACAACTCATTTGATACAGTCTGTCTGTGATACTCATGTACTAGAAGTTAGCAAATATGTCTATGATTCTATTGATGCTTGGAAACCTTTATAGATATTGCTGGCCACTTCTTCTGACATAGACTGGCCACCTGTGTCAGAATGAGTGTGCATTTTGATCAGTATAAAAGCCCTAGCCTCATGCGATGTGAGGGAGGCAGAGCCTCTGCGGGGACGCTCGCTAGGGCTGAGCCTGCCACCTCACACTGCGATGATGCTTGTTGGAGCTGGTTTCCTGATAGTCTTCACAGAGTCCTTATGCCACGTTCTGTACGTGGAACTGTGTAGTGCGAGTAATGATTGTCTGGATTTTGTGTTTCAAACATTGTAGTTGTGTGAAATGTGCTTGTGGGATCCCATATGCATACGTATGTGTGTGTGTGTGTTTGTGATGAGAGCAGATGGTGTTCTATGTATTTTTTTTTTGTTATCGTGTTCATGTAAAAGTTTTTAACAGGTAGTGGTTTAACATTTCAGGCAAGAAAGGGTTAACGCAAAAGTGTGGTTGCTGACAGGTATTTATGGCTGCTGCTGAAGCAGGCAGGCAGCTGTAGCTGCTGCCGAGCAGGCTGCTGTTTGTAGCCGTGCAAAGCAGAGTGAACAACTTCTGAAAAAAAAAAAAAAAAAAAAAAAGAGGGGGGGGGAGAGAAGAAAGGAAGGTAAAGTTGCAGAGCACAGGTAGACAAATGCGAATCCAGGTGATAGATTGGAAATCTATTCAGAGAGAGGCTCTGTCAAACAATGATTTTGATTGTTTGCAAGCGTTGCAGGAAAAGATTCTCGCCTTTCCTGTTAAGTACCAGATTAACGCTCAAGGTCAGGCAGTAAATGCTGAAATGTCTCCCTTAAATTGAAATTGCTATCTCAGTTAAGGCAAACTGTTATTTCTACAGGCATTCAGTTTGAACCCACTAGGCAGATGTTGTCATATATTTGGGGAACAGATTTGCTGTTATATTAAAAGTATTGTGAAATTAATCCTCACCCCTTCGCAGTTGTTGTTATGGAACATGTATTGGCAGAAAACCTGTCAAGAGGCAGTTGCAGTTCAGCGAGGCCAGGGAGATCCCCTGATTGGGGTGCAATTACAACACCTGATGGGAACTGGACAGTTCTCCACTAAGGAGGCTCAAGTCCAGCTAGGTCCAGAATTGTTAAAAGAATCTATGAGACCAGCCTTGCTACTGGGGAGATCATCATCTGCGTTGAAAGGACTATTCATTGTTCCAGGTGTCATCAATGCTGATTATATGGGTGAAATTACGTTAAATTATTTATGCATCTTTGGTGATGAACAAACTCCAGCGGTTATTAAGCACTATGTACAAACACAAGCGCAGAAGATAAAGCCTTCTTTTAAGGCGTACTATCAAGATCCTGATACAGATTTGTGGCAGGGACCGGCAGAAGTAATATATCTGGGCCGTGGTTACGCCTGTGTTTGTGCTCCTGCAGGACCCTTGTGGGTACCATCCAAGTGACTAAGACCGGCTGTTGCAGAAGCTCCAGTGACGGCGTCTCCGAGCTAGTGTATGGACCCTGACTCGCAGGCCCGGGAGGAGCGTTGCTTGCACCGAGCGCTACAGCCACTAATAGAAGAACTTAACTCCTTAGTCAACACAGAGCTTTCGTTGAGCACGGTCGACCTCCTAGATCTGGTCCATGGCCACAGGCATATAGTGGTACAACTGAGATTGGTGATACAACAAGTGCTTCGATAACTCTGTAGTTTTGTCATCAGTGTGACCCTACAGTAGAATTATATTGTGGTGGTTGTCAGTCTATAAGGCATCTTCGCCAGAGTTAGCTGAAACAAAGACCTTTTGTATAGTCTGTCAAATTATCTTTTACGTAACCCGCTTATAGTGCTTCAGAAATACTTAGCTGATTTTAGAAGTTTCACTTCATAGAGCTGCATATACGTTTGCTTTACAAGCTGCTTCGCCATTACAGGTCTCATGATTATAGGGGGTTTGTTACTTTGTTATGCTTTGCAATGTTGTTCTGCTTGTTTACAACGACTCCTGACTCAGTCCTTATTCCTTTATAAAGAAAAAGGGGGAATTGTGGAGGATTAGCTTGTCGAAAAAAGGTCAAAGGTCATGCTCCCATCAACAAGCTGAAACAAGACATCTGTGTAGAACATGATGCAAACCTCTCACGCCAGATAATGAGGAAATGAAGGACACCGGCAAACAGCAACATACTATGACCAATCACAGCCAAGGCCACTAAGTGATAAGTGCATGAGAAGGAGGATGGTGGGGGGGGTGTACGGTGTAGCTGCAAAAATGTAGAAGCTACAAACCAATGATCTTGTAACATGTAAAAGCTGTAAGCCAATGATCTCTCTGTAACCAAACTATAAACATGCAAGCAAGGTATATAAGTATCCATCTGCTTAGCAATAAATGAGACTTGTCGGTCATCATCTGAGGAGCTCGTCTCCCGGCGATTCCCACAGGCAGGGACACCTCATACCAAACCATCCCACACAAGGCCTCATCCAACCTGGCCTTGAACACTGCCAGGGATGGAGCACTCACAACCTCCCTGGGCAACCGATTCCAGTGTCTCACCACCTTAACAGGAAAGAATTTCCTCCTTATCTCCAATCTAAACTTCCCCTGTTTAAGTTTTAACCCATTACCCCTTGTCCTGTCACTACAGTCCCTGATGAAGAGTCCTTCCCCAGCATCACTATAGGCCCCCTTCAGATACTGGAAGGCTGCTATTAGGTCCCCACGCAGCCTTCTCTTCTCCAGGCTGAACAGCCCCAACTTCCTCAGCCTGTCTTCATATGGGAGGTGCTCCAGACCCCTAATCATCTTCGCGGCCTTCCTCTGGACTTGTTCCAGCAGTTCGATGTCTTTTTTATGTTGAGGACACCAGAACTGCACACAATACTCCAGGTGAGGTCTCATGAGAGCAGAGTAGAGGGGCAGGATCACCTCCTTCGACCTGCTGGTCACGCTCCTTTTGATGCAGCCCAGAATACGGTTGGCTTTCTGGGCTGCGAGCGCACACTGCCGGCTCATGTTCATTTTCTCATTGACCAGCACCCCCAAGTCCCTCTCTGCAGGGCTGCTCTGAATCTCTTCTTTGCCCAGTCTGTAGCTGTGCCTGGGATTGCTCCGACCCAGGTGTAGGACCTTGCACTTGTCCTGGTTGAACTTCATAAGGTTGGCATCAGCACACCTCACAAGCGTGTCAAGGTCCCTCTGGATGGCATCCCTTCCCTCCAGCATATCAACCGGACCACACAGCTTGGTGTCATCGGCAAACTTGCTGAGGGCGCACTCAATCCCACTGTCCATGTCAGCGATGAAGATGTTGAACAAGACCGGTCCCAACACCGATCCCTGAGGGACACCACTCGTTACTGGTCTCCAGCCAGACCTTGAGCCACTGACCACAACTCTTTGTGTGTGGCCATCCAGCCAGTTCTTTATCCACCGAGTGGTCCATCCATCAAATTGATATCTCTCCAATTTAGAGAGAAGGATGTGGTGTGGGACAGTGTCAAACGCTTTGCACAAGTACAGGTAGATGACATCAACTGCTTTACCCTTGTCCATCAGTTCTGTAGCCCCATCATAGAAGGCCACCAATGTGGTCAGGCAGGATTTCCCCTTAGTGAAGCCATGCTGGCTGTCACCAAGCACCTTGTTGTTTTTCATGTGCCTTAGCATGCCGTCCAGGAGAATGTGCTCCAAGATTTTACCAGGCATAGAGGTGAGACTGACTGGTCTGTAATTGCCCGGGTCTTCCATTTTCCCCTTCTTGAAAATGGGGGTTATATTTCCCTTTTTCCAGTTGCCGGGAACTTCACCTGACTGCCATGATTTTTCAAATACGATGGCCAGTCATTGGGAACTTTACCTGGCTGCCATAATTTTTTCAAATATGATGGACAGTGGCTTAGCAGCATCATTTGCCAGCTCCTTCAGGACCCACAGATGGATTTCATCAGGTCCCATGGACTTGTGCACATTCAGGTTCTTAAGATGGTCTCGAACCAGATCCTCTCCTACAGTGGGCCCAAGGTCTTCATTCTCACAGTCCCTGCATCTGCCTTCCAAGACTTGGGTGGTGTGGTCAGAGCATTTGCCAGTGAAGACTGAGGCAAAGAAGTCATTCAGAACCTCAGCTTTCTCCAAGGTAGCCATTTCTCCTGACAGCTTCCAGAGAGGGCCAATGTTGTCCGTAGTCTGTCTTTTATTCGCAATGTACATTTAGAATCCCTTCCTGTTAACTTTCACATCCCTAGCCAAGTTTAATTCTAACTGGGCCTTAGCTTTCTTAACCTGGTCCCCAGCTTCCCGGAGAACATCCCTGTATTCTTCCCAGGCCACTTGTCCTTGCTTCCACCTTTTATAAGCCTCTTTTTTCCCCCCCTCGAAGTTTCCTCAGCAGCTCCTTATCCATCCAAGGAGGTCTCCTGGCCCTCCTGCAGCACTTCCTTCTAGCTGGGATGCAACACTCCTGAGCTTTTAATCATTCCTTGTGGTATGATTTTCACATTAAGGCGGGGGGGGGGGGAGCTACATCCTTTTATATATTTTATATTAAATGATTTAAAAATTCTAAATAAGCAGCTTTTAAAGTGTTTTTAGATGCTTTGTAAATTGATGTCACAAGTAACTCAACTGAATACATAAGCAACTGGTGACAACCACTTCTAGGAATAGAAAGCCTTGGCTTTATAGCTTTTAATATCTGTTGCACATTCTCAAAACTTACCCAGTCACCTTGATACCGTTTGTTGGAACATACCCAGTCACCTTGATACCGTTTGTTGGAACATACCCAGTCACCTTGATACCGTTTGTTGGAATGCATATTTCAGAAATAGATTTTCTGTGATACTGGTAAGCTTGGTATAAACCCTCACCCCTAAATCAATATAAAGTGATTGAGGGGACCCATCTCCCAATATAGCCACATTTGAGATACTGGTAATATATGTGACTTCACTCCTCTCTCAAGCTCAGAAAGGGTTGACCAGAAATGCAGTGCTGAAGATGATCACTGTATGCATTGCTGCTTTTCTTCTCTATACTTTACACCTTTCATCACTGTTACATACTTTAAGTATTTACCCTCAACATCAGGAAATACATGTCCCTCAGAAAAGAAAACCTATCACCTGGTCAAGAGGACTGTAAAATGAGGTTGGGGTGGGGGAGGGAGGAAAGGGTTGTGGGGTTTTTTTGTTGTTTTTTTTTTTTTTAAACCTACTAACAGACACAAACATGAGAAAAACAAGTAGCCTTTCTCCCCACTAAAAAGGCTTCAAGGCCTATTAACCCTGTTCTATATCCACTGTGTCACATGAGCATTAGGAAAGTCTTTATAAAATCTCCTGTGTCCAGAAAAAGCCAAAATTCATCCTCATAGTTTTATGTGAAAAGTGTGAAGGCTGACAACACATCTTCTTTTCAGTGGGAGCATAAACTGGCTAATATTCACCTACAAATATTAAGCTCAACATGCACTGGGTAGTTTATGAATACTAGCAATTAGGTACAAGTGTAAAGATTTATGAATATATAAAAATACAGTCATCCATGTAGCTGGAGAAATCACAGCAATTAAAAGAAAGATAATTTCTCAAAGCTCTTTGGGAATTATGCCAACAGTATATTTTTCTGGTAACAGTGCATTAGCATTAAAGTGCTGAAAAAGGAATACAACATTCATGGTCAATAATAAGAGTTCAGGCTCTCTCACTTTTCATAACTGTAAATACTGTTAAGGAATTTCATAAAGTCTTAACATTGGACCTGTTATATTTTACCCCCAAACCCACTCTAGGACACCAAAGGTCTCAGCTGTTAAGTGTAGGATGATTTTCCCTCCACTTAGTGACAAGCCAGATGAGATTGTGACCAATGCAAAAAACTAAATACTGGCACCTAGGAAAAGCATGGGACAAGAGGAACCAGATCGGTCAGGTTACCATAGCAGCTGAGCAATTGTAGCAGGTAAGAGAGCACTTGTTTCAGTGGAAAAGGTTTCAGTCAGGTGACTGAATTAAGTTCAGGAACAGGAATATAAAATGGGTTTGAGCTCTGTGATAGAAGCAATGGGAATTGAGATAGTTTATACATTGGAAGAGTTTCACCATGAGTTTCTTCCCTCAGCTAAGATTTCTTTCCTGCCCCCTGTCAGGATTTTGCATGGGCAGGAATATACTCAAGTCAAACTTCTCACAGGACTGACAGGTATTACTTTTCTATCTTTTGCTGTAAGTATAGAGTAAGCACGATTATCCTGTCAGACAGATCTTGCTATAGACAGAGCTTTAGGTAAACTTCCCTTGGAGTAGATTTGTTACAGTATTTCCAATTAGACTTTTACTAGTTCCGGACAGTTCTGAAGAAAAAAAAAAAAGTTGTTTTCCCCTACCCCACCCATTGGATCTATTCATCAATCAAGTGACAGTGGTGTAAAAAAAAAAAAAAAAAAAAGTATGACTTGAATTGTTTAGACATTTTCCAAGTCATGCATCATGAACGACACAACTTGGAGAAGTTTGTTAAAATTTACAGCCTTGCTATTGACCGTGAGTGTGAAACTACATACTGTTCTTGCCATTCTGCCTCTGCCACTAGAGAAGCTCACACAGCTAGATCCCGAGTTTTGACTAGATTTGTCCCACAAGAGGTATCAATTTGAACGTCACTAATGATACAAGTTTGTTTCCACCATCATAAGCATTTTCTACATAGCTTAACACTTTCCTTTGCTGACAAGTGCTAGCTATTGAACAGCTGTAGTTGTCCGTTGCCACAGCCAAAATGCATATTAGTACAGTCAATCTTAAAGTTTACAGATAGTATTTTCAAATTATTTACTCTGTAAAATTTCAATAAAAGCAATTAAGAACTGTGGACAAGTCATAGCTTTGTAGCCTTAACAAGTGGTACACAGGAAAAAGCACTAGCTACAGCATTTGGGTTACTGCAATGGAAACCACCGCAAAACTTACTCAAAGACAATTCCAAAGTTACAAGGACCAACCCTGAGCATTAAACAAACATGGTTAGCAAATACTGTATACTAGGAGGGCATATTGCTACTACATGAATGGTTCTACACAAACATGATCATGTTCTACTATGGATGTTTTATAATTTAAAAAAAAAAAAAAAAAGAAAAAAAATCAGCTTAACAGTTCTCTTAAGAGGAACATTACCAACAGATACAGAGCAACATTCAGGTTTTTCAACAGCATTAATTATACCACTTGGGCAAGTAAAGCCATTAGATCATCTCATTCCTCCTCTCCTCCAAGCTAGACTTACAAATCAATAAATCCAGAATCTAATTGTCATTGTCGTCTGCTTCCTAATTCCTGTTTCTTAGGATCATACTTGCCTTTTTCATACAACAGGTTACACTAAATTACTGGAGTCTCATTCACTATCCAATTAAGCCAGGACAATTTTCACAAGTCAAGAAACAAGGAAGTTCAATTAGTTAAGCTTTAGAACATTACATTCAGGTAAGGCAAAACAAGTTTTTCAAAGCTTTCAGAAACTGGCATTAATTTACAGACCAGATCAGTTTTCACAGGAGTTGACATTGGCAATTGCTCTACCGCTCTGTTTCCTATGGCTTTTCATGTAATTACCACTCATCACTCCAGCACAGACCTAGAATCCGGTAGGGTTTTCTATCACTCTCAAGATATGTCATAAAAGCATTCTGAAACGTTAACACACACCATCTCAGCATCAGTTGGGAAAATACTGGGTTTGAATGATAAAATTCCACATAGGAAATTGTCCTGGGTTTACCAGTAGCCATTTTTCTCCTTCTTAGTAGCTGGTGCAAGCTCTGTGTTTTGACTTCCAGCCTGGGCAGAGAGCTGATAACACTGATTGTTTTTAATTGTTGCTAAATAATGTTTATTCTGGCTAAGGACTTTGTGATTCTCATGCTCTGCCAGGGACGAGGGGAGGCCGGGAGGAAGCAGAGACAGGACACCTGACCCAAGCTAGCCAAAGAGGTATTCCATACCACAGTACGTCATGCACAGGGAGGTAATGGGGAGTTACCCGGAAGGGCACAGGCTCTTCAGGGGGTCGAACTCGTTCGGCAGTGTTATTGTATTGTATTCTCTTCTCATTATTTTCTCTTATCATTATTATCATTGGTGGTAGCAGTAGTGATTTGTGTTATACCTTAGTTACTGGGCTGTTCTTATCTCAACCAGTGGGAGTTACATTCTCTCAATTCTCCTCCCCATCCCTCTGGGAGGGGGAGGGGGGGGGGAAGGAAAGAAAGAAGGAGAAAAAAAGGGGGGAGTGAGTGAATGAGTTTTGTGGTTGGGTTTAAACTACGACATGAAATGGTAGTGGCCTCCCAGCTTGTCCAGGTTAACTATGTCTTGATTTTTCTGTCCCTACAAAAAAGAAGTTCTTTTGCTTTTATCAAAAGGTTCAAGATTGACACTGAATTCAACAGTGGGCTCTGAAGAGACATGAAACAACATGTGTTAATATCAACTTTATTGTTTCACTGGTGGAAAATCATGATACTGAATAAACTTGTGTAATGCATTTTCCCCTAAGTTTACAGTAATGAAGGTTATACATATCTATAGATTACAAGTTCTCTATTTTTATACTATTTGGAACAAAGTTATCTTGATAAATATGCCCTGTGCACAGTACTGGCCCTCATCAAATGTCACAGAGCCTTAATATGCAAAATATAAATTCTGGTTTTGAACATGGTACTTGAAAATTCTCCAAACATGCATTAATATATTCTAGTTTTTAGGGAAAAATATTACACTTAGTCTTAACTTGCATTAAAAGAAAAGCACAAGCAGAATCTTACAATAATCCCAAAAAACTGATGCTCCACGAGGATCAGACACAGTTTCAGCTGACAGTCACTGCCAATTTAGAACTCTAGTGCTACAGAAGCAACAATGAACAGACAGAAATCAGAACCTGAAGAGCCCTACCATGTCACATGGATTTCAAAGAAAGTTTCGGCCATGCTAACTGATGAAACCTGCAGTTGCTGGTCCAACCTTTCAAGTTTGCTAAAGTACTCAACACAAGTGTTTGAAGTGCCAGATTGAACACATGAATGTTAACTTGACATTTCTGAAAGGCACAACCTATGAATCTAACAAAAAAAACAAAAAGCAAGCAACCCCCCCCCCAAAGAAAACAACCCAACACCAATCAACCCGACATGTGATATGTAAATAAAAAGAAAAAAGTACGGTGTGTATCCTCCTAAAGAACAAGACCTTCATAAATTGGCCCCTCAGATTCTGATGATTCCCTCCTCAGACGCAAGTGCTCCAGTGTGTTGAGAAAGTGTTTGCTAATTTGTTCTGTTTCTTCAGTAGACTCAAGGTTTGGGAGATCTTCTCTTATCTTCTGTAACAGCTGATTCAAAACCTGAATTGTCACCTACAGGAGAACATAAACAGAAGCCATCAGCAAGACCTGCGTAAAAGTGCATTGACATTGGCTTTAACAGACCTGTGTCTAAACTGTTGGTATTTGGACAGTTCTTAGAAATATAGGCAAGGCTGTATGCAGACAAACTGTTGGAGACTGCCTTCTCTTGCTTCTCATATGGCCACACTGATTTCAGAGCTTTGTGGAAATTGCCCCCATCCCAGAAAATGTAAAGAGTTTAATCAGTCATTAATCTGATAGACTTATAACTTTTACTACAGCATTTCTCTCCAGTTTATTCAATGCAAATTGAAAAAACTTTAAACAAATAAAGCACATAATCATATTGCCTGTGCACTCTAACATAATGTTTCTTGTAGAAGTAAGTCAGGATGGTAATATCAGACTTAAAGTAGTTCTTGGTGACCAAGTCATTGCCTAGGAAAGCTTATCTGCCTACACTGTCCAGTCCCACAGTACACAGAACACCATTGAATCCAAAGACTCTTTTTACGTCTGCCAAGTGCTTTGAAATTCAAAATCTTATTTTCATCTCTATCAGATACTGCATCTCCTACACTTAGATCACTACTACAGCAGGAAGCCAGTTCAGTTGCTGCAAAGTCAGCAAATCCCTAAAATCTCTTTAGACATTCTCCCAGAAGTACAGGGTATTCATCAACATCTGCTCTTGACCAAATGCCAACATTGGAGGAGATCCCAATTTCTACTTAACCAAAGAGGTTTTTCAAAAAGTTTACTAGTTATCTGCTAACAGAAAGTGTATGCAGCAACTATCCCAGATGCAGAATTTAAGTTGGTACATGAGATGTTAATTATCTGTTTCTCAAAACTAAAGTTTTCACCAACCATTTGATGCACTTAGCAGTGACCTTGAACACCTGTAAGGACTTTCCTTCCCTTATATATATATTAAGTTAGGTAACTCTAAAGTTAAATGAGAAAATAGTAAAATTAAATCCTAGTAAGTTTTGATCTAATAAATATTTCCAGTATCCAAGTCCCACAATATATAAATTCATAACTAAATGGGAAATGTTTGGCGTTTTCCCCACATGTAAGAATGAAGCTTTATCCCCAATTTTACTACCACATCAAGAATTGACTACTCTGTTACTGCCAGAACTTGTGCCTCTCATAAAAGACTACAGAGCAAGATAAAGACACATGATTTGGGGTATAAGCATGAAGAACTTAAAGAAAACCTCTTTTAAAAAGATGCAATAGAGAGAATGCATTTCCACTCACTGCCTCATTTTCCTTTTCATAAAAGTAGATATATCTATTCAGAATTTCTATGAAAAGTTGGACTTGCAGAGAGGGGTCCATGCACTGATTTGCTATCTTCAAAGCCTTTTTTAGGCATTCCATCACTCTTTTTCCTCCATGAAGCTAGAAGAAAGAAAACAAAGGTTAGAAGAAATAACCTTGGGGAGTTCCAGTATCTCTTCCCTTGGCAGACGTATGGCATTTCCTGGTTGTCTACCACAAACAAAGCTACACAAACCGTGCAAACAAGCTGTCATTGAAAACTCACCTTGCCTGACTACCACTAGTTTTACATCTTGTTAATTCAGACAATAACATGAACAGTTGTTGACAGCCCCCAATAAGATGAATAAGCTCAATCTTATAATACATACACTAATGCATACTTTGAGAAACAGATTTCAAACACTGCTCTTTATAATTACAACGGTTTATGTCACCAGCCCTGAACACAGAATCACAGAATCACAGAATCCCAAGGGTTGGAAGGGACCTCAAAAGATCATCTAGTCCAACCCCCCTGCAAGAGCAGGGTAACCTACAGTACATCACACAGGAACTTGTCCAGGCGGGCCTTGAATATCTCCAGTGTAGGAGACTCCACAACCCCCCTGGGCAACCTGTTCCAGTGCTCAAACACCATACATTTTTATTTTTTTTTTTACATTTAACTTCAATAACATGTATCTTAAATTCAGAAGTTTAATAGTTCACATATCTACTGTAATAGACATATGCAAAATGCAGACTGTACTTTGACAGCCAGTCTTCAACTAGTTGATGCTCCGAAGTTTGTATGATACTTCCACCCTTAAATTTAAGTTGTCTCCATTTTTATATGTATGCAGCTTACACTGCAGTGAGATTTGGAAGCTTTATATATATATAGAATACATTCTGATGAAGTCTACATCACTGATAGCACAGCTACAGGTTGGGCAGAGAAAAGATTCAGAGCAGCCCTGTGGAGAAAGACGTGGGGGTGTTGGTTGATGAGAAAATGAACATGAGCCAGTAGTGCGCACTCGCAGCCCAGAAAGCCAACTGTATCCTGGGCTGCATCAAAAGGAGTGTGACCAGCAGGTCAAAGGAGGTGATCCTGCCCCTCTACTCTCATGAGACCTCAACTTAGAGTACTGTGCGCACTTCCGGTGTCCTCAACAAAAAAAGGACATGGAACTGTTGGAACAAGTCCAGAAAAGGGCCATGAGGATGATCAGAGGACTGGAGCACCCCCTGTATGAAGACAGGCTGAGAAAGTTTGGGCTGTTCAACCTGTAGAAGAGAAGGCTGCATGGAGACCTCATAGCAGCCTTCCAGTATCTGAAGGGGGCCTATAGGGATGCTGGGGAGGGACTCTTCATTAGGGACTGTAGTGATAGGACAAGGGGTAACAGGTTAAAACTTAAACAGGGGAAGTTTAGATTGGATATGAGGAAGAAGTTCTTTACAGTAAGGGTGGTGAGGCACTGGAATGGGTTGCCCAGGGAAGTTGTGAATGCTCTGTCCCTGGCAGTGTTCAAGGCCAGGTTGGACAGAGCCTTGGGTGACATGATTTAGTGGGAGGTGCCCCTGCCCTTGGCAGGGGGGTTGGAACTAGATGATCTTAAGGTCCTTTCCAACCCTAACTATTCTATAATTCTATGATTCTATATCTACTTTAGAAGCAAGTGCCTTCAGAAGCAAAGCAAAACAATGTTACTGAGGTAGGATGTGTTACACTGCTGTCCCTTTATTCTTACCTCCTCTTCATTCTTGTCAGTATTTCGGCCAGACCAAAACAGATGGGCACAAGTGCTCACAGCCCTGCACTGGTCTGGCTTCTTAAGGAGCTTAGAGGCTGCCAATGCACACTGAGTCCTCAAAGGCTCATTGTTCTCCTCACTGAAGCACTTCATCCTCTCAAATGCCCCAATTATCAAGGTGATTGCAGCCAGCTGAGCTTTTGAATCACTGATTTCATCTTCATATAGAGAGAAGGCCTAATCAAGGGAGAAAGCAAGACTTTTAATCACTGCTTTAGAACACATCAGAACAAAAAAAAAACAAAAAAACCACACACACAAACCCAAATCACATGTGCCAGTGACAAGGCAGTAAAGTGTCCAGTTTTACATTTGTTAAAAGCTTCAGGCAGGAAAACAGATCTTTCGTTAAGTGTCAAAATTAAGTTAAATCCACAGACTGGAAATATATCTTGCAAAAAATACTTCTTACTTAAGTGGTCATAGTAAACAAATGCGATCATATAATCTGAAGATTGAGTTTTTCCTCATTTCAAGCATCTGTTTGAATATGGAACCTCTGTAGCAGTAGTAGTCCCTGAAGAGGATTTGGTTCTTTGAAACACATAGAACAGTAGAGCAGAAGTTGAGCGGTAGGTCAGTGACCACAGAATAGGTAAGAAAACCATTGGCACTGCTGCTACATGGTTGAAGAGCCTTGAGAGAAAACACGAGACAAAATCTTGAGCCATCTCTAATAGAAGGTACATAACTGCCATGCTGCTCTCATCTTCAGAATTGTGCTACAAAGACAACTGATACAAGATAGTGAGGAAAGGCTGAGGTTAACTACTCAGTTTAAGAAAAGGCATTAGTAGCAGTATTAGAGGAAACATTAGGACAAAGCTTGCAACATGGATAACATTAAATACATAGGTTCTTTACCTGATAGGGAGGATGGCAATGTTTTTGCAACAAGTAAGGCTTAAGACCAAGAAATGGGTTGAAGTGGATTTTCACAGTAGTTTATAACAGGTTTAAACACAAGGATTTTGATTAGCAAAGCCCAGCATGACAGCTGTGAACACTGCAAATTTTAGAGAGCTTCCAAAGAGGGCTTGTGGTCAGGGCAACACCAGCTAGACAGCAGGAGCTGGGACACAGGCTTGGAAGCAGTGAAGGAGCATTTCATGTTGAGAAAGCTGCACTCCTCCAGTGAGCCAACTATACAACTAGTAGGCAGTATCGCAACATACCACATGTTGTCAGACTGAGTATTCAAATCTGTAGCAATGGAGCTTAATTCCACAGCAGCCTGGGAAGCAAGAATTAAGATGAGGAGTTTCTACCTAGTAGCATTAGCCGTCAATCATTTCAAGATGTTTTAATCACACTGGATGGTTCAGTGTTCAGGAAACCTACCCAAGCCAGGTTTAAGGTAGCACAGGACAGTAAGTGTAATAATTGGACACTCACCTGGGACATGAATTCATAGGCCACAGTTTCATGATTTTCAAAGCCAATCTCTCCTGCAGCCAGTGCTCCTTGTAGGAAGAGACGGAGAGGCAGCTCTGCCAGTTCTGCTTTGATCAGAGCACTGATGGTCTGATGAGCAAACGAGAAGATCTTCTGGCATTTCTTTTCCCATTTATCATCCTAGAGAAGAGAAACAAGCCAAAGCTTGAACAAGAATATTGATACAAAGAGAATCTAAATTGTAATAAGATCTGTCAAGTTCTCCAGCCTGTTTTCTTCCATGTGCCACACCAGCCACTTACTGAAGCAGTAGAGTACCCTAGCAGTACTGTGTTGATCTCAGTAGGTGTTCACAAAGTATTTCTTCCATTTACAAAAAATTCACACCCATTTTTCCTACCAGCTCATAGAAACCTTCCTCACAAGTTTACACACTGAATTGCAGTTACCACAGCTAATGAGGCTTTTGCTCAGTTAAGTGGAGAAAAATTATATTCAGTCTAGAGCATCAATCAGGAAGGGAAGAGCATTTTAAAACATTAATTTTGAGGAGTGTTTTAACAAACAGCATTTTAACTTCTTTCCCACAGTATATCCTCCATGATAAGAAAAAGTATATATTTTAGCTAACTATCTCAATCAGAAAGCATTAAAGGGCCAAGATGGATCAGTGATTGTTTTAGTGTGCACTTTTGCAACTATCATATAAGTTAACCTACAAAGAAACACTTGCTTTTAGAAATATTAAAACAGTACAGCTACAGATTTAGAAGCTGATGAATTTCAATATCCAGATTTAAATCTGTTTCATGCCAGCAACTGCAATGTCCCAGTTCTCTGGTCTCCAAGTAAAAACAAATCATCGGTCACCTTCATGAATAAATAACTAGCCACTTTCTGCTTCACTGTTCCTCAAGTGCTGAGGTAATTTAGTATGAATTGATAAAAATCCTCCTTTAGAAAGCATTCACACCTCAAGTAAAAATCTGCCTCAAGAAAAAACAAATAAAAACCTTAGTGTTCTGTATCAAGTTTTAGCGTACTATAGCCAGACAAAATGCATTTTTAAGAAAGCCCAAAAGACACAAGTATACAAGAGTTACCTAGAGGTTAACTTACCACTTTGGAGTTCTCCTTGTAGCGAAAGGCAAGCTGGTATGCAGCAAAAACCAATGGTGGCAGTGTAAAATGAATACGTTGGTTTCCACCTGCACCAAAGTGTTTCCGGGCAGTGTTTAGGATCTAGAATAGAAGCACCGTAAGCCTAGAGCATTCTTGAAAATGTGTCTTATTTGCATCTACAACTTAGTCTGCACTCTATGGAATAAGAGCATCAGAAAGACATGGCACCAGTATCAGATCACAGTATTTGGGGGGGGGGGGGGGTACTACATACAAGTTGCTTTACTTGAATTAAAAGTGTGCAGTTTCTGTAGCATCTCCTCAAACTTTTCCTACAGCTGCTTAAGTGTTAGGCAACACTTGTACTATATTAACTGCAGATACATTTTGGACTGTGCAGCAAGATGGAAGTTGCCTGAGCTTGCATTTAATAATTATATCAGATACATTCTGTCCTCAACTCAACAGAAGCTACAAAAGGACTATACTTCCTTACAGTAGCCTGTAAGAACATAAAAGAAGCCAAGTTTCATGAAACTGAACACACAAGCCTATAAGGCTTCTCATACTCTGAGAGAAAGACTATAGCACTACATTCTGGTAGCCACACCTGCAACAGTTGCCATTTCCCCCAGCTTTTAGGTTTTCACTATGCTCATTAATGCTTCTTTTATTGCATTTCTCAGTTTTGAGCACAAGCCACACATACAAAATGAACATGATACTACTTTGCCTTTTGCCCTTGTTCTCAACCTGTAGAGAGGGACTAAGGAGCTCTCCTTGTTTGTACTGTTAGCTTCTCCCCTTCCACTTATTTTGGGATTATTTCTATGTATTGATATAATTAGTTATGTATTCTCATAACCAGAATTCTTGGGAATAGCAAGAACTCCAGGTACCAGAAGAGAAATTATTCAATCCATTCCAGGCAAGCTAAACATTAGTTGTTTGTAATAACCTGACTCCCTTTCAAAGGGGACAAAACTCAGACATGCTATATTTTACACTAAAACTTCAGAAACCAAATTTCAGAGAATTTCAACTAGAGATCAGAGTTAAAAAGCGAGTTTAAGTGTCAGAACAACATCTAGTTATTACAGCTAGGTATTACCTTGCTTTCTGGTCACAGCAGTCCATCAACACTTTGAAACAAGCACTAGAAGTGAAGCTCAGTGTCCAACCCTACATACCTTTTTAGATTGCATGAATTGTAATTACTAGAATTCATGTAAATAACATCAACAAGCAGAAATCTGTCACTGTATTAGACACTTTGGCTTGTAATGCACTAAGGTGTTTGAATTTGCATTTCAGTTCTCTTCCATACAGAATGCATAATTTAAAGTGAGATACTGTGAAAGAGTTGTGAAAATCCCATAGTCTTGGATTTTTTCCTACTGTTCCTGTAATGTAGGAAAATCTGCTACAAGTATTTGTGATGCTTATCAAGTAGTACAAACTAATACAGTTGCATCCAAACTGCCACCTCATGGGTTGAAAAGTTTAAATCCACAAAATGCTTTTAAGTCTTCACCTGCTTTTTTCCAAACAAAAAACCTTTCATACTAGCATTAAAAATTTCACACAATGTTCTCTACTGAGTTTGTAGTGCCAGAGCAGCGATGCCCCAGTTCCCAGCTACACTGAAGTCTCATAGTAAATAAAGCAAAACTGACACTTCAGGGAGCATAAGCATTTCACAGCACTGATGGCCATACCAGATACTGTTGGTCAAGGTCATCTGAATGTAAAAGATGAATAAATCTTCCCACAAGACTCTGCTCATCAGCAAAGTCCTCAGGGTCAGGATCTTCAGCAGGCTGATCCGGTTGATCCTGGATCAGTGTGGATACCAGATTCATGATAGCATCAACCTGTTAAAGGCAATAATAGCTCTATTTAAACCCAAGTAGCCTATAAGCATAAGTTGAAGTCAACCAGGAACATCTTTACAGCCATTCATAGTGCTGACAAAGCACAAGCAAAGTCAGAGTCGGTGATGCTTTAGAATATATTTGCCTTACTCCCTGAAGAAATAGTACCTCCTAGCACAAGCGGGACGGCATAGCAGTACAGAGGAAATTCAGATTCCAAAAGTACTATCTAGTCTTCTTTAGGTAACGGGCCTAGTTTTAAGGGGGTTCAGAGTCTTTATTCAAACCTAACAGAAACAGTCTCTAGGATGAGGTTAGGTAAGATGTGCAAAGACAAGATATTAAAGAACATGGGTGGAAGAATTATCACATAGGATAAAGCTGTGCTACTAGGACGGAAAGGCAGGGGCATGCAGACTAGGAAACAAAGCATGCCCTGCATGAAGTCTATAATTCTATGATTCTAAGTCATTTAGTATGTGTTTTCAAGTCTTCAAACTGCTGTTTAAATACCTAAAATTTC
Source organism: Lathamus discolor (assembly GCF_037157495.1). Taxonomy (NCBI): domain Eukaryota; kingdom Metazoa; phylum Chordata; class Aves; order Psittaciformes; family Psittacidae; genus Lathamus; species Lathamus discolor. The sequence continues at coordinate 25,856,164 of NC_088908.1, forward strand.
AAGTTAAATTATGTCATACCTGTTCTTGGGACACAATTTGTGTGTTATAATCCAATACATTGCTAAGCACGTAACAACTCATGCTCTTCCTGGACTCATAATCAAAGTATTCAAAGAGTGGGTGAAAATGTTTCAGTTTCAGAACTGTCAGGATATTGTTGTAAGTATTAACAGGGATCTTCAAAAGTCTAGTCAGTTCCTTTGAAACAGCAGTGCTTGTTGCAATACTAAAAAAAAAAAAAAATACATGCAAAACACACAGTCAATAGTTCACACATGCAGACAAATTTAAAGTCTGTCTCAATACCAATTCTGATGTATAGCACAACATCTAAGCAACTTGCTGTTAGGGAGAAAGAAAGAGGTATCAAAACAACTCATATCTTGCTCTTTAGGATGTACAGTGGAAAATGCACATTTAAAGTTGCTGATAGCAGAAGCAGAGACTGTGGCTGCAAATTCAGCAAGGGGATAACTGAAGTGCTGTAAGGGATAAACAGATAATGACTACACACAGCTTGGCACACACTGTGTAGCTGTAGAGCTGCACAGTAGGATTTATGCACAGGTAAGTCCTGGTTAGTCAGTAGTGTATCATGATCCTCTATAGCTTGGCCCAAAGGCAGTAATCTTACACATCAAAGCACGTCTCTGCTATTTTGCTAAATATGAAATGTCAAGATTTTAAAGTATTAATTGTCACACCAGAGAGAATGCAGGAGACACTTACTGTTCTAGGTTAAGTTTATTGAATATTTCCACAGTTGTCTCTAACACCTTATCAATGTAGTCAACACGGTCCGGGTAGCACTTCATAGCCAAATTAATGAGAGAAACTTGCAAAGATACCACATCCTCTGAGGGCATGTCCTGGCGAGACTGAAATTTAAGACAGCACTGAGTGGAGAGAGAGAAGAAAAAAAAAAAAAAAGCACATAACTTAGCAAAACCACCCCAAAACTGCATGCAAGAATACCCAGCATACCTGTATAACAGTAGCCACCTGCTGTGAAAATATGTCAAACAGTTTGATATCTGCTGGGATACCAGGTCCATCTTCACGATGTGCAAATAAAGCTAACCTGGTAACAGATAAAGGAAAGCTGCTTGGTCAGCAAAGTCTTTCGACTCCTCAGACACAGGCCAGAAAGAGATACTGACAGCAAAAGCAAGTCCTTTGGTATATTTGCAAGCTCTATTACAAGCAAAAATTAAATTAACGGAAGTCAGAAACCTCAAGAGCAACTGAGCCTGGTAAATATCAGTCCTGGAAAAGTGTTGACAGAGATGGCAAGATGAAGAAAGAGCAAGGAGGATGTTTTGTAATCCCATGTTTTCAGCTAGGAGCAAGTGTGCTGTTCTAGCAGAGAAAGAGATATTCTACTCAGCTGATGGAAGAGCAAATATCCTGCATCTATTCAGTGTTATTACTGAAGTCAGACATCCAGTAGCATTCTCTGCAAAACAGCCTCCAGAGAAAAACAACAGAAGAAATATGCTAACTTAACTATACTTTGTCTCCAAAGACAGACCAACATGTTTGGTACTTCTACTGTTTGCAAAGAGCAAAATACAAAGTAAATTTAAAATGGAGAAGAATTTTTGCCCCCCCCCCCCCCCCCCAAAAAAAAGTAAACAAAGCAAGAGATCCCTATCCAGCAAGAGCATCCAAAGAATGCTGGATGTTGTAGAGCCATCTCTATCTGTAACAAAAGAAAGTCATGCCAACCATTATTTTTGCAGAAATCAGACAACAGAAGAATCACTACAGGAAGGCGAGCACCTTACCAAGGCTGCAGCTTAAAAAAAGCTCAGCATTACTATCTTTGCTTTCTAATTGTTAAGGGATTATTCTATACTAAATTAGAGAAAGACCTACGAAAGTATTTAGGAAAAAAAGCACCTAATTAAATTTTTTTAAGTTATTAAACTTTAATTCTGAATGAACATTAAGTCTGAAAGAAAGTCAGGTAAGAAAAGGCTGAGGTGCCAAGAAGCTTCACTGCTATTTTTTAATAGACACTGAACTACTCATATTTCATTAGGGTGGTAACAAGCAGACTTCCTAAAGCCAGGAACAGTCACTGCCTTTTCTCAAAGGGACAAGACAACTTTTCTTGGCAACAGCTCAGAAGGCCAGCATGCTACAAAGTATGATAAGTTGCAGGCAGATGATAGCATAATTAAAAGCTATGAATGGTTTAGTAAGGCAAGAAATATCCCAAAGCAGCAAGAGTATTTGCAGAAAGATTCCATAATGGGAAAGCCCCATGGGAATAGGGACTACAGCTTCACAAGCTTCCTCAGAAGTCACTGATATTCAGTTTCAATTATTCTATGTCAGCTGAAATAAAGATAAGAAATGCCAACAGGCACTACCCCTATGGGGCAGATTCATACCTTAACTACACAATACTGAAACACACAACAATCGCTCCTAACAACTCCAAATCCAAACACAATGCATGGATTCCAAAAACAGATCCATCCTCCAACACTTGCAGTAACATTACAGTCAAAAGCACAACTTGCTATATTACAAAGATGATGATCATCACACCACCATGCTTCTACCTCTGTCCTATAGCCAATTAAGAAAGCTGTGGAAGACATTATTAGTGGCCCAACAAAACACAGTAGTATTAAGTCTAGGAAGACAGCAGGCTCACTCTTAAGTCAGTTGCTTACTGTTGTTTGTAACAGTGAAAACTTACTGTGGAAGTAATACCAAAGCTGTTTAAAACCTCTAAGTAGACACAACCACAAAAGCTACTAGAGGAAAACCTTCTTGCAGGAATCATGTTGCTACGCAGTAACGTAAGAAGCTAGTAAAAGATTGTGACTTCTGTTGAAAGCAGTCACAAGACAGTCTCAGAAATAAGACTGTTATAGGCAATGCTTCTGAGGATTCGGGGGCTTTGTGGGTTTTTTAATTGATTTTTGTTTGTTTGTTTGTTTGTTGTAAGCTAGCTAAATTATAAAAACAAAAACAACTCAGGCACAGCAGCAAAGTGTTGAAAACCAATTAATTCCTGTGAATATCTCTGGATGAAGGCAGAGCTGCTTCTCTGCCGAGTGCACAAATACTGAAAGATACTCCAGTAAGACTGAAGTCCTGAACAAATAGATCTAATGTAACCTGAACAAAACAAGCTACAGATTTGTTAGTAAAACCTACAAGATCCTAAGTTACACCATTCATGCTTAATATACATGTTCCGTGTCCAGACATTAAAGACAAAGAAACAAAACCACAACAAACATACTCATTGTAGAAAGTAGGACTCAAGATCCCTACAGTGACTGAAGTCCATACATTGATACATGGACCAAATACAAAGGTACACATGCTTGTGTGCAAATGCAAGGACAAAGCTTTTCTGAAGCTTCAAAAAGCCAGGAAAGTGCACTTCCTTTCTGCAGTAAGAAAGTACAGGCACTCACTGATAATCTGTGTTGTTTCCTTTCAGGATACAAACCAAAACTTCAAGTTAGATCTTAAAGGTCTTTTCCAAACTAAATGATTCTATGATTCCTCCTCCATATTTGAATACAGTGCAAGCAGTTTTAAGCTGTATCTCTACAGGAAAAACACTTTTGGGAGAACAGGCAGGAAGTTAGTGGTAAACTAAGAAATTAAGAAGGTAGCTCTATTTCCTACTACCTCTTTTCTGAAGAAGTGTTAGGTTCTCTGATCAAAACTGCAAGGTAAAGCATCCTTGTTCTACGATTTAGCCATGAGGATTTTCAGGGTTTCAAGAAGTACTTATGACCAACATGGCTATCATAGAATCATAGAATAGCTAGGGTTGGAAAGGACCTTAAGATCATCTAGTTCCAACCCCCCTGCCAAGGGCAGGGGCACCTCCCACTAAATCATGTCACCCAAGGCTCTGTCCAACCTGGCCTTGAACACTGCCAGGGACAGAGCATTCACAACTTCCCTGGGCAACCCATTCCAGTGCCTCACCACCCTTACTGTAAATAACTTCTTCCTTATATCCAATCTAAACTTCCCCTGTTTAAGTTTTAACTCATTACCCCTTGTCCTATCACTACAGTCCCTAATGAAGAGTCCCTCCCCAGCATCCTTGTAGCAGCCTTCCAGTATCTGAAGGGGGCCTATGAGGTCTCCATGCAGCCTTCTCTTCTCCAGTCTGAACAGACCCAACTTTCTCAGCCTGTCTTCATACAGTAGGTGCTCCAGTCCCCTGATCATCCTCATGGCCCTCCTCTGGACTTGTTCCAACAGTTCCATGTCCTTTTTATGTTGAGGACACCAGAACTGCACCCAGTACTCCAAGTGAGAACACTGCTGCCACTTTAGCTCAGAAACATTAAATTGGTTGATACTAAATAGGTTGCTTTGTGGCTTAATCTGTTCACAAATTTTAATCAGTCCTTAAAGCAGGTTTTATAGGAAGCTGTAAAAGCAGAGTCCAGAGGGCAGAAGCTATAATGTTCTTCACAGTCTTAATCACAGCTGATGGAAAGACACAAACAGTGAAATTACACAATATCAAAAATGGAAAGCTTTCAAATGCTGGAAGAATTATCATCTCCTTGTGCACAACACAAACCTAATTTTGAGCCAGTTTTCACACCCTTGGTCACTCACCTGTCAATTAAAGCAATAATTATATTTTTCACATTCACATTTTGGTGCAGCTCAGCACAGGCTCCGAGAAATAGGTTCAGGGTTTGGAGGTGAAATTCATCTGGGAAAACCTAAAGTTTTAGATCAATAGTCATCAAGTTACAAACTGAATTTGCCCATTGTTACACAGCAGTAAAATGCAACAGAGTAATTCTAAAGCAGATAGCCACATAGTAAATACAGACAGGTCCACCAGTACTTCAGGGCTCCCCAAGCTGACCATGACTGGGTAAATGCATGAAGCAAGAGGCAGAAGACAAATGGGTAACTTGAGGGACCAGCTATCTGTTATAATTCATACTGCAGGCACTGCAGCTCAGATGCCTACAAGCTTCTGCAGCAGAAGTACAAAATCAAATCTCCGCTCCGCCCACTTATTAAAAAAATATGGGACAAGGCACTAGGTAAGAGTCCCAGTGATGATGTTTTCCAGTTCATGAGGAAGAGGTGAAAGCCTGAATCTGACTAAAAATAGAGTAAGTATCCCTGTGTCCCATCACTGCAATTGAATTTAAGCAGCTCACCTGTATGATGCACTCCATGAGGTATTCTTGAGCTAAAGCATCTCTACAGTTTACAACTTGCTCCAATATTCCAGACAGAACAATCTGGAATAGGAAAGAATCTTACAGTGATTTGACAATTACTTCCTAAGTTTATATTCACTTGCACATTTAATCCAAGCAGTGCAGTATTTCTAACATTTCTCAGCTTTTTCTTTATGTAAAAGTTTTCTGATGAGAAATCTGATAAGAAAAAAAAAAAAATAAAATAAAATAAATAAAAACCTCCTGGTCTCAGACATTTGTCCCTTTCATACACTGTACAATCTGTAAGCTCTGATTTAGAACGTCAGTGCTACTAGCTTTGCTGGCACATACCACTACTTAGGGCCTCAGCAGTACTGCTTAAAATAATTTTCAGCAGCTATATGGTAGAACTTTCAAAGGACAAACTTCTAAACAATGTATTTGCTTGACTATCATCTCATGCAGTAACAGTTCTCTTGAATGTTTTGGGAAGCATAGCTTCATTTAACTTGTCAATCCTATCACAGAACTTGGTATGTGTACACATCCCTTAAAACTTCCCTTTTGGATTCCCATTTTACTTACAGAATAAGTTGGTTTAAAGTTTCTTGTTAACATTACACATAAGCTTAAAGGAAAAATGCATTAGTCATCGTCAGCCTCACAACACATTGTACAGCTTTATTAGCATTCAGGACTTTTCTTCAGATGAAGAGTTTGAGAAGCACCAGGATTACTGAACTTTTAACATAGCTGTAACACTTCAAGCTGCCTATATGAAAGCCCAAACTGGTTTCGTTTGCAAAAGGTAAAAAGTCAAAAAGGATGGACAGACATCCTACCTGCTTGTATCGCTCTACATTAACACCTTCTAACTGACTGAGGCGAACCAGGTTTGTTCCCACTAGGATTCTCAGTTCCTGTCTTTCTCGCTCCCTTTTCTCTCTGTCCCGACTATGACCTTGGTGTTGCATTCGCACCCAAAGTTTGTTCATCTCAGCAAAGTTCAGCAGCACAAAATCCATTGAATCACTGATGTCTCCAGTGGTTTCTTCACTGCAATCGAGAACAGGTTAAGAACAGGAAAAGCTCAGAGGTATTCATCCTTTCATCTGGTGAACATCAAATTTTAAGAAGGTAGGAGGGTAGGGAAGTGTGTAGTGGGACATCTGGGCTCACAAGAAAGGTTAATACCCTCCCTTGTGAGAAATCTTAGTTCTGAAAGAGAATTCTTAATGGACAAAACACCTGTTAGAACTCTACAGACTTGACGGATCTACTTATCTCAAGCCCAAAGAAAGTCATAAAGAAAATTTTAATATGTGAGACAAGGGGGGCACAAAATCACAAAATGGAATATGTAAACCTTTAGAATCAGTTTTAAGTAATGTTAAGTTTGATGGCTTTGTAACAGTAGCAATGGAAAATTACTGAGGTGTAGGATACATAGAGAAAAAATAGAGTACAGCTAGAGAACATACTGAGAATTCTCATACAAGATAAATCGTTGTAGTTGACATAGTTTTAAGAAAAACAGTCTAGAAGAACAGGACACAAGGATAAGGAGTATCTGGGAATGGAAGGTGTCCAGGATGGGCTACAGTTAAACTAACTGATAAGTAGGAGGACAGGAAGATTATTATGTCTCTGGTGCTAATGAACCAATTAAACAGGTATGAGCATCTACTGCGCATGCTTCAAAGGCTGCCAGAAGTGATGAAGATTGTTGGAAGAAGTAAACGACCCTCAGAGACCACCACCACAATTCTGTAAGCACGCAGGGAACTTTATGGAAAATTATGTAATCAATACATAGCCTCATGAATATGTATGTATGCCCAGTGACTATAAAAGGACAGCTTATGTGGCAATTAGGGAGACACATTAGGTGGAGCTATCCCTTGTGTCTCTCGGCGCCGCAATAAAGAATACCTGCTCGTCAACTTGAAAACTTTGTTGGTGAGTTTGTTCCTGGAGATCTCTCTGAATCAATTTGGCACCCCAGATGGGACACTCTCTGCTCGGCTGCAGGACCCACTGAGGACAGGGCTCTCTAGGGCCCTCAGGAATTTTTCCCGGAGGGACCCCTCAACTAATTCGGATCACTGCAGGAACAGACAAGGACCATCTTCATAAAAGGTATTCTTTTCTTTTATATAGTCTGTAAGGTGCAGGGGGCATCTCGGTTTGGTTTGGTAAGCGTACGCATGGTTTGGAAGCCTTCCGTAAATCGAGATAGGAAATCTCGTAGGTAAAGGCACATACCCGGCTGCTAGCGTCTGTTTGGTATACACCCACAAGAAGCAGGGGGCTTCTTGTGGTTTTGGGTCCTGCAAGACACAGGGGGTGTCTTGTGGAAACGGTTTTGAATCTTACTGGTCGATTTGTTTTGCGGCTTGTTACACAGAATCCCAAGGGTTGGAAGGGACCTCAAAAGATCATCTAGTCCAACCCCCCTGCAAGAGCAGGGTAACCTACAGTACATCACACAGGAACTTGTCCAGGCGGGCCTTGAATATCTCCAGTGTAGGAGACTCCACAACCCCCCTGGGCAACCTGTTCCAGTGCTCTGTCACGCTTACAGTAAAGAAGTTCTTCCTGATGTTAACGTGGAACTTCCTATGCTCCAGTTTACACCCATTGCCCCTTGTCCTATCACTGGATATCACTGAAAAGATGATTATTTTCACCTTTTTCAGTTAATAAGCAACACACAAACATAAGCAAGGTACCACTGCAGCATGACTTGATAGGAGAGAAGTCCCCTCACTGGGACCACACAGCATATGCAGGGCTCTGGACTAGATAAAAGTAATGTTAACGTTTCCCCCAGAGTTACAGTGCTGATTTTGGTCTTGTGATTTTGGTATCGGTGAACTGTATTATTAATTGTGGTCTGTTTGATAGAATTTTAGTCTCTGTATCCGTTTCAAGTGTTGTAACTGCGTGGAGTGTGTCTGTGGGATCCCTAGTGTGTGTGAGTAAGAGCTTGATAATGGGAAAACAGCAGAGTGAGGAGATCATGAAAAAGAGTCCTTTAGGGTGCATTTTGGCACATTGGAAAGAACTGGGAGGGTCTCCTGGGGGCTCAGTAAATAAGAAAACATTGATAAAATATTGTAACCAATGGTGGCCTTACTACACTCTGGAGGATCAGGAAAAATGGCCTAAAAATGGAACTCTGAATTATAATACATTGTTGCAATTAATGTTGTCGGCAAGGAAAACGGGATGAAGTAATATATGCAGATATGTTTTTCACGTTGCGAAATCACCCAGAATGGCAGAAAGAATGTGGAATTAATATAGCACCTTTGGATCCTTTAATTTTGGCTTTAGAAAAAGAAAGGAAGCAAGCAGGGAATAGATTGGAAAGATGTTGTTCTGGTTGTGATATTGGGGAAATTTGTTTGAAACTTAAAAAACAAGCTTAGGATAACAGGGTTGAAGATAGAATGGAGGATTATGTTTCCCCAAAAGTACCAGATCAGAGACCACCTCTGACTGAGGAGGAATCCTCTGATTCAGATGAGGAACAAGAACAAAGTGTAAAACAAGAACAAAGTGTAAAGCAAATTTCCTCCTCTCCTGTTGCTGCCCGGATTCGTAGTAAAACTAAGACTGTCCTGCAAGCCCCTCTGAGGGAAGCAATGTGACCGGAGGGACGTACTAAAATAAAAGTGAATTTTTCTTTAGGAGATTTGGATAATTGGAAGCAGATTGCAAAAGAGTATTGAAATGACCCTATAGGGGTAGCAAAGAAATTTGAGATACTGGTAAAAAGCCAGGATCCTGACTGGAAAGATATAGATGTAATCCTGGATGCATTAACAGAGACAGAAAAACAATTGGTTATAAAAACTGCTTGTACTCGGGGTAAATGCTCAGATTACTGCAGGGGCGATAGAGGGGAGGGCCGAAGATCATATTCCCCTTACAGCTCCAAATTGGGATTATGATGATGATGAAGATTATGCATCTTTAAAAAGATATCAGAATTGGATTAAATATGGGCTTGAAAATGCTATTCCTAAAGCAGTAAATTGGCTGGTGCTGTTTGAAATAAGACAGGGGCCGAGGGAGTCACCCACAGAGTTTCTGGATAAGCTCAGAGAAGCTATGCGAAAATGCACCACACTGGATCCTTCCTCAGAGGAAGGAAAATTACAGCTTGCAAATTCCTTTGTGGGGCAGTCATCGGAGGATATAAGGCGAAAGCTTCAAAAGTTATCTGTGACTGAAATAAGAGACATGGAAAAGTTACTGGAAGTGGCTTGGAAAGTATACAGGAATAGAGAACAAGTTAAAGAAAAGAAATTAGGAAAGGTAACAACAGCTACGATTGCCAGCATTGAGACAAGTGAATGAGGGATATAGTGGCATGAGATGCAGAGGTCGTGGCCGAGGAATGGGAATGAGAGGCAGGGGGGGGGGGGCTATAGAAGAACTCCCCTTAGTCAGGATCAATGTGCAAACAGCAAAGGATTTGGACACTGGAAGTGGGAACGTCCACAGAGAAAACAGCAAACTCAACTGACCACTGAATTGGAATTAGATTGATGGGGACCTGGGGAATCTACCCTAGCGGATCCACTGCTTAAAATCAAGCTAGGGGCCACAGAAAAAGAAGTGGAATTTCTTACAGATACTGGGGCAACTTATTCGGTTCTGAATCAAGATTTGACACTAAAAGGAAAAGAGTCTGTAATGGTTGTGGGAGCTACCAGCCATCAGGAAAAAGCATTCTTTCTAAAACCGTTAAAATATAAAATAGGAAAACAAACTGGGGTACACAAATTTCTATATATGACAAATTCACCCAAATCATTATTGGGAAGAGATTTATTAGAACATTTGGAGGTGATCATAACTTTCAAAAGAGGTGAAATAGAACTAAAAGTAAAAGAGGACCAATTAATTGAAGCTATGAGTGCGTCGTTAATTCAACAGGAAATCGAGAAGTCCAATTCACCTGAAGTAGAAGAAATCCTCAATCAGGTTCATCCAGGAGTTTGGGCATCGGAAATTCCAGGCAAGGCAAAGAATGCTTTGCCTATTAAAATAGAAATAAAAAGGGGGGCCAGCCCAGTTTGAATAAAACAGTATCCTTTAAGAATACAAGATAGAAGGGGAATTAAAGGAATAATTAATAAATTTTTAAGATATGGTTTATTAGTGGAATGTGAATCAGAATATAACACCGCCATTTTATCAGTAAAGAAAGCAGATGGGAAAAGCTATAGCCTAGTTCAAGATTTAAGGGCAATAAATAAAATAGTAGAAGACATTCACCCTGTGGTGGCTAATCCATATACTTTATTGACCAAAATAAAATTAAATCAGAAATGGTTTGCCATCCCGGAATTAAAGGACGCTTTCTTTTGCTTGCCATTGGCCAAAGAAAGCCAAAATTTATTTGCTTTTGAATGGGAAAATCCTGACACAGGAAGGGAAACTCAATTAACATTGACAGTATTACCTAAAGGGTTTAAAAAAAGTCCAGCAATTCATGGAAATCAGCTAGCATGAGAACTAGGATCATGGAAGACACCTACTCAGACGGGGACTCCGTTACAATATGTGGATGACCTATTAATTGCTACAAAAACAAAGGAAAAAATGTATCCAGTGGGCGGTAGAATTATTAAATTTTCTGGGACTGAATGGTTATTGGCTATCCAAACAAAAGGTCCAACTAACCCAAACCTGAGTTTCCTACCTAGGATATGAAATAGCAGGAGGACAGAGAGAACTTGGAGCTGCTAGAAAGGAAGCCATTTGTCAGACTCCATGACCGTCGACCATCAAGGAGATCCGGACATTCCTCAGAATAACTGGATGGTGCAGACTATGGATCCATGATTATGGTGTTCTGGTAAGACCACTATATGAACTGTTGAAAGGAACCCCTCCCTCTTTAGAAAGGACTGATACAGCAGAGTGGGCTTTTAGAAATTTAAAAACAGAGCTAATGAGAGCTGCAGCCCTGTGACTTCCGGATGTGACTAAATCCTTTTGGCTATAGTCCTACGAAGAACAAGGAATAGCTTTGGGGGTCCTTGCTCAGAAAATAGGACCATACAGAAGGGCAGTGGCGTATTTTTCAAAACAACTGGATGAAGCGAGCTAAGGATGGCCCGGGTGCCTAAAGGCTGAGGCAGCAGTTGTCATGAATATTGAAGAGGCTCGCAAATTCACCTTGGGACAAAAGATTACTGTGCCAGTGTCCATGTGGTATCAGCAGTCCTGGAGCAGAAAGGAGCCCACCGCTTATCTCCTTCGCTGTTTTTAAAATACCAGGCCACCCTTGTGGAACAGGATGATATAGAAATTGTGGTCACTAACGTTCGGAATCCAGCATCCTTTTGCAGGAACGACCGACAAAACCACCAACGTAAGACTGTTTGGCCACCATGGAGACTGTATATTCGAGCCAACCAGACTTGAAAGAAAAACCTCTGGAAGACGCTGATTCTTGGTTTACTGATGGTAGTAGCTTCATGAAAAATGGTGAACGAAAGGCAGGATATGCTGTAACCACCACATCACAGGTAACGGAAGCTAAACCTTTAACCCTTGAACACCTCTGCCTAGAAGGCAGAAATAATAGCATTAACGAGAGCCCCGGAACTGGCTAAAGATAAAAGGATAAATATTTGGACTGATTTTAAAATTGCATTTGGTGCCATCCATACACATGGAGCTATCTGGAAAGAGCGAGGACTTTTGAACACACAAGGGAAAAAGATTAAACATGCTACAGAAATTCTACAATTACTGGAAGCTGTTCAGCTACCTGAGAAAGTAGCTATTATGTACTGTAGAAGGGCATCAGCAAGGTGACTCTGATCAGGAAACTGGAAATAATATAGCTGATTTTGAAGCCAAACGAGCAGCTGAACAATCTCAAATTATGTCCTTAATCCCTGATGGCAAACTAACAATTGAAAAATCTAAACCTAGGTATTCAAAAGAGGATAGAAAGTTGATTCAAGATCTAAAAGGACAGGAAAATAAAGAAGGTGGGGCTCAAATACCTGATGGGCGAATTGTAATCCCCTATAACCAACACTGGAAATTAGTTCAGGAAGAACATAATAAAACTCATTGGGGTAGCAACTCTTTGTATAAATATTTAGACAAACAAGTTGTAGGAAGGAATCTATATACTGTAGTTCAATTAGTGACAAAACAATGTCAGCTAATAATCCTAAAACTGAAAATAGAAATCAAATTGGGACAATTGGGAGAGGAAGCTATCTGGGACAGCAGTGGCAAATAGATTTTTCTGAATTACCAAGAAAAGGGTGTTATTGATATTTGTTGGTGTTAACGGATACTTTTTCAGGCTGGCCAGAAGCATTCCCTTGTAGGAAAAATAATGCAAGACAGGCGATTAAAACATTATTAAATGAAATAATACCTCGTTTTGGAGTACCAGCGGCAATTTCTTCTGACCGGGGTTCACACTTTAGTGCAAAATTGTTACAAGAAATTAGCAAAAAATTAGAAATTGATTGGCAACTACATGTTCCATACAGGCCTCAGGCCAGTGGGCAAGTAGAAAAGATGAACCATCTGATTAAACAACAGATTAGTAAAATATGTCAGGAAACAAATTTATATTGGTACCAAGCGTTACCACTGGCTCTATTAAGAATTCAAACTAAACCTCGGTCGAAAGAAGAGGTTAGCCCATTTGAGATTTTGTATGGAAGACCATATCAGTCCCAGTTTAAAGGAGAAAGTCTTCAGGAAGTGGGGGAAGGCTATCTCCAACAGTTTTTGATCAATCTGGGAAAACAATTGGAAGAGATAAATAAGAGAATAGTAGGGACAAGAGCAAGACGCTTGGATTATCCGATTCACCCTTTCCGATCTGGAGACTGGGTTTATGTTAAGAATTTTTCAGGAGATCCTCTACAGGAGAAGTGGAGCGGACCGTACCAGAGATTACTGACCACCTTTACAGCAGTGAAGATAAAGGAACAACCTGCTTGGATACATTATTCAAGAGTAAAGAAAGCACCAGAGCCAGAGAAGACAGGGCAGACCAAACCTTCAGGACCCCTGCGTATGAAATTGCGTTGGTCATAATTTGGACTCATATGATAACTGTTGTACCAGCTTGGGACCAGAACTTATACCTGAAATTAGTGCAGAATGTCACTAAGGTTTTTAATCGTAGTGACTGTTGGGTGTGTGCACAGTTGCCTAAATCAGGAGAAAGCCTGGATCTCCCACTAATTGGAGTTCCAATTCCTAACACTGTCTCATGGACAAATTTGTGGGTGAACACTAGCAATCTGTATTCGAAGGAAAGGTTAAAATTTGGAACAGTTACCTAATCCAGGTAATAAATATTACACCTGTGCACAAACATGTATTACACCAAGAACCAGGGTAGGAAATCATGTTTGTTTAAATGCCACAGATGTAGGTCACCATTCAAACTGCAATCATACTATTAATATAGATGGTATCGTAGTTCGGTAGCGGCCCATTCCTAAAGGGAAAGGATGGTACTGGTTATGTGAAGAAAACGCTTTTAAAACTCTATCACCCAACTGGAAGGGGACATGCAGCTTAGGTGCTGTAATACCCAATTTCACTATTATCGACAGGTATCCTTCCAGGACCTCAATTAGAAGCTTTGCTAAACGGATTAAGCGAGGGTTTAACCCTATTGTTGGACGGCACACTGCATTTCATAGTTTTGTAAGAGGGCTAATTCCATCTTTGGGAATAAGTGAATTAGAGAAGGCAATTGTAAATATCTCAGCAACCATAGAGGAAATGGAAAGTAAAAACATTGATATAATCCAGGCAGAACAACAAGAGATAACCAGCCTATCTAAGGTGGTATTACAAAACCGAATGGCTCTAGACATGTTATTGGCATCACAAGGAGGGGTTTGTTCCATAATCAATGAAAGTTGTTGTTCCTATATAGACCAAAGTGGCAGAACTGAAACAGATCTGGAGGAAATTTGGAAACAAACTAAGGTATTTCATGAAATGGCCATGGATGACACCTCCTGGGGGTTTGAAGAAATATGGAAAAAGTTAACTTCATGATTACCTGATCTCTCCTGGTTGAGGCAACTGGTTGCAGGAATATTGGTGTTGATTATTTTAATATTGATTACTTGTGGTATGATACAATGTTCCCTCTGGTGTCGTAAATGATCTATGATAAATTATGAAGACTGGAAAAGGAATGAAATGAAGCACCAAGTAGAAACGGGAAATTATTTCAAAAAGACTTTTGATGGTAATGGTAATATATGAAACGTTGCAAAAGAATTTGCAAAAGGACAGAAAAAGGGGGGATTTGAGACAAGTGGGGCACAAAATCGGAAAATGGAATATATAAACCTTTAGAATTAGTTTTAAGTAATGTTAAGTTTGATGGCTTTGTAACAGTAGCAATGGAAAATTACTGAGCTGCATGATACATAGAAAAAAAATAGAGTACAGCTAGAGAACATACTAAAAATTCTTGTACCAGATAAATCGTTGTAGTTGACATAGTTTTAAGAAAAACTGTCTAGAAGAACAGGACACAGGGATAAGGAGTATCTGGGAATGGCAGGTGTCCAGGATGGGCTATAGTTAAACTAACTGAAAAGTAGGAGGACAGAAGGATTATTATGTCTCTGGTGCTAATGAACCAATTAAACTGGTATGAGCATCTACTGCGCGTGCTTCAAAGGCTGCCAGAAGCGATGAAGATTGTTGGAAGAAGTAAACGACCCTCAGAGACCACCACCACAATTCTGTACGCATGCAGGGAACTTTCTGGAAAGTTATGTAATCAATACATAGCCTCATGAATATGTATGTATGCCCAGTGACTATAAAAGGACGGCTTGTGTGGCAATTGGGGAGACACACATTAGGTGGAGCTGTCCCCCGTGTCTCTCAGCGCCACAATAAAGAATACCTGCTTGTCAACTTGAAAACTTTGTTGGCGAGTTTGTTCCTGAAGTCTTCTCCAAATCATATGTTCTGTTTAAAACAATTTTTAAAAAATTCTTCCCTGTGAGGGTGGTGAGGCACTGGCACAGGATGCCCAGATAAACTGTGGCTGCCCCATCCCTGGCAGTGTTCAATGCCAGCTTGGACAGGGCTTGGAGCAACCTGGTCTACTGGAAGATGTCCCTGCCCATGGCACAGGGGTGGAACTGGATGAGCTTTAAGATCCCTTCCCACCCAAACCAGGCTGAGATTCTATGATCTTACTCTGCTTGCTCGCCTTCATCTGGTAAGATATTCCTGGTACACTGCAAGAGATAGTTCCTAAGAAAGAGGCCTCTAAGAGGATGCTGTACTCCGCGGCACATCTCCACCAGGTCTTTCAAAATATCTTTCCTGGACTGTGGAAATGACTTGACATAGACCACACCTACTGTTATCAGGAGATACCTGCAAAAGGCACAGGATCAAACAATAAATTGTAAACAACAACAAAACACTTAAAGGTAACAGTTCCTTTCTTCCATCCTGGCAGTATTACCAAAGCACAGAAAGCAATACAGTATCACCTAGGTCCCATAATTTTGGATATTAAATTAGCTTTCAACTCCTGCTATCCTCTGCCAGAGAGCACAGCAAGTCTGAACAGCTACCTGGCCTCATCACAATGCTTTACACATAGTTCTGAATGCTCTCAGATCAGCTTGTCTATACTTTCAGCACTCCACTAAACTGGAAAACAGCTCCAGCACATGTAGATAAGTAATCTGTTATGGTGAAGCAGTTAAGCCTCCTTCACACTTTAGTCTAGCAGGAGAGGTGTTATGCTCTGCAGAAACCCCCAGGCCTGTACTTATTCCTTCAGCACCTCTGTATTAAGCAACAGGTAGAAGGGACATGCAAGATGCAAAGGACTGATGCTCAAGTGTATTGGACTCCCCTTCAGCTTAAGAGAAAAAACTTATAACACTCAGAATTTTCACATATTCTGTTTAGAGGCCTTAAGCCTCTGGTGCCTCTGTCTCCTGCATGGATGTGCACAGAACCTCCATGAAAGCACCAGAAATGCTCATGAGGGATAATGAGAGTCTACATCAAACAGCCAAGAAGACAACTCAAATTATTATGCAAAGGGGTAAAGATGTTGTGGCAGTCATTAGCCAAACTCCAGAAACCGCATGAGGATGCAGCCTTGTGTCTCCAAAGCCTCTTCATGGCATGAACATAATGTCAGGAATTAATAACTGCATTACCAAACAAAATCCAAGTCCTAAGTCTGAATATCTAGATCTACTCCAGCCTAATGGTCACATATTTAAAGATAAGCCTTCCAGTATCATCTTCAGCATGCTATCACCAAAAGCACACATTCAGAATCACAAAGCTTTTTAAAATTAAGTTACAGAAATTTTCAGCTTCCTTCTCACACTTCTTACCCTCCAAGAGACAGACAGTTATGAAGCATCTGCTCTATGTGAGGATCTAAGACCTAGATCCTCAGTTACAAGTTCATTAACAGATAACTGAAAATGTTAATAAATGTGCAACCAATCTCACTGATCAGAATGTGATACTAATCTTCCACTGACCAGCTCTTTACCCAAAAGCCAACTTTTTTCCAATATCAAAGTGCCTCCATCTTGGTCATGTGCAAAACCAACACACTGGCAGGAAGAACTGACCCTGCAGCTAGCTGCACTCTTGGCCTAAATCTCAGAAGTTCCATAGCAATCAACTCTTAAGATATGCAGAAATACTGTTCACCATTGAAAACTGAAATCTTGCTGTCAAGCAAGAACAGAGTCAATCATTATTCTGAACCCAAAGTCCAACCATTATTCACTATTTTTAACACACACAGTAACATATACGCACTTACAGTCTTGGAATAATATTTCCAGCGTACTGTACTAGCTCATAAAGGTCTGCCACTTTCCTTCCTTTGGCAAATTCATCTGTCAGGTAGACTTCCAAGTAGTGCAGCTCATCAGAAATTGCCATGTCTTTCTCATAGTTAAGGATTTTAATTTAAAATATTTATAGCAGGTTTACATAGTAACTTGCTCATTCACACCAAGGAGGAAAGATGCTGTAACCAAATACAATCATGCCCAAGTAAGTAGTACTTCTGAAACAACAATCACTACTGGGATAAACACGCACAACTAACCCCAAGCCTCCAATTGTCAGCTTTAGCATATTAAAGGGGGGGAAAAAAAAAAAAGTCAAAAGAGCAAGCAAATTAATGTGACTGAACAGAGTATCTAAAGTAAAGGTATACTATGTGTTACAGAAGAACATCACCCACACCTGGGAAAAGCAGTATTTGAATATATTCACATTCTATTCCTAAGTCTCATGAAAAGGCTCCCCCTTCTTCAGATACCACAGTATGCACAAGTAAACACACTGAGGAATTGACTTATGGTTAGAAGCTAATAAAATAACAACAGGCAAAAAAAAAAAGTTGGTTTTACAGATTTTTGGGGTAGCATACCGCGAGATGTTTTACAGAGCTGCTATTTTTACAGAGCTAGACTACTGAAGCCTCCCAGAAGATATAAAAGACATTAAAGACCTGCTTTATACCAAAGGGAAAAGATAAACTTACACAGTGAGCAAATAAGCGTATATACTCCTACAATATATCCAGATAACCAAATACTGAGAAAAGTGCTAGTAAATACAAGACAGAAGAGATGCCATTGTACCAAAAAAGCAGATGAACATTTAATTCAAAATCAGCATTTCAACTATTTGTTTCCTCTTCAAAGGATACAGAGCTCATAATAGCTCTTTGGAGATAACATAGAAGTCCGCAGCTCACCAAGCATGTTGGAAGCATGTTTCAGAGCATCCATGAGCTTGTTTTTGTCCTATAGAGGAAGGGAGAATATTCCATAAGAAATATTAGGCAACTACAGTATTTTAGAAAGCTACACTTTTAGCCTTTTTAAAAAAGCAGATGGAGGATACATACTGCCAGCAGACCACTGTTAGAATTCCTCTTTCCCTGCTTCTTGCCCAACACCACCACTTCACTGAAAGCCACAGTTTATTAGGCTGCATATAACTTAGACTTACGCTGCATAGAATCACCTGGCATCACAGGATACAAGACAAACTTCTAATCTACCACCTACACATACTTGGGTTACTTTTCCTCATAGCACTGGAGATTAGTATTGATTTACTTGTTTACTCCTAGCAGATAAGAAGCCTCATTGCATTTTAAAGTCACATTCTTACCAAGCATCTCTTCATCTGGAAAGACTGCACCTTCACAGCCTGAATGGCTTCATCCAGAAGTTTTTCCTGTTCATCCTGAGAAGATT
Organism: Lathamus discolor; assembly: GCF_037157495.1. Taxonomy (NCBI): domain Eukaryota; kingdom Metazoa; phylum Chordata; class Aves; order Psittaciformes; family Psittacidae; genus Lathamus; species Lathamus discolor. The sequence goes on from NC_088908.1 coordinate 25,874,664, forward strand.
GCTGTGTTATTGGCTTGAAAGAAAACCAATCAAAAAAACAAAAAAACGCAACACAAAAAAACCACCACACCACAAACAAACAAAACCCCAGAATTCAGTAATTTCTATGAAGCTGTTTATGACTTCATTCAAACTGGGTTCACTCAGTTTAGAATGAAGTGCAAGTGACGCTGCGGCATGACCACTCAAGAGTTATTGAACAGCTGTGTGATATGCAAGGGAGAAAGCTCCCAGGACTCCGCAAAAACCTCAGGTCAGGGAGGAGATTGGTTATGAGTAGCCTGTGAACACCACTGGTTCTTGGAGTGCAAAGCCAAGAGGACACAACAGGGTCAACTTCTCCCTTCTAACATTTAGAGGTCAAAAACCCAGTGCAAGCATCTGGCAAGAGAAAAGCTTCAAGAGAATGCAAAGACATGACTATGCTGAGAGGAAGCATTGTTACTTCCTTACACAGAGCTTCAAAGCAAAGCCTAGACTGCACAGATGCTTTCCTGTACTCACAATTCTCAATTACCTACTGTCTAAGCCACAGAACTCTATTAAGGACAAGTTTCAGACAAGCAAAGGATAACGTACAGTTAGTGCTTTCTGGAAGGTAGAAGTGACTTACAGAAAGCAATAGAAAACTGAAAAGAAGCAACAACTCTTCATGTCCACTACTTATCCCAGTGACCCTCTTCCTCTTACCTTTCCTCAAAAGCCTTCAACATCTTTTGCCTTTCCAAGGATCATACTGCGTTTCCTTATGATTCAGAGACTATGATCTTTCTAACTAAATCTCAGTAATGAGCTAGCAGGCTATGAGCTACATCACCCTAACCTTAAAACCAGTATCCTCAGTAACATCTCCTCCCACACACCCCATGTGTGCAGTCCCCATAAGTGTCTTTTTGGCACTGAGGTGTTCATTAAAATAGAGAGGTTTTAATTTATCAGAAACTTCCTCGTTATAGAGCACTGCAGCTTTAGCACACCCCTGTTTTCTCCCATATTTAATTAGGTTCTTGTTCTGCAATTGAAATCTCCCCAAAGACTCACAGACAGTATCTCCCCCTTGTTTTCCCATGTACCCTTTTCCACATACAGGAAACAGACAATGCCAAGCAACACTCTTCTTGCCTCCATCGCACCCAAATAGGCAGCAAAACTGCCCTTGAAAGTCTTCCATCACCCAGCTAGATAAAAGCAAGGCTGATCTGATCAAACATTGATGATCCTGCTTCAAGGAGGAGGGTTATAGAAGATAAAGGTTCCTTCTAACCATCACTTCTAGGACTCAATGTGCCTCAGCAATATTCAAACCACACCAATAATTAATGAGTCCATTTAGTCAATGGAAAAAGCCACCTATGCTAATTAGAGTGACTGCACCTCTTACAAAGCTCTCTCTGTAATTAACAAAGTGCAGATGTTTCAAGAAACAATTTAAGCATAAGGCAACAATAGCATCCATGGCTAGATGAACCTACTTCCCAGGCCATTCAATAGCAGAAGCAGAAGTTTTTGAGAAAGGGAGGAAAATAATCCAAATCCTTCTGAAGGCAGGTTGTGCCTTAAAATGGAGTAATGTCAAGGGACTTGCACAGGAGATTCAATTTTTGGGAATAAAATGGCAAGATGGACATCACCAGATCCCCACAGATGTGATCAACAAGATAACAGCAATGTCTCCACCAACTAATAAGAAAGAAATGCAAGCTTTCTTAGGTGTTGTGGGGTTCTGGAGAACGCACATCCCAAACTACAGTTTGATTGTAAGCCCTCTCTATCATATGACCTGGAAGAATGATTTCAAATGGGACCCTGAGCAACAACAAGCCTTTGGAAAAATTAAATAAGAGATAGTTCATGCAGTAGCCCTTGGACCAGTCCAGAACAGGCAAAATGTAAGAAATGTACTCTACACCACAGCTGGGGATTATGGTCCTACCTGGAGCCTCTGGCAGAAAACTCCAGGGGAGACTCAAGGTCCACCCCTCAGCTTTCGGAATCGGGAACACAGAGGATCCAAGGCCTGCTATACTCCCACTGAAAAAGAGATGCTGGCAGCCTACAAAGGAGTTCAAGCTGCTTCAGAAGTGATTGGCACTGAAGCACAGCTCCTCCTTGGCACCCCGGTTGCCCATGCTGGGCTGGATGTTCAAAGGCAGGGTCTCTACACATCATGCAACTGATGCTACATGGAGTAAGTGGGCTGCACTAATTACACAACGAGCTCGAATAGGAAATCCCAGTTGTCCAGGAATTCTAGAAGTCATCATGGACTGGCCAGAGAGCAAAGATTTTGGAATGTCACCAGAGGAGGAGGTGATGCGTGCTGAAGAGGCCCCACCATACAATAAACCGTCAGAAAGTGAAAAGCAATATGCCTTGTTTACTGATGGGTCCTGCCGTATTGTGGGAAAGCATCGGAGATGGAAGGCAGCTGTAGGGAGTCCCCTATGACAAGTTGCAGAAACTGCTGGAGGAGAGGGCGAATCGAGTCACTTTGCCGAGGTGAAAGCCATCCAGCTGGTCTTGGACATTGCTGAATGAGAAAAGTGGCCAGTACTTTATACTGACTCATGGATGGTGGCAAATGCCCTGTGGAGGTGGTTGCAGCAATGGAAGCAGAACAACTGGCAACACAGAGGTAAACCCATCTGGGCCACTGCACTCTGGCAAGATATCGCTGCTCGGGTGCAGAACCTGGTGGTGAAGGTATGCCATGTAGAGGCTCATGTACCCAAGAGTTGGGCCACTGAGGAACACCAGAACCACCAACAGGTGGATCGAGCTGCTAAGATTGAAGTGGCTCAGACGGATTTAGATTGGCTACATAAGTGTCATTTACTTTTAGCCCCGTGGGCCCATGACACTTCAGGTCATCAGGGCAGAGATGCAACATACAGATGGACTCGTGATCAATGGGTGCCCTTTAGCAACGGACCCTATCACCCAGGTTATTAACAAATGCTGAACGTGTTTCAAATAAGCAAGCCAAGCAGTTAAAGCCTCTCTGGTATGGAGGGCAATGGCTGAAGTACAAATATGGGGAGGCCTGGCAGATTGATTATATCACACTCCCACCAACCTGCCAAGGCAAGTGCTATGGGCTTACCATGGTGGAAGCAACCACTGGATGGCTGGAAACATATGCTGTGCCCCACGCCACTGTCCAGAACACTATCCTGGGCCCTGAAAAACAAGACTTGTGGCGATACAGCACCCCAGGAATAACTGAGTTAGACAATGGGACTAATTTATGGAATAGCCTTATAGACACTTGAGCCAAAGTGCATGACATTGAGTGGGTATACCACATCTCCTATCATGCACCAGCCTCTGGGAAAAACGAATGGTACATTGGGCAGTTAAAAACTACACTGAGAGCAATGGGTGATGGGACTTTCAAATATTGGGGTCCACATTCAGTAAAAGCCACCTGGTTGGTCAACACTAGGGGATCTGCCAACAGGACTGGCCTAGCCCAATCAGAACTTTTATGTACTGTAGAAGGGTATAAAGTTCCTGTGGTACATAAAAAGAAATTGCTGGGGAAGAAAGTCTGGGTTATTCCTGCTTCAGGTAAAGGCAAACCCACTTGTGGGATTGCTTTTGCTTAGGGACCCAGTTATAATTGGTGGGTAATGCAGAAAGTTGGGGAAGTCCAATGTATACCTCAAGGGGATTTGATTTTAGGGGAAAACAGCCAATGAACTCGATTATCTGCTGTTGCCTGCTATATAACACTTTTATCACCTATCACCTTGATGCCTGTCACTCTTTGCTTTGAAAAGAAGATACGTGCCATCATGATCATCAGGAGATAATAAAATCATGGGAAAGGCGGCAGCAGCAGAACTGTCCTCAGATCACCATCGACTGACCCTGCTTCCCTCGGATCATCACACCAACAAAAAAAAAATTTTTTTTTTGCTTTTGAATGGGAAAATCCTGACACAGGAAGGGAAACTCAATTAACTTGGACAGTATTACCTAAAGGGTTTAAAAACAGTCCAGCAATTCATGGAAATCAGCTAGCACGAGAACTAGAATCATGGAAGCCACCTACTCAGACGGGGACTCTTACAATATGTGGATGACTTATTAACTGCTACAGAAACAAAGGAAGAATGTATCCAGTGGACAGTGGAATTATTAAATTTTCTGGGACTGAATGGTCATCAGGTATCCAAACAAATGGCCCAACTAATCCAAACCTGAGTTTCCTACCTAGGATATGAAACAGCAGGAGGACAGAGAGAACTTGGAGCTGCTAGAAAAGAAGCCATTTGTCAGACTCCATGACGGTCGACCATCAAGGAGATCCGGACATTGCTGGGAATGACTGGATGGTGCAGACTTCGGATCCATGATTATGGTGTTCTGGTAAGACCACTATATGAACTGTCAAAAGGAAACCCTCCCTCTTTAAAATGGACTTTAAAACCTTATGAATTAGTTTTAAGTAATGTTAAGTTTGATGGCTTTGTAACAGTAGCAATGGAAAATTACTGAGGTACATGACACAGAGAAAAAAAAAGTGCAGCCAAAGAACACACTGAGAATTCTTGTACAAGATAAATTGTTATAGTTGACATAGTTTTAAGAAAAACAGTCTAGAAGAACAGGACACAGGGATAAGGAATATCTGGGAATGGCAGGTGCCCAGGATGGGCTACAGTTAAACTGATAAGTAGGAGGACAGGAGTCTCTGGCGCTAACGAACCAATTAAGCTGGTATGAGCATCTACTGTGCATGCTCCAAAGGCTGCCAGAAGCAATGAGGATTTTTGGAAAAAGTAAACGACCCTCAGAGACCACCACCACAATTCTGTAAGCACGCAGGGAACTTTCTGGAAAATGACGTAATGTATGTATGCCTAGGGACTATAGAAGGATGGTTTGTGTAGCAACACAAAGACACACGTAAGGAGGAGCTATCCCCCCTGTCTCCCAGCGCCGCAATAAAGAACACCTGCTCGTCAGCTTGAAAACTTTGTTGGCAAGTTTCTTCCTGGAGATTTCTCTGAATGAATCTGGCACCCTAGATGGGACCCTGTCTGCTCAGCTGCAGGACCCACTGAGGACAGGGCTCCCTAGGGCCCTTGGGAATTTTTCCAGGAGGGACCCCTCAAATCATTCAGATCACTGCAGGAGCAGACAAGGACCATCTTCATAAAAGGTATTCTTTTCTTTTGTAAGGTCTGTAAGGTGCAGGGGGCATCTTGCATAAAGACTAAATTGGTAATTGGATTGGTTTGGTAAGCGGACACAACGTTTGGAAGCCTTCTGTAAATCAAGATAGGAAATCTTGTAGATAAAGACGCATACACAGCTGCTAGCATCCATTTGGTATACACCCACAAGAAGCAGGGGGCATCTTGTGGTTTGGGTCCTACAAGACGCAGGGGGTGTCTTGTAGAAATGGTTTTGGATCTCGTTGGTATTTGATTTATTTTGTGGCTTGTTACATTAAGGACTTTGGTCTTCTGATTTTGATATCAGTGACAGACTTGTAACTAAGCAGGGGGCATCTTGTGGTTTGGATCATACAAGACACAGAGGGTGTCTTGTGGAAATTGTTTTGGGTCCAGTGTGCTATCAACAGCCCATAAGGGATTTGATTCATGATACTGTCAGCATGGGTCCCTGAATAGGTTAGTCAAATCACCCTCCAAAACAATGGGCCGTCTAGTACGGTTCCCACAGTGGGACTCAGACAGGCTGGTCAGACACAAGGGTCTCATCCTTCTTGGGACACTGACAGGCTGGTAAAATATAAAGGGTTCAAGGAAACCCCCCTATTAATGTTACAATATGGTCTAAGCCATAGTGGTTAGGAAGTATTGCCTTTGATTCTACTGGTATTTGTCTTATTTTGTGGCTTGGTACAGTAATGATTTTGGTCTTGTGATTTTGGTATTGGTGACAGGATGCTATAACTGTGTTATTAACTGTTGTTTGTTTGACTGAATTTTAGTCTCCGTCTCAAGTGTTGTAACTGCGTGGAGTGTGTCTGTGGGATCCCGTGTGTGTGAATGTGAGATTGATAATGGAAAATCATCAGAGTGAAGAGATCTTGAAAAGGAGTCCTTTAGGGTGCATTTTGGCACACTGGAAGGAACTTGGAGGGTCTCCTGGGGGCTCGGTAAATAAGAAAACATTGGTTAAATACTGTAACCGATGGTGGCATTTGTATATTTTGGAAAATCAGGGAAAATGGCCTAAGAATGGAACTCTGAACTATAATACATTGTTACAATTAAAGTTGTTTTGAGGGGGCAAGGAGAATGGGATGAAGTCATGTATGCAGATGTGCTTTTCACTTTAAAAAACCACGTGGAGTGACAGACTGAATGCAGAATTAATATAGATCCGCCAGATCCCTTAATTTTGGCTTTGGAAAAGGACAGGGAAAAACTGAAAGTTAAGCTGGAGAGATGCTGTTCAGCCTGTGATACTGGGGAAAGATGTTTAAATTAAAAACAATAATCAGGAAGATAGGCTGGAAAATTATGTATCACAGGTACCTCTGAGAGGAGCACCCTCTGCATCTGTCCTATCAGATAAAGAGGAAGAGACTGCTGTCACTGTTCTGGCACATTCACATTCAGAGTTAAGAAAGGGTTAAACCAGAAGTGCTGTAGCAAGGAAGGCATCTGTAACCCCTTCAGAGCAGGGTTGAGCAGCTGTGAGAAAAAAAAAAAAGGGAAAACCAAGGGGAAAAGGAGGGGAGCTCGAGCAGCTCTTGTGTTTGAAGGTGGGAGGAGGGATGTCAGGCAGAGGTGGGGAGTGGGCTCTTCTTCTGTGGAACCGGACTGGTGTGCATGCTATGGGGAGTTTGGGCGTTGGAAGTGAGACTGCCCTGGGGGGGAGCAGTGCCATGGGGTGACTCTGGTGACTGAATTGGAACTAGACTGACAGGGACCTGGGGAATCTACCCTAGCAAATCCACTGGTTAAATTAAAACCAGGGACTAGAGGAAATAAAGTGGAATTTTAGTGGATACAGGAGCAACTTATTTGGTATTAAATCAGAGAGAAAAGAATTAGTTACAGATGTGGGAGCTACTGGCCACCAAGCAAAAGAAAGAAAAAAAAAAAAGAAAAAAAAAAGAAAAAAAAAAAAAGAGAGGCAAACAGGAGGACATCCCTGAAACAGAAGAAAACCTTAATCAGGTATATCTGGGAGTATGGGCATCTGAAGTTCCAGGAAAGGCGAAAAATGTTTTGCCTCTTAAAATGGAAACAAAAAACAGGGGGGGCTTCCCAAATAGAATAAAACAATATCCCTTAAAATTAGAAAAATCAAAGGGAATCAAAACAGCATTGATAATTTAATATAGATTATTAATTGAATGTGAATTGGAATCTAATACTCCTATCTGGACAGTAAAAAATATGATGGGGAAAAGTTGAAGATTAGTTCACGATCTCAGAGCAATCAACAAAATTGCAGAGGATATTCATCCAGTAGTAGCTAATTCGTATGACTTATTGACTAAATTGAATAATAATCAGAAATGGTTTGTCATCCCGGAATTAAAGGACGCTTTCTTTTTCTTGCCATTGGCCAAAGAAAGCCAAAACTGGGGTACATAAATTTCTATATATGACAAATTCACCCAAATCATTATTGGAAAGAGATTTATTAGAACATTTGGAGGTGATCATAACTTTCAAAAGAGGTGAAATAGAACTAAAAGTAAAAGAGGACCAATTAATTGAAGCTATGAGTGCGTCGTTAATTCAACAGGAAATCGAGAAGTCCAATTCACCTGAAGTAGAAGAAATCCTCAATCAGGTTCATCCAGGAGTTTGGGCATCGGAAATTCCAGGCAAGGCAAAGAATGCTTTGCCTATTAAAATAGAAATAAAAAGGGGGGCCAGCCCAGTTTGAATAAAACAGTATCCTTTAAGAATACAAGATAGAAGGGGAATTAAAGGAATAATTAATAAATTTTTAAGATATGGTTTATTAGTGGAATGTGAATCAGAATATAACACCGCCATTTTATCAGTAAAGAAAGCAGATGGGAAAAGCTATAGCCTAGTTCAAGATTTAAGGGCAATAAATAAAATAGTAGAAGACATTCACCCTGTGGTGGCTAATCCATATACTTTATTGACCAAAATAAAATTAAATCAGAAATGGTTTGCCATCCCGGAATTAAAGGACGCTTTCTTTTGCTTGCCATTGGCCAAAGAAAGCCAAAATTTATTTGCTTTTGAATGGGAAAATCCTGACACAGGAAGGGAAACTCAATTAACATTGACAGTATTACCTAAAGGGTTTAAAAAAAGTCCAGCAATTCATGGAAATCAGCTAGCATGAGAACTAGGATCATGGAAGACACCTACTCAGACGGGGACTCCGTTACAATATGTGGATGACCTATTAATTGCTACAAAAACAAAGGAAAAAATGTATCCAGTGGGCGGTAGAATTATTAAATTTTCTGGGACTGAATGGTTACTGGCTATCCAAACAAAAGGTCCAACTAACCCAAACCTGAGTTTCCTACCTAGGATATGAAATAGCAGGAGGACAGAGAGAACTTGGAGCTGCTAGAAAGGAAGCCATTTGTCAGACTCCATGACCGTCGACCATCAAGGAGATCCGGACATTCCTCAGAATAACTGGATGGTGCAGACTATGGATCCATGATTATGGTGTTCTGGTAAGACCACTATATGAACTGTTGAAAGGAACCCCTCCCTCTTTAGAAAGGACTGATACAGCAGAGTGGGCTTTTAGAAATTTAAAAACAGAGCTAATGAGAGCTGCAGCCCTGTGACTTCCGGATGTGACTAAATCCTTTTGGCTATAGTCCTACGAAGAACAAGGAATAGCTTTGGGGGTCCTTGCTCAGAAAATAGGACCATACAGAAGGGCAGTGGCGTATTTTTCAAAACAACTGGATGAAGCGAGCTAAGGATGGCCCGGGTGCCTAAAGGCTGAGGCAGCAGTTGTCATGAATATTGAAGAGGCTCGCAAATTCACCTTGGGACAAAAGATTACTGTGCCAGTGTCCATGTGGTATCAGCAGTCCTGGAGCAGAAAGGAGCCCACCGCTTATCTCCTTCGCTGTTTTTAAAATACCAGGCCACCCTTGTGGAACAGGATGATATAGAAATTGTGGTCACTAACGTTCGGAATCCAGCATCCTTTTGCAGGAACGACCGACAAAACCACCAACGTAAGACTGTTTGGCCACCATGGAGACTGTATATTCGAGCCAACCAGACTTGAAAGAAAAACCTCTGGAAGACGCTGATTCTTGGTTTACTGATGGTAGTAGCTTCATGAAAAATGGTGAACGAAAGGCAGGATATGCTGTAACCACCACATCACAGGTAACGGAAGCTAAACCTTTAACCCTTGAACACCTCTGCCTAGAAGGCAGAAATAATAGCATTAACGAGAGCCCCGGAACTGGCTAAAGATAAAAGGATAAATATTTGGACTGATTTTAAAATTGCATTTGGTGCCATCCATACACATGGAGCTATCTGGAAAGAGCGAGGACTTTTGAACACACAAGGGAAAAAGATTAAACATGCTACAGAAATTCTACAATTACTGGAAGCTGTTCAGCTACCTGAGAAAGTAGCTATTATGTACTGTAGAAGGGCATCAGCAAGGTGACTCTGATCAGGAAACTGGAAATAATATAGCTGATTTTGAAGCCAAACGAGCAGCTGAACAATCTCAAATTATGTCCTTAATCCCTGATGGCAAACTAACAATTGAAAAATCTAAACCTAGGTATTCAAAAGAGGATAGAAAGTTGATTCAAGATCTAAAAGGACAGGAAAATAAAGAAGGTGGGGCTCAAATACCTGATGGGCGAATTGTAATCCCCTATAACCAACACTGGAAATTAGTTCAGGAAGAACATAATAAAACTCATTGGGGTAGCAACTCTTTGTATAAATATTTAGACAAACAAGTTGTAGGAAGGAATCTATATACTGTAGTTCAATTAGTGACAAAACAATGTCAGCTAATAATCCTAAAACTGAAAATAGAAATCAAATTGGGACAATTGGGAGAGGAAGCTATCTGGGACAGCAGTGGCAAATAGATTTTTCTGAATTACCAAGAAAAGGGGGTTATTGATATTTGTTGGTGTTAACGGATACTTTTTCAGGCTGGCCAGAAGCATTCCCTTGTAGGAAAAATAATGCAAGACAGGCGATTAAAACATTATTAAATGAAATAATACCTCGTTTTGGAGTACCAGCGGCAATTTCTTCTGACCGGGGTTCACACTTTAGTGCAAAATTGTTACAAGAAATTAGCAAAAAATTAGAAATTGATTGGCAACTACATGTTCCATACAGGCCTCAGGCCAGTGGGCAAGTAGAAAAGATGAACCATCTGATTAAACAACAGATTAGTAAAATATGTCAGGAAACAAATTTATATTGGTACCAAGCGTTACCACTGGCTCTATTAAGAATTCAAACTAAACCTCGGTCGAAAGAAGAGGTTAGCCCATTTGAGATTTTGTATGGAAGACCATATCAGTCCCAGTTTAAAGGAGAAAGTCTTCAGGAAGTGGGGGAAGGCTATCTCCAACAGTTTTTGATCAATCTGGGAAAACAATTGGAAGAGATAAATAAGAGAATAGTAGGGACAAGAGCAAGACGCTTGGATTATCCGATTCACCCTTTCCGATCTGGAGACTGGGTTTATGTTAAGAATTTTTCAGGAGATCCTCTACAGGAGAAGTGGAGCGGACCGTACCAGAGATTACTGACCACCTTTACAGCAGTGAAGATAAAGGAACAACCTGCTTGGATACATTATTCAAGAGTAAAGAAAGCACCAGAGCCAGAGAAGACAGGGCAGACCAAACCTTCAGGACCCCTGCGTATGAAATTGCGTTGGTCATAATTTGGACTCATATGATAACTGTTGTACCAGCTTGGGACCAGAACTTATACCTGAAATTAGTGCAGAATGTCACTAAGGTTTTTAATCGTAGTGACTGTTGGGTGTGTGCACAGTTGCCTAAATCAGGAGAAAGCCTGGATCTCCCACTAATTGGAGTTCCAATTCCTAACACTGTCTCATGGACAAATTTGTGGGTGAACACTAGCAATCTGTATTCGAAGGAAAGGTTAAAATTTGGAACAGTTACCTAATCCAGGTAATAAATATTACACCTGTGCACAAACATGTATTACACCAGGAACCAGGGTAGGAAATCATGTTTGTTTAAATGCCACAGATGTAGGTCACCATTCAAACTGCAATCATACTATTAATATAGATGGTATCGTAGTTCGGTAGCGGCCCATTCCTAAAGGGAAAGGATGGTACTGGTTATGTGAAGAAAACGCTTTTAAAACTCTATCACCCAACTGGAAGGGGACATGCAGCTTAGGTGCTGTAATACCCAATTTCACTATTATCGACAGGTATCCTTCCGGGACCTCAATTAGAAGCTTTGCTAAACGGATTAAGCGAGGGTTTAACCCTATTGTTGGACGGCACACTGCATTTCATAGTTTTGTAAGAGGGCTAATTCCATCTTTGGGAATAAGTGAATTAGAGAAGGCAATTGTAAATATCTCAGCAACCATAGAGGAAATGGAAAGTAAAAACATTGATATAATCCAGGCAGAACAACAAGAGATAACCAGCCTATCTAAGGTGGTATTACAAAACCGAATGGCTCTAGACATGTTATTGGCATCACAAGGAGGGGTTTGTTCCATAATCAATGAAAGTTGTTGTTCCTATATAGACCAAAGTGGCAGAACTGAAACAGATCTGGAGGAAATTTGGAAACAAACTAAGGTATTTCATGAAATGGCCATGGATGACACCTCCTGGGGGTTTGAAGAAATATGGAAAAAGTTAACTTCATGATTACCTGATCTCTCCTGGTTGAGGCAACTGGTTGCAGGAATATTGGTGTTGATTATTTTAATATTGATTACTTGTGGTATGATACAATGTTCCCTCTGGTGTCGTAAATGATCTATGATAAATTATGAAGACTGGAAAAGGAATGAAATGAAGCACCAAGTAGAAACGGGAAATTATTTCAAAAAGACTTTTGATGGTAATGGTAATATATGAAACGTTGCAAAAGAATTTGCAAAAGGACAGAAAAAGGGGGGATTTGAGACAAGTGGGGCACAAAATCGGAAAATGGAATATATAAACCTTTAGAATTAGTTTTAAGTAATGTTAAGTTTGATGGCTTTGTAACAGTAGCAATGGAAAATTACTGAGCTGCATGATACATAGAAAAAAAATAGAGTACAGCTAGAGAACATACTAAAAATTCTTGTACCAGATAAATCGTTGTAGTTGACATAGTTTTAAGAAAAACTGTCTAGAAGAACAGGACACAGGGATAAGGAGTATCTGGGAATGGCAGGTGTCCAGGATGGGCTATAGTTAAACTAACTGAAAAGTAGGAGGACAGAAGGATTATTATGTCTCTGGTGCTAATGAACCAATTAAACTGGTATGAGCATCTACTGCGCGTGCTTCAAAGGCTGCCAGAAGCGATGAAGATTGTTGGAAGAAGTAAACGACCCTCAGAGACCACCACCACAATTTTGTACGCATGCGGGGAACTTTCTGGAAAATTATGTTATTTAAGTATGCCCAGAGACTACGTAAGAATGGCTTGTGTAGCAACACAGAGACATGCGTTAGGGGGAGCTATCCCCCGTGTCTTCCTGTGCCGCAATAAAGAATACCTGCTTGTCGTCTTGAAAACTTTGTTGGCAAGTTTTTTCCTGGAGTTTTCTCCGAAACAATATGTATGAGACAAAAAAAAAAAGCTATGTTACCTTTTAAAATATGGGACCTGAGCATGACATGAATGGTATGGAATAAGAGGTAGATACTGTCCTGGGTTCAGCAGTAGCAGTCATTTTTCTCCTTCTTAGTAGGTGGTGCAGTGCTTTGTTTTTAACATGCAGCCCGGGAACAATGCTGGTAACACTGATGATTTTAGTTGTTGCTAAGTAATGTTTACTCCGACCAAGGACTCACTGGGTCTCATGCTCTACCAGGGATTAGGGTAAGCCCCGAGGAAGCAGAGACAGGACACCTGACGTAAACCAGCCAAAGGGGTATTGAATAAACAGAATGACATGCCCAGTATATAAACTGGGGGCTGTTACCCAGAAGGACTAGATCACTGCTTGGGTCGGGCTGGGTATCGGTTGGCAAATTCTTGGAAAACCTACAGCTGTGAAGCAAGAATATTCTGCCAGCAGAACTTTGCTGCCATTGCTAAGCTTTATTTATTCCACAACAGATTGGAATTTCAAGGAACTGAAGTTGACAGTGCTGGGACAAGTGTGCAACAAATATCAAACCATCATGTAACAGACTTGCTGAATTATATCTTTGCCAGAACATGCCACACTCTACAATCCCCTGAACCCACATTAGTGCTTTCGAGAAGATACATCACTACTGAGCTGACTGTCATATGCTATAACCTCATCAGATCTGTGTTAAAGCACAGCCAGATACAGTGCAGTAACGTTGACACTAACCACAACTTCCCATGCCCCCTTCTCCTAATGGGCATTAAGCTTGCAATTCCATCAGTCCTGCTCTGCCATCCCCAGTTGTCCACAGAGCCGAGTAGTGCTGGGAGAGCTGTTTAGGGTGTAAAGCATCAAATAAGCTGAAAGACTACCACAGCTGTTTCACCATTTACCATTCACCCTACAAGCACATAAAACATTGCAAGCAGGACTGTGAGAAGGCAGCCTTTTGAGAGCAACACCAAGTTAAAGCATTTATTGAAACACTTATTTGCTACAGCCCCAAGAAACGGTTGGCAGAGTGCACGTGTATCACTTGCCTTACTTTTGGTGTGAAAAACACTGGTTAAAGCATAATGGCTACTATGAGTTTGAGATTTTTTTTGAGCTTTACATGATACCAATAATGACCTCATCAGAAATACCTAATTGAAGGTATACACCTTCTTATGCAACTTAAACCACTGCCTTTTCAGCAACAGCTCAGGAACTAATGGAGTTTCAGAGCCCTGCTGACAGACCTAGCTTTCCCATTTATAACAAACCAGAGTCAGCTTTACGTCAAATTCTGTCTGCATCAAGAGAAGACATTGACAGTATTTCCATTTCTGCTCAAAATCTGAGCAGCAAGGTCCCATGCTGCATTCAACACCGGGACATACAGTAAAAGCCTACCAACCACAGTTAGCAGGGTACACACCAAACTGGAAACTACTTCTGTCAGACACAATGTTCTCTATCTTCCACTTTAAATTAGGAAAATAATAACAAAAGATGGCATTTTCAAGTGTTATTTTACATATTAAAAAAAGGAAAAAAAAAAAAAAAGAGCAACTGCACTGTGGAGTCCTATGCCAACCTACAAATGAGAAACCAGAACATAAGCTTTTGAAGTAGAAGATACTTCGACACTAGAGAAAAGCAGCAGTACTCCATAATCAAGGCACAAAATGTCCTGGTGCATCAACAACACCTACAATAAGGTATAAACTCCTGCATGAACACAAGATAAGCAATTTATAGGCTTTTAGAAATGCCTGAGCCTTATCCCCGTTAGATACGCTGCAAATACTGAAGAAAAACAGTTGATGCAAACACAATTTTCTGCTTTACTTGTTCATTAACCTTTTTTCCTCTGAAAAAAAGGTTTAAACCATGACAAGCAACAAGGAAGCAAGGGACAGATAACTGCCTCCTTCAGCTGCACTATCAGCTCCTGCACTGTAGCCTTTGCCTAGCTTTGAAGAAAGGACTATCATAAGTTCCCACAAGCAAGTTACAGAAGTCACAACACACAGCAGCTGAACTCAGCAGAAGTTGAGGGGAGCTGGCTTTTGGTGTGGGTTTTTTTTTTTTTTTTGGTGTGTGTGGCTTTTTTGGTTCTTTCAGGTTTTGTTTCTCTGTTGTTTGGGTTTTTTGGTTTTGTTTTGGGGGGTTTTTGAGGGGGGGGTTGTTTTGGGTTTGTTGTTTGTGTTTTTTTTTAAATAAAGCCTGGTGATCTGTAAGTTACCTTGCACTTGGTAAACAAGATTCTTTTTTTTTTTTCTTCAAAACCCACCAAACTAGCTTGTGAGAAGTCTACTGCATGGATGATCAGAGTAGGTAATACAAGTTATCCTGCAGATAACAATTAGAAAAGTGTATTATCACAGCAGCAAACATAATTCTGGATCATGCCTTTCCTCATAACAGCAACTATTCTTCAACATACAAAGTGAACATTATACCTATGGTGTAGAATTTTCTTATTTTCTAATAGCTCTATGGGAAGACTTCATAAGATCCATACTTAGTTTCATACTTGATTCAGCTGCACTCTGTAGATGGTTAATATTTTGGGTGAATGTGTGACTAGTTAGGATGTTCATTTCACTTAAAAACCTGGTAACTTGCAGTACTCAAGTGAATTACATAGTATTGAAATACAGCAGAATTTATGGCAAGCTTATGGAGCCTACCAAACAGCCTGAATTGTGTCTATACAGGTACCTTAAGCTGGATAACAGAGTATAAATAAAATAAGCAGAAGGTTTTGCTTCTGTTCCATTCTAAAGTGCAATTTCATCTAATCTCCAAATAATTAAATATTTTTCTTTAGATAACTGATGTGCTCACAGCCTGTTCCACACATTAATTTTACTTCCATCTACTCACATGCTTGTGCTTAGTACCGTAATGAATGAGATTTATCCAAGGAGGTTTTCTGCTTCTTCCTAGTTGGATTTATTAGGACTACAACCAACCAGTCACCCTTAAGACATTTAAAATGAACACTACCCAAGACAGAAGATGGGTTAGCTACAGAAGCAGATCAGGACAGCTGCCAGACTACAGATGAAGCCTGGGTGCACACAATGCAACTCTGCAAAAATCATTGAGCTGCCTGGAATTCACCAAAAACGCATAAGCATTTTATACCACATCTGAAGCATTATCCTGCAGTATTTAAGGCAACTTCAGAACTTCTCTCTCACAGTACAGGAGCTCAAAGATGAACCAGAGAGAAAAAAAATATTTTTCACATATTTAAACTGGTACTTACTGCCACAGGAAATCACAAGACATTAACAAGAATTAAGGGGCTGGAATTTTAATCAGGGGATGATCAAGAACAAACAGAGCCCTCTTAAAATCAGTCTTGTTAAAAGCACTTAAACATCTACATAAATTTAGCATTTTGCATTACCTAATTTTTTCCATTCATCTCTCAAATAATATTACAGGTTTTGCCCCCTCCACCTCTAGAGAATGTAGTATTAAACTGATAACAACATACACAACTTGAAAGTCTGTCCAGAAGCATAAGAACTCTGCAATTCTTGCTTTATAAATCATACAGTTAATTTCTGCCTCATTATCTAGATACTACTGCTACTGTTTATATTCCACACTTAGGTCAATTAACAGACTGTGATGGTTACAGCAAGTGCTGCTTAAAGTTTGATTATTAAATGCTGCAGGCAGACTTTCAGTTTTACTAGGAAAACTGAATGTCCCCTTATTTTTACTGGAAACTAAAAAGCATTTCTCAATAAGAGATATTTCTATGCTAAAATTTCAGGTTTTCCTCCCTAAGAAACACCAACGTGTGCTCCAGAAGCTCTATAGAGCTGAGCTCAGCAACGGAAAGCCACCTTGTTTGCGAGAAAGGACGTTCACTAGGACAGTCTGAAACCGCAGGCCTGAAAGGTCGGGAGAAACTACCCCGGGGGGAGACTACTAAGCAGACAAGAGAAGCGCACCTGCACAGCGCCAGAGGAGCCACAGCCCAGGGCCGGCAGGAGCAGCACGCCATAACATACCTCAACTCGGGCCCTCCTACGGCCTCCGCAACCAGCCAAGGCCCGCCCTCACCGCTCGCCGGAAGCGGCCGCTGACAGCGCTCCCGAGTAGGAACTCGCTCGCTCACACTCGCTCACACTCGCTCACACTCGCTCACACTCGCTCACACTCGCTCACACTCGCTCACACTCGCTCACACTCGCTCACACTCGCTCACACTCGCTCACACTCCAGCGACTGGACTACACCCAGTGCTCCCGCAGCCACCCAGTGCTCCCGCAGCCCCTCACCATAGTCGCCCCGCCGCCACACACGACCCCTGCCAACAACAGCCTACAGCCCCACGCACCGTCATATGACTACGCCACCACACCCTTCCCATTGGGCCGCTCTGAGGAAGTGGTGCGCTCCGGGCCAATTGGCGTAGAAGCCGATGATTGGCGGTGAAGCCAGCCAATCTGCTGTCGGACCTTGCCGCGCAGAGGTTTGCGCGCTGCGGTGGGGCGAGTGGGAGTGGCGATTGGTCTTCACTCAGCCCAGCGTCATCAAGTACCGCGCGGGGACGGTGGGGGTGACGGCAGTGGGGCTCGCCGGGGCCTGGTCAAGCTGCGCCGCCAGGCTCCTCCCCGGTTGGTTTCGACCTTCTTTGTCTGCGATTGGTGTGAAAGAAGCCACAGGCCTGAGGGTGTGGCGGTCAGTGGAGCTGCCGCCGCGGGCCTCGGACTGCCAGTGATGAAGAAAGGGCGGCGCGACCCTGGATCGCTGAGCTCTGCCGCAGCTCTTTCCCTGAGCGTGTGCTGCAGCCGCGGTGCCTTGATCAAGATCCCTAATTTAAAATATCCTTAATTAAAAAAGAGGAGGTGATCCCAATCCCCTTCTTTTCCCTAGTCTCTTTTGCTCTTCTCAGCCAGTAGTGGCTCTTTCTGCTTCACTGGGTTGCAAAGGACCAAATGGTTAAACAGGAGACCTGTTCAACCGCTGAGTACTTCACAAATTAATGCCAACAGTTTCATTTGAGGCAAATGCACTATACAATTATCACTCTTGTTGTTCTTTAGGTATAAATCCAGCCTCTCTGAAGCACAGCAGATGAACCTTGATTTCTCAAAACCACTCTATAACGGCTGCACTATTCACTGCATGCAGGTGGGTAATGCTTGGAGGGATCCTTATGTACTTAAATGCTTAGTGAAACACCAAACAGAAATAGCACTCACAATGTAAGCAGCTGATTCATTCAGTATATCTGAAGGGTCTTGCTTAGCCCATCCTGGAAATGGAGACAGCTGTAGCAAACCAGGACTTTCCTTACAGTGAAATCTCCAACCTATGCCATATTTGCCTTAAGGAGAAAGCAAAAGTTTTGTATCAAACATACAGAAAAGGATCTTGAGTTACTTATCCTAAAATAAATGAAACTTGTCTTCCCTGTTGTGTAATTGGATGCTGTGGTTAATTCTATTAGCACGTATCCATGGCACTGCTGAAAAGCTTCTGTTAGTGTTTAGCACTTCACCTTCCTTCCTCTGAGTCTAACAAGAAGTCATAGTTTAAGCCCAGCCGGTAACTCAGAACCACGCAGCTGCTTGCTCACTCCCCCACTTCTCCCCCCACACACACACTCCTGGAAGGATGGGGAGGAGAATTGAAAGAATGTAAATCCCACAGGTTGAGATAAGAACAGTCCAGTAACTGAGGTATAATAAAAAACCGCTAATACTACTACCAATAATAATAATAATAATGATAAGGGAAATAACAAGGGGAGAGAATACAATTGCTCACTACCCACCAACTGATACCCAGCCCGACCCGAGCAGCAGTCTGGGCCTTCTGGGTAACTCTCCCTGTTTATATACTGGGCATGACGTGCTGTGGTATGGAATATCCCTTTGGCTAGTTTGGGTCAGGTGTCCTGTCTCTGCTTCTTTCTGGCTTCCCATGACCCTCCTCCCTGGCAGAGCATGACACTGAAAAGCCCTTGATCGGGGCAAGCATTACCTAGCAACAACTAATAAAATCAATGTTTTATCAGCATTATACTAAAGTAAAACACAACACTGCACCAGCTACTCAGAAGGAGAAAAATGACTGCTACAGCTGAACCAAGGACACCAGCATAGCATAATCCCTTAGTAAATGTTCAAACAACTGAGAGCTCCCCATGTATACCAACCTGTCTTAGCCACTAGCAGAAGACGTAACAATAGGGTATTACCCAAGAGAGAAGATACAGGAGGTACATGCCACGAGCCACCCTATGTTTTTTTTTCCACGGGATCATGACATGAGAAAATGGGATGGAAAACCTACCTCAGTTCTGGAGGAACAGGTGTGTGAGTTGAAAACAACAGTCAGGGATGATCCTCTCAAGAAAGTTGCTGCTCCAGTCTTTGGTGAGCAGCTTCCCAGATGGAGTGGAAGAGCTGATTTTACTCTAACTCCTGTAATCAGGAATTCTAATCCCTTTCTTCTAGACATAATTGGAGAATCTTATGATCACTATTAGAGGTGGTAGAGAGGGACAATCAGATTTATTGGACTGTGTGGATCAGATGGCCTGGCACAACAGTCCCAGAGAAGTATAAGGCTCTAGTAGATACCGGTGCACAGTGTACGCTGATGCCGTCAAGGGGTGGAACTCATTTGTATTTCTGGAGTGACAGAAGGATCCCAAGAGTTGACTGTACTGGAGGCTGAAATCAGCCTACCTGGGAAGGAGTGGCAAAAACACCCCATTGTGACTGGTCCAGAGGCTCCATGCATCCTCGGCATAGATTACCTCAGGAGAGGGTACTTCAAAGACCCAAAAGGGTACCGATGGGCTTTTGGTATAGCTGCCTTGGAGAAGGAGGAATTTAAGTAGCTGTCCACCTTGCCTGGTCTCTCAGAGGATCCTTCTATTGTGGGGTTGCTGAAGGTTGAAGAACAACAAGTGCCAATTGCGACAACAGTGCACCGGCGGCAATATCGCACAAACCGAGGCTCCCTGATTCCCATCCATAAGCTGATCTGTAGACTGGAGAGCCAAGGAGCGATCAGTAGGATCCGCTCACCCTTTAACAGTCTCATATGGCCAGTGCGAAAGTCTAATGGAGAGTGGAGACTAACAGTAGACTATTGTGGCCTGAATAAAGTCACACCACCATTGCTGCCGTACTGGACATGCTAGAACTTCAATATGAACTGGAGTCAAAGGCAGCCAAGTGGGATGCTGTTGCATTAAAAAGCAAAACAATCTGGCAGAAAGTAAACCCCCAGCTGGCTTTAAGATATTAGAGGGGCTGGGCGAGGCTAGGCTTAGATTCTGAGCGATGCCCAATTTACCACTATCGGTCCGGTCACATTCAATATATTGAACAATCACCATTCCGAATGCACTAAAGGCACACTGCACTTTCAGTCTAATCGTGCTCATGAGCTAACACAGCCACGCTGAAGGATTTGGACGCATTAAATGAGAAAACTATTACGATTAGCTACTTAAACAGTGCAGCTTATTGCATCAACAGTTACAGGTTCTTATGGATTGACGGTAATAAATACACTGTCTGCAAAAGCACGTGCAAATAATAAGTTATACAAGCATGCAATAAAGTTATGAATAACACAGTGTCATGGTTTAAGCCCAGCCAGTAACCCAGAACCATACAGATGCTCACTCACTCCCCCCTTTCCTCCTCCTGCTCCCAGAGGGATGGGGAAGGGAATTGAAAGAATGCAACTCCCACAGGTTGAGATAAGAACAGTCCAGTAAGTAAGGTATAACACAAAACCACTACTGCTACCACCTATAATAATAATGATAAGGGAAATAACAAGGGAAGAGAATACAGACGCTCACCACCCACCAACCGATACCCAGCCCAACCTGAGCAGTGATCTAGCCCTTCTGGGGAACTGCCCCCAGTTTATATACTGGGCATGATATGCTGTGGTATGGAATACCCCTTTGGCCAGCCTGGGTCAGGTGTCCTGTCTCTGCTTCCTCCGGACTCCCCCTCCTCCCTGGCTGAGCATAAGACTCAGAAAGTCCTTGGTTGGAGTAAACATTACTTAGCAACGACTAAAAACATTGGTGTTATCAGCACTGTTCCTGGGCTGAAAGTCAAAAACACAGCACTGCACCAGCTACTAAGAAGGAGAAAAATGACTGCTACTACTGAACCCAGTACTGATTTGGAGAAAACTCCAGGAACAAACTTGCCAACGAAGTTTTCAAGCTGACAAGCAGGTATTCTTTATTGTGGCGCCGGGAGACACCGGGGATAGCTCCTCCTACCATGTGTCTACTTTTAGCTACACAAGCCGTCCTTATATAGCCACTGGGCATACATACATATTCATGAGGCTACGTATGAATTACATAATTTTCCAGAAAGTTCCCCGCATGCGTACAAAATTGTGGTGGTGGTCTCTGAGGGTCGTTTACTTCTTCCAACAATCTTCATCGCTTCTGGCAGCCTTTGAAGCACGCGCAGTAGATGCTCATACCAGTTTAATTGGTTCATTAGCACCAGAGACATAATAATCCTTCTGTCCTCCTACTTTTCAGTTAGTTTAACTATAGCCCATCCTGGACACCTGCCATTCCCAGATACTCCTTATCCCTGTGTCCTGTTCTTCTAGACAGTTTTTCTTAAAACTATGTCAACTACAACGATTTATCTGGTACAAGAATTTTTAGTATGTTCTCTAGCTGTACTCTATTTTTTTTCTATGTATCATGCAGCTCAGTAATTTTCCATTGCTACTGTTACAAAGCCATCAAACTTAACATTACTTAAAACTAATTCTAAAGGTTTATATATTCCATTTTCCGATTTTGTGCCCCACTTGTCTCAAATCCCCCCTTTTTCTGTCCTTTTGCAAATTCTTTTGCAACGTTTCATATATTACCATTACCATCAAAAGTCTTTTTGAAATAATTTCCCGTTTCTACTTGGTGCTTCATTTCATTCCTTTTCCAGTCTTCATAATTTATCATAGATCATTTACGACACCAGAGGGAACATTGTATCATACCACAAGTAATCAATATTAAAATAATCAACACCAATATTCCTGCAACCAGTTGCCTCAACCAGGAGAGATCAGGTAATCATGAAGTTAACTTTTTCCATATTTCTTCAAACCCCCAGGAGGTGTCATCCATGGCCATTTCATGAAATACCTTAGTTTGTTTCCAAATTTCCTCCAGATCTGTTTCAGTTCTGCCACTTTGGTCTATATAGGAACAACAACTTTCATTGATTATGGAACAAACCCCTCCTTGTGATGCCAATAACATGTCTAGAGCCATTCGGTTTTGTAATACCACCTTAGATAGGCTGGTTATCTCTTGTTGTTCTGCCTGGATTATATCAATGTTTTTACTTTCCATTTCCTCTATGGTTGCTGAGATATTTACAATTGCCTTCTCTAATTCACTTATTCCCAAAGATGGAATTAGCCCTCTTACAAAACTATGAAATGCAGTGTGCCGTCCAACAATAGGGTTAAACCCTCGCTTAATCCGTTTAGCAAAGCTTCTAATTGAGGTCCCGGAAGGATACCTGTCGATAATAGTGAAATTGGGTATTACAGCACCTAAGCTGCATGTCCCCTTCCAGTTGGGTGATAGAGTTTTAAAAGCGTTTTCTTCACATAACCAGTACCATCCTTTCCCTTTAGGAATGGGCCGCTACCGAACTACGATACCATCTATATTAATAGTATGATTGCAGTTTGAATGGTGACCTACATCTGTGGCATTTAAACAAACATGATTTCCTACCCTGGTTCCTGGTGTAATACATGTTTGTGCACAGGTGTAATATTTATTACCTGGATTAGGTAACTGTTCCAAATTTTAACCTTTCCTTCGAATACAGATTGCTAGTGTTCACCCACAAATTTGTCCATGAGACAGTGTTAGGAATTGGAACTCCAATTAGTGGGAGATCCAGGCTTTCTCCTGATTTAGGCAACTGTGCACACACCCAACAGTCACTACGATTAAAAACCTTAGTGACATTCTGCACTAATTTCAGGTATAAGTTCTGGTCCCAAGCTGGTACAACAGTTATCATATGAGTCCAAATTATGACCAACGCAATTTCATACGCAGGGGTCCTGAAGGTTTGGTCTGCCCTGTCTTCTCTGGCTCTGGTGCTTTCTTTACTCTTGAATAATGTATCCAAGCAGGTTGTTCCTTTATCTTCACTGCTGTAAAGGTGGTCAGTAATCTCTGGTACGGTCCGCTCCACTTCTCCTGTAGAGGATCTCCTGAAAAATTCTTAACATAAACCCAGTCTCCAGATCGGAAAGGGTGAATCGGATAATCCAAGCGTCTTGCTCTTGTCCCTACTATTCTCTTATTTATCTCTTCCAATTGTTTTCCCAGATTGATCAAAAACTGTTGGAGATAGCCTTCCCCCACTTCCTGAAGACTTTCTCCTTTAAACTGGGACTGATATGGTCTTCCATACAAAATCTCAAATGGGCTAACCTCTTCTTTCGACCGAGGTTTAGTTTGAATTCTTAATAGAGCCAGTGGTAACGCTTGGTACCAATATAAATTTGTTTCCTGACATATTTTACTAATCTGTTGTTTAATCAGATGGTTCATCTTTTCTACTTGCCCACTGGCCTGAGGCCTGTATGGAACATGTAGTTGCCAATCAATTTCTAATTTTTTGCTAATTTCTTGTAACAATTTTGCACTAAAGTGTGAACCCCGGTCAGAAGAAATTGCCGCTGGTACTCCAAAACGAGGTATTATTTCATTTAATAATGTTTTAATCGCCTGTCTTGCATTATTTTTCCTACAAGGGAATGCTTCTGGCCAGCCTGAAAAAGTATCCGTTAACACCAACAAATATCAATAACCCCCTTTTCTTGGTAATTCAGAAAAATCTATTTGCCACTGCTGTCCCAGATAGCTTCCTCTCCCAATTGTCCCAATTTGATTTCTATTTTCAGTTTTAGGATTATTAGCTGACATTGTTTTGTCACTAATTGAACTACAGTATATAGATTCCTTCCTACAACTTGTTTGTCTAAATATTTATACAAAGAGTTGCTACCCCAATGAGTTTTATTATGTTCTTCCTGAACTAATTTCCAGTGTTGGTTATAGGGGATTACAATTCGCCCATCAGGTATTTGAGCCCCACCTTCTTTATTTTCCTGTCCTTTTAGATCTTGAATCAACTTTCTATCCTCTTTTGAATACCTAGGTTTAGATTTTTCAATTGTTAGTTTGCCATCAGGGATTAAGGACATAATTTGAGATTGTTCAGCTGCTCGTTTGGCTTCAAAATCAGCTATATTATTTCCAGTTTCCTGATCAGAGTCACCTTGCTGATGCCCTTCTACAGTACATAATAGCTACTTTCTCAGGTAGCTGAACAGCTTCCAGTAATTGTAGAATTTCTGTAGCATGTTTAATCTTTTTCCCTTGTGTGTTCAAAAGTCCTCGCTCTTTCCAGATAGCTCCATGTGTATGGATGGCACCAAATGCAATTTTAAAATCAGTCCAAATATTTATCCTTTTATCTTTAGCCAGTTCCGGGGCTCTCGTTAATGCTATTATTTCTGCCTTCTAGGCAGAGGTGTTCAAGGGTTAAAGGTTTAGCTTCCGTTACCTGTGATGTGGTGGTTACAGCATATCCTGCCTTTCGTTCACCATTTTTCATGAAGCTACTACCATCAGTAAACCAAGAATCAGCGTCTTCCAGAGGTTTTTCTTTCAAGTCTGGTTGGCTCGAATATACAGTCTCCATGGTGGCCAAACAGTCTTACGTTGGTGGTTTTGTCGGTCGTTCCTGCAAAAGGATGCTGGATTCCGAACGTTAGTGACCACAATTTCTATATCATCCTGTTCCACAAGGGTGGCCTGGTATTTTAAAAACAGCGAAGGAGATAAGCGGTGGGCTCCTTTCTGCTCCAGGACTGCTGATACCACATGGACACTGGCACAGTAATCTTTTGTCCCAAGGTGAATTTGCGAGCCTCTTCAATATTCATGACAACTGCTGCCTCAGCCTTTAGGCACCCGGGCCATCCTTAGCTCGCTTCATCCAGTTGTTTTGAAAAATACGCCACTGCCCTTCTGTATGGTCCTATTTTCTGAGCAAGGACCCCCAAAGCTATTCCTTGTTCTTCGTAGGACTATAGCCAAAAGGATTTAGTCACATCCGGAAGTCACAGGGCTGCAGCTCTCATTAGCTCTGTTTTTAAATTTCTAAAAGCCCACTCTGCTGTATCAGTCCTTTCTAAAGAGGGAGGGGTTCCTTTCAACAGTTCATATAGTGGTCTTACCAGAACACCATAATCATGGATCCATAGTCTGCACCATCCAGTTATTCTGAGGAATGTCCGGATCTCCTTGATGGTCGACGGTCATGGAGTCTGACAAATGGCTTCCTTTCTAGCAGCTCCAAGTTCTCTCTGTCCTCCTGCTATTTCATATCCTAGGTAGGAAACTCAGGTTTGGGTTAGTTGGACCTTTTGTTTGGATAGCCAGTAACCATTCAGTCCCAGAAAATTTAATAATTCTACCGCCCACTGGATACATTTTTTCCTTTGTTTTTGTAGCAATTAATAGGTCATCCACATATTGTAACGGAGTCCCCGTCTGAGTAGGTGTCTTCCATGATCCTAGTTCTCATGCTAGCTGATTTCCATGAATTGCTGGACTTTTTTTAAACCCTTTAGGTAATACTGTCAATGTTAATTGAGTTTCCCTTCCTGTGTCAGGATTTTCCCATTCAAAAGCAAATAAATTTTGGCTTTCTTTGGCCAATGGCAAGCAAAAGAAAGCGTCCTTTAATTCCGGGATGGCAAACCATTTCTGATTTAATTTTATTTTGGTCAATAAAGTATATGGATTAGCCACCACAGGGTGAATGTCTTCTACTATTTTATTTATTGCCCTTAAATCTTGAACTAGGCTATAGCTTTTCCCATCTGCTTTCTTTACTGATAAAATGGCGGTGTTATATTCTGATTCACATTCCACTAATAAACCATATCTTAAAAATTTATTAATTATTCCTTTAATTCCCCTTCTATCTTGTATTCTTAAAGGATACTGTTTTATTCAAACTGGGCTGGCCCCCCTTTTTATTTCTATTTTAATAGGCAAAGCATTCTTTGCCTTGCCTGGAATTTCCGATGCCCAAACTCCTGGATGAACCTGATTGAGGATTTCTTCTACTTCAGGTGAATTGGACTTCTCGATTTCCTGTTGAATTAACGACGCACTCATAGCTTCAATTAATTGGTCCTCTTTTACTTTTAGTTCTATTTCACCTCTTTTGAAAGTTATGATCACCTCCAAATGTTCTAATAAATCTCTTTCCAATAATGATTTGGGTGAATTTGTCATATATAGAAATTTATGTACCCCAGTTTTGGCTTTCTTTGGCCAATGGCAAGAAAAAGAAAGCGTCCTTTAATTCCGGGATGACAAACCATTTCTGATTATTATTCAATTTAGTCAATAAGTCATACGAATTAGCTACTACTGGATGAATATCCTCTGCAATTTTGTTGATTGCTCTGAGATCGTGAACTAATCTTCAACTTTTCCCCATCATATTTTTTACTGTCCAGATAGGAGTATTAGATTCCAATTCACATTCAATTAATAATCTATATTAAATTATCAATGCTGTTTTGATTCCCTTTGATTTTTCTAATTTTAAGGGATATTGTTTTATTCTATTTGGGAAGCCCCCCCTGTTTTTTGTTTCCATTTTAAGAGGCAAAACATTTTTCGCCTTTCCTGGAACTTCAGATGCCCATACTCCCAGATATACCTGATTAAGGTTTTCTTCTGTTTCAGGGATGTCCTCCTGTTTGCCTCTCTTTTTTTTTTTTCTTTTTTTTTTCTTTTTTTTTTTTTTCTTTCTTTTGCTTGGTGGCCAGTAGCTCCCACATCTGTAACTAATTCTTTTCTCTCTGATTTAATACCAAATAAGTTGCTCCTGTATCCACTAAAATTCCACTTTATTTCCTCTAGTCCCTGGTTTTAATTTAACCAGTGGATTTGCTAGGGTAGATTCCCCAGGTCCCTGTCAGTCTAGTTCCAATTCAGTCACCAGAGTCACCCCATGGCACTGCTCCCCCCCAGGGCAGTCTCACTTCCAACGCCCAAACTCCCCATAGCATGCACACCAGTCCGGTTCCACAGAAGAAGAGCCCACTCCCCACCTCTGCCTGACATCCCTCCTCCCACCTTCAAACACAAGAGCTGCTCGAGCTCCCCTCCTTTTCCCCTTGGTTTTCCCTTTTTTTTTTTTTCTCACAGCTGCTCAACCCTGCTCTGAAGGGGTTACAGATGCCTTCCTTGCTACAGCACTTCTGGTTTAACCCTTTCTTAACTCTGAATGTGAATGTGCCAGAACAGTGACAGCAGTCTCTTCCTCTTTATCTGATAGGACAGATGCAGAGGGTGCTCCTCTCAGAGGTACCTGTGATACATAATTTTCCAGCCTATCTTCCTGATTATTGTTTTTAATTTAAACATCTTTCCCCAGTATCACAGGCTGAACAGCATCTCTCCAGCTTAACTTTCAGTTTTTCCCTGTCCTTTTCCAAAGCCAAAATTAAGGGATCTGGCGGATCTATATTAATTCTGCATTCAGTCTGTCACTCCACGTGGTTTTTTAAAGTGAAAAGCACATCTGCATACATGACTTCATCCCATTCTCCTTGCCCCCTCAAAACAACTTTAATTGTAACAATGTATTATAGTTCAGAGTTCCATTCTTAGGCCATTTTCCCTGATTTTCCAAAATATACAAATGCCACCATCGGTTACAGTATTTAACCAATGTTTTCTTATTTACCGAGCCCCCAGGAGACCCTCCAAGTTCCTTCCAGTGTGCCAAAATGCACCCTAAAGGACTCCTTTTCAAGATCTCTTCACTCTGATGATTTTCCATTATCAATCTCACATTCACACACACGGGATCCCACAGACACACTCCACGCAGTTACAACACTTGAGACGGAGACTAAAATTCAGTCAAACAAACAACAGTTAATAACACAGTTATAGCATCCTGTCACCAATACCAAAATCACAAGACCAAAATCATTACTGTACCAAGCCACAAAATAAGACAAATACCAGTAGAATCAAAGGCAATACTTCCTAACCACTATGGCTTAGACCATATTGTAACATTAATAGGGGGGTTTCCTTGAACCCTTTATATTTTACCAGCCTGTCAGTGTCCCAAGAAGGATGAGACCCTTGTGTCTGACCAGCCTGTCTGAGTCCCACTGTGGGAACCGTACTAGACGGCCCATTGTTTTGGAGGGTGATTTGACTAACCTATTCAGGGACCCATGCTGACAGTATCATGAATCAAATCCCTTATGGGCTGTTGATAGCACACTGGACCCAAAACAATTTCCACAAGACACCCTCTGTGTCTTGTATGATCCAAACCACAAGATGCCCCCTGCTTAGTTACAAGTCTGTCACTGATATCAAAATCAGAAGACCAAAGTCCTTAATGTAACAAGCCACAAAATAAATCAAATACCAACGAGATCCAAAACCATTTCTACAAGACACCCCCTGCGTCTTGTAGGACCCAAACCACAAGATGCCCCCTGCTTCTTGTGGGTGTATACCAAATGGATGCTAGCAGCTGTGTATGCATCTTTATCTACAAGATTTCCTATCTTGATTTACAGAAGGCTTCCAAACGTTGTGTCCACTTACCAAACCAATCCAATTACCAATTTAGTCTTTATGCAAGATGCCCCCTGCACCTTACAGACCTTACAAAAGAAAAGAATACCTTTTATGAAGATGGTCCTTGTCTGCTCCTGCAGTGATCTGAATGATTTGAGGGGTCCCTCCTGGAAAAATTCCCAAGGGCCCTAGGGAGCCCTGTCCTCAGTGGGTCCTGCAGCTGAGCAGACAGGGTCCCATCTAGGGTGCCAGATTCATTCAGAGAAATCTCCAGGAAGAAACTTGCCAACAAAGTTTTCAAGCTGACGAGCAGGTGTTCTTTATTGCGGCGCTGGGAGACAGGGGGGATAGCTCCTCCTTACGTGTGTCTTTGTGTTGCTACACAAACCATCCTTCTATAGTCCCTAGGCATACATACATTACGTCATTTTCCAGAAAGTTCCCTGCGTGCTTACAGAATTGTGGTGGTGGTCTCTGAGGGTCGTTTACTTTTTCCAAAAATCCTCATTGCTTCTGGCAGCCTTTGGAGCATGCACAGTAGATGCTCATACCAGCTTAATTGGTTCGTTAGCGCCAGAGACTCCTGTCCTCCTACTTATCAGTTTAACTGTAGCCCATCCTGGGCACCTGCCATTCCCAGATATTCCTTATCCCTGTGTCCTGTTCTTCTAGACTGTTTTTCTTAAAACTATGTCAACTATAACAATTTATCTTGTACAAGAATTCTCAGTGTGTTCTTTGGCTGCACTTTTTTTTTCTCTGTGTCATGTACCTCAGTAATTTTCCATTGCTACTGTTACAAAGCCATCAAACTTAACATTACTTAAAACTAATTCATAAGGTTTTAAAGTCCATTTTAAAGAGGGAGGGTTTCCTTTTGACAGTTCATATAGTGGTCTTACCAGAACACCATAATCATGGATCCGAAGTCTGCACCATCCAGTCATTCCCAGCAATGTCCGGATCTCCTTGATGGTCGACCGTCATGGAGTCTGACAAATGGCTTCTTTTCTAGCAGCTCCAAGTTCTCTCTGTCCTTCTGCTGTTTCATATCCTAGGTAGGAAACTCAGGTTTGGATTAGTTGGGCCATTTGTTTGGATACCTGATGACCATTCAGTCCCAGAAAATTTAATAATTCCACTGTCCACTGGATACATTCTTCCTTTGTTTCTGTAGCAGTTAATAAGTCATCCACATATTGTAAGAGTCCCCGTCTGAGTAGGTGGCTTCCATGATTCTAGTTCTCGTGCTAGCTGATTTCCATGAATTGCTGGACTGTTTTTAAACCCTTTAGGTAATACTGTCCAAGTTAATTGAGTTTCCCTTCCTGTGTCAGGATTTTCCCATTCAAAAGCAAAAAAAAAATTTTTTTTTTGTTGGTGTGATGATCCGAGGGAAGCAGGGTCAGTCGATGGTGATCTGAGGACAGTTCTGCTGCTGCCGCCTTTCCCATGATTTTATTATCTCCTGATGATCATGATGGCACGTATCTTCTTTTCAAAGCAAAGAGTGACAGGCATCAAGGTGATAGGTGATAAAAGTGTTATATAGCAGGCAACAGCAGATAATCGAGTTCATTGGCTGTTTTCCCCTAAAATCAAATCCCCTTGAGGTATACATTGGACTTCCCCAACTTTCTGCATTACCCACCAATTATAACTGGGTCCCTAAGCAAAAGCAATCCCACAAGTGGGTTTGCCTTTACCTGAAGCAGGAATAACCCAGACTTTCTTCCCCAGCAATTTCTTTTTATGTACCACAGGAACTTTATACCCTTCTACAGTACATAAAAGTTCTGATTGGGCTAGGCCAGTCCTGTTGGCAGATCCCCTAGTGTTGACCAACCAGGTGGCTTTTACTGAATGTGGACCCCAATATTTGAAAGTCCCATCACCCATTGCTCTCAGTGTAGTTTTTAACTGCCCAATGTACCATTCGTTTTTCCCAGAGGCTGGTGCATGATAGGAGATGTGGTATACCCACTCAATGTCATGCACTTTGGCTCAAGTGTCTATAAGGCTATTCCATAAATTAGTCCCATTGTCTAACTCAGTTATTCCTGGGGTGCTGTATCGCCACAAGTCTTGTTTTTCAGGGCCCAGGATAGTGTTCTGGACAGTGGCGTGGGGCACAGCATATGTTTCCAGCCATCCAGTGGTTGCTTCCACCATGGTAAGCCCATAGCACTTGCCTTGGCAGGTTGGTGGGAGTGTGATATAATCAATCTGCCAGGCCTCCCCATATTTGTACTTCAGCCATTGCCCTCCATACCAGAGAGGCTTTAACTGCTTGGCTTGCTTATTTGAAACACGTTCAGCATTTGTTAATAACCTGGGTGATAGGGTCCGTTGCTAAAGGGCACCCATTGATCACGAGTCCATCTGTATGTTGCATCTCTGCCCTGATGACCTGAAGTGTCATGGGCCCACGGGGCTAAAAGTAAATGACACTTATGTAGCCAATCTAAATCCGTCTGAGCCACTTCAATCTTAGCAGCTCGATCCACCTGTTGGTGGTTCTGGTGTTCCTCAGTGGCCCAACTCTTGGGTACATGAGCCTCTACATGGCATACCTTCACCACCAGGTTCTGCACCCGAGCAGCGATATCTTGCCAGAGTGCAGTGGCCCAGATGGGTTTACCTCTGTGTTGCCAGTTGTTCTGCTTCCATTGCTGCAACCACCTCCACAGGGCATTTGCCACCATCCATGAGTCAGTATAAAGTACTGGCCACTTTTCTCATTCAGCAATGTCCAAGACCAGCTGGATGGCTTTCACCTCGGCAAAGTGACTCGATTCGCCCTCTCCTCCAGCAGTTTCTGCAACTTGTCATAGGGGACTCCCTACAGCTGCCTTCCATCTCCGATGCTTTCCCACAATACGGCAGGACCCATCAGTAAACAAGGCATATTGCTTTTCACTTTCTGACGGTTTATTGTATGGTGGGGCCTCTTCAGCACGCATCACCTCCTCCTCTGGTGACATTCCAAAATCTTTGCTCTCTGGCCAGTCCATGATGACTTCTAGAATTCCTGGACAACTGGGATTTCCTATTCGAGCTCGTTGTGTAATTAGTGCAGCCCACTTACTCCATGTAGCATCAGTTGCATGATGTGTAGAGACCCTGCCTTTGAACATCCAGCCCAGCATGGGCAACCGGGGTGCCAAGGAGGAGCTGTGCTTCAGTGCCAATCACTTCTGAAGCAGCTTGAACTCCTTTGTAGGCTGCCAGCATCTCTTTTTCAGTGGGAGTATAGCAGGCCTTGGATCCTCTGTGTTCCCGATTCCGAAAGCTGAGGGGTGGACCTTGAGTCTCCCCTGGAGTTTTCTGCCAGAGGCTCCAGGTAGGACCATAATCCCCAGCTGTGGTGTAGAGTACATTTCTTACATTTTGCCTGTTCTGGACTGGTCCAAGGGCTACTGCATGAACTATCTCTTATTTAATTTTTCCAAAGGCTTGTTGTTGCTCAGGGTCCCATTTGAAATCATTCTTCCAGGTCATATGATAGAGAGGGCT
Source organism: Lathamus discolor (assembly GCF_037157495.1). NCBI lineage: Eukaryota > Metazoa > Chordata > Aves > Psittaciformes > Psittacidae > Lathamus > Lathamus discolor. The sequence continues at coordinate 25,906,680 of NC_088908.1, forward strand.
TACAATCAAACTGTAGTTTGGGATGTGCGTTCTCCAGAACCCCACAACACCTAAGAAAGCTTGCATTTCTTTCTTATTAGTTGGTGGAGACATTGCTGTTATCTTGTTGATCACATCTGTGGGGATCTGGTGATGTCCATCTTGCCATTTTATTCCCAAAAATTGAATCTCCTGTGCAAGTCCCTTGACATTACTCCATTTTAAGGCACAACCTGCCTTCAGAAGGATTTGGATTATTTTCCTCCCTTTCTCAAAAACTTCTGCTTCTGCTATTGAATGGCCTGGGAAGTAGGTTCATCTAGCCATGGATGCTATTGTTGCCTTATGCTTAAATTGTTTCTTGAAACATCTGCACTTTGTTAATTACAGAGAGAGCTTTGTAAGAGGTGCAGTCACTCTAATTAGCATAGGTGGCTTTTTCCATTGACTAAATGGACTCATTAATTATTGGTGTGGTTTGAATATTGCTGAGGCACATTGAGTCCTAGAAGTGATGGTTAGAAGGAACCTTTATCTTCTATAACCCTCCTCCTTGAAGCAGGATCATCAATGTTTGATCAGATCAGCCTTGCTTTTATCTAGCTGGGTGATGGAAGACTTTCAAGGGCAGTTTTGCTGCCTATTTGGGTGCGATGGAGGCAAGAAGAGTGTTGCTTGGCATTGTCTGTTTCCTGTATGTGGAAAAGGGTACATGGGAAAACAAGGGGGAGATACTGTCTGTGAGTCTTTGGGGAGATTTCAATTGCAGAACAAGAACCTAATTAAATATGGGAGAAAACAGGGGTGTGCTAAAGCTGCAGTGCTCTATAACGAGGAAGTTTCTGATAAATTAAAACCTCTCTATTTTAATGAACACCTCAGTGCCAAAAAGACACTTATGGGGACTGCACACATGGGGTGTGTGGGAGGAGATGTTACTGAGGATACTGGTTTTAAGGTTAGGGTGATGTAGCTCATAGCCTGCTAGCTCATTACTGAGATTTAGTTAGAAAGATCATAGTCTCTGAATCATAAGGAAACGCAGTATGATCCTTGGAAAGGCAAAAGATGTTGAAGGCTTTTGAGGAAAGGTAAGAGGAAGAGGGTCACTGGGATAAGTAGTGGACATGAAGAGTTGTTGCTTCTTTTCAGTTTTCTATTGCTTTCTGTAAGTCACTTCTACCTTCCAGAAAGCACTAACTGTACGTTATCCTTTGCTTGTCTGAAACTTGTCCTTAATAGAGTTCTGTGGCTTAGACAGTAGGTAATTGAGAATTGTGAGTACAGGAAAGCATCTGTGCAGTCTAGGCTTTGCTTTGAAGCTCTGTGTAAGGAAGTAACAATGCTTCCTCTCAGCATAGTCATGTCTTTGCATTCTCTTGAAGCTTTTCTCTTGCCAGATGCTTGCACTGGGTTTTTGACCTCTAAATGTTAGAAGGGAGAAGTTGACCCTGTTGTGTCCTCTTGGCTTTGCACTCCAAGAACCAGTGGTGTTCACAGGCTACTCATAACCAATCTCCTCCCTGACCTGAGGTTTTTGCGGAGTCCTGGGAGCTTTCTCCCTTGCATATCACACAGCTGTTCAATAACTCTTGAGTGGTCATGCCGCAGCGTCACTTGCACTTCATTCTAAACTGAGTGAACCCAGTTTGAATGAAGTCATAAACAGCTTCATAGAAATTACTGAATTCTGGGGTTTTGTTTGTTTGTGGTGTGGTGGTTTTTTTGTGTTGCGTTTTTTTGTTTTTTTGATTGGTTTTCTTTCAAGCCAATAACACAGCAATCTTCTCAGGATGAACAGGAAAAACTTCTGGATGAAGCCATTCAGGCTGTGAAGGTGCAGTCTTTCCAGATGAAGAGATGCTTGGTAAGAATGTGACTTTAAAATGCAATGAGGCTTCTTATCTGCTAGGAGTAAACAAGTAAATCAATACTAATCTCCAGTGCTATGAGGAAAAGTAACCCAAGTATGTGTAGGTGGTAGATTAGAAGTTTGTCTTGTATCCTGTGATGCCAGGTGATTCTATGCAGCGTAAGTCTAAGTTATATGCAGCCTAATAAACTGTGGCTTTCAGTGAAGTGGTGGTGTTGGGCAAGAAGCAGGGAAAGAGGAATTCTAACAGTGGTCTGCTGGCAGTATGTATCCTCCATCTGCTTTTTTAAAAAGGCTAAAAGTGTAGCTTTCTAAAATACTGTAGTTGCCTAATATTTCTTATGGAATATTCTCCCTTCCTCTATAGGACAAAAACAAGCTCATGGATGCTCTGAAACATGCTTCCAACATGCTTGGTGAGCTGCGGACTTCTATGTTATCTCCAAAGAGCTATTATGAGCTCTGTATCCTTTGAAGAGGAAACAAATAGTTGAAATGCTGATTTTGAATTAAATGTTCATCTGCTTTTTTGGTACAATGGCATCTCTTCTGTCTTGTATTTACTAGCACTTTTCTCAGTATTTGGTTATCTGGATATATTGTAGGAGAATATACGCTTATTTGCTCACTGTGTAAGTTTATCTTTTCCCTTTGGTATAAAGCAGGTCTTTAATGTCTTTTATATCTTCTGGGAGGCTTCAGTAGTCTAGCTCTGTAAAAATAGCAGCTCTGTAAAACATCTCGCGGTATGCTACCCCAAAAATCTGTAAAACCAACTTTTTTTTTTTGCCTGTTGTTATTTTATTAGCTTCTAACCATAAGTCAATTCCTCAGTGTGTTTACTTGTGCATACTGTGGTATCTGAAGAAGGGGGAGCCTTTTCATGAGACTTAGGAATAGAATGTGAATATATTCAAATACTGCTTTTCCCAGGTGTGGGTGATGTTCTTCTGTAACACATAGTATACCTTTACTTTAGATACTCTGTTCAGTCACATTAATTTGCTTGCTCTTTTGACTTTTTTTTTTTCCCCCCCTTTAATATGCTAAAGCTGACAATTGGAGGCTTGGGGTTAGTTGTGCGTGTTTATCCCAGTAGTGATTGTTGTTTCAGAAGTACTACTTACTTGGGCATGATTGTATTTGGTTACAGCATCTTTCCTCCTTGGTGTGAATGAGCAAGTTACTATGTAAACCTGCTATAAATATTTTAAATTAAAATCCTTAACTATGAGAAAGACATGGCAATTTCTGATGAGCTGCACTACTTGGAAGTCTACCTGACAGATGAATTTGCCAAAGGAAGGAAAGTGGCAGACCTTTATGAGCTAGTACAGTACGCTGGAAATATTATTCCAAGACTGTAAGTGCGTATATGTTACTGTGTGTGTTAAAAATAGTGAATAATGGTTGGACTTTGGGTTCAGAATAATGATTGACTCTGTTCTTGCTTGACAGCAAGATTTCAGTTTTCAATGGTGAACAGTATTTCTGCATATCTTAAGAGTTGATTGCTATGGAACTTCTGAGATTTAGGCCAAGAGTGCAGCTAGCTGCAGGGTCAGTTCTTCCTGCCAGTGTGTTGGTTTTGCACATGACCAAGATGGAGGCACTTTGATATTGGAAAAAAGTTGGCTTTTGGGTAAAGAGCTGGTCAGTGGAAGATTAGTATCACATTCTGATCAGTGAGATTGGTTGCACATTTATTAACATTTTCAGTTATCTGTTAATGAACTTGTAACTGAGGATCTAGGTCTTAGATCCTCACATAGAGCAGATGCTTCATAACTGTCTGTCTCTTGGAGGGTAAGAAGTGTGAGAAGGAAGCTGAAAATTTCTGTAACTTAATTTTAAAAAGCTTTGTGATTCTGAATGTGTGCTTTTGGTGATAGCATGCTGAAGATGATACTGGAAGGCTTATCTTTAAATATGTGACCATTAGGCTGGAGTAGATCTAGATATTCAGACTTAGGACTTGGATTTTGTTTGGTAATGCAGTTATTAATTCCTGACATTATGTTCATGCCATGAAGAGGCTTTGGAGACACAAGGCTGCATCCTCATGCGGTTTCTGGAGTTTGGCTAATGACTGCCACAACATCTTTACCCCTTTGCATAATAATTTGAGTTGTCTTCTTGGCTGTTTGATGTAGACTCTCATTATCCCTCATGAGCATTTCTGGTGCTTTCATGGAGGTTCTGTGCACATCCATGCAGGAGACAGAGGCACCAGAGGCTTAAGGCCTCTAAACAGAATATGTGAAAATTCTGAGTGTTATAAGTTTTTTCTCTTAAGCTGAAGGGGAGTCCAATACACTTGAGCATCAGTCCTTTGCATCTTGCATGTCCCTTCTACCTGTTGCTTAATACAGAGGTGCTGAAGGAATAAGTACAGGCCTGGGGGTTTCTGCAGAGCATAACACCTCTCCTGCTAGACTAAAGTGTGAAGGAGGCTTAACTGCTTCACCATAACAGATTACTTATCTACATGTGCTGGAGCTGTTTTCCAGTTTAGTGGAGTGCTGAAAGTATAGACAAGCTGATCTGAGAGCATTCAGAACTATGTGTAAAGCATTGTGATGAGGCCAGGTAGCTGTTCAGACTTGCTGTGCTCTCTGGCAGAGGATAGCAGGAGTTGAAAGCTAATTTAATATCCAAAATTATGGGACCTAGGTGATACTGTATTGCTTTCTGTGCTTTGGTAATACTGCCAGGATGGAAGAAAGGAACTGTTACCTTTAAGTGTTTTGTTGTTGTTTACAATTTATTGTTTGATCCTGTGCCTTTTGCAGGTATCTCCTGATAACAGTAGGTGTGGTCTATGTCAAGTCATTTCCACAGTCCAGGAAAGATATTTTGAAAGACCTGGTGGAGATGTGCCGCGGAGTACAGCATCCTCTTAGAGGCCTCTTTCTTAGGAACTATCTCTTGCAGTGTACCAGGAATATCTTACCAGATGAAGGCGAGCAAGCAGAGTAAGATCATAGAATCTCAGCCTGGTTTGGGTGGGAAGGGATCTTAAAGCTCATCCAGTTCCACCCCTGTGCCATGGGCAGGGACATCTTCCAGTAGACCAGGTTGCTCCAAGCCCTGTCCAAGCTGGCATTGAACACTGCCAGGGATGGGGCAGCCACAGTTTATCTGGGCATCCTGTGCCAGTGCCTCACCACCCTCACAGGGAAGAATTTTTTAAAAATTGTTTTAAACAGAACATATGATTTGGAGAAGACTTCAGGAACAAACTCGCCAACAAAGTTTTCAAGTTGACAAGCAGGTATTCTTTATTGTGGCGCTGAGAGACACGGGGGACAGCTCCACCTAATGTGTGTCTCCCCAATTGCCACACAAGCCGTCCTTTTATAGTCACTGGGCATACATACATATTCATGAGGCTATGTATTGATTACATAACTTTCCAGAAAGTTCCCTGCATGCGTACAGAATTGTGGTGGTGGTCTCTGAGGGTCGTTTACTTCTTCCAACAATCTTCATCGCTTCTGGCAGCCTTTGAAGCATGCGCAGTAGATGCTCATACCAGTTTAATTGGCTTGTTAGCACCAGAGACTCCTATCCTCCTACTTATCAGTTAGTTTAACTGTAGCCCATCCTGGACGCCTGCAATTCCCAGATACTCCTTATCCCTGTGTCCTGTTCTTCTAGACTGTTTTTCTTAAAACTATGTCAACTATAATGATTTATCTTGTGTGAGAATTCTCAGTATGATATCTAGCTGGACTCTATTTTTTCTCTATGTATCCTACACCTCAGTAATTTTCCATTGCTACTGTTACAAAGCCATCAAACTTAACATTACTTAAAACTAATTCTAAAGGTTTATATATTCCATTTTCCGATTTTGTGCCCCACTTGTCTCAAATCCCCCCTTTTTCTGTCCTTTTGCAAATTCTTTTGCAACGTTTCATATATTACCATTACCATCAAAAGTCTTTTTGAAATAATTTCCCGTTTCTACTTGGTGCTTAATTTCATTCCTTTTCCCATCTTCATTATTTATCATAGATCGTTTGCAACACCAGAGGGAACATTGTATCATACCACAAGTAATCAATATTAAAATAATTAACACCAATATTCATGCAACCAGTTGCCTCAACCAGGAGAGATCAGGTAATCATGAAGTTAACTTTTTCCATATTTCTTCAAACCCCCAGGAGGTGTCATCCATGGCCATTTCATGAAATACCTTAGTTTGTTCCCAAATTTCCTCCAGATCTGTTTCAGTTCTGCCACTTTGGTCTATATAGGAACAACAACTTTCATTGATTATGGAACAAACCCCTCCTTGTGATGCCAATAACATGTCTAGAGCCATTCGGTTTTGTAATACCACCTTAGATAGGCTGGTTATCTCTTGTTGTTCTGCCTGGATTATATCAATGTTTTTACTTTCCATTTCCTCTATGGTTGCTGAGATATTTACAATTGCCTTCTCTAATTCACTTATTCCCAAAGATGGAATTAGCCCTCTTACAAAACTATGAAATGCAGTGTGCCGTCCAACAATAGGGTTAAACCCTCGCTTAATCCGTTTAGCAAAGCTTCTAATTGAGGTCCCGGAAGGATACCTGTCAATAATAGTGAAATTGGGTATTACAGCACCTAAGCTGCATGTCCCCTTCCAGTTGGGTGATAGAGTTTTAAAAGCGTTTTCTTCACATAACCAGTACCATCCTTTCCCTTTAGGAATGGGCCGCTACCGAACTACGATACCATCTACATTAATAGTATGATTGCAGTTTGAATGGTGACCTACATCTGTGGCATTTAAACAAACAGGATTTCCTACCCTGGTTCCTGGTGAGGGGTTCCTTTCAACAGTTCATATAGTGGTCTTACCAGAACACCATAATCATGGATCCATAGTCTGCACCATCCAGTTATTCTGAGGAATGTCCGGATCTCCTTGATGGTCGACGGTCATGGAGTCTGACAAATGGCTTCCTTTCTAGCAGCTCCAAGTTCTCTCTGTCCTCCTGCTATTTCATATCCTAGGTAGGAAACTCAGGTTTGGGTTAGTTGGACCTTTTGTTTGGTCATGCTATGCTGGTGTCCTTGGTTTAGCTGTAGCAGTCATTTTTCTCCTTCTGAGTAGCTGGTGCAGTGCTGTGTTTTACTTTAGTATAATGCTGATAAAACATTGATTTTATTAGTTGTTGCTAGGTAATGCTTGCCCCGATCAAGGGCTTTTCAGTGTCATGCTCTGCCAGGGAGGAGGGTCATGGGAAGCCAGAAAGAAGCAGAGACAGGACACCTGACCCAAACTAGCCAAAGGGATATTCCATACCACAGCACGTTATGCCCAGTATATAAACAGGGAGAGTTACCCAGAAGGCCCAGACTGCTGCTCGGGTCGGGCTGGGTATCAGTTGGTGGGTAGTGAGCAATTGTATTCTCTCCCCTTGTTATTTCCCTTATTATTATTATTATTATTGGTAGTAGTATTAGCGGTTTTTTATTATACCTCAGTTACTGGACTGTTCTTATCTCAACCTGTGGGATATACATTCTTTCAATTCTCCTCCCCATCCTTCCAGGAGTGTGTGTGTGGGGGGAGAAGTGGGGGAGTGAGCAAGCAGCTGCGTGGTTCTGAGTTACCGGCTGGGCTTAAACTATGACTTCTTGTTAGACTCAGAGGAAGGAAGGTGAAGTGCTAAACACTAACAGAAGCTTTTCAGCAGTGCCATGGATACGTGCTAATAGAATTAACCACAGCATCCAATTACACAACAGGGAAGACAGGTGTTATAAATTGAGACCACAACGGATCATAATCCAATTAAAATTTTATTAATTATAGCAAGTAGAATATGAGCAAAGACAGCGCTGGACGACAGGGGAGTCTGTGCTCCGCCAACTGCCGTGTTAAGTATTTCAAACAGCCCCTTTTTATACATCTTTACTTCTTTGTTCATGAAATAGTGGAAGTACTCTGCGCATGCTTCAGTTGTTGTTAGGGGGTAGTTTCCTGCCTCCTGGTGATCGATGAGACCAAGGTGAGAAGTCTTCCTCCTTTGATCCTTCACCCATATGTCTTTGCAGGGAGTTGTTAGTCTTATCTCTGCCAGTTCCTGGGACATCTTGCGGCTATCTTATCTTGGCCAGCTGTGTTTTATCTCTGTCAGTTCCTTTACATTTGGCTTAACATATATCTTAATAAACAATACACTAGTCTATAGTTTCTCACAATCCCCCCCTTTTTTTTTTATCCTATTATTGTTTATTAAACACTACTTTCATTTTCAGAATTGTAAGCCAACCTTTTTTCACACTCCCAACATTTATCATAACACTCACAAGGTAATTCCTTACAATCATAGGTATATTTTTTATATGGCATGACACATTCACAACAATCTTCATCCTCATCAATAGATACACTCTTATATTTTACCCCAGATCCCGTAGTTAAAATAAGCAGTTTAGCTATGTCAAACCATTCTCTAATAAAGTGTAAAATATAGCGTAATATACAAGGCCCAAATATAAGTCCCAAAATCAATATAATAAGCGGCCCTGCTAAAGCAGACAACAAAGTGGTTAGCCAAGGTGAAATATTAAACCAGTTTTCATACCATGACCTGCCCGCCTCACGATCTTTCTTACGTTGATCTAACCTTTTCCGGAGTTCTACATTAAGGTTGTACAGGGAATTCAGGGTGTCCCGTCCCAGTGAAAGTGGTTATCACTTTGGATGTTTCCCACGATATTAATTCCCACTTTAATGGTTCATGCGGGTTTCCATTTGCTTGGGTTATTATCAATAACAAAACTAACGGTATACCAGGAAAAAGGGTGTCTGTCAATTTTGCCAATTTAAGTATATTTTTACCAGTCCTGGGGAAGTTTGGCCATTGCTGTTTTTGCATTCCATTGTTGTGGTTCTTTTCTCCACAGTTTATTCCTCCTCTGCCTCGCCCGTCGACTCGGTTGCTTTGAGCCACGGGGTGTACCATCTTCTCGGCAGCAAGGGAATTCTTCAGGAGAACAGCTGTTTCGGGCTTTCTGCCTGTTTACATAGGCTTCCCACTTTGCAGCCTTAACTAATGGGGCAAAGCAAGATACAGTTAGTACTTCCCTTCTACACTTTATAATCAAAATTTCGGCTATAAAGGGGACTGGTTCATTGGAGTGGTAACAATAATATTGAGGGTTTATTCATTTGGCAAAAATCTCCCACCACTCATGGGATTCCCAAATAATTTCTTGTTTTAGACTCTAATTGTTTTAATTTCCACTCAGTGAGTGTTCTTTGGATTTTCCAACACTGTGTGCAAACTCCTATTGGAGGGCATCCACATTCACAGTGTGTCCACCATCTATCCTGACATACCTTACACCTAAAACAAGCAAATGGATAACAATTGCAATTCAAATTATTACACCTAATTCGTATATCTAGAGTACATACATTATTTACATCAGCATATCTTCTATATTCACTATTGTGTGGTTGCATAAGTTTAGCAATTTCCTTCAACACACTTTGTACGCTTCCATATATAATAGAAAAGAGGAGAAATAATTATAGCAAATATAAACAGCAATACACACTTTATACCAAAAGATAATGCGGCAAAATAATTAAATAAAGTCTCTATCATTACGTTATCTTTTCAGGATTTTCTTGGTGTCACCTGGAGTACTGATTACTTTCCAGTGGGGTCTCGTCACTGGGCCTTTAATGCGACTGGCTCCAATATTTTCTGGCCGTTAAACAAATAATGTCCCAAATATTTCACTTTTTCCACCACAAATTGTAACTTTTCTTGTGATACCCGTAGGCCCTTTTGTGCAAGAAAGTTTAGAAATAGAATGCTTTCTTTTCTTACATCCTCCTTATTATTCCCTGCTATGAGCAGATCATCTACATACTGTAACAGCACGTTCCCCGTTTGTACCTGGTATTCTTTTAAGAGCTCTTCCAGGTATGTTTGTAGCCCATATCCCTGGGAATACCTGATACAGTATATCTTCAATCTGACTTCTCCCTCGACATGATTAGTGATCAAAATTAAGCTCTTAACATTTCTATATACTGTTGGTCGTTTACTTTTAAAGTGATCTCGCCTCCTTTGAAAGTAAAGGTTGCTCCCAAGTGTTCTAACAAATCTCTCCCCAAAAGAGCTTTTGCGGAGTTAGGCATATACAAAAACTTATGGATGCCCCATTGTTTTCCCAATTGATATTTTAGTAGTTTACAAAAATAAGCCTTTTCACCTTGGCCAGTCGCCCCTTTTATCATCATATAATCGTCCCCAAAGGTATTAAAGCTTTGTTTAAAACTGAATACATTGCACCTGTATCAACCAAAAATTCCATTATAACCAGTGGATCTGCTAGGGAAGATTCCCCTGGTCCCGTCAGCCTAGTTCCAATTCAGTCACCCGAGCCACCCCATGGCACTCCCACTAGGGTAGTCTCACTCCCAGCGTCCAAACTCCTCATAGCACTCACACCGATCCGGTTCCACAGAAGAGGAGGTCACTCCCCCACTTCTGTCCGACATTCGTCCTCCACCAGTTTTAAAGCAACCAGCGCAGCCGTGGCTGTAGCACGACCCAGCTTTTTCTTTTCTACCTATTTCCAATTCCTATACACTCTCCATGCTTCCTCCTTCACTCCCATCCACATTTATTCATCAACCGTTCAATCCCGTCTGTCAACATGTCTGTCTGCCTGCCCCAGCACCCATTCCATGCTCAAACACAGGAACTGCGGGAGCTTCCCTCCTTTCCCCTTCGGTTTTCCCTTTTTTATTTATTTATTTATTTATTTATTATTTTTCACAGGTGCTCACCCTGCTCTGCAGGGGTTACAGATGCCTGCCTCTGCAACAGCACTTCTGGTTTAACCCCTTCTTAACCCTGAATGTGAATGTGCTGCTTGTTGCCAGTGACAGCAATTTCCTCCTCCTTATCAATACCTGATAGGACAGAGGCAGAGGGTGCTCCTCTCGGAGGTACCTGTGATATATAATTTTCTTGATGACTGTCCCAATATCACAGGCTGAACAACATCTCTCCAGCTTAGCTTTCTGTTTTTCCCTGTCCTTTTCCAAAACCAAAATTAGGGATCTGGCAGAGTTATATTAATTTCACATTCTGTCTGCCACTCCAGATACTTTCTTAAAGTGAAACATATCTGCATACATTACTTCATTGCATTTTCTTGGCCACCTCAAAACCAACATAAATTGTAAAAAAATGCATTAGAATTCAGAGTTCCATTTTTAGGCCATTTTTCCTGATTTTCCAAAGTTTATAAAGGCCACCATTGATTACAATATTTTACCAATGTTTTCTTGTTTACCGAGCCCCCAGAAGAACCTCCCAGTTCTTTCCAATGTGCCAAAATGTAACCCAATGGGCTTTTCTTCACAATTCCCTTGTTTTGACCGGCTCCCATTTCAAACAATCACTTACAAATCTCTATAGCTTCTCTTTCCCAGTGCTCTGCAAATGCACTTAAAATATGAGAGCACCTACACACAAGTTTTATGATATTCTCAGGGGATTCAGTAAGATAGTATCTCTGGGTTCTGCAGATCAACTCCCCTGTCATTAGAACATAGTTTCAGTTTCAGCAAAATTTACACAGCCCTAGTATCCACAGCAGGTTCCACTGTTCAAAACTTATTATGCACTCATATGTCAGGTTACGAAGGTTTTCCTAATATCCCCCGTTGATTGTCCCAAAAAGAGAGACATTAATTGTTGTATTCCCATTTTATTTTTTTTTTCCCTTTGTAACCACATCTTCTCAAATTTTCTTTGATACCTTTTATAAACCTTTTCTCAGTTTTCCATTCTAACTTCCCGGAAGTCTGCCAGGATTTTGTGGTTTTTCTCCACAAAGTAATCTTTTATTTCTGGTCACCGATTAGGTAATTATAATTTTCTACCTGGCAGTGTTTTTTAAGAGACCCCGAGCAGTATCTGCCCCACCGGTGTCCTGAGTGGCAATATCCACGTGAAATGCCACCCATCACATACAGTTACACTCCTACAAGGCACATACTCTCACAGGGCATATAGGAAATTCCCTTGCCCTTGTATTTCGTAAAGTTATCCACTGCGGGAGGGGTAGCCGGACCTTCCCCCGCTTTCTAAGTTGCTTGATGGTTATACACAGACAAGACACAGGACAGAAAAACATAAACGCTTCGTCCGTCTCCGGCCGCTCCCCTCGCGGAGACACGGAACCGCGGATTAGGACTCCACACTCGCTTCGTAGCTTCGCTACGTCTCAGTCACACAGAAACACATGGGATCCCACACACTCCCACTATGGTTCCGCTTACCCTTCTCCTGCTTCCTACACGGTCATTAGCAGGTCCGCCTTGGCTCCCAAAACTTGGGATGCAGCGAAAACCCGGGCTCGCCCGATCCGCCTCCAGGATCGCTTGCAGCCGCGCTATCGGTCGACGAGCCCCCAGCTTGCAAGCCCTACCTGCCAAGGGGAACTCCGCTGTGCGCCAGACGTCTCTGCACGCCTTACCAGGAGCCCCGGGCCACGCGTACGCCCTACAGGCCCCCCAAAGTACCTAAATTCCAAGCATACCGCCTCTCCGCAGCCGGCGCAGGTCGCTGTCTGTCCCCGCAGTGAGCGGATGATAAGCGGAGCTCCCCCAGGCAAGCGGCCTGGGGGTGGGGCTTAGGATATCCGCTCCTCACCCGATCCTGCAGCCGAACAGAGGCCTCCTGGCTGGCTCGCCAAATTGATACGCGGATTGACTCCACAACTCGTTAAAGTTGTAAAGTAGGTATGCTTTATTCAGCGCTGAGGTGCATGGGGATCGTTCCTCCAAAGTATGCACACCCAGGGTCGTTTTTCCTTTACATTTATTCCCTTACGCCTATACATATTTAGTATCTGTCCCCGCTTCATATTATACCTTCTTTTTCTTTTGTTTAGTTTTTTTTTTTTTATCTCATTCAGCGGGTAAAGTCTAGCTCCCGGTCTTTTTAGCCACACTTCCGCATATTGACTCTCCTCAGGGTTAAGGGGTTTCTTATTATTAACCCAGAGGTTTAATTGCTGTCTTACCCAATCTTCTTCTGACCCATATACTGGCCAAAAAAAAAAAAAACATTTTTAAAAATCTTCTTCCCTCCCCATATCTTAGTACAATATTCTATCATTTTTTGCTTATCTTTCCCTAAGGTTCCAGGGAGACATCTCCAATTGTCTAAGATATATGCCAGAGGGGTATTCTTAGGTACAATGGGTACCCATCCCATGGGAGTCGAAGGCTTGCTGCCCTTTGCCCCCATCTTCTGGAATATCTCCGAACACGCACTCACTCGCTCCCCCTTGTTCCTGGCCCAGTCCCTCGCGGGATATGGGAACCGCAGTACTTAAGGGTCCACACTCGCTTGGTTCAGTATATCGAACCTCTCATTCGTTATATTCCAGGAAACCCAATCCCGCCCGAACGGCAAACCTGCGAACTACTCTGCCGTGAACAATCACTCTGCAGTCCTCCGCCGCGAACAATTTCGCTCTGCGGAAAATTTCGCAATATACTTATGCGTCCTGCGTCTTCGTCCGGACTCCGGTGCACAGAATTTTTATGGGATTTTACCGGTTCCTTCTTTGCTCATATTCTAGCATTTAGGTTCGTCGGTAAGGATGAGGTAAGCTGTTGGTCGCAGGGCCACGAAATGTCGCGGGGCGCCTCCCCGGAGGACCAAAGCCCACCGTTCCTTATCCGAGTCACGGCACCAGAAATTGTTATAAATTGAGACCACAACGGATCATAATCCAATTAAAATTTTATTAATTATAGCAAGTAGAATATGAGCAAAGACAGCGCTGGACGACAGGGGAGTCTGCGCTCTGCCAACTGCCGTGTTAAGTATTTCAAACAGCCCCTTTTTATACATCTTTACTTCCGTGTTCATGAAATAGTGGAGGTACTCTGCGCATGCTTCAGTTGTTGTTAGGGGGTAGTTTCCTGCCTCCTGGTGATCGATGAGACCAAGGTGAGAAGTCATCCTCCTTTGATACTTCACCCATATGTCTTTGCAGGGAGTTGTTAGTCTTATCTCTGCCAGTTCCTGGGACATCTTGCGGCTATCTTATCTTGGCCAGCTGTGTTTTATCTCTGTCAGTTCCTTTACATTTGGCTTAACATATATCTTAATAAACAATACACTAGTCTATAGTTTCTCACACAGGTTTCATTTATTTTAGGATAAGTAACTCAAGATCCTTTTCTGTATGTTTGATACAAAACTTTTGCTTTCTCCTTAAGGCAAATATGGCATAGGTTGGAGATTTCACTGTAAGGAAAGTCCTGGTTTGCTACAGCTGTCTCCATTTCCAGGATGGGCTAAGCAAGACCCTTCAGATATACTGAATGAATCAGCTGCTTACATTGTGAGTGCTATTTCTGTTTGGTGTTTCACTAAGCATTTAAGTACATAAGGATCCCTCCAAGCATTACCCACCTGCATGCAGTGAATAGTGCAGCCGTTATAGAGTGGTTTTGAGAAATCAAGGTTCATCTGCTGTGCTTCAGAGAGGCTGGATTTATACCTAAAGAACAACAAGAGTGATAATTGTATAGTGCATTTGCCTCAAATGAAACTGTTGGCATTAATTTGTGAAGTACTCAGCGGTTGAACAGGTCTCCTGTTTAACCATTTGGTCCTTTGCAACCCAGTGAAGCAGAAAGAGCCACTACTGGCTGAGAAGAGCAAAAGAGACTAGGGAAAAGAAGGGGATTGGGATCACCTCCTCTTTTTTAATTAAGGATATTTTAAATTAGGGATCTTGATCAAGGCACCGCGGCTGCAGCACACGCTCAGGGAAAGAGCTGCGGCAGAGCTCAGCGATCCAGGGTCGCGCCGCCCTTTCTTCATCACTGGCAGTCCGAGGCCCGCGGCGGCAGCTCCACTGACCGCCACACCCTCAGGCCTGTGGCTTCTTTCACACCAATCGCAGACAAAGAAGGTCGAAACCAACCGGGGAGGAGCCTGGCGGCGCAGCTTGACCAGGCCCCGGCGAGCCCCACTGCCGTCACCCCCACCGTCCCCGCGCGGTACTTGATGACGCTGGGCTGAGTGAAGACCAATCGCCACTCCCACTCGCCCCACCGCAGCGCGCAAACCTCTGCGCGGCAAGGTCCGACAGCAGATTGGCTGGCTTCACCGCCAATCATCGGCTTCTACGCCAATTGGCCCGGAGCGCACCACTTCCTCAGAGCGGCCCAATGGGAAGGGTGTGGTGGCGTAGTCATATGACGGTGCGTGGGGCTGTAGGCTGTTGTTGGCAGGGGTCGTGTGTGGCGGCGGGGCGACTATGGTGAGGGGCTGCGGGAGCACTGGGTGGCTGCGGGAGCACTGGGTGTAGTCCAGTCGCTGGAGTGTGAGCGAGTGTGAGCGAGTGTGAGCGAGTGTGAGCGAGTGTGAGCGAGTGTGAGCGAGTGTGAGCGAGTGTGAGCGAGTGTGAGCGAGTGTGAGCGAGTGTGAGCGAGCGAGTTCCTACTCGGGAGCGCTGTCAGCGGCCGCTTCCGGCGAGCGGTGAGGGCGGGCCTTGGCTGGTTGCGGAGGCCGTAGGAGGGCCCGAGTTGAGGTATGTTATGGCGTGCTGCTCCTGCCGGCCCTGGGCTGTGGCTCCTCTGGCGCTGTGCAGGTGCGCTTCTCTTGTCTGCTTAGTAGTCTCCCCCCGGGGTAGTTTCTCCCGACCTTTCAGGCCTGCGGTTTCAGACTGTCCTAGTGAACGTCCTTTCTCGCAAACAAGGTGGCTTTCCGTTGCTGAGCTCAGCTCTATAGAGCTTCTGGAGCACACGTTGGTGTTTCTTAGGGAGGAAAACCTGAAATTTTAGCATAGAAATATCTCTTATTGAGAAATGCTTTTTAGTTTCCAGTAAAAATAAGGGGACATTCAGTTTTCCTAGTAAAACTGAAAGTCTGCCTGCAGCATTTAATAATCAAACTTTAAGCAGCACTTGCTGTAACCATCACAGTCTGTTAATTGACCTAAGTGTGGAATATAAACAGTAGCAGTAGTATCTAGATAATGAGGCAGAAATTAACTGTATGATTTATAAAGCAAGAATTGCAGAGTTCTTATGCTTCTGGACAGACTTTCAAGTTGTGTATGTTGTTATCAGTTTAATACTACATTCTCTAGAGGTGGAGGGGGCAAAACCTGTAATATTATTTGAGAGATGAATGGAAAAAATTAGGTAATGCAAAATGCTAAATTTATGTAGATGTTTAAGTGCTTTTAACAAGACTGATTTTAAGAGGGCTCTGTTTGTTCTTGATCATCCCCTGATTAAAATTCCAGCCCCTTAATTCTTGTTAATGTCTTGTGATTTCCTGTGGCAGTAAGTACCAGTTTAAATATGTGAAAAATATTTTTTTTCTCTCTGGTTCATCTTTGAGCTCCTGTACTGTGAGAGAGAAGTTCTGAAGTTGCCTTAAATACTGCAGGATAATGCTTCAGATGTGGTATAAAATGCTTATGCGTTTTTGGTGAATTCCAGGCAGCTCAATGATTTTTGCAGAGTTGCATTGTGTGCACCCAGGCTTCATCTGTAGTCTGGCAGCTGTCCTGATCTGCTTCTGTAGCTAACCCATCTTCTGTCTTGGGTAGTGTTCATTTTAAATGTCTTAAGGGTGACTGGTTGGTTGTAGTCCTAATAAATCCAACTAGGAAGAAGCAGAAAACCTCCTTGGATAAATCTCATTCATTACGGTACTAAGCACAAGCATGTGAGTAGATGGAAGTAAAATTAATGTGTGGAACAGGCTGTGAGCACATCAGTTATCTAAAGAAAAATATTTAATTATTTGGAGATTAGATGAAATTGCACTTTAGAATGGAACAGAAGCAAAACCTTCTGCTTATTTTATTTATACTCTGTTATCCAGCTTAAGGTACCTGTATAGACACAATTCAGGCTGTTTGGTAGGCTCCATAAGCTTGCCATAAATTCTGCTGTATTTCAATACTATGTAATTCACTTGAGTACTGCAAGTTACCAGGTTTTTAAGTGAAATGAACATCCTAACTAGTCACACATTCACCCAAAATATTAACCATCTACAGAGTGCAGCTGAATCAAGTATGAAACTAAGTATGGATCTTATGAAGTCTTCCCATAGAGCTATTAGAAAATAAGAAAATTCTACACCATAGGTATAATGTTCACTTTGTATGTTGAAGAATAGTTGCTGTTATGAGGAAAGGCATGATCCAGAATTATGTTTGCTGCTGTGATAATACACTTTTCTAATTGTTATCTGCAGGATAACTTGTATTACCTACTCTGATCATCCATGCAGTAGACTTCTCACAAGCTAGTTTGGTGGGTTTTGAAGAAAAAAAAAAAAGAATCTTGTTTACCAAGTGCAAGGTAACTTACAGATCACCAGGCTTTATTTAAAAAAAAACACAAACAACAAACCCAAAACAACCCCCCCCTCAAAAACCCCCCAAAACAAAACCAAAAAACCCAAACAACAGAGAAACAAAACCTGAAAGAACCAAAAAAGCCACACACACCAAAAAAAAAAAAAAAACCCACACCAAAAGCCAGCTCCCCTCAACTTCTGCTGAGTTCAGCTGCTGTGTGTTGTGACTTCTGTAACTTGCTTGTGGGAACTTATGATAGTCCTTTCTTCAAAGCTAGGCAAAGGCTACAGTGCAGGAGCTGATAGTGCAGCTGAAGGAGGCAGTTATCTGTCCCTTGCTTCCTTGTTGCTTGTCATGGTTTAAACCTTTTTTTCAGAGGAAAAAAGGTTAATGAACAAGTAAAGCAGAAAATTGTGTTTGCATCAACTGTTTTTCTTCAGTATTTGCAGCGTATCTAACGGGGATAAGGCTCAGGCATTTCTAAAAGCCTATAAATTGCTTATCTTGTGTTCATGCAGGAGTTTATACCTTATTGTAGGTGTTGTTGATGCACCAGGACATTTTGTGCCTTGATTATGGAGTACTGCTGCTTTTCTCTAGTGTCGAAGTATCTTCTACTTCAAAAGCTTATGTTCTGGTTTCTCATTTGTAGGTTGGCATAGGACTCCACAGTGCAGTTGCTCTTTTTTTTTTTTTTTCCTTTTTTTAATATGTAAAATAACACTTGAAAATGCCATCTTTTGTTATTATTTTCCTAATTTAAAGTGGAAGATAGAGAACATTGTGTCTGACAGAAGTAGTTTCCAGTTTGGTGTGTACCCTGCTAACTGTGGTTGGTAGGCTTTTACTGTATGTCCCGGTGTTGAATGCAGCATGGGACCTTGCTGCTCAGATTTTGAGCAGAAATGGAAATACTGTCAATGTCTTCTCTTGATGCAGACAGAATTTGACGTAAAGCTGACTCTGGTTTGTTATAAATGGGAAAGCTAGGTCTGTCAGCAGGGCTCTGAAACTCCATTAGTTCCTGAGCTGTTGCTGAAAAGGCAGTGGTTTAAGTTGCATAAGAAGGTGTATACCTTCAATTAGGTATTTCTGATGAGGTCATTATTGGTATCATGTAAAGCTCAAAAAAAATCTCAAACTCATAGTAGCCATTATGCTTTAACCAGTGTTTTTCACACCAAAAGTAAGGCAAGTGATACACGTGCACTCTGCCAACCGTTTCTTGGGGCTGTAGCAAATAAGTGTTTCAATAAATGCTTTAACTTTTTTTTCCTTCTAGCACATGAAATTGTTTCAGATCACACAGAAAGCTACCAACAAGGCCATTATCTGGTATGTGTCACTTCATACCCTGTGTGAGATATAGCCCAAGATGTGGAGGGTACAGCTTCTTGGGATGCCGCACTTTACAATGAAGGTTTGTTTTCATCCTCTTAAAGTTTCTGTTGAACACGCTGCCTGTAGCACTCATCTAGGCATGGGACTCTGTCCATATCATGTGCTTTAGCAGGAACATTTTGCTTGCCCACATGATCTTGATTTACAAAGGGAAGACCATTGTGTTGATTCAAAGCTTTGACGCCAAAGTCTTTTTGCTGTTGACAGCTCTTAGAGCTATGTGTTTTGCCAGCACCTTCTACTACTTGCTGCTGTGCTGTTCTCTCCTTAACTTGGCATTTGGAGTCAGCTTTGTGGGCTACAGCACTAAAAATGCTCACCTTCTCACATGCTCCCTTGTTTTCTCCAGCTTTTTCCTACTTTTTGTCTCTGAATAAAATAAGCTGTTAATAAACTATCCTTGACAAAAATGACAGCAAAACAGAGGGAACAAAGTAACCCATCAGTTAAAATAACCTACACAGTTATGCATCTGAAAAGGTATCAAGAAACCCTCCCAAAGGTTTAAAATCCTAACACCAACAGGCTTGAGACAGCCATTATTCATGTTCATGGCTTAATCAGAGGTTTAATTGCTCTGCTGGCTTTCCAGCAGTGCTACGGATTGAACCTGGATTTCCATAAAGCAAACAAAAAACCTGCAGGGTTCAAGCTCACTGCACCTAAAATCTGAAATCACTCTGCGGGCAAATACAATGGGTAGCTCAGGCACTGCAGACCCATCCAGGACACTCCTCCCCCTGGTACACCCTCTACCTGCTTAGAGGGCAGAGACAGAGTGAGCAAGACTCCAAGGGATGCCTTGAGGCAGTGCTTCTTGGGTTTTCCACAAAAGGGGCAAGAAGGCAATGCCCTGACAGATGCATCCTAGGAATCTAGCCCTGACATGGCAATGAAACTTGCTGATAAAAAAAAAAAAAAATATTCCCAATGACAACATGCCCCTTTTTCAGAGAGGGTAAGAGGGAGGGCTTGTTCAGATTTTTTAAGGGGAAAGAATTTATTAGGTTTGTTATGTGATACTGCCACTACCTTCATGCTATCTCTGAACAGCTACTGATCTCAGTTTGGCTCACTGTAATTCCAAAGAAAACAAAAAACAAACAAAAAAACAAACAAAACAAAACAAAAAAAATCAAAAAAAAACAACTGTCCAACCAAAGGTGCTGCTTTCAATGTCTTGATTTTCCAGCATTTTGTGGAGTTTGATCTAAGGGACAGTCATCTTGGAGGAGATGAGACCAAATCTGTTTTCCCAGTACTGGTGGACAAAGTTAGTTATATTTGAGTAAATCAGGTAGTGAGAAATAAAAGGCTATTAATTTCCAGTTTGTCTGCTGCACATTCAAGAGTCAAAGCTTGAGCATGCCTGGAGTAATACATACCTTCCAGAAGCTTCTTGCTTTCAGCTTGGGTTCCTCTGTTACTAAGCACATGCTTAGGTTTTGCACTACTCTCTTCCTTGAGCTTACCTGATTTTCTAAAATTTTAGTTACTGCTGTGTTTACTCCCTTCTTCCAATTTCTCCCCACTTTTGCAGACAGGCATACTTCTAAAACAAGATGACACAGAATAATACGTTAGCTCACTGCTTTCCAGAACTTTGACTGTCAGTTTTTGCCTCCTGTCATATTTACTCATATTCCTTAAAAACCATGATATGTGAAACACGAGAGAGATTAGAAGAAGAAATTATGCTCTATTTCTGTTATTTTTTAGCTGGTGACTGAAAGATAAGAAATGTCTCTGAAGATACGGTTAATTTATTTGCCTCAAGTCATCTGAAGATTCATGGTTCCAACTATGATAGAGGTGATACCAAAAAAGAACCTCTGGCTTTATGGCAACTCTTGTACATGTACTCGACATTACATGTTTCACCTCGGTCATGGTTAAAACCAGACTTGCTGTCTTTTAGAAATAGATTTTGATTTTTAAGCAAATAATTTCCTCCAGTTAAGAAAGCACAAAGAAGGGATATTTTGTAATAGCCCCATTAAACACTTCACACAGCAATACACTTGAAATAAAAGTAGTGTTTAGCAAAAAAAAATTACACAAAAACAGGAACAGGCTTAACATATTTCTTGAATGGTATATAGTTAAAAATCCAGTGATGAGCAGTTTCCTGGCCTTATTTGTACAAGCAAATAAGCAACATTTAAAATATTTCTGCAGATAACTGATTACAAGATTGCTGCAAAGCAGCCCCTTCATTTGTTAGTAAAAGTAATTTAGGATCTGATGCTCCAACCATATAGATCCTACAGAGCCCCCCAGATATTCCTTCTCTGAAAAAAGAACACCCAAAAAGCAGTAAAAAAACCAACCAAACAAACACCCACCCTCCCCTCCCCCCCCCCCAAAATAAATAAAATGCCATTTTTGTTACATCTCTAAGCAAACCTACAACAATAACCAGGGGGAACATTATTCTTGCAAAATGCTACATGCAAAAAAAGCTTTGAATAACTGAATGTTTAATGCTGGTGGGTTTTTCCATCTGCTTGGTTTTGAAGTCAGAGTTACAGGTTTGGATCTTATTGATGCAGAGGGCTGACCAATGTACGGGGGTCCAATTAATGTACGGGGGGGGGTGTACAAGGGGGTTAGAGGAATTTGATTGCTTAAGCAAAAGTATTGCCTGTTGTAAATACCTATCATGCCTACTAAGCAGAACAAAGGCACTAACTACTGATAAGGGGAGAAGCAGATGCCTGGTTCTGTTGATAAGGAAAAGCATACACCTGGTTCTATTGATAAGCAGCTATTGATAAGGAAAAGCAGGCACCTGATTCTACTGATAAGGAGGAGAAGCAGATGGTTTATGGCTGGGACACCGACCAAACCCTAAGGCCGTGCATAAAGACTAAAAGGTGAAAAGTTTAAGAGGAAGACTCGTTTACTACATCTTGAGACCCCTGACCATGACAAGAGGGGGGCACTACACAGGTGCAAAGGACCTTCTAGCTCATTATGATACGAAGCGGGGATAGATACTAAGTATGTATAGGCGTATTGAGTTATCTAATGCATATTTATACCTTAAGAGAATAAATGTAGAGGGAAAAACTACCCTGGGTGTGCATACTTTGAAGGAGCTATCCCCATGCATCTCAGTGCTGAATAAAAAGCATACCTACTTTACAACTTTAACGAGTTGTGGAGTCAGTCCATGTATCAATGACAAAATTCCTGTCCAGTGAACAAAAACCACTCGTAACTTGCATTTTGTCCTTGGAGATACCTCTTCAAATTCATTCTATAGTGGAAATTATGGCCTGTGCTATTATATATTTGTATTTAAGCATAGTAAAAAACAGGTTCTGCTATGAATCACCTGCCAAGCCTTTTCTTTATGCAGTTGTTAGAAACCAAGCTTGAAACGTAGAGTTTGTGACTGTTTTATACTATAAACCCTCTTCCCCAGACTGTCAGGAAGAGGGTAGAGGAAAGTAGAGAGCAGTAAAGCAAGGGTGAACTAGAGTAGTGTCCTGGTTTAAGACCAGCCCGTAACTCAGAAGCACACAGCTGCTGGCTCACTCCCCCCCTTCCTCCCCCCGCTCCCAGAGGGATGGGGAGGAGAATCGAAAGAATGTAAATCCCATGGTTGAGATAAGAACAGTCCAGTAACTAAGGTGTAACACAAAACTACTACTACCACTACCAATAATAATAATGATAAGGGAAAATAAGGGGAGAGAATACAATTGCTCACCACCCACTGACTGATACCCAGCCCAACCCAAACAGCCATATCTGGGCCTTCCAGGTGACTCCCCCCTGTTTATATACTGGGCATGACATGCTGTGGTATGGAATACTCCTTTGGCTATTTTGTGTCAGGTGTCCTGGCTCTGCTTCTTCCTGGCTTCCTGTGCCCCTCCTCACTGTCAGAGCATGAGAGACTGCAAAGTCCTTGATTGGGGCAAGCATTAGTTAGCAACAACTAAAACACTGATGTGTTTTCAGCACTGTTCTTAAAGTCAAAAACACAGCACTGTACCAGCTACTACAGCTGAACCCAGGACAAGTAGAAATACAGTTTCTCTTCAGAACTCTCAAATAACCCAGTCAAATCAGTCAGACATTCCCAGGTTTGCTTCCTTTATTTACTTTTGAAAAATGTTAAAAAAAAAAAAAAGAAAAGTATGAATTCAAAGTGTCAGTACATTCTCAATCCATTCACTTTTGGAAGCATCTGAAAGCAACTGCTCTACAGAGCAGGAGCAGCTTCAAACAGGAGGTACAACAGACCCAAAGCAAACCAAGTGCATTTGTACCACACTCTACAGAAACCTGCAGATGACTCTGGGTGGTTATACAAGGGCCTGGTTAAGGCAAAATGCAAATAATCTACCACAGCTAGGCAAAGGTGACTGCAGACTAAAAGGTTTGAGACTCTAGTGCTTCTCCTCCTCAGCTAAGCTGTCAGGAGCAGTACATCCCCCCAGCATAAGTCGATTTAAAACAAGATGAGAAAAGCTGGAAATACCACACTGTCCTGGGTTCAGCAGTAGCAGTCATTTTTCTCTTAGGAGCTAGTGCAGTGCTGTGTTTGGATTTTTTGGCCTAGGAACAGTGCTGGTAACGCCGATGTTTTTAGTTGCTGCTCAAATGTTTGGTCTGGCCAAGGACTTTCTGAGCCTCATGCTCTGCCAGGGAGGAGGGGAGGCTGGGAGGAAGCAGAGACAGGACACCTGACCCAAACTAGCCAAAGAGGTATTCCATACCACAGCACGTCATGCCCAGGATGTAATGGAGAGTTACCCAGAAGGGCGAGGACTGCAGGGCTGGACGAGGTATTGGTCGGTGCTCGGCTGGGGGGAGTGGGGTGAGTTATTGGTCGGCTGGTGTTGAGGTGTTGTATTCTTTCCTCTTGTTATTTCCTTTACCATTGTTATTATTGGTGGTAGCAGTAGTGATTTGTGTTATAGCTTAGTTACTAAACTGTTCTTACCTCAACCCGTGGGAGTTGCATTTTTTTTGATTCTCCTCTCCGTCCCTCCAGGAGTAGGGGGAGGGCAAGAAGGGGGGGAGTGAGAGCAACTGTGTGAAATATGGGTGACTTTGTTTAAACCACGACACACACTTACATGGAAAAAAGACGAAAACCTTATACTGAGCAATTAAAAAAAGGGATGCTGATAAATTACAAACTTCATTACTTTCACTTAAAGCTGACATCTTTTAAAATAGTAAGGAATACACAATGTTGCTTTGATTAGGTTTAAAACTGAAAACAAATCAAAGCAAGTTTAAAAGATCTGGAAAAGATCACACATTAAAGTCAAGTTATGTTGAAGCATGACAGTGGGGGAAAAAAAGCAGGTTATAATTTCTGACGGGTAATTCTTTAAGACATGTCTCTGCAAGCTTGCCTGTGTCCACAGAAACAAAAAGGAATACAGAACCGTGACTGCCTGCTCAGTTTTACTGGACACACACAAGAACCAAATTCCAGTGTTCTACTGGCTAGGAAAAGACCTACCAAATTAGTACATGAATTTGTAAAGGGGAACTTAACTGCTACTCAGAATAAACAAGTTATTTTGCTTTCTGTAGCACATCTTAACTCTTGTACTTCACCCTACAAACAGCTTACAGATAGAATTTTAATACAGGTATCTATAAACAGAGACCTTTTCATTCCCTTTATCGAGACTCTAATCAAGGTTTATTGAACCATAAAGCTCAGAATTTAGCAGACTATGCGCACACTTATCTCCTTATTCATATGTCAGTATAAGAGTACTAGAAAACACTATCTAGCAGATAGATTGCATTGTTAAGGGGATAGAGGAGTAGCCATTTAATCCTAGCTTTGAAGACCAGGGTCTCTCCAATAATTATCTTTCCAGATTCAGACTAAAATAATTTGGTTAAAATCAACCAAGGGGGTTGGAACAGACACATATTTTTCAATGAACTTAACCGTACATAACAGAACAAGATTGTTCTTGCATTACAGGTTTGGCACAAAGGTGGGGTGTGTGTGTTTGGGGATGTTGTGGTTTAAACCCTGTCGGCAAGTCAGCCACAAAGTCTCTCTCTCACTCACCCCCCCAGCCCGACCAAGCACCGACTGATACCTAGTCCAACCCTGCAGTAAACTAGCCCTTCCGGGTAACTCTCCATTACATCCTGGGCATGACGTGCTGTGGTATGGAATACTTCTTTGGTCAGTTTGGGTCAGGTGTCCTGTCTCTGCTTCCTCCCGGCTTCCCCTCCTCCCTGGCAGAGCATGAGACTCACAAAGTCCTTGGTCAGACTAAACATCAGTGTTATCAGCGCTGTTCCCAGGCCGAAAGTCAAAAACACAGCACTGCACCAGCTACTAAGAAGGAGAAAAAATGACTGCTGCTGCTGAACCCAGGACAGTATCCACCCCTTATTCCATACCATTCACGTCATGCTCAGATCCCACATTTTCGATATACCATCACTCTTATCTCAGTGCACTCTTATCTTAGTGCATGGACCAGTCCCTATAAAGCTGCTGAATCCATCTAGTCCATGATGTCAGGCTCCATCTCTTGTAACAGTCTCTCAGAGCAGGAGAGGCTGTGTGCAGTGTTCACACTTGTGAATAACCTGGGCAACAGTGTCCATTGCTAAGTCCACCCCTCAATCATGAGTCCATCTCTATGTTCCATCTCTGCTCTGATGGCCTGAAGTGTCATGGGCCCCCCAGGCTCAAAATAATTCACCGTCCCCTTCAGCAGTCTCTGCAAGCTGTCGTCAGGAACTCCACACACAGCTGCCTTCTATCTCTGACACTTCCAGAGCACTGGAGGGGCCCAGTGGACTAGATACTGGCCCATACTCTCTCACACACCCTGCCACTCATGACTGTCCAGCCTTGGGGAAAATCTCCTGCACCTCCTATATTGTCGTCTAACCCTAGACAAGACCCAAACATGACTCTGCTTAACTTTTGAGTTCAGACAAAATGGTCGTGGGTAAAACACACTCTGTATGTATGCCAACATGATGATCCCCATCACAATCAGCAGGCAGGTCCCAAGGGTACCCAAAGGCCATTCAAAACCTTCAGAACTCTCAAATGATGCTGCTGTACTTGTCACTGGGGCTGGTGTAGCTGCTGTGCTTGCCGGCTCTCTCACCACCAGCTTCTCTTTTTCTGAGTCCAGATCTTCCTCCTCTGCCTTGTTGGGAAATGCTGCGTGCTCTCCTGCATCCTCCACTTGTCCCAGGTGCCCGAGGCTGGACCCAGCTGAGGCTCCCAAAGGTGGTATCTTGCTCTCTGCATCCTCCTGGGGCTCAGGCTTGTGGGGCTCGGCAGGCAGCTGCCGGGGAATGCTCTCAGCCACCGCGGGGCTGGGCTCGGCTGCAGGGCTCAGCTCTTCCGCGGGGCTTGGCTCCTTCGATGCCTTCTCCCGCTGCTCAGCAGCCACCTCCTCCCGCTCCTCGACCGCCCCGACCTCCTCCACCGGCAGCCGCTCCCTCCTGGCCTCCGGCCCCGCTCCCGCCGCCACTTGGTCCCTGGGGCCGCTCTCCCGGGCCACTTCGGCCAACGCTGGCTCCCGGGGCCACTCCTCCTTGGCTCCCCGCAGCCTTACGAAGACAGAGGCAAGGACAAGGGCCAGGATGGTGAAGAGCAGCGGGACGGCCACGTACAAGTCCATGGCCACGTCCATCCCGCCCTCTTGCCGGAGCCCGCCCGTATTACAAGTCATTGCCATGAAGTACAGTGAAACAAGAACCTTAGCCCAAGCCCCACACTTGATAAACACTAACGCAGCAAATACCAGCTCTAAGTAATGTACAACATTTTGAAACTGTGAGATCAGAAGCAACAACTTTGACAGCCAATAAATCAGCATTGTGACGAGTGACTATTAATCCAAAACAATAAATGCTTATCACAAATACGATTAGACACACTCTGGTCAGATCTGTCGTTATCTCAACCCCTTGTGCCCCACATTGGGCACCAAAAAGAACTGTCGTGGTTTAAACCCTGTCGGCAAGTCAGCCACGAAGTCTCTCTCTAACTCACCCCCCCAGCCCGACCAAGCACCGACCGATACCTAGTCCAACCCTGCAGTAAACTAGCCCTTCCGGGTAACTCTCCATTACATCCTGGGCATGACGTGCTGTGGTATGGAATACTTCTTTGGTCAGTTTGGGTCAGGTGTCCTGTCTCTGCTTCCTCACAGCTTCCCCTCCTCCCTGGCAGAGCATGAAACTCACAAAGTCCTTGGTCAGACTAAACATCAGTGTTATCAGCGCTGTTCCCAGGCCGAAAGTCAAAAACACAGCACTGCACCAGCTACTAAGAAGGAGAAAAAATGACTGCTACTGCTGAACCCAGGACAGGGGCCATGAGGGGATTAGGTAGGAAGGGGCTTATTCACTGAAATGTACCAGTTACCCTTTGAAGACCTACACTGATAGCATCCTGTAACATAACTAATGCAACATAGCCCTACAAACACTATTTTACTCCAACATTTTCATAAGCAAAAAGAAAACTATTTTCTTATACAAGAAAGTTTACATGAATTAAGAAATTATAATTATTTATTCTGACTGCAAGTACTTCAGGCTCCCTAGTTAAACGGGGCTGTGCTTCGACGGTGAAAATATCAAAAACTTTTTTTTTTAATTAAGAGAAAAGAAGCCTAAATGACAACTACATATGATTTTAATTACAACAGAAAAAGTTTGAAAGACTAAGTAGTGTTACTCAGTATTAGACTCCAATAATTGTGGTTGTCTAAATACTTCCATGCATGCCACTTCTGGTGAAGTAATCAGAAACAAATGCAATGCCCTTGTTTATGGAAGGATTTAAGAAATGCTAGCACAGGACAACCACTTAAAAGTTGATACGCGGAGAGACTCCACAACTCGTTAAAGTTGTAAAGTAGATACGCTTTTATTCAGCGCTGAGATGCATGGGGGATAGCTCCTCCAAAGGCATCCCTGCCTCAGTGTTGTTTCCCTCTACATTTATTCTCTAAAGTTATACATATTCATAAGGTTGCACAATAAACCTATACATATTCATGTCCTATCCCCGCTTCATATTATAATGAGCTAGAAGGTCCTTTGTGTCTGCGCAGTGCCCCCCCCCCCCCCGGTCATGGGCGAGGGTCTCAAGATGAAGTAAATGAGGCTTCCTCTTGTGAGTAGGGGTCTTCAAGATGAAGTAAATGAGTCTTCCTCGAGCCTGAACTTTTCACCTCTAGCTGTCACGCATGCTCTTTAGGTGTCTGGTCGAAGTCCAAACCACAAAGCTGGTCTTCACTGGAACTAAGTAACTGTTCCTCCCCCTTATCAATGTGTTTCTTCCTCTTATCAGACTGTTTCTCCCCCTTATCAATAGCCTATTGTCCTGGTACTGCATGGCAAGCTTGACAGGTATTTGCAAACAATGCTTTCTGTTAAACAGGCAAAATTCCTTTATCTCCTCTTGTACAACCCCCTTGTACAACCCCCTTGTACAACCCCCTTGTACGACCCCCTTGTACGACCCCCTTGTACGACCCCCCTGTACATTGGTCAACCCTCTGCATCAAAGTCATACAGGAGCTTCCCCACACTCTGCAAGGGGCTGACTTGTACTGTGGGTTTATTTTTTTTGTCCCCTCTCAAACATTTGGGACTGGAGAGCAAGGTCCTACAGCAATACTTGTGCCAGGGCAGGACACATGCAATGCACATTAATTTTATGTTAGCCACAGAAGAGCTGCTAACAGAAAATCTACATTAGAATCATAGAATCAACTCTCTTGGAAAAGACCATTAAGATCATCAAGTCCAACTGTTTTCCCAGCACTGCCAAGGCCACCACTAAACCAT
Source organism: Lathamus discolor (assembly GCF_037157495.1). Lineage (NCBI taxonomy): Eukaryota > Metazoa > Chordata > Aves > Psittaciformes > Psittacidae > Lathamus > Lathamus discolor. The sequence goes on from NC_088908.1 coordinate 25,935,154, forward strand.
GTCACTGAAGGCCTCATCTACTCGGGCTGTGAACACTTCCGGGGACCGTGATTCCACCACTGTCCTGGGCAGCCTGTTCCAATGCCTGACTGTAAGAAACTATGAATTAGGATATTGTTTATTAAGATTTATGTTAAGCCCAATGTAAAGGTTAGGCAATAAAAAGTATGAAATTGCTTACTCAAACAGTCACCGGACGCAGCTTGTAAAATAACCGCAATCACTTACATAGACTAACAGGCGCCAACCGCAATCGCTTATCACTTATGCAAACATAGCGGATGTTGCCTAAAGATAGCTGTAAGATGTTCCAGGAAATGGCAGAGATAAGACGAACAAAGGACATAGGAGTAGAGGGGTCAACAATGGGACAAAAGAGGAAGATTTCTCACTTCGGCCTCAACGACCATCAGGGGGCAGAAAACGACCCCCTAACAACAGCTGAAGCATGCGCAGAGTACCTCCACTACTTCATGAACACGGAAGTAAAGATGTATAAAAAGGGACTGTTTGAACTGCTCAGCACGGCAGTTGGCGGAGCGCAGACTTCCCTGTCGTCCAGCGCTGTCTTTGATCATATTCTACTTGCTATAATTAATAAAATTTTAATTGGATTATGATCCGTTGTGGTCTCAATTTATAACAATTTCTGGTGCCGTGACTCGGATAAGGAACGGTGGGCTTTGGTCCTCCGGGGAGGCGCCCTGTGACATTTCGCGGCCCCGCGACCAACAGCTTACCTCATCCTTACCGACAAACCTAAATGCTAGAATATGAGCAAAGAAGGAACCGGTAAAATCCCATAAAAATTCTGTGCACGGGAGTCCGGACGAAGACGCAGGACGCGTAAGTATATTGCGAAACTTTCCGCAGAGCGAAATAGTTCACGGCGGAGGTCTGCAGAGTGAAATTGTTCACGGCAGAGAATTGTTCGCGGGTTTACCGTTCGGGCGGGTTTGGGTTTCCTGGAATATAACGAATGAGAGGTTCGATATACTGAACCAAGCGAGTGTGGACCCTTAAGTACTGCGGTTCCCATATCCCGCGAGGGACTGGGCCAGGAACAAGGGGGAGCGAGTGAGTGTGTGTTCGGAGATATTCCAGAAGATGGGGGCGAAGGGCAGCAAGCCTTCGACTCCCATGGGAAGGGTACCCGTTGTACCTAGGAATACCCCTCTGGCATATATCTTAGACAATTGGAGATGTCTCACTGGAGCCCTAGGGAAAGATAAGCAAAAGATGATAGAATATTGTACTAAGATATGGGGAGGGAAGAAGATTTTTAAAAATGTCTTCTAGCCAGTCTATGGGTCAGAAGAAGATTGGGTAAGACAGCAATTAAACCTCTGGGTTAATAATAAGAAACCTCTCAACCCGGAAGAGAATCAGTATGCGGAAGTGTGGCTAAAAAGACCGGGAGCTAGACTTTACCCGCTGAATGAAATAAAAACTAAACAAAAGAAACAGAAGGAAGAGTTAGACGAAACCCTGCTAACCCCCCCTTCTTACATTACTCCTCCTGCTCCTACAGCCCCTCCGGAGGTCCCCAGAGCATCCACTCCCCCACCAGAGTCAGAGCAAGAGTATCCCCCTGCTCCTAGACGCGTAACTAGGAGTCAAAAAGGGGCAGTTCAGATGTACCCCCTAAGGGAAATACCCATGGGGGGGCCTCAACCTGTGATTGGATATATTTCCGTACCCTTAAATTCAGCTGACCTACGAGACTTTAAAAGAACCGAGATGGGAAACTTAATTGAGGACCCACTCGGAGTGGCAGAAAGATTAGATCAATTTTTAGGACCAAATCTTTATACTTGGGATGAGATGCAATCTATCCTTGGTCAATTATTCACTACTGAGGAAAGAGATATGATTAGACGAGCAGGAATGAGACTGTGGGATGCTCAACATGTTCAGGGACCCCAAGCAGATATTAAATGGCCACTCCAAAAACCTAATTGGGATAATCAAGATCCAGTGCATAGAACCCATATGCAGGACCTGAGAACTATAGTAATTCAGGGAATTAGAGAAGCAGTACCCCGTGGCCAGAATATTAATAAAGTATTTAATGAAATGCAAAAGAAAGATGAAAGCCCTACTGAGTGGTTGGAACGACTGAGGAAAGCCCTTCAGTTGTACTCTGGGGTGAATCCAGACGACCCTTTAGGGCAAGCGCTCCTCAAAACTCAGTTTGTGGCAAAATCATGGGAAGATATCAGAAAGAAGATTGAAAAGTTAGAAGACTGGCAGAATAGAGGGTTGGATGAATTATTAAGGGAAGCTCAGAAAGTCTACGTAAGGCGGGAAGAAGAGAGCAGCAAGCGACAAGTAAAATTGATGGTAGAAGCGGTCAGAGAGGATTGCAAAGGGCGAACTGGTAAATACAGACCTGATGGAATAAAACAAAGGAACGTAGTGGTAATGAAGAAACAGGGACGTTGTTTTTACTGTGGAAAAAAAGGACATATAAAGAAGAATTGCAGAGAAAGGATCAGGGATGAGGAAATATTGAAAACGGAATAGGAGAGTCAGGGGCTCTATATTTTAGGGGACCGGAGTCATCATGAGCCCTTGATAAAATTAAGAATAGGTCCCCATAAACAAGAGTTCACCTTCCTAGTAGACACTGGGGCTGAGAAATCAACTATTAAGCAAATACCTGAGGGATGTAAAGTTTCCTCTGAAAAGGTACAAGTAATTGGGGCAAAAGGGGAACCCTTTAAAGTAAGCAAAATTAAAAATGTGGTATTCGAAACCGAAAATAAATTTGGAATGGGTGAACTCTTGCTCGTCCCCGAAGCAGAATTTAATCTGTTAGGACGGGATTTAATTATTGAACTGCAATTAGAAATTAAAGTAAAAAATCGAGAGCTAACAGTGTCTGCTTTTCCTTTGACCGTGGATGATCAAAAACAAATTAATCCCGATATCTGGTACTCTCCGGACACAATTAGCAGACTAGAAATTCCATCGATTAAAATCCAAATTTCTGAACCCCACATACCTGTGAGGGTAAGGCAATATCCCATATCCCTAGAAGGACGGAGAGGATTAAAGCCAGAAATTGATCGATTGTTAGCGCAAGGGATTTTAGAGCCTTGTATGTCACCCTTTAACACCCCCATTTTGCCTATAAAGAAACCAAATGGGAAATATCGGCTCGTACATGATTTAAGGGAAATAAATAAAAGAACCATCACCCGGTTCCCTGTAGTAGCAAATCCATACACACTGCTAAGCAAACTAGGACCCCATAACTCCTGGTATAGTGTGGTTGATTTAAAGGATGCCTTTTGGGCCTGTCCACTGGCAGAAGAATGCCGTGATTATTTTGCCTTTGAATGGGAAGACATAGAGACAGGTCCTAGACAGCAATTGAGATGGACCGTGCTTCCCCAGGGGTTCACTGAGTCCCCTAATCTGTTTGGACAGGCCCTGGAAGAGCTCTTAAAAGAATACCAGGTACAAACGGGAAATGTGCTGTTACAGTATGTTGATGATCTGCTCATAGCAGGGAATAATCAGGAGGATGTAAGAAAGGAAAGCATTCGACTTCTAAACTTTCTTGCACAAAAGGGATTGCGGGTATCACAAGAAAAATTACAATTTGTGGAGGAAAAAGTGAAATATTTGGGACATTATTTGTTTAATGGCCAAAAGATATTGGATCCAGAGCGCATTAAAGGAATTCTGGAACTACCTATGCCTGTTACTAAGAGGCAAATTCGGCAGGCATTAGGGTTATTTGGGTATTGTAGGCAGTGGATAGAGAACTATAGTTTTAAAGTTAAATTCTTATATGAACAATTGTCCAAGGACAAAATACCCAAGTGGACCCCTCAGGATCAAGAGCAGTTTGCTAGTCTCAAAAGGGAGTTAAGTCAAGCACCAGTTTTAAGCCTACCGGATTTAAAGCGGCCATTCCATTTATATGTTAACATACATGAAGGAACGGCATTTGGGGTATTAACACAAGAATGGGCCGGACAAAAGAAACCGGTGGCATACTTATCAAAACTATTGGACCCTGTGAGTAGAGGTTGGCCGAGTTGTTTACAAATCATTGTTGCTGCTGCCTTACTACTTGAGGAAACGAATCGCATTACCTTTAATGGAGAAGTTGTCTTATATGCACCTCATAACATCAGGGGAGTGTTACAACAAAAAGCAGAAAAATGGCTTACAGATAGCCGATTACTAAAGTATGAGGGAATACTTATCGAATCCCCTAAACTATCTTTGAAAACTATTGGAGCAGTTAACCCTGCTGAATTTTTGTTCCCAGGAGAAGGTAATGAACTATTGCACAATTGTTTTCAAACAATTGAACAACAGACGCGCATTAGGCCAGATTTAGAAGAAACAGAACTACAATGTGGAGAAGTATTATTTATAGATGGGTCATCACGAATAGTGGAAGGTAAACGATTGTCTGGATATGCCATTATTAAGTTAGAAAAGGGAGAATTTAAGACAATAGAATCAGGCCCCCTAAGTGCCAGCTGGTCGGCTCAAGCCTGTGAGCTATATGCATTGTGGAAAGCATTAGTATTACTGAAAGAAAAGAATGGAACTATATATACAGACTCACGCTATGCGTTCGGAGTAGTACACACTTTTGGAAAAATATGGGAGGAAAGAGGATTTGTTAACTCACAAGGGAAAGAACTGATACACCAGGAATTAATTCGGCGAGTTCTGGGGGCATTAAAAATGCCGAACAAAATAGCAGTTGTACATATAAAGGGACACCAGCGAGATACAAGTTATCAAGTTAGGGGAAATAATGCAGCCGATACAGAAGCAAAACGAGTGGCAGGCAATTATAGTATGATTTTGACTATGCAACAAGTACCTATTAGTAAAAATTTGAGTTTTGAGTCTGTAGAAAAGGAAAAACTAGAACAAATGGGAGCTAAAGAACAAGATGGGAAATACATATTGTCAGATGGAAGGGAAGTCTTGCCGAAGGGCATAGCACTTGAAATATTTTCCAAAATACACAGTAAAACACACTGGGGAACCCAGGCGTTAGTTGATCATTTTAATCAACAGTTTGCCTGTATTGGCATATATAATATAGCAAAGACAGTCACGGCAGCCTGCGAGACCTGTCAAAAGGTTAATCGGAGCAATAGGAGACAAAAACCTCTTGGAGGACGTTCCCCAGCATATAGACCTTTCTCACACATACAAGTGGATTTTACTGAACTACCTAGGGTAGGGCATTATAAATATTTATTAGTAATAGTGGATCATTTAACACATTATGTTGAGGCTTTTCCTACCTCCAGGGCAACTGCTAACCAAGTTACTAAAGTGTTACTTGAACACATTATACCTCGATATGGAGTACCTGAAGTAATTGACTCGGACAGAGGGACACATTTTGTGTCAAAAATTGTTAGGGATCTAACAGAAAGCTTGGGTATTAAGTGGGAATACCATACACCATGGCATCCACAAAGTTCAGGAAAAGTTGAAAGAATGAATGGAGAAATTAAAATTACTTTGACTAAACTAATGATAGAAACCAAATTATCATGGATTAAATGCCTACCCATGGCACTATTAATTCTCAGAACCAGACCCCAAGCAGATGTAGGAATATCAGCGTTTGAAATGGTGTATGGAATGTCTTATAGGATTGAAAGTCCACAAACAAATATTTTAATTCGGGACCGTGTGATTAATGAATATGTTTCACAATTAGCAGAATATCGTAACAAGCTCTGGGAACATGGACTGATTGTGCAACGACCCCCGTTGGACTTAAAAATTCACAATGTTAAACCCGGAGATTGGATACTGATTAAAGTGTGGAAGGAAGAAACCCTAAAACCCAATTGGGAGGGACCTTATCTTGTTTTGCTTGCAACAGAAACAACTGTCCGGACTGCTGAGCGCGAATGGACTCATGCCAGTCGCATTAAAGGCCCAGTGACGAGACCCCACTGGAAAGTAATCAGTGCTCCAGGTGACACCAAGATAATCTTGAAAAGATAACGTAATGATAGAAACTTTATTTGATTATTTTGCCACATTGCCTTTTGGTATAAAGTGTGTATTGCTGTTTATATTGGCTATATTTGGTTCTCTTTTTATCTATTATATATGGAAGCATACAAACTGTGCTAAAGGAAATTGCTAAGTTCATGCAAGCACACAATATTGAATATAGAAAATATACTGATGTAAATAATGTATGTACTCTAAATATACGAATTAGGTGTAATAATTTGAATTCAAATTGTTATCCATTTGCTTGTTTTAAGTGTAAGGTATGTCAGGATAAATGGTGGACAGACTGTAAATATGGATACCCTCCAATAGGAGTTTGTACACAGTGTTGGAAAATCCAGAGAACTCTCATTGAGTGGAAACTAAAACAATTAGAGTCTAAACAAGAAATTATTCAAGAATCCCATGAGTGGTGGGAAATTTTCACCAAAGGAATAAACCCTCAATATTATTGTTACCATCCCAACCAAACAGTCCCATTTGTGGCTGACATCTTAGCCATAAAAGTGTAGAAGGGAAGTACTAACTGTGTCTTGCTTTGCCCCATTGATTAGAGCTGCAAAGTGGGAGGTCTATGTAAACAGGCAGAAAGCCCAAAGCAGCTATTCTCCTGAAGAATTCCCTTGCTGCCAAGAAGATGGTACACCCCGTGGCTCGAAGCAACCGAGTCAACGGGCGAGGCAGAGGAGGAATAAACTGTGGAGAAAAGAACCAGAACAATGGGATGCAAAAACAGCAATGGCCAAACTTCCCCAGGACTGGTGAAAATATACTTAAATTGGCAAAACTGACAGACACCCTTTTTCCTGGTATACCGTTAGTTTTGTTATTGATAATAACGCAAGCAAATGAAAACCCTCATGAACCTATGAACTGGACAATAACAAACATAAAATATCCAAATAATCCAAAATTAGTAGCAACAAAGAAATGGAAAGGATTCCACCCTTTTTGGCACATCCTAAACACACAGTTTATTCTACGTATAATATGCCTACCACAAACATGGGCTAAGGGAATGAACTACCAACCCCACCAACCTTTTAAGTGGACCCTACTCCGATTTGAAGATCAACAGGTTATCACAACCCAAATAACACCGGGTGAACCAAGCTTTAATGTTACTCTATGTCAGCTTGTCCCGAGACCCCGATGCTGGGAATACCTGGGATTCTATATGTGCCCTAGTTCGAATCCTGGAAAGGGATATTGTAACTTCCCTAATCAATATTACTGCAGTTATTGGGGTTGTGAGACCATAGCCCCTGGTTGGATACTGGGCAGTGGTATAGACAAATACCTAAAGGTTCAGTGGGGTCCATATGGGTGCAGACCACCACAAGGGTGGAAAGGACATGGAAACTGTAAATACCTCTTCTTAAATGTCACCAACCCCGGAGACAAAGGATGGATAATTGGAAAAGTGTGGGGAGTGAGGTATACGGAACCAGGGACAGATAAGGGCGGTTTAATTCTCATAAAAAAGGAAGTAGTCCCAAACGATCCCTTACCAGTAGGACCAAATCTGGTCCTGAATCCACCCATTTTTTCTGAAGAAAAGGTTGCTCTACCAAATCTGGTCCTGAATCCACCCACTTTCTCTGAAGAAAAGGTTGCCCCCGCAAGTATAGCGCCCACTTCTCCTGACTCCCTTTCGGAAACGACTAATAACATTGTATCCAGGGATCTAGAATTACCAGAATCCAAAGATCCTTTGTGGAGTATAATGCAAGCCTCTTATCGTGCCCTTAATGAAAGCCAGCCAGATTTTACTAAAGAGTGCTGGTTGTGTTACGATGTTAGACCACCATATTATGAGGCAATTGGAAAAGTAGGAAAAATTCAATGGTCTAGTGGTTTGAATCCCCGAGAATGCCCATGGAATGAACAGAAAAATCATACGCAAGGAATTACTATTCAAATAGTAACAGGTCAAGGAAAATGTATAGGTACAGTGCCCAAAAATTATCAGTATTTATGCAATTTAAATGCATCAATTACTACAAAAACTATAGAGAGACACAAAAATAGAAATGACAAATGGGCCATCCCGACACCAGGAACTAAATGGGTTTGTTCAGACATCGGAGTAACGCCTTGCCTATCCCTGAATGTGCTTGATCAATCTCAGTTTTGTATACAGGTAATTATTGTTCCTCGCCTGATCTATCACACCTCTGAGGAGGTGTTACGCCACTTTGAAGGAAACCTGAGTATACAAAAACGAGAGCCAATTACAGTAGTAACCCTAGCTACACTGCTGATAGCGGGCGGAGTTGGAGCAGGTACAGGCATAGCCTCCATAGTAAAAAGTCAAGAATTACAAAATCTACAGGTGGCTGTAAATGAGGATTTAACAAAGATAGAACAATCTATTGAAAATTTAGCTGATTCCATAAAGTCTTTGTCAGAAGTAGTCCTGCAAAATAGAAGAGGACTGGATTTATTGTTCTTAAAAGACGGAGGATTGTGTGTAGCTCTTAACGAAGAATGTTGCTCTTTTGCTGACCATAGAGGAGTAGTTAAGGACACCATGGCCGAACTTCGAAAAAGGTTAGAGCAACGAAAGAAAAATTACGAGGCAAATAGGTCATGGTATGAAAACTGGTTTAATGTGTCACCTTGGTTAACCACTTTGTTGTCTGCTTTAGCAGGACCGCTTATTATATTGGTTTTGGGACTTATATTTGGGCCTTGTATATTACGCTATATTTTACACTTTATTAGAGAACGGTTTGACATAGCTAAACTGCTTATTTTAACTACGGGATCTGGGGTAAAATATAAGAGTGTATCTATTGATGAGGATGAAGATTGTTGTCAATGTATCATGCCACGTAAAAAATATACCTGTGATTGTAAGGAATTACCTTGTGAGTGTTATGATAAGTGTTGGGAGTGTGGAAAAAGGTTAGCATACAATTCTGAAAATGAAAGTAGCGTTTGATAAACAATAATAGCATAAAAAAAAAGAAAAAGGGGGGATTGTAAGAAACTATGAATTAGGATATTGTTTATTAAGATTTATGTTAAGCCCAATGTAAAGGTTAAGCAATAAAAAGTATTAAATTGCTTACTCAAACAGTCACCGGACGCAGCTTGTAAAATAACCGCAATCACTTACATAGACTAACAGGCTCCAACTGCAATCGCTTATCGCTTATGCAAACATAGCGGATGTTGCCTAAAGATAGCTGTAAGATGTTCCAGGAAATGGCAGAGATAAGACGAACAAAGGACATAGGAGTAGAGGGGTTAACAATGGGATAAAAGAGGAAGATTTCTCACTTCGGCCTCAACGACCATCAGGGGGCAGAAAACGACCCCCTAACAACAGCTGAAGCATGCGCAAAGTACCTCCACTACTTCATGAACATGGAAGTAAAGATGTATAAAAAGGGACTGTTTGAACTGCTCAGCACGGCAGTTGGCGGAGCGCAGACTCCCCTGTCGTCCAGCGCTGTCTTTGATCATATTCTACTTGCTATAATTAATAAAATTTCAATTGGATTATGATTCGTTGTGGTCTCAATTTATAACATGACCTTTCAGGGAAGAAATTGTTCCTAATATCTAGTCTGAACCTCCCCTGGTGTGGCTTGAGGCAGTTTCCTCTTGTCCTGAATTGAAACATGCATACCATGTGTTTCAGTTTTAAAGCACAGAAGAACAGGAAAGGATCAGTGTAAGAAACTATGAATTAGGATATTGTTTATTAAGATTTATGTTAAGCCCAATATAAAGGTTAGGCAATAGCCGCAATCGCTTACATAGACTAACAGTCGCCAACCGCAATCGCTTATCGCTTATGCAAACATAGCGGATGTTGCCTAAAGATAGCTGTAAGATGTTCCAGGAAATGGCAGAGATAAGACGAACAAAGGACATAGGAGTAGAGGGGTCAACAATGGGACAAAAGAGGAAGACTTCTCACTTCGGCCTCAACGACCATTAGGGGGCAGAAAACGACCCCCTAACAACAGCTGAAGCATCCGCAGAGTACCTCCACTACTTCATGAACATGGAAGTAAAGATGTATAAAAAGGGACTGTTTGAACTGCTCAGTACGGCAGTTGGCGGAGCGCAGACTCCCCTGTCGTCCAGCACTGTCTTTGCTCATATTCTACTTGCTATAATTAATAAAATTTCAATTGGATTATGATCCGTTGTGGTCTCAATTTATAACAATTTCTGGTGCCGTGACTCGGATAAGGAACGGTGGGCTTTGGTCCTCCGGGGAGGCGCCCTGCGACATTTCGCGGCCCCGCGACCGACAGCTTACCTCATCCTTACCGACGAACCTAAATGCTAGAATATGAGCAAAGAAGGAACCGGTAAAATCCCATAAAAATTCTGTGCACGGGAGTCCGGACGAAGACGCAGGACGCGTAAGTATATTGCGAAACTTTCCGCAGAGCGAAATTGTTCGCGGCGGAGGACTGCAGAGTGAAATTGGTTCATGGCAGAGATTGTTCGCGGGTTTACCGTTCGGGCGGGATTGGGTTTCCTGGAATATAACGAATGAGAGGTTCGATATACTGAACCAAGTGAGTGTGGACCCTTAAGTACTGCGTTTCCCATATCCCGCGAGGGACTGGGCCAGGAACAAGGGGGAGCGAGTGAGTGCGTGTTCGGAGATATTCCAGAAGATGGGGGCGAAGGGCAGCAAGCCTTCGACTCCCATGGGATGGGTACCCACTGTACCTAAGAATACCCCTCTGGCATATATCTTAGACAATTGGAGATGTCTCCCTGGAACCTTAGGGAAAGATAAGCAAAAAATGATAGAATATTGTACTAAGATATGGGGAGGGAAGAAGATTTTTAAAAATGTTTTTTGGCCAATCTATGGGTCAGAAGAAGATTGGGTAAGACAGCAATTAAACCTCTGGGTTAATAATAAAAAAACCCTTAACCCTGAGGAGAGTCAATATGCGGAAGTGTGGCTAAAAAGACCGGGAGCTAAACTTTACCCGCTGAATGAGATAAAAAAAACTAAACAAAAGAAAAAGAAGGTATAATATGAAGCGGGGACAGATACTAAATATGTATAGGCGTAAGGGAATAAATGTAAAGGAAAAACGACCCTGGGTGTGCATACTTTGGAGGAACGATCCCCATGCACCTCAGCGCTGAATAAAGCATACCTACTTTACAACTTTAACGAGTTGTGGAGTCAATCCGCGTATCAATTTGGCGAGCCAAAAATCAATTTGGCGATCCTGTTCGGCTGCAGGATCGGGTGAGGAGCGGATATCCTAAGCCCCACCCCCAGGCCGCTTGCCTGGGGGAGCTCCGCTTCTCATCCGCTCACTGCGGGGGCAGACAGCGACCTGCGCCGGCTGCGGAGAGGCGGTATGCTTGGAATTTAGGTACTTTGGGGGGCCTGTAGGGCGTACGCGTGGCCGGGGCTGCTGGTAAGGCGTGCAGAGACGTCTGGCGCACAGCGGAGTTCCCCTTGGCAGGTAGGGCTTGCAAGCTGGGGGCTCGTCGACCGATAGCGCGGCTGCAAGCGATCCTGGAGGCGGATCGGGCGAGCCCGGGTTTTCGCTGCATCCCAAGTTTTGGGAGCCAGGGCGGACCTGCTAATGACCGTGTAGGAAGCAGGAGAAGGGTAAGCGGAACCATAGTGGGAGTGTGTGGGATCCCATGTGTTTCTGTGTGACTGAGACGTAGCGTAGCTACGAAGCGAGTGTGGAGTCCTAATTCGCGGTTCCGTGTCTCCACGAGGGGAGCGGCCGGAGACGGACGAAGCGTTTATGTTTTTTTCTGTCCTGTGTCTTGTCTGTGTATAACCATCAAGCAACTTAGAAAGCGGGGGAAGGTCCGGCTACCCCTCCCGCAGTGGATAACTTTACGAAATACAAGGGCAAGGGAATTTCCTATATGCCCTGTGAGAGTATGTGCCTTGTAGGAGTGTAACTGTATGTGATGGGTGGCATTTCACGTGGATATTGCCACTCAGGACACCGGTGGGGCAGATACTGCTCGGGGTCTCTTACAAAACACTGCCAGGTAGAAAATTATAATTATCTAATCGGTGACCAGAAATAAAAGATTACTTTGTGGAGAAAAACCACAAAATCCTGGCGGACTTCCGGGAAGTTAGAATGGAAAACTGAGAAAGGGTTTATAAAAGGTATCAAAGAAAATTTGAGAAGATGTGGTTACAAAGGAAAAAAAAAATAAAATGGGAATACAACAATTAATGTCTCTCTTTTTGGGACAATCAACGGGGGATATCAGGAAAACCTTCGTAACCTGACATATGAGTGCATAATAAGTTTTGAACAGTGGAACCTGCTGTGGATACTAAGGCAGTGTAAATTTTGCTGGAACTGAAACTATGTTCTAATGACAGGGGAGTTGATCTGCAGAACCCAGAGATACTATCTTACTGAATCCCCTGGGAATATCATAAAACTTGTGTGTAGGTGCTCTCATATTTTAAGTGCATTTGCAGAGCACTGGGAAAGAGAAGCTATAGAGATTTGTAAGTGATTGTTTGAAATGGGAGCCGGTCAAAACAAGGGAATTGTGAAGAAAAGCCCATTGGGTTACATTTTGGCACATTGGAAAGAACTGGGAGGTTCTTCTGGGGGCTCGGTAAACAAGAAAACATTGGTAAAATATTGTAATCAATGGTGGCCTTTATAAACTTTGGAAAATCAGGAAAAATGGCCTAAAAATGGAACTCTGAATTCTAATGCTTTTTTTTTTTACAATTTATGTTGGTTTTGAGGTGGCCAAGAAAATGCAATGAAGTAATGCATGCAGATATGTTTCACTTTAAGAAAGCACCTGGTGTGGCAGACAGAATGTGAAATTAATATAACTCTGCCAGATCCCTAATTTTGGTTTTGGAAAAGGACAGGGAAAAACAGAAAGCTAAGCTGGAGAGATGTTGTTCAGCCTGTGATATTGGGACAGTCATCAAGAAAATTATATATCACAGGTACCTCCGAGAGGAGCACCCTCTGCCTCTGTCCTATCAGGTATTGATAAGGAGGAGGAAATTGCTGTCACTGGCAACAAGCAGCACATTCACATTCAGGGTTAAGAAGGGGTTAAACCAGAAGTGCTGTTGCAGAGGCAGGCATCTGTAACCCCTGCAGAGCAGGGTGAGCACCTGTGAAAAATAATAAATAAATAAATAAAAAAGGGAAAACCGAAGGGGAAAGGAGGGAAGCTCCCGCAGTTCCTGTGTTTGAGCATGGAATGGGTGCTGGGGCAGGCAGACAGACATGTTGACAGACGGGATTGAACGGTTGATGAATAAATGTGGATGGGAGTGAAGGAGGAAGCATGGAGAGTGTATAGGAATTGGAAATAGGTAGAAAAGAAAAAGCTGGGTCGTGCTACAGCCACGGCTGCGCTGGTTGCTTTGAAACTGGTGGAGGACGAATGTCGGACAGAAGTGGGGGAGTGACCTCCTCTTCTGTGGAACCGGATCGGTGTGAGTGCTATGAGGAGTTTGGACGCTGGGAGTGAGACTACCCTAGTGGGAGTGCCATGGGGTGGCTCGGGTGACTGAATTGGAACTAGGCTGACGGGACCAGGGGAATCTTCCCTAGCAGATCCACTGGTTATAATGGAATTTTTGGTTGATACAGGTGCAATGTATTCAGTTTTAAACAAAGCTTTAATACCTTTGGGGACGATTATATGATGATAAAAGGGGCGACTGGCCAAGGTGAAAAGGCTTATTTTTGTAAACTACTAAAATATCAATTGGGAAAACAATGGGGCATCCATAAGTTTTTGTATATGCCTAACTCCGCAAAAGCTCTTTTGGGGAGAGATTTGTTAGAACACTTGGGAGCAACCTTTACTTTCAAAGGAGGCGAGATCACTTTAAAAGTAAACGACCAACAGTATATAGAAATGTTAAGAGCTTAATTTTGATCACTAATCATGTCGAGGGAGAAGTCAGATTGAAGATATACTGTATCAGGTATTCCCAGGGATATGGGCTACAAACATACCTGGAAGAGCTCTTAAAAGAATACCAGGTACAAACGGGGAACGTGCTGTTACAGTATGTAGATGATCTGCTCATAGCAGGGAATAATAAGGAGGATGTAAGAAAAGAAAGCATTCTATTTCTAAACTTTCTTGCACAAAAGGGCCTACGGGTATCACAAGAAAAGTTACAATTTGTGGTGGAAAAAGTGAAATATTTGGGACATTATTTGTTTAACGGCCAGAAAATATTGGAGCCAGTCGCATTAAAGGCCCAGTGACGAGACCCCACTGGAAAGTAATCAGTACTCCAGCTGACACCAAGAAAATCCTGAAAAGATAACGTAATGATAGAGACTTTATTTAATTATTTTGCCGCATTATCTTTTGGTATAAAGTGTGTATTGCTGTTTATATTTGCTATAATTATTTCTCCTCTTTTCTATTATATATGGAAGCGTACAAAGTGTGTTGAAGGAAATTGCTAAACTTATGCAACCACACAATAGTGAATATAGAAGATATGCTGATGTAAATAATGTATGTACTCTAGATATACGAATTAGGTGTAATAATTTGAATTGCAATTGTTATCCTTTTGCTTGTTTTAGGTGTAAGGTATGTCAGGATAAATGGTGGACACACTATGAATGTGGATGCCCTCCAATAGGAGTTTGCACACAGTGTTGGAAAATCCAAAGAACTCTCACTGAGTGGAAATTAAAACAATTAGAGTCTAAAACAAGAAATTATTTGGGAATCCCATGAGTGGTGGGAGATTTTTGACAAAGGAATAAACCCTCAATATTATTGTTACCACTCCAATGAACCAGTCCCCTTTATAGCCGAAATTTTGATTATAAAGTGTAGAAGGGAAGTACTAACTGTATCTTGCTTTGCCCCATTAGTTAAGGCTGCAAAGTGGGAAGCCTATGTAAACAGGCAGAAAGCCCGAAACAGCTGTTCTCCTGAAGAATTCCCTTGCTGCCGAGAAGATGGTACACCCCGTGGCTCAAAGCAACCGAGTCGACGGGCGAGGCAGAGGAGGAATAAACTGTGGAGAAAAGAACCAGAACAATGGGATGCAAAAACAGCAATGGCCGAACTTCCCCAGGACTGGTAAAAATATACTTAAATTGGCAACATTGACAGACACCCTTTTTCCTGGTATACCGTTAGTTTTGTTATTGATAATAACCCAAGCAAATGGAAACCCCCATGAACCATTAAAGTGGGAATTAATATCCTGAGAAACATCCAAAGTGATAACCACTTTCACTGGGACGGGACAACCTGAATTCCCTGTACAACCTTAATGTAGAACTCCGGAAAAGGTTAAATCAACGTAAGAAAGATCGTGAGGCGTGCAGGTCATGGTATGAAAACTGGTTTAATATTTCACCTTGGCTAACCACTTTGTTGTCTGCTTTAGCAGGACCGCTTATTATATTGGTTTTGGGACTTATATTTGGGCCTTGTATATTACGCTATATTTTACACTTTATTAGAGAACGGTTTGACATAGCTAAACTGCTTATTTTAACTACGAGATCTGGGGCAAAATATAAGAGTGTATCTATTAATGAGGATGAAGATTGTTGTGAATGTGTCATACCACGTAAAATCTATACCTGTTGTTATAAATTGAGACCACAACGGATCATAATCCAATTAAAATTTTATTAATTATAGCAAGTAGAATATGAGTAAAGACAGCGCTGGACGACAGGGGAGTCTGCGCTCCGCCAACTGCCGTGTTAAGTAGTTTAAACAGTCCCTTTTTATACATCTTTACTTCCATGTTCATGAAGTAGTGGAGGTACTCTGCGCATGCTTCAGCTGTTGTTAGGGGGTCGTTTTCTGCCCCCTGATGGTCGTTGAGGCCGAAGTGAGAAATCTTCCTCTTTTGTCCCATTGTTGACCCCTCTACTGCTATGTCCTTTGTTCGTCTTATCTCTGCCATTTCCTGGAACATCTTACAGCCATTTCCTGGAACATCTTACAGCTATCTTTAGGCAACATCCGCTATATTTGCATAAGTGATAAGCGATTGCAGTTGGCGCCTGTTAGTCTATGTAAGTGATTGCGGTGATTTTACAAGCTGCGTCCGATGACTGTTTGAGTAAACAATTTCATACTTTTTATTTCCTAACCTTTACATTGAGCTTAACATAAATCTTTATAAACAATATCCTAATTCATAGTTTCTTACAATCCCCCCTTTTTCTTTTTTTTTATGCTATTATTGTTTATCAAACGCTACTTTCATTTTCAGAATTGTATGCTAACCTTTTTCCACACTCCCAACACTTATCATAACACTCACAAGGTAATTCCTTACAATCACAGGTATATTTTTTACGTGGCATGATACATTGACAACAATCTTCATCCTCATCAATAGATACACTCTTATATTTTACCCCAGATCCCGTAGTTAAAATAAGCAGTTTAGCTATGTCAAACCGTTCTCTAATAAAGTGTAAAATATAGCGTAATATACAAGGCCCAAATATAAGTCCCAAAACCAATATAATAAGCGGTCCTGCTAAAGCAGACAACAAAGTGGTTAACCAAGGTGACACATTAAACCAGTTTTCATACCATGACCTATTTGCCTCGTAATTTTTCTTTCGTTGCTCTAACCTTTTTCGAAGTTCGGCCATGGTGTCCTTAACTACTCCTCTATGGTCAGCAAAAGAGCAACATTCTTCGTTAAGAGCTACACACAATCCTCCGTCTTTTAAGAACAATAAATCCAGTCCTCTTCTATTTTGCAGGACTACTTCTGACAAAGACTTTATGGAATCAGCTAAATTTTCAATAGATTGTTCTATCTTTGTTAAATCCTCATTTACAGCCACCTGTAGATTTTGTAATTCTTGACTTTTTACTATGGAGGCTATGCCTGTACCTGCTCCAACTCCGCCCGCTATCAGCAGTGTAGCTAGGGTTACTACTGTAATTGGCTCTCGTTTTTGTATACTCAGGTTTCCTTCAAAGTGGCGTAACACCTCCTCAGAGGTGTGATAGATCAGGCGAGGAACAATAATTACCTGTATACAAAACTGAGATTGATCAAGCACATTCA
The DNA here is from genome assembly GCF_037157495.1 of Lathamus discolor. Classification (NCBI taxonomy): domain Eukaryota; kingdom Metazoa; phylum Chordata; class Aves; order Psittaciformes; family Psittacidae; genus Lathamus; species Lathamus discolor. The sequence goes on from NC_088908.1 coordinate 25,952,231, forward strand.
GGGATAGGCAAGGCGTTACTCCGATGTCTGAACAAACCCATTTAGTTCCTGGTGTCGGGATGGCCCATTTGTCATTTCTATTTTTGTGTCTCTCTATAGTTTTTGTAGTAATTGATGCATTTAAATTGCATAAATACTGATAATTTTTGGGCACTGTACCTATACATTTTCCTTGACCTGTTACTATTTGAATAGTAATTCCTTGCGTATGATTTTTCTGTTCATTCCATGGGCATTCTCGGGGATTCAAACCACTAGACCATTGAATTTTTCCTACTTTTCCAATTGCCTCATAATATGGTGGTCTAACATCGTAACACAACCAGCACTCTTTAGTAAAATCTGGCTGGCTTTCATTAAGGGCACGATAAGAGGCTTGCATTATACTCCATAAAGGATCTTTGGATTCTGGTAATTTTAGATCCCAGGATACAATGTTATTAGTCGTTTCCGAAAGGGAGTCAGGAGAAGTGGGTGCTATACTTGCGGGGGCAACCTTTTCTTCAGAGAAAGTGGGTGGATTCAGGACCAGATTTGGTCTTACTGGTAAGGGATCGTTTGGGACTACTTCCTTTTTTATGAGAATTAAACCGCCCTTATCTGTCCCTGGTTCCGTATACCTCACTCCCCACACTTTTCCAATTATCCATCCTTTGTCTCCGGGGTTGGTGACATTTAAGAAGAGGTATTTACAGTTTCCATGTCCTTTCCACCCTTGTGGTGGTCTGCACCCATATGGACCCCACTGAACCTTTAGGTATTTGTCTATACCACTGCCCAGTATCCAACCAGGGGCTATGGTCTCACAACCCCAATAACTGCAGTAATATTGATTAGGGAAGTTACAATATCCCTTTCCAGGATTCGAACTAGGGCACATATAGAATCCCAGGTATTCCCAGCATCGGGGTCTCGGGACAAGCTGACATAGAGTAACATTAAAGCTTGGTTCACCCGGTGTTATTTGGGTTGTGATAACCTGTTGATCTTCAAATCGGAGTAGGGTCCACTTAAAAGGTTGGTGGGGTTGGTAGTTCATTCCCTTAGCCCATGTTTGTGGTAGGCATATTATACGTAGAATAAACTGTGTGTTTAGGATGTGCCAAAAAGGGTGGAATCCTTTCCATTTCTTTGTTGCTACTAATTTTGGATTATTTGGATATTTTATGTTTGTTATTGTCCAGTTCATAGGTTCATGAGGGTTTTCATTTGCTTGCGTTATTATCAATAACAAAACTAACGGTATACCAGGAAAAAGGGTGTCTGTCAATTTTTCCAGTTTAAGTATATTTTCACCAGTCCTGGGGAAGTTTGGCCATTGCTGTTTTTGCATCCCATTGTTCTGGTTCTTTTCTCCACAGTTTAGTTCTCCTCTGCCTCGCCCGTTGACTCGGTTGCTTCGAGCCACGGGGTGTACCATCTTCTTGGCAGCAAGGGAATTCTTCAGGAGAATAGCTGCTTTGGGCTTTCTGCCTGTTTACATAGACCTCCCACTTTGCAGCTCTAATCAATGGGGCAAAGCAAGACACAGTTAGTACTTCCCTTCTACACTTTTATGGCTAAGATGTCAGCCACAAATGGGACTGTTTGGTTGGGATGGTAACAATAATATTGAGGGTTTATTCCTTTGGTGAAAATTTCCCACCACTCATGGGATTCTTGAATAATTTCTTGTTTAGACTCTAATTGTTTTAGTTTCCACTCAATGAGAGTTCTCTGGATTTTCCAACACTGTGTACAAACTCCTATTGGAGGGTATCCATATTTACAGTCTGTCCACCATTTATCCTGACATACCTTACACTTAAAACAAGCAAATGGATAACAATTTGAATTCAAATTATTACACCTAATTCGTATATTTAGAGTACATACATTATTTACATCAGTATATTTTCTATATTCAATATTGTGTGCTTGCATGAACTTAGCAATTTCCTTTAGCACAGTTTGTATGCTTCCATATATAATAGATAAAAAGAGAACCAAATATAGCCAATATAAACAGCAATACACACTTTATACCAAAAGGCAATGTGGCAAAATAATCAAATAAAGTTTCTATCATTACGTTATCTTTTCAAGATTATCTTGGTGTCACCTGGAGCACTGATTACTTTCCAGTGGGGTCTCGTCACTGGGCCTTTAATGCGACTGGCATGAGTCCATTCGCGCTCAGCAGTCCGGACAGTTGTTTCTGTTGCAAGCAAAACAAGATAAGGTCCCTCCCAATTGGGTTTTAGGGTTTCTTCCTTCCACACTTTAATCAGTATCCAATCTCCGGGTTTAACGTTGTGAATTTTTAAGTCCAAAAGGGGTCGTTGCACAATCAGTCCATGTTCCCAGAGCTTGTTACGATATTCTGCTAATTGTGAAACATATTCATTAATCACACGGTCTCGAATTAAAATATTTGTTTGTGGATTTTCAATCCTATAAGACATTCCATACATCATCTCAAACGCTGATATTCCCGTATCTGCTCGGGGTCTTGTTCTGAGGATTAACAATGCCATGGGTAGGCACCTAATCCATGATAATTTGGTTTCTATCATTAATTTAGTCAAAATAGTTTTAATTTCTCCATTCATTCTTTCAACTTTTCCCGAACTTTGTGGATGCCATGGTGTATGGTATTCCCATTTAATACCCAAGCTCTCTGTTAGATCTCTAACAATTTTTGACACAAAGTGTGTTCCTCTGTCTGAATCAATTACTTCAGGTACTCCATATCGAGGTATAATGTTTTCAAGTAACACTTTAGTAACTTGGTTAGCAGTTGTCTTGGAGGTAGGAAAAGCCTCAACATAATGTGTTAAATGATCCACTATTACTAATAAATATCTGTAACGTCCTACCCTGGGTAGTTCAGTAAAATCCACTTGTATGTGTGAGAAAGGTCTGTATGCTGGGGAACGTCCTCCAAAAGATCTTTGTCTCATATTGTTTCGATTGACCTTTTGACAGGTCTCGCAGGCTGCTGTGACTGCCTTTGCTATATTATACACGCCTATACAGGCAAACTTGATTGAAATGATCAACTAACGCCTGGGTTCCCCAGTGTGTTTTACTGTGTATTTTTGAAAATATTTCGAGTGCAATGCCCTTTGGCAAGACTTCTCTCCCATCTGGCAATATGTACTTGCCATCTTGTTCCTTAGCTCCCATTTGTTCTAGTTTTTCCTTTTCTGCAGATTCAAAATTTAAATTTTTATTAACAGGTACTTGTTGCATAGTCAAAATCATACTATAATTGCCTGCCACTCGCTTTGCTTCTGTATCGGCTGCATTATTTCCCCTAACTTGATAACTTGTACCTCGCTGGTGTCCCTTTATATGTACAACTGCTATTTTATTCGGCATTTTCAATGCCCCCAGAACTTGCCGAATTAATTCTGGGTGTATCAGTTCTTTTCCCTGTGAGTTAACGAATCCTCTTTCCTCCCATATTTTTCCAAAAGTGTGTACTACTCCGAACGCATAGCGTGAGTCTGTATATATAGTTCCATCCTTTTCCTTCAGCGACACTAATGCTTTCCACAATGCATACAGCTCACAGGCTTGAGCCGACCAACTGGCACTCAGGGGGCCTGATTCTATTGTCTTAAATTCTCCTTTTTCCAACTTAACAATGGCATATCCAGACAATCGTTTACCTTCCATTATTCGTGATGACCCATCTATAAATAATACTTCTCCACATTGTAGTTCTTCTTCTTCTAAGTCTGGCCTAATGCGCGTCTGCTGTTCAATTGTTTGAAAGCAATTGTGCACTAGTTCATTACCTTCTCCTGAGTACAAAAATTCAGCAGGGTTAACTGCTCCAATAGTTTTCAAAGATAGTTTAGGGGATTCTATAAGTATTCCCTCATACTTTAATAATCGGCTATCTGTAAGCCATTTTTCTGCTTTTTGTTGTAACACTCCCCTGATGTTATGAGGTGCATATAAGACAACTTCTCCATTAAAGGTAATGCGATTTGTTTCCTCAAGTAATAAGGCAGCAGCAACAATGATTTGTAAACAACTCGGCCAACCCCTGCTCACAGGGTCCAGCAGCTTTGATAAGTATGCCACCGGTTTCTTTTGTCCGGCCCATTCTTGTGTTAATACCCCAAATGCCGTTCCTTCATGTATGTTAACATATAAATGGAATGGCCGCTTTAAATCAGGTAGGCTTAAAACTGGTGCTTGACTTAACTCTCTTTTGAGACTAGCAAACTGCTCTTGATCCTGAGGGGTCCACTTGGGTATTTTGTCCTTGGACAATTGTTCATATAAGAATTTAACTTTAAAACTATAGTTCTCTATCCACTGCCTACAATACCCAAATAACCCTAATGCCTGCCGAATTTGCCTCTTAGTAACAGGCATAGGTAGTTCCAGAATTCCTTTAATGCGCTCTGGATCCAATATCTTTTGGCCATTAAACAAATAATGTCCCAAATATTTCACTTTTTCCTCCACAAATTGTAATTTTTCTTGTGATACCCGCAATCCCTTTTGTGCAAGAAAGTTTAGAAGTCGAATGCTTTCCTTTCTTACATCCTCCTGATTATTCCCTGCTATGAGCAGATCATCTACATACTGTAACAGCACATTTCCCGTTTGTACCTGGTATTCTTTTAAGAGCTCTTCCAGGGCCTGTCCAAACAGATTAGGGGACTCAGTGAACCCCTGGGGAAGCACGGTCCATCTCAATTGCTGTCTAGGACCTGTCTCTATGTCTTCCCATTCAAAGGCAAAATAATCACGGCATTCTTCTGCCAGTGGACAGGCCCAAAAGGCATCCTTTAAATCAACCACACTATACCAGGAGCTATGGGGTCCTAGTTTGCTTAGCAGTGTGTATGGATTTGCTACTACAGGGAACCGGGTGATGGTTCTTTTGTTTATTTCCCTTAAATCATGTGAGAGCTGATATTTCCCTTTTGATTTCTTTACAGGCAAAATGGGGGTGTTAAAGGGTGACATACAAGGCTCTAAGATTCCTTGTGCTAACAATCGATCAATTTCTGGCTTTAATCCCCTCCGTCCCTCTAGGGATATGGGATATTGCCTTACCCTCACAGGTATGTGGGGTTCGGAAATTTTGATTTTAATCGGTGGAATTTCCAGTCTACTAATTGTGTCCGGAGAGTACCAGGCATCGGGGTTAATTTGTTTTTGATCATCCACAGTCAAAGGATAAGCAGACACTGTTAGCTCTTGATTTTGTATTTTTATCTCCAATTGTAATTCAACAATTAAATGTCGTCCTAACAGATTAACTTCTGCTTCGGGGACGAGCAAGAGTTCACCCATTCCAAATTTATTTTCAGTTTCGAATACCACATTTTTGATTTTGCTTACTTTAAAGGGTTCTCCTTTTGCCCCAATTACTTGTACCTTTTCAGAGGAAACTTTACATCCCTCAGGTATTTGCTTAATAGTTGATTTCTCAGCTCCAGTGTCTACTAAAAAGGTGAACTCTTGTTTATGGGGACCTATTTTTAATTTTATCAAGGGCTCTTGATGACTCCGGTCCCCGAAAATATAGAGCCCCTGACTTTCCTATTCCATTTTCAATATGCCTTCGTCCCTGATCCTTTCTTTACAATTCTTCTTTATATGTCCCTTCTTTCCACAGTAAAAACAGCGTCTCTGCTCCTTCTCTATTATTACATTCCCTTGTTTCGTTCCCGCAAATCTATATTCATCAGTTCGCCCTTTGCGATCCTCTCTGACCGCTTCTACCATCATTTTTACTTGTTGCTTTCTGCTTTCTTCTTCCCGCCTTACGTAGACTTTCTGAGCTTCCCTTAATAATTCATCCAACCCTCTATTCTGCCAGTCTTCTAACTTTTCAATCTTCTTTCTGATATCTTCCCATGATTTTGCTACAAACTGAGTTTTTAGGAGCGCTTGCCCTAAAGGGTCATCTGGATTTATCCCAGAGTACAGCTGAAGGGCTTTCCTCAGTCGTTCCAGCCACTCAGTAGGGCTTTCATCTTTCTTTTGCATTTTGTTAAATGCTTTATTAATATTTTGGCCACGGGGTACTGCTTCTCTAATTCCCTGAATTACTATAGTTCTCAGGTCCTGCATATGAGTTCTATGCACCGGATCCTGATTATCCCAATTAGGTCTTTGTAGTGGCCATTTAACATCTGCTTGGGGTCCCTGGACATGTTGAGCATCCCACAGTCTCATTCCTGCTCGTCTAATCATATCTCTTTCCTCAGTAGTAAATAATTGACCAAGGATAGATTGCATCTCATCCCAAGTATAAAGGTTTGGTCCCAAAAATTGATCTAATCTTTCTGCCACTCCGAGTGGGTCCTCAATTAAGTTTCCCATCTCGGTTCTTTTAAAATCTCGTAGGTCAGCCGAATTTAAGGGTATGGAAATATATCCGATCACAGGTTGAGGTCCCCCCATGGGTATTTCCCTTAGGGGGTACATCTGAGCTGCCCCTTTTTGACTCCTAGTTATGCGTCTAGGAGGAGGGGGAGACTCTTGTTCCGACTCTGGTGGGGGAGTGGATGCTCTGGGGACCTCTGGGGGGGCTGTGGGAGCAGGAGGAGGAATGTAAGGAGGGGGGGTTAGAAGGGTTTCATTTAACTCTTCCTTCTTTTTTTTTTGTTTAGCTTTTATTTCATTCAGCGGATAAAGTCTAGCTCCCGGTTTTTCTAACCACACTTCCGCATATTGACTCTCCTCCGGGTTAAGGGGTTTTTTATTATTAACCCAGAGGTTTAATTGCTGTCTTACCCAATCTTCTTCTGACCCATAAACTGGCCAAAAAAGATTTTTAGAAATCTTCTTCCCTCCCCATATCTTAGTACAATATTCTATCATTTTTTGCTTATCTTTCCCTAGGGCTCCAGTGAGATATCTCCAATTGTCTAAGATATATGCCAGAGGGGTATTCCTAGGTACAACGGGTACCCTTCCTATGGGAGTCGAAGGCTTGCTGCCCTTTGCCCCCATCTTCTGGAATATCTCCGAACACACACTCACTCGCTCCCCCTTGTTCCTGGCCCAGTCCCTCGCGGGAGATGGGAACCACAGTACTTAAGGGTCCACACTCGTTTGGTTCAGTATATCGAACCTCTCATTCGTTATATTCCAGGAAACCCAATCCCGCCCAAACGGTAAACCCGCGAACAACTCTGCCGTGAACAATCACTCTGCAGATCTGCCATGAACAATTTCACTCTGCAGACCTGCCGTGAACAATCTCACTCTGCAGATCTGCCGTGAACAATTTCACTCTGCAGACCTGCCGTGAACAATCTCACTCTGCAGATCTGCCGTGAACAATTTCACTCTGCAGACCTGCTGTGAACAATGTCACTCTGCAGATCTGCCGTGAACAATTTCACTCTGCAGACCTGCCGTGAACAATCTCACTCTGCAGATCTGCCGTGAACAATTTCACTCTGCAGACCTGCCGTGAACAATCACTCTGCAGATCTGCCGTGAACAATTTCACTCTGCAGACCTGCCGTGAACAATCACTCTGCAGATCTGCCGTGAACAATTTCACTCTGCAGACCTGCCGTGAACAATTTCGCTCCGCGGAAAATTTCGCAATATACTTACGCGTCCTGCGTCTTCGTCCGGACTCTCGTGCACAGAATTTTTATGGGATTTTGCCGTTTTCTCCTTTGCTCATATTCTAGCATTTAGGTTCGTCGGTAAGGATGAGGTAAGCTGTTGGTCGCGGGGCCGCGAAATGTCGTGGGGCGCCTCCCCGGAGGACCAAAGCCCACCGTTCCTTATCCGAGTCACGGTACCAGAAATTGTTATAAATTGAGACCACAACGGATCATAATCCAATTAAAATTTTATTAATTATAGCAAGTAGAATATGAGCAAAGACAGCGCTGGACGACAGGGGAGTCTGTGCTCCGCCAACTGCCGTGTTAAGTAGTTTAAACAGTCCCTTTTTATACATCTTTACTTCCGTGTTCATGAAGTAGTGGAGGTACTTTGCGCATGCTTCAGCTGTTGTTAGGGGGTCTTTTTCTGCCCCCTGATGGTCGTTGAGGCCGAAGTGAGAAATCTTCCTCTTTTGTCCCATTGTTGACCCCTCTACTGCTATGTCCTTTGTTCGTCTTATCTCTGCCATTTCCTGGAACATCTTACAGCCATTTCCTGGAACATCTTACAGCCATTTCCTGGAACATCTTACAGCTATCTTTAGGCAACATCCGCTATATTTGCATAAGTGATAAGCGATTGCAGTTGGCGCCTGTTAGTCTATGTAAGTGATTGCGGTGATTTTACAAGCTGCGTCCGATGACTGTTTGAGTAAACAATTTCATACTTTTTATTTCCTAACCTTTACATTGAGCTTAACATAAATCATAATAAACAATATCCTAATTCATAGTTTCTTACACCTGTGATTGTAAGGAATTACCTTGTGAGTGTTATGATAAATGTTGTGAGTGTGGAAAAAGGTTGGCTTACAATTCTGAAAATGAAAGCAGCATCTAATAAACAATAATAGGATAAAAGAAAAAGGGGGGATTGTAAGAAACTATGAATTAGGATATTGTTTATTAAGATTTATGTTAAGCCCAATGTAAAGGTTAGGCAATAACCGCAATCGCTTACATAGACTAACAGTCGCCAACCGCAATCGCTTATCGCTTATGCAAACATAGCAGATGTTGCCTAAAGATAGCTGTAAGATGTTCCAGGAAATGGCAGAGATAAGACGAACAAAGGACATAGGAGTAGAGGGGTCAACAATGGGACAAAAGAGGAAGACTTCTCACTTCGGCCTCAACGACCATCAGGGGGCAGAAAACGACCCCCTAACAACAGCTGAAGCATGCGCAGAGTACCTCCACTACTTCATGAACACGGAAGTAAAGATGTATAAAAAGGGACTGTTTGAACTGCTCAGTACGGCAGTTGGCGGAGCGCAGACTCCCCTGTCGTCCAGCGCTGTCTTTGCTCATATTCTACTTGCTATAATTAATAAAATTTCAATTGGATTATGATCCGTTGTGGTCTCAATTTATAACAATCAGCATCAGTTTAAAGAGCCTGTAATGTTTGCTTACTTGCTCTTCCTACTGGTGGCGGTTTGACATTCATCACGGTTATTATAAAAAAAAACCAGCATCCCTCTCATATTCAACTCCTTGGTAATTTTCATTTCTTCTTTCACCAACTGAACAAGCAGAACTTGGCACATGACTTCCCCCCCCCCCCCTTAGGTAGTACTTCAATTGTATGCTCAACACATGAGCATTTGCAAAGTTTCATCTCTTCCTTAAAAAATGAAAGGATGGCCCTGCACAGCTTAACATTCCAAACCACTCCAGAATGAGCTGGAACACTATAAAATCTATTCAAGTCAGAAGAAATGACTCTTTTTAGTCTTTGTAAGTTAAAACAAAAAAAAAAAAAACCAAACCACCCAATCCACCAAACAAAACCAAAACCAAAACACAAACAAAAAACCTGGTATTCTCAGGGTCACACAGAGAAGCCCCCAGCAGCCTCCTGCAGTGGGATGCTGCTGTCTCCATCACACGGCCTGGTTTTACAGCAAAATCATCACTGGCAAAGAAAACAGATGAAGACAGCTTCTGATACTGTAACAGTGAAAATCATCTGCTGTTAACGTTTAAGTAGCTCCATTCTGTACCCATAACAAAACCACAGTGAGGCACAAACAACAGATCACCTTTACATTTGCACGATAGAAATGGCAGCAAAGGTCTAAATCTTGCTGTTTATGAACTGCTCCATGAGAAAACTGAAGGCTCTTCTGAGTAGCCTTAGGCTCATTATTCATTTAAAGGGCAAACTCCATGACATAAATTACTAAGTTCTTAATAAATTACCTAGTTTCTAAACAACACTAGAACATAAACACTTCTTCACATCCCACAGAAATCCTTCAGCATAACTATCACATTACTCGCAAGAGGAAAACGGTGTTTCACCCACAGCTCCGCTCGGCCCAGCCACCCTCACCGACCGCAGACGAGGGATGCGGGCCTCCCCCGGCTCCCATCCCTCACGTCAGCCGTGGCGACACCTATCCTCGATGAGGCGGCCGGAGAGTCCTCCACCACAGAGCTCCCTATCGGCCTGAGACAGCCAACCCCAACCACGGGCTGGCGGGGCAGGCTTCGTATCCTGCCTCAGGCGGGGGGGGGGGGGGGGGGGGGGGGGGGGGGGGGGCGGGACAGCACTCTCTCCACTCGCGGGGCCGCCCTTTGAACCCCGTAGTTACTAACCACCGCGGCTCGAGCGGGGAGCGGGCCTAGCAGCCGCCTCATCTACTGGTCGCACTCCGAACAGGACTTGTTGGCCATCTTCACTTTCCTGGCCCTGTTGGAGGACATGCTCGGTAAAGATGCTGCCACCGCTGCCAGGGTGCCAGGCGGAAGGACAGGGACACGGCACCAGCCACAGTCTGCAAAACCTCAGCGAACCCTACCCAACCCAGCACAGAGCAAGCATCACTTAGCATGGCAGCTGGAGGAGGCAACGCGAGGCTTTATAAAGTGCATTTTTAAAGGAAAACAGCAGAGAGAAACAAATACCCCTTTCAGCTTTGAATTCATAGATGATCGGGAATGAAAAAAAAAATCAGATTATATTTAAGGTCCCTTCTGTGATAAACACATAAATGTATTGCCTTTTGCAAAACATAGGTGTTACTACGTGGATATAACTGTATGAGTTCACAAAGCTTGCTAAAGATGCAAGATTAGACAACAAGTTGAAAATGGCCAGAACTCTTGAGCAAAATGGGGTGACATAGTGATTCAGAGAAATCTCCAGGAACTTGCCAATAAAGTTTTAAGTTGACAAGCAGGTATTCTTTATTGCGGTGCCAGGAGACACAGGGGATCACTCCTCCAAGCGTGTCTCTCCCAGGCATCAACCAGGTTGTGATTATATTGTCCTTATACATAATCATTAGATTACATACATTACATCATACTTTTTATAGAATGCCTCCTGTATGCATATAAAAATGGGGTAGTGGGCTTTCAGACCCCTGGTGGTTATTTCTTCATCACTTTGTTTTAGGATCCTTGTCATACCAGTAACCACCAGGTGGTTCTGGCAAAGCTTATCTTAGTAATTTCCTTTTCTCTATAGCTGCTAACAAAGCCTAACATTCTTGAGGTTACTTATTTACAACCCTATTCTTCACAGAATCACAGAATCCCAAGGGTTGGAAGGGACCTCAAAAGATCATCTAGTCAATCAACCCCCTTCTTCAATCCACCCTTTTCTTGTCCTATTGCAAATTCTTTTGCAACTGAGTTATTTCATTTTTATTTAAAGTTTCCTGAAGTATTTCCCTGCTTCTACTTGATGCTTACTTTTGTTTCTCTTCCATTCGTCATAGTTCATCATGGTTTGTTTGCAACACCAAAAGGAGCATTGGACCGTTACGCATGTAATTACAACCATTCCTATTATTACAAATACAGTAAAAAACAACTGTCTCAACCAGGAAAGATTGGGTACCCATGATGTTAATTTTTCCCAAATTTCCTCAAATCCCCATGAGGTGTTGTCCTGCGCCACCTCATGAAATATTTTAACTTGTTTCCACATTTCCTTTAAATCAGTAGTAATTCTTCCATTTTGATCTATATAGGAACAACAGCTATCATTGATTACAGAACAAACTCCTCCTTGGGATGCTAACAGTGTATCTAATGCCATTCGATTTTGGAGCACTACTTTAGACAGGCTGGTTATTTCTTCTTGTAATGCTAGAATAGCATCAGCAGATTTTCCATTTCCTGAATTGCAGCTGAGATATTTACAATTGCTTTTTCTAATTCACTAACACCTAGAGATGGAATAAGCCATCTAACAAAGCTATGGAAAGCAGTGTTTCATTCTGCTATGGGATTATATCCTTGTTTGATTCTTTTAATAAAACTCCGAACTCAGGTTCCAGAGGGATGAATATCAATTACTGTAAAGTTTGGAACCACTACTCCTAGTGTGCATGTCCCTTTCCAGTTAGGAGGCAAAGCCTTATGGGTATTTTCTCCACATAACCAATACCACCCTTTCCCTTCAGGAGCATTCCAATAACCAGTTAAAGGTTTTCGAAGGTGAAGTTGCATTGCCCAGCTGCAATAGGGGTAATTTCCTACTGACATGTTGCCTTGATTAAGAGTTTTGTTAGGGGTTACACATTTAACTTCTGACATATTTGAGTCTTGTATCCTTAAAACCTGTAAATTTGCATGGCTCTTGTCGGTATAAACAGGATCTCTCCAGAATCTATTCCAATTTGTCTTAAAGGGGATAGGGAGGCCAATTAAAGGAATACCCAGTCTCTCTCCTGATTTAAGGAGCTAAGTACAGATCCAACAATCACTCTTGTTTAAGACATTAGTAACATTTTGTATCAATCTCAGATATAGATTTTGATTCCATGCTTCTACACCTATTATTATACAAGTCCAAATTATGATTGATGTAGTCTCATATGCGTGGGTCCTGAAGACTTGATGCACCATACTTTTTCTTGGTTCTGATGTGTTTCTGGTTCTGGCGCCTTCTTGATTCTTGAGTAATGTATCCAAGCAGGCTGTTCCTTTATCTTCACTGCTGTAAAGGTAGTCAGTAATACCTGGTATGGTCCACTCCTCTTCTAGGGGATCACCAGCAAAATTCTTAATAAAAACCCAATCTCCTGGCTTAAAAGGATGAATAGGATAATCTAAACCTCTGGCCCTGGTCCCTAACACTCTGCCATTTATTTCTTCTAACTGTTTTCCCAAGTTTAGCAAGAACTGTTGAAGGTATCCTTCTCCTACTTCTTGAAGGCTCTCTCCTTTAAATTGAGATTGATATGGCCTTCCATATAGAATCTCAAATGGGCTAATTCCCTCCTTTGACCAAGGTTTTGTTCTGATTGATTCTCAATAAGGCCAATGGTAATGCTTGATACCAATACAACTTAGTCTCTTGACAAATCTTCCCAAGCTGTTGTTTAATTAAGTAATTCATTTTTTCCACTTGCCCACTGGCCTGAGGCCTATATGGAACATGTAATTGCCAATCTATTTCCAATTTCTTGCTGATTTCTTGTAATAATTTTGCACTGAAATGTGTACCGTGGTCAAAGGAGATAGTTGCTGGTACCCCAAAACGAGGTATTATTTCACTTAATAGCACCTTAATCACTTGTTTTGCATTATTTGTCCTGCAAGGAAATGCTTCTGGCCACCCTGAAAAAGTATCTGTCAATACCAACAAATATCGATAACCTCCTTTTCTAGGTAATTCAGAAAAATCGATTTGCCACTGTTGTCCCAGATAATTCCCTTTTCCAGTTGTCCCTACCTGATTCCTGTTTTCAGTCTTAGGGTTATTTTTCAGACATAGTTGACATTGTTTTGTCACTAATTACACTATGGTATATAAATTTCTTCCTATGATCTGTTTGTTTTAATGTTTATACAAGGCATTACTTCCCCAGTGAGTTTTGTTATATTCTTCTTGTATCAACTTCCATAATTGATTATAGGGGAACACTACTCGCCCATCAGGTATTTTTATCCAACCCTTTTCATTTTCCTGTCCTTCCAAGTCTTCAATTAGTTTCATATCTTCTTTAGAGTACCTAGGTTTATTTTGCTCAACTACCAGTTTACCATCAGGAATTAAGGACATCACCTCCATTCTTTCTGTTTCTGCTGCCTGTTTATCCACTTGTCCTTTGCCAACTCCAAGGCTCTAGTCAGGACTATTATTTCTGCCTTTTGTGCTGAGGCGTTAGAAGGTAATGGTTTAGCTTCTATTACCTTTGAAGTTGTAGTTATGGCATATCCTGCTCTTTGTTTACCATCTTTAACAAAGCTGCTGCCATTGGTAAACCAGGAATCTGCACCCTCTAGAGGCTCCTCCTTCAGATCTGGTCGGCTTGAATATACCGTCTCTATAGTGGCCAAGCAGTCGTGAGTCAACAGTTCAGTAGGGGTTTCCTGAAGGAAAGATGCTGGATTCACAACATTAGTGATCACAATTTCCACATCATCCAGTTCTACTAGGATGGTTTGATACTTCAAGAAACATGATGGCGATAGCCAATGTGTACCTTTTTGTTCTAGGACTGCTGATACTGCATGTGATACTAACATGGTGATCTTTTGTCCCAGTGTAAATTTTTGGGCCTCTTGGATGTTTAAGATAACTGCTGCCACTGCTCTCAAGCATCCAGACCAGCGTTTACTTGGTTCATCCAGTTGTTTTGAAAAATAGGCCACTGCTCTTTTATAAGGTCCCAATCTTTAAGCCAAAACCCCCAAGGCAATTCCCTGTTTCTCACAGGAATATAGTGAAAAGTGTTTAGTTATGTCTGAGAGCCCCAGAGCTGGAGATCTCATGAGTTCTGTCTTTAAACATTTAAATGCTTCTTCAGCTTTATCTGATCATTTTAGAAATGCTGGATTTTCTTTTAGCAGCTCATATAAGGGTCTTACTAGAACACCATAATCATGGATCCAGAGTCAACACCATCCTGTCATTCCCAGAAATGTCCAGAGATCTTTAACCGTGGATGGTCGTGGTGTTTGGCAGATTGCTTTCTTCCGAGCTGCTCCAAGTTCTCATTGTCCTCCTGTTATTTCGTATCCTAAATAAGATACTCTAGTTTGAATTAGTTGAGCCTCCAATTTAGATACCTGGTATCCATTTAGCCCTAGAAAGTTTAACAGTTCTACAGTCCATTGTACACATTCTTTCTCAGTTTTGGTAGCAATTAACAGGTCGTCAACATATTGTAGTAAAGTGCCTGTCTGGGTGGGTGCTTTCCAGGATTCTAATTCTTGTGCCAATTGATTTCCGAAAATGGTTGGACTGTTTTTAAATCCCTGAGGTAACACCGTCCAGGTGAGCTGCGTCCTTCTTCCTGTTTCAGGATTTTCCCATTCAAAAGCAAATAAATCTTGACTTTCTTTGGCCAGGGGCAGACAGAAAAATGCATCCTTTAAGTCCAGAATGGTAAACCGCTTCTGATTATTATTCAATTTAATTAATAAGGTATATGGATTAGCTACTACTGGATGAATATCCTCCACAATTTTGTTGATTGCTCTGAGATCTTGAAATAATCTGTAACTTTTCCCATCGTATTTCTTTACTGGCAAGATAGGAGTATTATATTCCAATTCACATTCAATTAATAATCCATATTTTAAAAATTTATCAATGATTTCTTTGATTCCCTTCCGATCCTCCAATTTTAAGGGATATTGTTTTATTCTAACTGGGCAGGCCCCCCTTTTTATTTCTACTTTAATAGGCAAAGCATTTTTTGCCTTACCTGGAATTTCAGATGCCCATACTCCTGGGTATATCTGGTTAAAAACTTCTTCTATTTCAGGAAGGTTCTCATTAATTTTCTGTTGGATTAAAGATAAACTCAGAATTTTAATCAACTGATCATCTTTTACCTTCAATTCCATTTCTCCTTCTTTAAATGTTATTATTGCCTCCAAATGTTCTAATAAGTCTTGTCCCACTAAGGATTTCAGTGAATTTGGCATATATAAGAATTTATGCACACCAATCTGTTTTCCTATCTTATATTTTAAAGGTTTTAGAAAGAATGCTTTTTCTTGACGGCCAGTAGCTCCCACAACCGTTACAGACTCTTTTCCTTTTAATGTTAGATCTTGATTCAGGACCGAATAAGTTGCCCCAGTATCTATAAGAAATTCCACTTCTTTTTCTGTGGTCCCTAGCTTGATTTTAACCAGTGGATCCGCTATGGTAGATTCCCCAGGTCACCGTCAATCTAATTCTAGTTCAGTAGTCAGTTGAGTTTGTTGTTTTCCTTGTGGACATTCCCTTTTCAAGTGTCCAAACCCTTTACAGTTTGCACATTGATCCAGACTAAGAGAAGTCCTTCTATAACACCCCCCTCCCCCCCCAAACAGCACCAACAAATTTACTACTTTAGGTATAGCATTTTCAAGCCCATATTTAATCCAATTTTGATATCTCTTTAGAGATGCATAATCTCCAGCATCATTATAATCCCAGTCTGGAGCTGTAAGGGGGATATGATCTTCAACCCTCCCAGCTATTGCCCCTGCAGTAATTTGAGCATTTACCTGTGTACAAGCAGTTTTTATAACCAATTGTTTTTCTGTCTCTGTTAATGCATCCAATATTATATCTATGTCCTTCCAATCAGGATCCTGACTTTTTACCAGCATCTCAAATTTCTTAACTACCCCTACAGGGTCATTTAGATACTCTTTTGCAATCTGCTTCAAATTATCCAAATCTCCTAAAGAGAAATTTACTTTTATCCTGGTACATCCCTCCGGTCCCATTGCTTCCGTAAGAGGGGCTTGCAGGACAGTCTTAGTTTTACTACGGACATGGGCGGCAACAGGAGTGGAAGAAATTTTTTCTACACTTTGTTCTTGCTCTTCATCTGAATCAGAGGATTCCTCCTGAATAGGAGGTGATCTCTGATCTGGTACCTTTGGAGAAACATAATCCTCCATTCTGTCCCCAACCATGTTATCCTAAACTCTTTTCTTAAGTTTCAAACACATTTCCCCAATATCATAACCTGAACAACATCTTTCCAATCTATTCCCAGCCTGCTTCCTTTCTTTTTCTAAAGCTAAAATTAAAGGATCCGAAGGTGCTATATTAATTCCACATCCTTTCTGCCATTCCGGGTAGTTTCACAGCATGAAAAACATATCTGCATATATTGCTTCATCCCATTTTCCCTGCCGCCTCAAAAACAACATTAATTATAACAATGTATTATAATTCAGAGTTCCATTTTTAGGCCATTTCTCCTGATCCTCCAGAGTATACAATGGCCACCATTGGTTACAATATTTCACCAAAGTTTTCTTATTTAATGAACCCCCAGGAAACCCTCCCAGTTCTTTCCAATGTGCCAAAATATACCCTAAAGGACTCTTTTTCAAGATTTCTCCACTCTGTCAATTTCCCATTACTAATCTCACATTCACACACACACTCACATGGGATCCCACAGACACACTCCACACAGTTACAACACTTGAAACAGAGACAGAGACTAAAATTCTACCAAACAAACCACAATTAATGACACAGTTAAAACAGTCTGTCACCAATACCAAAATCACAAGACCAAAATCATCACTGTAACAAGTCACAAAATAGACACACTCCACACAGTTACAACACTTGAAACAGAGACAACAATTAATGACACAGTTATAACAGCCTGTCACCAATACCAAAATCACAAGACCAAAATCATAACTATAACAAGCCACAACATAAGTCAAATACCAGTAAAATTCAAAACCTTTTCTACAAGACACCCACTGCGTCTTTTAGGACCCAAACCACAAGATGCTCCCTGCTTCTTGTGGGTGTATACCAAACGGACACTAGCAATTGGGTATACGCCTTTACCCATGAGATTTCCTATCTCGATTTACGGAAGGCTTCCAAACCTTGCGTATGCTTTCCAAATCAATTTACCAAACCAAGATGCCCCCTGCATCTTACAGACTATATAAAAGAAAATAATACCTTTTATGAGATGATCCTTGCCTGCTCCCACAGTGATCCAAATGAGTCGAGGGGTCCCTTCGGGAAAAAATTCCAAGAGCCCTAGGGAGCCTCGTCCTCAGCCGATCCTGCAGCCGAGCAGAGAGTGTCCCATCTGGGGTGCCAAATTGATTCAGAGAAATCTCCAGGAACTTGCCAACAAAGTTTTAAGTTGACAAGCAGGTATTCTTTATTGCAATGCCAGGAGACACGAGGGATCACTCCTCCAAGCATGTCTCTCCCAGGCATCAACCAGGTTGTGATTATATTGTCCTTAAACATACATAATCATTAGATTACATACATTACATCATACTTTTTATAGAATGCCTCCTGTATGCATATAAAAATGGGGTAGTGGGCTTTTGGACCCCTGGTGATTATTTCTTCATCACTTTGTTTTAGGATCATTGTCACACCAGCAACCACCAGGTGGTTCTGGCAAAGTTTATCTTAGTAATTTCCTTTTCTCTATAGCTGCTAACAAAGCCTAACGTTCTTGAGGTTACTTATTTACAACCCTATTCTTCAGTCAACCCCATTCTTCAATCCACCCTATTCTTCAGTCAACCCCATTCTTCAATCCACCCTATTCTTCAGTCAACCCCATTCTTCAATCCACCCTATTCTTCAATCAACCCCATTCTTCAATAGCAAAAGAATTTGTAAAGGTAAAAGAAAAGGGGGGGGGCTTGATATAAGAAAAGCTAGTGCCTAGAAAACATAGGGTTTAAAGTACTTTTAGCCTAACTTAGGTCAAAGATAAAGAACAATGTTTGTGTTGTAAATCTGTGGAATTTAGTGGCCCCACTAAACATGAACAAATTATTTCACACCATCCTCCTACTTATCAGTTAGTTTAGAGACAGAGCCTCCCAAACATCTGCTAGCTTGGGATACTCCTTGTTTGCCCATCCTGCAATAAATTTGCAGGAAGGTCACACTGTTCTAAGTCTTTGCCAGCTATCAGAAGAATTGCAGATATGGCTGGTTTCAGCTGGTTTTGTGATTACTGGGGCATCCAACTGTGCCAAAGGTGAAAAGTACACTGTGAGGAAGACTGCTTACTTCATCTTGAAGACCCCTACTCACATGAGAAAGACTGCTTACTTCATCCTCAAGACCCCTGCCCACAATCACTGGAGAGCAGTGCGTAGATGCCAAGAGGAAGAGACTTATGATAATAAGTTCCTGGAGGTAGTTATAGTATTCCCAGCCTATATGCAGGAATTATGAATATGTATATGGTTAATGCAGTAGTGAAAGTATATAAACCTATAACAAATGCTAATCAGTGCTCCTCTGGCTGCAGTCATGTGCCCAGTGCTAATGATTTTGCTTTATTGACTTTGTCCCTCAATAAAACCCTGTTATCTCTATTAGAGGAGTGAACTCGTATTTCACATTTCTAACATAAACCATTCCATGAAAGTTCCTACCAGATACAGTTCTGGGACTAAAACTTCACATCAGCAGGTAAATGTGGAGGATTGGCTTGTCGAAAAAGGTCAAAAGGTCATGCTCCCATCAACGAGCTGAAACAAGACATCTGTGTAGAAGATGGTGCAAACCTCTCACGCCAGATAATGAGGAAATGAAGGACACCGGCAAACAGCAACATACTATGACCAATCACAGCCAAGGCCACTAAGTGATAAGTGCATGAGAAGGAGGATGGTGGGGGGGTGTACGGTGTAGCTGCAAAAATGTAGAAGCTACAAACCAATGATCTTGTAACATGTAAAAGCTGTAAGCCAATGATCTCTCTGTAACCAAACTATAAACATGCAAGCAAGGTATATAAGTATCCATCTGCTTAGCAATAAATGAGACTTGTTGGTCATCATCTGATGAGCTCGTCTCCCGGCGATTCCCACAAATGGTGACCCCGACGCGATCCCTCGAACACCACGGTGGGACGACGTAAGTTCTGCTCGGGTCCTGATCGCAGCCACAGGACGGTCAAAGCGCCAATATCTCAGGATTTTAAGCGCCGGACCCTGGGTGACCGTATAGACGAGCCCGGCCGATACGCGCCGCCGAAACCTGAAGGGGCTTCAACAAGCGCGCTAAGGTATGGAAAGGCAAGCGGCGTATGATTTATTTACTGCCTTCTTACAAAAGCGGCAGGTTAAAGGGATCGACCTGCAGAAAGAGCTGCAGGGACTGTTAGCTTATGGACAGTCTAAGGGATGTTTTGTTAACCCTCACACTGTCCATAAATTAGCAGAAAGGCGAAAATTTGGAGATAAGATTTGGCAAGCTATATATAATACCCTGTTAAAACAAAAGGCTGGGAAGACAGCAGGGATCGGGAAAGCTCCGAAGAACGCAGCCACAGAAGGCAGTGACACTGTGAAACATTTGTTGGTCATTTGGAGAACTATTTTAGAGATGTTAAAGTCAAAGTTAGGCAAATTATGGTGGGTGGTACATAATGAACTTTTACAATATCAGGCAGAAAAGAAAGCTGCCGAGCAGGCACTCACGGCTCAGGCAAAAAACAGAAGTTATGAAATTGACTGGCCTTCCTCCATTCCAATGCCATCTGCTTTTTCACAAGTAATGTTGCCATCTCCACAAAATGCAGATGACACCGGAGCAAGCCCCTCAGTTTCGGAACCAACAGCTCCCCCCACCACTACGACTCTAAAACCAGAAAAGCCCTCTGTTAACCCTCTTTCAAGCAATGAGCCTATCCCTGGGGCAGAAAGTGACCTAGTGGAGGCCATAGCTAAAGAAAGAAGGGAGGCTTGGGCAGCGGTGGCTAAGGACAGCCTTGAAAAGGGGGACGATGAGGTGGCGACCTCGTTGGCATGCCCGGTGACTTTTCAGCAACACCAGGGTGGTTTGATGGCAACTGTTACCCCTTTAGATTGGAAACTGTTATCACAATTACGAGCGACGGCCAGTCAATTTGGAGTCACCAGTGAGCCGGTAAAGCAGGTGTTAGATTATATCTGGACTGCTCATATCTTGCTACCATCCGATTGCAAGAGTATTGCTAAGCTTATATTCTCACAACATCAGCAGTTGCTTTTTAACGCTCATTGGCAAAATCTGGCTCATGGATTCGTAGCTATACAAAGACAACCTGGGGATCCCCTTTACGGGGTAACCCTGGATGAGTTAATGGGTACAGGACCGTTTTTTAGAACCGAGGCACAAGCTTTATTAGGACCTGATAAGTGTAGAGCAGCTATGAATTTAGTACGGCAAGCTATTAACCAAGTTAAGGACCCAGGAGGTGTGCCTTCATATATGGCTATCAAGCAAGGACGAGACGAATCATTTGGGTCCTTTATAGACAGAGCTGCTGCAGCTATTGAGAAAGCAGGCGTCCCAGACTACATGAAGGGAGCCATGTTAAAACAATGTGCTTTACAAAACTGCAACCCCATTACCCGAAATGTTATTCTTACTTTGGGAGCTGATTGGACTATAGAGGAAGCATTAGAAAGAATGGCCTCACAACCAACAGGGCCGCAAGCTATGGTAGTAGATGCCATAAAACAGCTAGCTGAGGGAATTCAGGAACAAGCTAAGGCTTCACAGACTCAGGTGTTAGCCGCTCTTGCACCCCTTCAAGCGTCGGCCGCACTTGGCCAGCGTAACCGCGGCCCTCTACGCTGTTATCGATGTGGAGGAATGGGACATCTCCGCCGAGAATGCACTGTCTCAGGAGTGTGGTGTCAGAAATGCCGAAACAACTCACATAACACCTCTATGTGTCGGCGAGGTTCGGGAAACTGCAACAGGAGCGCGTACACCAACGGCCGCGTGCAGAAACAAGTTGCCGCTGCAGCTCAGATGATTCCACCCCCTTGCAACCCGCAACCAGCGGAAGCCTCGGCTTGGACCTGGCAACCTCTGTAGAAATAACACTTGTAACTTCACAACCTCAAAAAATCCCTACAGAAATTAAGGAAGACAGAGATGAAAACACTCTTTTGACCCAGACCCTATTGACCCCAAGAAAGAGCCTGTGCGTGCTCATCAGGCTGCTGTTGCTGCTCCTGAAGTTCTGACGCCTGTTAATTCTGATGCTGACCTGGATGATCCTTTTGACATGGAGCCAGAAAAGAAGCCTAATTTATATCCCCCAGATCCTCATGATAAATGGACAGCTGTAAAGGGAGAAGTAAGATGGGTGTGGGATGCAGATGTATTGTGTGCTTTCCCTGTGATGTATGTGCTGGATCAAGACCCGCGGTGGGAAGGTCTCGTATTCCCTTATCAGGGGTATTGGGAGGACTGTGGCAGACTGTGGCGGACCGTGGACTTGGGGCCCCATATACAACTCATTTGATACAGTCTGTCTGTGATACTCATGTACTAGAAGTTAGCAAATGTCTATGATTCTATTGATGCTTGGAAACCTTTAGAGATATTGCTGGCCACTTCTTCTGACATAGACTGGCCACCTGTGTCAGAATGAGTGTGCATTTTGATCAGTATAAAAGCCCAAACCTCATGCGATGTGAGGGAGGCAGATCCTCTGCGGGGACGCTCGCTAGGGCTGAGCCTGCCACCTCACACTGCGATGATGCTTGTTGGAGCTGGTTTCCTGATAGTCTTCACAGAGTCCTTATGCCACGTTCTGTACGTGGAACTGTGTAGTGCGAGTAATGATTGTCTGGATTTTGTGTTTCAAATATTGTAGTTGTGTGAAATGTGCTTGTGGGATCCCATATGCATACGTATGTATGTGTGTGTGTGTGTGTGATGAGAGCAGATGGTGTTCTATGTATTTTTTTTTGTTATCGTGTTCATGTAAAAGTTTTTAACAGGTAGTGGTTTAACATTTCAGGCAAGAAAGGGTTAACGCAAAAGTGTGGTTGCTGACAGGTATTTATGGCTGCTGCTGAAGCAGGCAGGCAGCTGTAGCTGCTGCTGAGCAGGCTGCTGTTTGTAGCCCTGCAAAGCAGGGAGAACAACTTTTGAAAAAAAAAAAAAAAAAAAAAAAAAAAAAGAGGGGGGGAGAGAAGAAAGGAAGGTAAAGTTGCAGAGCACAGGTAGACAAATGCAAATCCAGGTGATAGATTGGAAATCTATTCAGAGAGAGGCTCTGTCAAACAATGATTTTGATTGTTTGCAGGCGTTGCAGGAAAAGATTCTCGCCTTTCCTGTTAAGTACCAGATTAACGCTCAAGGTCAGGCAGTAAATGCTGAAATGTCTCCCTTAAATTGAAATTGCTATCTCAGTTAAGGCAAACTGTTATTTCTACAGGCATTCAGTTTGAACCCACTAGGCAGATGTTGTCATATATTTGGGGAATGGATTTGCTGTTATATTAAAAGTATTGTGAAATTAATCCTCACCCCTTCACAGTTGTTGTTATGGAACATGTATTGGCAGAAAACCTGTCAAGAGGCAGTTGCAGTTCAGCAAGGCCAGGGAGATCCCCTGATTGGGGTGCAGTTACAACACCTGATGGGAACTGGACAGTTCTCCACTAAGGAGGCTCAAGTCCAGCTAGGTCCAGAATTGTTAAAAGAATCTATGAGACTAGCCTTGCTACTGGGGAGATCATCATCTGCGTTGAAAGGACTATTCATTGTTCCAGGTGTCATCGATGCTGATTATATGGGTGAAATTACGTTAAATTATTTATGCATCTTTGGTGATGAACAAACTCCAGCGGTTATTAAGCACTTTGTACAAACAGAAGATAAAGCCTTCTTTTAAGGCGTACTATCGAGATCCTAATACAGATTTGTGGCAGGGACCGGCAGAAGTAATATATCTGGACCGTGGTTACGCCTGTGTTTGTGCTCCTGCAGGACCCTTGTGGGTACCATCCAAGTGACTAAGACCAGCTGTTGCAGAAGCTCCAGTGACGGCGTCTCTGAGCTAGTGTATGGACCCTGACTCGCAGGCCCGGGAGGAGCGTTGCTTGCACCGAGCGCTACAGCCACTAATAGAAGAACTTAACTCCTTAGTCAACACAGAGCTTTCATTGAGCACGGTCGCCCTCCTAGATCCGGTCCATGGCCACAGGCATATAGTGGTACAAATGAGATTGCTGATACAACAGGTGCTTCGATAACTCTGTAGTTTTTGTCATCAGTGTGACCCTACAGTAGAATTATATTGTGGTGGTTGTCAGTCTATAAGGCATCTTCGCCAGAGTTAGCTGAAACAAAGACTTTTTGTATATTCTGTCAAATTATCTTTTATGTAACCCGCTTATAGCGCTTCAGACATATTTAGCTGATTTTAGAAGTTTCACTTCACAGAGCTGCATATACGTTTGCTTTACAAGCTGCTTCGCCGTTATAGGTCTCATAATTATAGGGGGTTTGTTACTTTGTTATGCTTTGCAATGTTGTTCTGCTTGTTTACAACGACTCCTGACTCAGTCCTTATTCCTATAAAGAAAAAGGGGGAATTGTGGAGGATTGGCTTGTCGAAAAAGGTCAAAAGGTCATGCTCCCATCAACGAGCTGAAACAAGACATCTGTGTAGAAGATGGTGCAAACCTCTCACGCCAGATAATGAGGAAATGAAGGACACCGGCAAACAGCAACATACTATGACCAATCACAGCCAAGGCCACTAAGTGATAAGTGCATGAGAAGGAGGATGGTGGGGGGGTGTACGGTGTAGCTGCAAAAATGTAGAAGCTACAAACCAATGATCTTGTAACATGTAAAAGCTGTAAGCCAATGATCTCTCTGTAACCAAACTATAAACATGCAAGCAAGGTATATAAGTATCCATCTGCTTAGCAATAAATGAGACTTGTTGGTCATCATCTGATGAGCTCGTCTCCCGGCGATTCCCACAGGTAAAAGCTTTGTATTCCTGCAAAATGTTTGTGTCTGAATCATTTACCTCTGGACTTAAGAGGAAAATGACAATTGTCATGGTTTAAGCCTACTAACAGTAGTTTGGGTGGGATTTTTTTTGTTTGTTTGTTTGGGTGTTTATTGTTGGGTTTTTTTCTTTTTTTGTATGACAAAATGTCTGCAGGAGAAAAATGCAGCAAAGTCTCAGCAGAGAATTATTTTTAAAGGTTATTATTTAAAATAGCATGAAGTACAGCTGCCAGCTAATATTAACTGTAATGCTTTCACTCTAATGCTTCCACATGGGTAGTAATGAATGAGTGTATCTGTGAGCCTGGCACAACAGCTTTTGTTTCATGTTTGTAGCTTAGTCTTGAACTAAGTTTGCTGTACCAACATACTGAGAAAAAAAACGTGAGGAGAGGCAGTTTTAATAAGGCTTTTGTCTGTACTTCTTCTTCACAGAAATTAACCAAAAGCAGTTTGGGGGAAACTTTCTAAAAGTGACTTTTTCAGCTATTGAAATGTTAATACTGTCTACTAGCTCACTGCTGAGTTACTTTGATGCATTTGACCAGTTCTTGGTGGTCAGGAATCTAGAGAGTTTATTCATCTGTCAGAACAGCCCAAATAATTTCTCCCTGCCAGACCAATGAAAAAGTTCTTCCTTCAGGCAGAAAAAGACTAGTACTTGTCATGGTGTCTTATAGAGTAAATTTCTCCCTGCAGCTGAAGGCCCCATGGTCTTATCTTTCTGTGGCAGTTGACCAGCTCTGCTGATTGAAGAGCTGACAGTATCCTAGTTGCCAAGTAAGCTTCTCTAGAGTCCCACTACTGCTTATTAATTCAGCTTAATCATCAAGGCTAATTTATTACAGGTAATGTGAAACTTGAAAATGGAGTTCTAGATTCATAAAAGACCACACATGCTCTAGAAAAGCAATGTTTTAATTACAGATTTCAAAGTGAAATCATTGCTTTGCATGCCTTAGAAACTGTCCTGGGTTTACCAGTAGCCATTTTGCTCCCTATTAGTAACTGGTGCAAGCTCTGTGTTTTGACTTCCAGCCTGGGAAGAGAGCTGATAACACCGATTGTTTTTAATTGTTGTTAAGTAATGTTTATTCCGGCCAAGGACTTTGTGAGTCTCATGCTCTGCCAGGGCCGAGGGGAGGCCGGGAGGAAGCAGAGACAGGACACCTGACCTAAGCTAGCCAAAGAGGTATTCCACACCACAGCACGTCATGCCCAGGGAGGTAACTGGGAGTTACCCAGAAGGGCATGCTCTCTCTTCGGGGGGGGGGGGGGGGGGGGGGTGTGTCGAACTCGTTCGGTGGTGGTATCGTATTCTCTTGTGATTTTCTCTTATCAATATTATCATTGGTGGTAGCAGTAGTGATTTGTGTTATACCTTAGTTACTGGGCTGTTCTTATCTCAACCCGTGGGAGGTATATTCTCTCGATTCTCCTCCCCATCCCTCCGAGAGCTAAGGTTTTTGTCTCATTGTACTTTATTATAATGACTTGTAATACAGTAGAATCATTGATCCTGAAACTAATCGGTCTTATGTTCCCAGTGTGGTCACCACCTTTATACTTTGGGAGGTATATAATAAAGGTGCCTAGCAATTTTACATCTTTTTTCTCCTCGGGTGGTCAACCTGTGAAGGAGACATTCTTTTACCCTCCCAGGCCCCCTCTCAGACCATTTACAGCATCATTTGAGAGTTTTGAAGTTCTTGAATGGCCTTTTAATATTGTTGAGACCTGTTTGCTGATTGTGATGGGGATTACCATGTTGGCACGCATACAGAGTATGTTTTGCCCATGACCATTTCGTCTGACTTCAAGAGTTAAGCAGAGTCAGGTTTGGGCCTTGTCTGGGGTTAAACGACAATATAGGAGGACCAAGAGATTTTCCCTGAGGCTGGACAGCCATGAGTTGCAGGGTGTATGGGATAGTATGGGCAAGTATCTAGGTCAGTGGGCTCCTCCCGTACTTTGGAATTTCACCACCGAACAAGTGCAAAATCCGGAAGAATTAGTAAAACACTTAAATGAGGTGTGTGTTCAGTCTAGCCATACCAGAGATGGACAAATCACGGCAACGTGCTGGGGCTTGGCCTATGCTTACAGGCCCTTGTTCAACACTATCCAGCACCTTCAAAAGGAAAAAATGCCCCTGCATCTGAGGGCAAAGCAACAGTCAGCGCAGCTACTCCAGATCCAAGCACAGCAGCTACACCACCCCCAGCGACAAGTACAGTCGCTACCCAAACTTTGGCTGCAACAGACAGCACGGCTACCCCAGCTCCAAGCACAGCAGCTACACCACCCCCAGCGACAAGTACAATTGCTACTCAAACCACAGTGATAATAACTGCAGCTAAATCAGAGGACCAGTTTGTACCAATATCGGTTGCCCCTGTACGCAAGAGAGAAAGCAAAAAGGAGGCAAGAAGGGTGAAGCAAGATGAAGAAACAATGTACTCACCACCTGGTCCAGTATCTGAGGAGGAGTCATCATCACATGACGAAGAAGAAGAAGAGGTGACTTCTCGACCTCGGACCTCAACCGAGCTACGGAATATGCGAAAAGATTTTACCCGTCAACCAGGGGAGCACATCATCACCTGGTTGCTCCGATGCTGGGACAATGGGGCTGATGGTCACGAGCTAGAAGGTAGGGAAGCCAAGCAGCTGGGATCACTTGCTAGAGAAGGGGGAATTGACAAAGCAATTGCAAGAGAGAAAAAGTCCCTCAGTCTTTGGAGGCGGCTCTTGGCAGCTGTGAAAGAAAGGTTTCCATACAAGGACGATGTTATGAGTCGTTCGGCCAAGTGGACTACTTTAGACAAAGGCATCCAGTCTCTGAGGGAATCAGCCATCTTAGAGATGATCACATCAAGCCAAATAATGGGGATATACCCATAGACCCAGATTATGTACATGACCCATGTGGCGAAAACTAACACGGAATGCACTGTCATCATATGCCCATTCATTGGCAACAGTAACCTGGAATGACATAGTACCACTAACAGTAGATGAAATGATTCATAAACTCTGAGAGTTCAAAGACAACCTCACCCCTTCCATCATCTCAGCTGTGGAAAAAGTGTCCCAGGATCTCAAACAATTGAGGGACGATCTATCTGATTTATCCAGCTCCTCACGTGTACCAACACACGTCTCAGCTATTAACAAAAGGCGTCCTATTCTTCGAGAGAGAAGATACAGGAGGTATACGCCATGGGCCACCCTATGGTTTTATCTGCGGGATCACGGAGAAGACATGACAAAGTGGGATGGAAAACCTACTTCAGCTTTGGAGGAACGGGTGAGCGAATTGAAGAGGGGAGCAAGGCCCAAGACTCATCATCCCATGAGAGCTGCGGCTTCAGTCTCTGGTGAGCAGGCCCCCAGATGGAGTGGAAGAGCTGACTTTACTCCAGCTCCTGTGATAACGAAGAATAATCCCTTTCAATATGACCTAAGTGTTTAAAGTTGTGATAACTATTAGAGGGGCCCTGCCCCTTCTGTTGTGGGATTGCTGAAAGTTGAAGAACAACAAGTGCCAATAGCAACCACAACAGTGCACCGGCGGCAATATTGCACCAACTGAGACTCCCTGATTCCTATCCATCAGCTTGTTAGAAAAGAGCAAAATTTTGTATTGTATAAAATAGTAGAAATGATCATGTTTAAGAAATTTATAATTCAATAGTGAGATTTTATATATATATATATTAGAAAACGTTATAACTTTGTAGTTTTGTATCATGGCCGTTTTGTAATCTGTGTTGTAATGTAATTACAAAATGCCGCCAATCCCTAAATCGTCTCCTTTAGATTATATTTTAAGCCATTGGAAGGAGGGTGGATTTGGGCAGAGTATGCGGAAAAGCAAACTAATTGATTATTGTAATGTATGGTGGACACAATATGAATTAGAAAATCAAGAAAAATGGCCTGAGAATGGAACCTTACAGTATAATACTATCTTGCAGTTGATGTTGTATTATAAAAGAGAAGGAAAATGGGATGAAGTACCATATGTGGATCTTTACTTTAAGAAACAATGATAAGTGACAGAAAGCTTGCGGAATAATGGTCGTTAAGGCAAGCAATGCTGAAGAATGCAAGGGGTGTGCTGGAGAAAAGGAATGTGTGAGATGCCTTGCCTTAGGGAATATTCGGAAACATCAAAAGGATGAGGAGGATCTTGATTTGTTAATAGCTCCACTAGTGATAGATGAGGAAAGGGGGGAGCAGGGGGAAAGCGATAGTGATCTTGAGAGTGAGAAAGAGTGTGAGAATAGGGGAGGTAGAAAAATAAATTCCCCTGTCACCCCAGTCTCACACAGAAGTCGCCGGAGGGGAGGGCGAGAAGGAGAAACACAGCCTCAAGCAGCTAGTGCAGTGCTTGCTCCTTTAAGACAGGGAGTCGGAGTTGAAGGACCAGTGTATGTTAAAATACCTTTCTCTCCTGGGGATTTGGTTATATGGAAACAATCAGCAGGAACATATAGAGAAAATCCTGATAAAGTAACTCGAGTGATAAAGATGATTATGAAAACTCAAAACCCAGACTGGGATGATATACAAGTGCTTTTAGATACCCTTATGGACTCAACAGAAAAGGAAATGGTGGTGAGAAGTGCTCGGGAGAGTGTCCGGGAAGATATAAGGCAGGGAATAGTTGAGGGAAACATAGATCAAAACTTCCTGATGGAAGATCCAATATGGGATTATAACACACGAGAAGGAATGAGAAATTTACGGAGATACCAGAACTGGGTAGTTTTTGGAGTACAACATGCTATACCCAAAACAATAAACTGGTCAAAATTGTACAATATTAGACAAGAAAAGGCGGAATCACCATCTGCCTTTTTAGAAAGACTTAAAGAGACAGCAAAGAAATATACGGACTTAGATGTGGAAACAGAACAGGCTAAAGCACAATTAGCCTTGATTTTCCTGGGGCAGTCTCAAGATGATATTAGAAAGAAACTGCAAAAACTAGAAGGGGCAGAGTTGCGAGACCTGGATAGGCTGTTAGAGGTAGCTTGGAAGGTGTACAATAATCGAAAAAAAGAAAGCTCTCGGAGACAACAACAAAATCTACTGACAGTAATACAGGTAAAAGAACAAGAATTTTCTAACCCCAGGGGAAGAGGACGAGGAAGTATGCGAGGACGGGGATGAGGCAGAGAATTCTATAATCCAAAAATAGGAATGAGCACAGAAAAAATAGGATATAATCAATGTGCACTTTGCAAGCAGGAAGGACATTGGAAAAATGAATGTCCATCCGGGGGGGGCAGTTCATGTCAACAAGAAATCCTTTTGCAGGATCCGACATGGCTAAAACAATGGTGTTGGGGGAATTTGTTAATCAAAGCTGACTAAGCCGAGTAAAAAATAAAGAACCCCTTGTAAAGATCCAACTAGGAGAAGAAGAAGTAAAATTTTTAATAGATACAGGGACCACTTATTCAGTTTTAAATGATTTACATGGAAAAGTAGGGAAGAAAGCTACGACAATTATAGGAGCCACAGGGAAAGAAGAAATACGACCATTCTTGCAACCCCTAAATTTACGATTTCAAGGAAAAGAATTGACACATGAATTTTTATATGTGCCTGAATGTCCCATTCCTCTATTAGGACGGGACTTATTAAGTAAATTGGATGCTACAATTGTTTTTGAAAACGGCGAATTGATAATGCAAATCCCGGAATCCAAAACAGGACGAATTTTAGTTCTCAAAGACAAACCTATTTCACAAATTCTAAAAGAAGTGGAACAGTCTGTAATACCAACAGTTTGGGAAACAGAAATCCCAGGAAAATCAAAAACAGCTCAGCCGATCAGAGTAGAACTAAAAGACAGGGTTAAACCAATAAGGGTTAAACAATATCCATTGAAGCTGGAAGCAAGATATGGAATTATAAAAACAATTGAAAATTTTTTAAAATACAAAATTTTAGAAGAATGTGAATCAGAATATAACACGCCAATTTTCCCAATAAAGAAACCAAACGGCGAGTACAGACTAGTACAAGATTTGAGGGTGATAAATGAAATAACAAAAGATATCCACCCGGTGGTGGCAAACCCATATACATTGCTAACATCTGTGAAGGAAAAATATAAATGGTTTACAGTAATTGATTTAAAAAATGCCTTCTTCTGCATTCCCCTTGACAAAAGTAGCAGGAAACTGTTTGCATTTGAATAGGAAAATCCACAAAATGGACGGAAAACACAATTGACATGGACCAAACTTCCGCAAGGATTCAAAAACAGTCCGACCCTATTTGGAAACCAACTGGCCAAAGAATTGGAAACATGGACCACCCAAAGAAAAATACAAGTACCGAGATCACAATACCTGTTGTTACAATATGTAGATGCCATTTTTATTACAACAGAACAAAGATCCCTGTGCATAAAGGTGACAATTGAAATTCTGAATCAGCTAGGCTTGAATGGTTATAAAGTCTCAAAAGAAAAGGCACAAATTGCATGCATGACTGTTATATCTGGGATGTGAAATTTCACAAGGACAGCTAAAGCTGGGAATAAATCACATAGAGGCAATTTGTGCTATCCTAGAACCACGGAACTTGCATGAGCTGAGAATATTTTTGGACATGGCAGGGTGGTGCAGACTATGGATAATGGACTACGGACTAATTGCCAAACCCCTGTATGAGGCCCAAAATCACATGCCTTTGTCTGGGACAAACAACAGAGAGAAGCCTTTCAGAAATTAAAAGAAGCACTGACAAAAGCACCAGCATTGGGGATCCCAGATTTGACAAAAGATTTCCAATTATTTATCCATGAGAGACAGAGATTGGCATTGGGGGTGTTAACTCAGAAACTTGGCAACTGGAAAAGACCAGTGGGATATTTCTCAAAACAACTAGATCCAGTGAGTGCAGGATGGCCCTTATGCTTGCGAGCAGTAGCAGCAACTGTCATTTTGATTCAGGAAGCTAGAAAACTAACTTTGGGAAAACACATTGATGTATTTGTGCCACATATGGTAACCACTGTTCTGGAACAAAAAGGGGGACATTGGTTGTCCCCTAGCCGGATGATGAAATATCAGGCAATCCTAATGGAACAGGATGATATAAGCTTGAGAACTACTAACCTGTTAAACCCAGCAGCTTTTCTAGGAACAGACCTAGAAGAAGGAACTCTTGAACATGACTGCATGGAAGTCATCGAACATACATATGCAACCAGAACAGACTTGAAGGATACACCTCTGGAACAACCAGACTGGGAACTCTTTACAGATGGAAGCAGTTTTGTGGAAAACGGGACACGATACGCAGGATATGCTGTGACAACGCAACAAAAGATAGTCGAAGCCAAAGCACTACCTCCTGGAACATCAGCCCAACGGGCAGAATTGATAGCTCTTACAAGAGCATTGGAACTGAGCAACGACAAAAAGGTAAATATATGGACAGACTCAAAATATGCATTTGGTGTGATACACATTCATGGAGCTTTATGGAAAAAACGGGGACTTTTATCTTCACAAGGAACTAACATAAAATATCAGAAGGAAATTTTAGAATTAATAATTGCTGTGCAAAAACCTAAACAAGTAGCCATCATGCATTGCAAAGCACATCAAAGAGAAACTTCAAAGATATCTGAAGGAAATACATTAGCAGATCGGACAGCCCGCCAAGTAGCCCGGAAGGTATGGAACATGATGGCTTTGATACCGTTGAAGGTAAGCCCACTCCATACCTATCTTCCACAAAACCCAAGTTATTCAACAAAAGATGAGAAATTAGCAGGACTCTTAAAGGCCCAAAGGAACTCTGAAGGGTGGTATGTAACAACAAGACAAGTGATAGTACCACCAGCAATAATGAGAAAAATTCTACAAACTGAACATCAGAAATATCATTGGGGTGCAGAAGCATTGGTAACTTATTTAAAATGAGAAATAATTTCCACACAGATGTTAACTATGGCAAAATCGGTGAGATCAAAATGTGAAACTTGTTTGAAAAACAATCCGGTAGTAAATAAACAAATTAAAATGGGAAAAATTAGAATAGGAATGGAACCAGGAGATTATTGGCAGGTTGATTTTGCGGAACTACCAAAAGTTCAAGGGTACAAATATCTGTTAGTAGGAGTTGACACTTTTTCTGAATGGCCAGAGGCCTTTCCCTGTCACACCAATCAGGCAAAAGAAGTGGTGAAATGGTTGCTTAGAGAAATCATCCCACGATTTGGAGTTCCTTTAGGAATAACATCAGATAGAGGTCCACATTTTATTGCAACCACAGTGCAAGAAGTTAGTAAACTATTAGGAATACCATGGAACTTACACACTCCTTGGAGGCCCCAATCTAGCGGACAGGTAGAAAAGATGAACCAAACAATAAAAAGACAAATCAGTAAAATATGTCAGGAGGCCAAAATAAAATGGCCACAAGCATTGCCTATAGCTCTGCTACGAATTAAAATAAAACCCAGAAGCAAAATGTCAGTAAGCCCCTATGAAATCCTCTATGGAAAACCATACGAGGCACCGGAACCCAACCCTAATACCCATATTAAAGGGAATCAGGATGTTTATAATTATGTGCTATCTCTTGGTAGAACTTTAACTCAACTACGAAGCACTTTGGTGTGGAACAGGCCACTATCTCTGGAAAATCCAGCACATGACATCCAACCAGAAGACCAAGTATACATCCGGAACTGGAACGAAGAACCATTAAAAGAATGGTGGGACGGACCGTATCAAATACTACTAACTACATTCACAGCAGTAAAGGTAGAAGGAATAGATTCTTGGATACATTATACACGAATAAAGGTTCCAAAGATTTGGGAAACACAGGTACTAGGCCCTACGAAATTAAAACTGAAATGTAAATAAGATATCTGGATTCTATTACAAAACTTTTATTGTCATTTGGTCATTAACAGAGCTGACAACTGTTCCTATCCTAGCAATCCCTCAGAAAGATGTTTTAAAACGACTTAAGACAAGATGCCATTCTGACTTGCAAGTTCACAGAAACCATTCCAATAGGACCAACACCAACAAGGGTAGTTTGGAAGAAGATAAATGGTCCTATAGGACTGGACATACAATTGGCCATGGTGAAACTGAGATTACAAGGAAAAGGACTAAAAGATCAGTAAATTTAACACAAATAATCCAATCATATCGTCGAAATCCTGAGGAAAATTTAATGATAGGTCTGATTGAAGATTTTGCAAAAATGAAAAACACAAGTAGAATAACAGCGTACTTACCAATACCCAAAGCGGCAGGAGAACCAATTGAATGGGGAATAATAACATTCTCTCTTTCAGAAATTAACGGAACAATCGCTTGTCAGGAAAAGGAAGTAACGAAAAATATAACAGTGACGGAATATCGAGAAGAAGGTGTTTTTGGAGATCCTGCAGTCCTGATACTAAAGCCAGTCTGTGAAAGATACCAAAATGCTCAATTTACCTCTATAAGAGGTGAATGGGGAAAGTTTATCTATAAAAAAGAGATTAAGATAAACAAACAAGAAAAGGTATGGGAATGTGAAAAAAATAAATAGTCTAAAACAGAACTGGAACACAATTTGATCAATGAGCATTTTGCAAAAATTCCAATATATTGGAAACACCTCCTGGTGTCTTAGATGGACAGGAAAATAAAACGTAACAGAAAACATAGACATCGATAATTTACTGTCCATAAATAGGGTCAGTCGAGATGTCATTAAAAACGTTCCTTGGTGGAATTATATCAAAATCTTAGATTGTAACACTGACCCAGAAGAGATTACAATGCCTCCAGTCAAGATTGCTTTAATGGCAGGATGCACGTGCCGAGGACTGAAAATTGGAGAAAAGGTAATACATGTCCCCGTTGACAATATAGATTGCAAATATTCAACAGTACGTAGTATGGGACATTTTATTTGGACAACAAGTGACGGAACCTGGACTACCCACCTATCCATGGAAGGTCCAGCTAAAGAAATCACTTTAGGACTACTGACTCTTTGTCCAATTTGGAAAAGATTACCATTCAAAGCCAAATTAGAAACCCTGCAAATTCGAATAAAAAGAGATAAATAATAATGACAGTGATGATGAAGACATTTGGCAGGAGCCATCAACAGGAGTTAAAATAGGATGGGCTTTTGAAACTCTATTTGCCCAAGTGGCAGCATGTCGTGAAAGGAAGACTTGGATGACTCAATATGAGTTAACAGCAAGCTTCGTTTATTGGGCTTCTACCTTCGGTTAATATAACAGTGAATATGCAAATACTAGGCACTTGATTGGTTCTGGCACAAATAAGGCATTGTGTAAGCTCTATATTTTTGCAGCTACACCGTGCACCCCCCCACCATCCTCCTTCTCATGCACTTATCGCTTAGTGTCCTTGGCTGTGATTGGTCATAGTATGTTGCTGTTTGCCGGTGTCCTTCATTTCCTCATTATCTGGTGTGAGAGGTTTGCACCATGTTCTACACAGATGTCTTGTTTCAGCTCGTTGATGGGAACGTGACCTTTTGACCTTTTTCGACAAGCCAATCCTCCACAGCAGCATATCAAAACAGAGAAATGATTGACAACCTGTTTGGCCAAACAAAAAGATTAGCCAGAATAACAAAGAAAGGATTCAGAGATTTAAATTTACAATTACAGGCAACAACCAAAATGACCTTGCAGAACAGAATGGCATTAGACATGTTATTACTTAAGGA
Organism: Lathamus discolor; assembly: GCF_037157495.1. Taxonomy (NCBI): domain Eukaryota; kingdom Metazoa; phylum Chordata; class Aves; order Psittaciformes; family Psittacidae; genus Lathamus; species Lathamus discolor. The sequence goes on from NC_088908.1 coordinate 25,987,376, forward strand.
ACATGGCGTTTGTGGATATTTAAAAGACAGAGTGGATCACTGCTGTATTCACATTCCCAATGTGACTGCAGATACAGAACACGACATTTCCCAACTGTACAATATTAAACAAGAAATAGAAAAAAAAAAAGAATACATTGAACAAAATTGGATTGGTGTCGCAAAGAGCTGGGAGACACGAGCATAACTTGCTTTAGAAGTCTCGTTTATTGCTAAGCAGCTGGATGCTTATATACCTTGCTTGCATGTTTATAGTTTGGTTACAGAGAGATTATTGGCTTATAGCTTTTGCATGTTACAAGATCATTGGTTTATAGCTTTTACAGGTTACAAGATTATTGGTTAAAGATACAGTAAAGGAATTCAGCAAAACAAGGCACAAAATAGAATCAGGGACAAGGAGTCTGGTCAGTAAGATAAACATTAAGCAACTTGAAGGTCACAAACTTAATTATCGTTCTGCTTCTGCCACGGTTTATCTCCAGGGCACGCTCATCTTGCTCCCTTGTACTTTTCCATCTGAGATTTGCACCAGCTGCAGCGTATCACCATCTGCATGGCCTCTGCCATGCAGCCAGTCCTTTGCAAAGCTCTCCACAGATCGGGGTACTTTTTGATGATTTAGGCCTTCACCTCACGGGATGGGTTCGTTCCCTCATGCAGACTATAATCACAATACTGATCGTGTTTCTGATGATCTATCTAATATATCTCTGCATTCGAAAGGAAATAGCCCGAAACAGTGCATGGACTCATCGAATTATAGGAGCAGTAACAACAGCCCACTCAAAATATCTGACACCTCCTCCTGCTTATCAGGAAACAGCAACCTAAGAGAATGAAAATACTTACTTAAATAAGTGAAGTATTTTCAAAGGGGGAAAATGTTGGAAAAGAGCAAAATTTTGTATTGTATAAAATAGTAGAAACGATCATGTTTAAGAAATTTATAAATCAATAGTGAGATTTTATATATATATATATATATTAGAAAACGTTATAACTTTGTAGTTTTGTATCATGGCCGTCTTGTAATCTGTGTTGTAATGATAGTCCATAACCATATATGGTAAAGGGAGAATAGGTGGATTTAGAAAGGTATGTACTGGAGACTATACCTGTGAGAAACTATAGTCTAGGGTATTGTTTATTAAGATTTATGTTAAGCCCAATATAAAGGTTAGGCAAACAGCCACCAGACACAGCATACACAAGATAAGATAACCACAATCGCTTACACCAACTAAACCAGAGACTGCTTATGCAAACATAAGATAACTGCAAGATGTTCCAGGAACAGGCAGAGATAAGACGAACAACTCCATATAAGGACATAGGAGTAGAGGGGTCAACAATGGGACAAAAGAGGAAGACTTCTTACTTCGGCCTCAACGACCATCAGGGGGCAGAAAATGACCCCCTAACAACAGCTGAAGCATGCGCAGAGTACCTCCACTACTTCATGAACACGGAAGTAAAGATGTATAAAAAGGGACTGTTTGAACTGCTCAGTACGGCAGTTGGCGGAGCGCAGACTCCCCTGTCATCCAGCGCTGTCTTTGCTCATATTCTACTTGCTATAATTAATAAAATTTTAATTGGATTATGATCCGTTGTGGTCTCAATTTATAACAATTTTCTGGTGCCGTGACTCGGATAAGGAACGGTGGGCTTTGGTCCTCCAGGGAGGCGCCCCGCGACATTTCGCGGCCCCGCGACCAACAGCTTACCTCATCCTTACCGACGAACTTAAATTCTAGAATAATGAGCAAAGGAGAAACCGGTAAAATCCCATAAAATTCTGTGCACGGGAGTCCGGATGAAGACGCAGGACGCGTAAGTATATTGCGAAATTATTCGCAGAGCGAAATTGTTCGCGGCGAAATTGTTTGCGGGTTTGCAGTTCGGGCGGGATTGGGTTTCCTGGAATATAACGAATGAGAGGTTCGATATACTGAACCAAGCGAGTGTGGACCCTTAAGTACTGCGTTTCCCATCTCCCGCGAGGGACTGGGCCAGGAACAAGGGGGAGCGAGTGAGTGTATATTTGTGGATATTCCAGAAGATGGGGGCGAAGGGCAGCAAGCCTTCGACTCCCATGGGAAGGGTACCCATTGTACCTAAGAATACCCCTCTGGCATATATCTTAGACAATTGGAGATATTTCCCTGGAACCCTAAGGAAAGATAAGCAAAAAAAAAAAAAAAAAAAGATAGAATATTGTACTAAGATATGGGGAGGGAAGAAGATTTTTAAAAATGTTTTTTGGCCAGTCTATGGGTCAGAAGAAGATTGGGTGAGACAGCAATTAAACCTCTGGGTTAATAATAAAAAAACCCTTAACCCTGAGGAGAGTCAATATGCGGAAGTGTGGCTAAAAAGACTGGGAGCTAGACTTTACCCGCTGAATGAGATAAAAACTAAACAAAAGAAAAAGAAGGTATAATATGAAGCGGGGACAGATACTAAATATGTATAGGCGTAAGGGAATAAATGTAAAGGAAAAACGACCCTGGGTGTGCATACTTTGGAGGAACGATCCCCATGCACCTCAGCGCTGAATAAAGCATACCTACTTTACAACTTTAACGAGTTGTGGAGTCAATCCGCGTATCAATTTGGCGAGCCAGCCAGGAGGCCTCTGTTCGGCTGCAGGATCGGGTGAGGAGCGGATATCCTAAGCCCCACCCCCAGGCCGCTTGCCTGGGGGAGCTCTGCTTCTCATCTGCTCACTGCGGGGACAGACAGCGACCTGCGCCGGCTGCGGAGAGGCGGTATGCTTTGTGGAGAAAAACCACAAAATCCTGGCGGACTTCCGGGAAGTTAGAATGGAAAACTGAGAAAGGGTTTATAAAAGGTATCAAAGAAAATTTGAGAAGATATGGTTACAAAGGAAAAAAAAATAAAATGGGAATACAACAATTAATGTCTCTCTTTTTGGGACAATCAACGGGGGATATCAGGAAAACCTTCGTAACCTGACATATGAGTGCATAATAAGTTTTGAACAGTGGAACCTGCTGTGGATACTAGGGCTGTGTAAATTTTGCTGGAACTGAAACTATGTTCTAATGACAGGGGAGTTGATCTGCAGAACCCAGAGATACTATCTTACTGAATCCCCTGAGAATATCATAAAACTTGTGTGTAGGTGCTCTCATATTTTAAGTGCATTTGCAGAGCACTGGGAAAGAGAAGCTATAGAGATTTGTAAGAGATTGTTTGAAATGGGAGCCGGTCAAAACAAGGGAATTCTGAAGAAAAGCCCATTGGGTTACATTTTGGCACATTGGAAAGAACTGGGAGGTCCTTCTGGGGGCTCGGTAAACAAGAAAACATTGGTAAAATATTGTAATCAATGGTGGCCTTTATAAACTTTGGAAAATCAGGAAAAATGGCCTAAAAATGGAACTCTGAATTCTAATGCATTTTTTTTTTACAATTTATGTTGGTTTTGAGGTGGCCAAGAAAATGCAATGAAGTAATGCATGCAGATATGTTTCACTTTAAGAAAGCACCTGGTGTGGCAGACAGAATGTGAAATTAATATAACTCTGCCAGATCCCTAATTTTGGTTTTGGAAAAGGACAAGGAAAAACAGAAAGCTAAGCTGGAGAGATGTTGTTCAGCCTGTGATATTGGGACAGTCATCAAGAAAATTATATATCACAGGTACCTCCGAGAGGAGCACCCTCTGCCTCTGTCCTATCAGGTATTGATAAGGAGGAGGAAATTGCTGTCACTGGCAACAAGCAGCACATTCACATTCAGGGTTAAGAAGGGGTTAAACCAGAAGTGCTGTTGCAGAGGCAGGCATCTGTAACCCCTGCAGAGCAGGGTGAGCACCTGTGAAAAATAATAAATAAATAAATAAAAAAGGGAAAACCGAAGGGGAAAGGAGGGAAGCTCCCGCAGTTCCTGTGTTTGAGCATGGAATGGGTGCTGGGGCAGGCAGACAGACATGTTGACAGACGGGATTGAACGGTTGATGAATAAATGTGGATGGGAGTGAAGGAGGAAGCATGGAGAGTGTATAGGAATTGGAAATAGGTAGAAAAGAAAAAGCTGGGTCGTGCTACAGCCACGGCTGCGCTGGTTGCTTTGAAACTGGTGGAGGACGAATGTCGGACAGAAGTGGGGGAGTGACCTCCTCTTCTGTGGAACCGGATCGGTGTGAGTGCTATGAGGAGTTTGGACGCTGGGAGTGAGACTACCCTAGTGGGAGTGCCATGGGGTGGCTCAGGTGACTGAATTGGAACTAGGCTGACGGGGACCAGGGGAATCTTCCCTAGCAGATCCACTGGTTATAATGGAGCTAGGGGACAAAAAAGGGGAAATGGAATGTTTGGTTGATACGGGTGCAACGTATTCAGTTTTAAACAAAGCTTTAATGCCTTTGGGGACGATTATATGATGATAAAAGGGGCGACTGGCCAAGGTGAAAAGGCTTATTTTTGTAAACTACTAAAATATCAATTGGGAAAACAATGGGGCATCCATAAGTTTTTGTATATGCCTAACTCCGCAAAAGCTCTTTTGGGGAGAGATTTGTTAGAACACTTGGGAGCAACCATTACTTTCAAAGGAGGTGAGATCACTTTAAAAGTAAAGGACCAACAGTATATAGAGATGTTAAAAGCTTAATTTTGATCACTAATCATGTCGAGGGAAAAGTCAGATTGAAGATATACTGGATCAGATATTCCCAGGGGTACGGGCTACAAACATACCTGGAAGAGCTCTTAAAAGAATACCAGGTACAAACGGGAAACGTGCTGTTACAGTATGTAGATGATCTGCTCATAGCAGGGAATAATAAGGAGGATGTAAGAAAAGAAAGCATTCGACTTCTAAATTTTCTTGCACAAAAGGGCCTACGGGTATCACAAGAAAAGTTACAATTTGTGGAGGAAAAAGTGAAATATTTGGGACATTATTTGTTTAATGGCCAGAAAATATTGGAGCCAGTCGCATTAAAGGCCCAGTGATGAGACCCCACTGGAAAGTAATCAGTACTCCAGGTGACACCAAGATAAACCTGAAAAGATAACGTAATGATAGAGACTTTATTTGATTATTTTGCCACATTACCTTTTGGTATAAAGTGTGTATTGCTGTTTATATTTGCTATAATAATTTCTTTTTCTATCTATTATATATGGAAACGTACAAACTCTGTTAAAGGAAATTGCTAAACTTATGCAACCACACAATAGTGAATATAAGAAGATATGCTGATGTAAATAATGTATGTACTCTAGATATACGAATTAGGTGTAATAATTTGAATTGCAATTTTTATCCATTTGCTTGTTTTAGGTGTAAGGTATGTCAGGATAAATGGTGGACACACTGTGAATGTGGATGCCCTCCAATAGGAGTTTGCACACAGTGTTGGAAAATCCAAAGAACTCTCACTGAGTGGAAATTAGAACAATTAGAGTCTGAACAAGAAAAAAAATTAAACGGAATCCCATGAGTGGTGGGAAATTTTTGCCAAAGGAATAAACCCTCAATATTATTGTTACCACTCCAATGAACCAGTCCCCTTTATAGCCGAAATTTTGATTATAAAGTGTAGAAGGGAAGTACTAACTGTATCTTGCTTTGCCCCATTAGTTAAGGCTGCAAAGTGGGAAGCCTATGTAAACAGGCAGAAAGCCCGAAACAGCTGTTCTCCTGAAGAATTCCCTTGCTGCCGAGAAGATGGTACACCCCGTGGCTCAAAGCAACCGAGTCGACGGGCGAGGCAGAGGAGGAATAAACTGTGGAGAAAAGAACCAGAACAATGGGATGCAAAAACAGCAATGGCCGAACTTCCCCAGGACTGGTAAAAATATACTTAAATTGGCAAAATTGACAGACACCCTTTTTCCTGGTATACCGTTAGTTTTGTTATTGATAATAACCCAAGCAAATGGAAACCCGCATGAACCATTAAAGTGGGAATTAATATCCTGAGAAACATCCAAAGTGATAACCACTTTCACTGGGATGGGACAACCTGAATTCCCTGTACAACCTTAATGTAGAACTCCGGAAAAGGTTAGATCAACGTAAGAAAGATCGTGAGGCGGGCAGGTCATGGTATGAAAACTGGTTTAATATTTCACCTTGGCTAACCACTTTGTTGTCTGCTTTAGCAGGGCCGCTTATTATATTGATTTTGGGACTTATATTTGGGCCTTGTATATTACGCTATATTTTACACTTTATTAGAGAATGGTTTGACATAGCTAAACTGCTTATTTTAACTACGAGATCTGGGGCAAAATATAAGAGTGTATCTATTAATGAGGATGAAGATTATTGTGAATGCGTTATGCCACGTGAAAGTTATGCCTATTGTAATTGTGAGGTATTACCTTGTGAATGTTATGGTAAATGTTGGGATTGTTGAAAAAGGTTTGCTTGCAGTACCGAGAATGAAAGCAGCGTCTAATAAACAATAATAGGATAAAAGAAAAAGGGGGCAAAGATAAGATAACCACAATCGCTTACACCAACTAAACCAGAGACTGCTTATGCAAACATAAGATAACTGCAAGATGTTCCAGGAACTGGCAGAGATAAGACGAACAACTCCATATAAGGACATAGGAGTAGAGGGGTCAACAATGGGACAAAAGAGGAAGACTTCTTACTTCGGCCTCAACGACCATCAGGAGGCAGAAAACGACCCCCTAACAACAGCTGAAGCATGCGCAGAGTACCTCCACTGCTTCATGAACACGGAAGTAAAGATGTATAAAAAGGGACTGTTTGAACTGCTCAGTACGGCAGTTGGCGGAGCGCAGACTCCCCTGTCGTCCAGCGCTGTCTTTGCTCATATTCTACTTGCTATAATTAATAACATTTTAATTGGATTATGATCTGTTGTGGTCTCAATTTATAACAATACCCAAGTAGAACCTATGCATAAGGTAGCCAAAAGAGCATACCAGAAGCAGTCAAAGGAAGATAAGAAAATGCTAGCGTCCACACAAGGATTGGAATATACTCAAGTAGGGGAAAGGTGAAGAGGACAACCTGAGGAAGACTTCTTACTTCATCTGAGGAAGACTCTTACTTCATTGGAACGACCACCAGATGACCACCAGAGGGGGCTGCGCAAGCGCAGAAGAGGCTGATGTCGTAATAGACTGATGTAGTAATCCTTAATGCATATGTATTAGTTAAATGTTGTAATCCATGTTGAATATGTATTAACTGTGAAACTTTTAGGATATAAATTGCGGATGCGATGTGACGAGGTCGGAACCAGATTTGGGTGCTTACCTCTGGTTTCCCAGCGCTGCAATAAAGCACCTCATATAACCATTCCGGTGGTTATGTGTTTGTTCCTATGCTAAGAAGCTGATTCGTAGACTGGAGAGTCAGGGAGTGATCAGCAGGACCCTCTCACCCTTTAATAGCCCCATATGGCCAGTGCGAAAGTCTAACGGAGAGTGGAGACTAACAGTAGACTAATGTAGCCTGAATGAAGTCACACCGCCATTGAGTGCTGCCGTACCGGATATGCTAGAACTTCAGTATGAATTAGAGCCAAAGGCAGCCAAGTGGTATGCCACGACTGATATTGCCAATGCATTTTTCTCAATTCCTTTGGCAGCAGAGTGCAGGCCACAGTTTGCTTTTACTTGGAGGGGTGTCCATTTCACTTGGAACCGACTGCCCCAGGGGTGGAAACACAGCCCTACCATTTGCCATGGATTGATCCAGACTTCACTGGATCAACCCGTGGGAGTTACATTCTCTCGATTCTCCTCCCCATCCCTCTAGGAGCAAGGAGGGACGGGGGGGGGGGGGGGGGGGCGGGGGTGTGAGTGAACGAGTTTTTGTGGTTGGGTTTAAACCACGATAAAAACAGACTGTAAAAACTGAAACATCTTCTGAAAGGCCACATAGATTAACAAATACACATCTAATCTGAACATTTAGAAGATAAAACAGGGAAGTCATATGACACCACAAACTTAACAGCTATGAAGAAGTGAATCCTCACCTTAGTCATTTGAAATGTGGTTCCTCTTAGTAATCTTGATGGTTAATCTTCTCACAACAAAGTCACTGGCAACAATTTTAGGATAAAATTTTCCTTTTCTAAATTTTAAAACCAAATCTCTTTCACACTAACCATCATCATCTCAGAGTAGGTTTCTCCCATTTACCATTTGAAGTGGGATGTTCTGGCTCCAATAACAATCACTCCAAGTCATTCACTATCTTTTGTTGATAACTTGCATCTATGATTATCGGGGGCAGATCTTCAATGAGAGCTCCTGGATAAAACAGAATAACAGTACACTGGACTATGTTATTGTTCACATGCAAACTGAGGAAATGCAAGGGTCTTAATTCACTTCTGATTGGTTTAGGCTCCACTTTTCCCACCTGGCCCAGGAGAAAATCTTCCCACCATTTAGCAGTCATCCTAAAGATGGAGAAGCCATCTCAAAGCATCCCAGCAGAGAGGGGCATACCTTGTAATGGACAGAGGCTCTATGAAGACAGACCCTAAATGAAGAAGTTTATGATCCATATTTGTACAAAATACTGTACTTCTCATTGTATTTCTCACTGCACCTGATTTCACAAATCTTCCATATAAACATTTATAACTGTGTATTCACTAACATATACAAGTTAATTAAAATACACTGAAAAATCTATTCTGGTAATAGACCGGAAGTGCTGTTCCTTTGTTGTTTTGCACTCTTCTTAAATGAATTGATTTAATGTAAAACTGTTGTGAGATTTAAATGACCAGAGGATCTGCTGTTTGGTAAATGTTTTTTCTACCTGTTTTCTGCTGGAAGCCCTACATGCCCCAACTGGCTGTGGTGGAAGCTTTTATATTACTTTTGTATTTTTTGTTTTAACTGAGAAGGTCCAGACATAGCAAAACAGAGACTCTTTTAATATTTTAGAGGGTCTTTATAACAGCAGGGAGCTCTGCTGGGTATATTAAGGGTATCTAGAAAAGAAGTTAAATATACAGAAGAACTAACTATTGCAATACCCTTCCTTTATGGAGCAAATAAACAAGTCAGTGACAGCTGTTCAAATAGTTCATACAAACAAAAATATTTTCCTTATTGAATGCAAATAAGGTAGTATTGGTAGCTAGACAAGTGATTGTTAAGATTTACCAAAGATGTATATTTTTCTTGTTATTCTAATTTATTAACACATTAGTTTCAAGTTTGGGAAGTCCAAGACTAATTCTTTTGCATAATTTCATAGATTTAATCCCTCACTGAGAAAAAAACAGCAAATACATTCATTTCTAAGGGTACAGGTACCTCCTCTCTTAAGACAGTCAAAAATAAGTGGTGCTTTGCAAGACCAAGCCTAATTTAAAACGTGTTTTAAACTCATTTAAAATAGAAAATATGAAAGTTATACCATTTCTCTATTTTATGAAAAGCTACACATGACTCTGTAAGTGTTTCTTCCCGATGGCTTCTTTTCATTGTTGCTGTCATAACAGAGTCCAGCTGAACTGAGTGATCTGAGATCTTAGGGTTCCTTCCCCGCCCTTCACTGCCACACCAACTTCTTGCACACTACAGTATTTTGGCATGCAACTGTAATTTTACAAGAAAAAAATCCCTAAGTAGGTAAAATTCACAGAGCCACGTTAGAGTTGGAGAGAGAAGCACTTCACATGTTACATTTCCGCTCAGCACTACAGACGATTTGGAAACATTCTGCTCCCCTCTGCTCCCTGAAAGTGTGCACAGCCTCAGACTTGCCCAAGAGCTGACAGCATGCAGCAAATTGAAAACGTAAATTCCTAAAATGCTGTGCAACCTTGTGTCAGCAAGGTTATAAAATGCATTCTGATTAATTAATGACTTCCTAATTAGTCAGCTGTATTCAGTGGGGGTTTTATTCTTTCCACAGATAAAATAATATCTAGAGAATTATCAAGTTGTATCTAAAATACATGGGTATTCATACTGACAGCGGAATGTATCAGAGGAAAATTGCAAATAGTACAGTTAGGTGATAATATTTGCAGTGTTACCATGAATGAATTGAATAGTTGTAATGTTACAGGATACAAATGCTAAGAGGGAAGTACTACACAATTAATCAACTAATTATACAGACAAGCTTTAATCCTATTTTCTATGATTCTGGGTTTGGCAATTTCAGTAATCACAACAGTTTGCAATATTTAATATTGTTACTATGATTCTCCTTGGTAGATTTCAGAGCGGCTGTAATCTGAGTGCCCTCTGAGTCCTTTCATAAGAAATCAAAGTTGTGATGATGCGAAGGGTTAACCAATGTACAGGGGGGGTTAGGGTTAAGCCACTTGCTTAACAATGTTACTGCTCGTCCATGCTTATTGTACTCGCAATGTACAAGCGGGTAGGTCAAGCCGCTTGCCTGACAATGTTACTGCTCGTTCATGCTTATCGTGCTCATCGTGTATTAGAACAAGATGGATATGGCTATTGTTAAGAGGTAGGGATTGTGACTTGATTCCCGTCCTTTGGGTGCCCAGGTCGGCCGAAACTGGCTCTGCGGTTCAGACAATAACCAAGCCTCCAGGGAGCATGCGTAACGACTAAGGGTGAAAAGTTCAGACTCGAGGAAGACTCATTTACTTCATCTTGAGACCCTCGCCCACAACCACCAGGAGACACTGCACAAGCGCAAATGACCTTTTAGCTCATTATAATACAAAGCGAAGATAGGACATGAATATGTATAGATGTGTGGTGCAACCTCATGCATATGTATAACTTTAGAGAATAAATGTAGAGAGAAACAACGCTGAGGTGCGCATGCCTTTGGAGGAGCTATCCCCCATGTGCCTCAGCACTGAATAAAGCATACCTACTTTACAACTTTAACTAGTTGTGGAGTCTATCCACGTATCAGTGACCAACAAGTCCTTTGAGATCCCATTACTCTGAACTTGGGCAAGAACAACATTGAAGTGGTACAAATGCTGGCTTTGTTTTCATAGAATCATAGAATAGTTAGGGTTGGAAAGGACCTCAAGATCATCTAGTTCCAACCCCCCTGCCATGGGCAGGGACACCTCACACTAAACCATCCCACACAAGGCTTCATCCAACATGGCCTTGAACACCGCCAGGGATGGAGCACTCACAACCTCCCTGGGCAACCGATTCCAGTGTCTCACCACCTTAACAGGAAAGAATTTCCTCCTTATCTCCAATCTAAACTTCCCCTGTTTAAGTTTTAACCCATTACCCCTTGTCCTGTCACTACAGTCCCTGACGAAGAGTCCCTCCCCAGCATCCCTATAGGCCCCCTTCAGATACTGGAAGGCTGCTATTAGGTCCCCAAGCAGCCTTCTCTTCTCCAGGCTGAACAGCCCCAACTTCCTCAGCCTGTCTTCATACGGGAGGTGCTCCAGTCCCCTGATCATCCTCATGGCCCTCCTCTGGACTTGTTCCAGCAGTTCCATGTCCTTTTTATGTTGAGGACACCAGAACAGCACACAATACTCCAGGTGAGATCTCACAAGAGAAGAGTAGAGGGGCAGGATCACCTCCTTTGACCTGTTGGTCACACTCCTTTTGATGCAGCCCAGGATACGGTTGGCTTTCTGGGCTGCGAGCGCACACTGCCGGCTCATGTTCATTTTCTTATCGACCAGCACCCCCAAGTCCTTCTCCGCAGGGCCGCTCTGAATCTCTTCTTTGCCCAGTCTGTAGCTGTGCCTGGGATTGCTCCAACCCAGGTGTAGGACCTTGCACTTGTCATGGTTGAACTTCATAAGGTTGGCATCAGCCCACCTCACAAGCGTGTCAAGGTCCCTCTGGATGGCATCCCTTCCCTCCTGCATATCAACCGGACCACACAGCTTGGTGTCATCGGCAAACTTGCTGAGGGCGCACTCAATCCCACTGTCCATGTCAGCGACGAAGATGTTGAACAAGACCGGTCCCAACACTGATCCCTGAGGGACACCACTCGTTACCGGTCTCCAGCCGGACATCGAGCCATTGACCACAACTCTTTGTGTGCGGCCATCCAGCCAGTTCTTTATCCACCAAGTGGTCCATCTGATACAGGGTTAATGAAATGTACAATGTATATCAAAATCACTTTGTAAATCGATAGAAAGAACATGGATAGCTCTGTCATAAATAATATAGTAAAAGAATTTACTCACTTTATAGAAAAGGGGGGATTGATACAGGGTTAATGAAATGTACAAAGGAAAAACACAGGGGATTGTATAAGAGAGTTAGAAGAATCCCTTGCTTAAACAAAAGTATTGTCTGCTGTAAACACCTATCATGATTACCAATCGAACAAGGCACAGACTACTGATAAGAGGAGGAGACAGAGGCCTGATTCTACTGATAAGCAACTATTGACAAGGAAATGCGAATGTCTGGGTCTATTGATAAGGGGGAGAAGCTGATGATTTATGGATGAGGTACCGACTAAACCCTAAAGCCATGCACAAAGATTAAAAGGTGAAAAGTTTAAGAAGAGGAAGACTCATTTACTTCATCTTGAGGACCCCTGCCCACAGGAGGAAGACTCATTTACTTCATCTTGAGACCCCTGCCCATGACCAGAGGGGGCACTGCCCAGGTGCAAAGGACCTTCTAGCTCATTATAATACGAAGCGGGGACAGATACTTAATGTGTATAGGCGTATCAGTAATCTAATGCATATGTATGCCTTAAGGGAATAAATGTAAAGGAAAAACTACCCTGGGTGTGCATGCTTTGGAGGAACGATCTCCATGCATCTCAGCGCTGAATAAAGTATACCTACTTTACAACTTTAACGAGTTGTGGAGTCAATCCGCATATCACATCCATCAAATTTATATCTCTCCAATTTAGAGAGAAGGATGTTGTGTGGGACAGTGTCAAACGCTTTGCACAAGTCCAGGTAGATGACGTCAACTGCTTTACCCTTATCCATCAATTCTGTAGCCCCATCATAGAAGGCCACCAAATTGGTCAGGCAGGATTTCCCCTTAGTGAAGCCATGCTGGCTGTCACCAAGCACCTTGTTGTTTTTCATGTGCCTTAGCATGCTGTCCAGGAGAATGTGCTCCAAGATTTTGCCAGGCACAGAGGTGAGACTGACTGGTCTGTAATTCCCTGGGTCTTCCATTTTCCCCTTCTTGAAAATGGGGGTTATATTTCCCTTTTTCCAGTCGTCGGGAACTTCACCTGACTGCCATGATTTTTCAAATACGATGGCCAGTGGCTTAGCAACTTCATTCACCAGCTCCTTCAGGACCCGCGGATGGATTCCATCAGGTCCCACGGACTTGTGCGCGTTCAGATTTTGGAGATGGTCTCGAACCAGATCCTCTCCTACAGTGGGCCCAAGGTCTTCATTCTCACAGTCCCTGCGTCTACCTAAAAAATATGGAACGCTTCACGAATTTGCGTGTCATCCTTGCGCAGGGGCCATGCTAATCTTCTCTGTATCGTTCCAATTTTAGTATATGTGCTGCCGAAGCGAGCACAATCCTACAGCACCCGGGATTCCCAGGCGGTCTCCCATCCAAGTACTAACCGAGCCCGACCCTGCTTAGCTTCTGAGATCAGACGAAATCGGGCGTTTTCAGGGTGGTTCTCCAAGCACAGCTAAATACTGAGCATTTCCCAGTTACAAAACATTTGGTCCTTCAAAATATGGTTACACGTTAATGTCTTTTTGTTATAAAAATTTCGTCTTAGCCATGATCTGATTCAATTATTTTATTATAATTGATTAATATCGAGAAGCAATAAACAAGCAGCGCTGGGTGCGCCGGGGATTCTCCACTCTACCAGAGACGCACACTGGGGTCTTTGGGGTCTAGTCTCTTATACTTATTGGTCCGGGGTCTCAGCCAATCCCTTCTTCTGTACCCGGATGCCGACTTGGCCCCTTTCCATTATTCTTTTCTTGTTGCTGGGGTCTTTCTCCGGTGAAGACGTTGCTGAACTTCTTGGTCATACATTAACGGGGAAATGTCTTTCACATGCAATTAACCACCATCTTAGCCCCATAAATTCCATTCCTTATCCGGTTACTTATCCTGTAACAGGATGTATCTATCTCTTAGTTAGGTAACCCCCTTAAAGCATTCAAGCAGTTAATCAAAGCACTCTTTAAACAACAAAGTGGTTCCAAGCAGTTAAACAAAGCACCCTTTGAAAAACAAAGCGATTGAGTAAGAGGGATTATTCCTTGGTTTCTTCTTCTCTCTCATCATTGTATTGACGGGAACATTTATCATAATCATGATCATTCCTATACATCCCACACACAGTACAATCCTCACAAGGGGTTCCGATTCCACATGAAGTGCAATGGTGACAAGAACTCCTAAATTGCTGACACGAATCATTCCTGTATACCTCACAATTTCCCCCTTTGTTTTCTTGTAACTTATCGATTCGTGTTTTGGCTTCTAATCTAATAACCGCTTTTCGAGCCGCGGATAGTATTGGAGTTGTTTTGGTCTTTAGTATCATTAATGAGTTCCTTCCTTGTTTGCTAATTCTGGTTCTAAAGGCATGGCGGTTAATTGCATATTTTGTACAACCGTATGTATAAGTTTGGTAAAACATGGAATTATACAAGGAATAATTAACAATCCCCCGAATATTCCTAATACCACTATGCCAACTTTAGTAATCCAATCCCCGTTAAAAATTGTCCCCAAGATTCTAGTCCTCCAAAATTGATTTCATTCCATGTTTGTACTGGAACATGAGCTATCTTTTTCATCTCTCTTATAAGTTCATTTATGGTCTTTCCTTCATCATCAATTTCTAAACAACAATTACTAAGATTAAATTTTCCACAAACCCCTCCTTCTTGAGCTAACAAATAATCTAAGGCTAGGCGATTATGATATATTGTAGTTCTCATTTTGGCATTTTGCTTCGCAATTAATCCTAATGCGTCTTTCGTTTTATTTACTATTATTTCTACTATAGCTCGTAATCTTATGATCCTATTCAGCATTTATATAGGGTTCCGGTATCCCCAGGTCCCGTTTTCCGCCCAAGTTGCCAGATCATAGTAAGAGATTATTCGTTTGGGTGGCCACTCATTGTCCTTCCAGTTACCAATTTGTAGTTCCCTTTCATATTGTTCCCTTCTTAGTTCATCTGTTTCTGTGTATAACTGGACTCCCAAATGTTCTCCTTGGCTTATAGGTAATAAAAAAGAAACTAGGTCTGATTGTTCCTAATACACATGATCCTGTCCAATTTTGAGGTAAAAATGCAAAGGCTACTTTACCGCAGATCCAATAATGTCCATCTGGAGTGGGCCAACCGTTTGGTATATTAGTTCCATTAGTCCAGTTACGGAACTGGTGATTCTGATGCGCGGATTGACTCCACAACTCGTTAAAGTTGCAAAGTAGGTATGCTTTATTCAGCGCTGAGGTGCATGGGGATAGCTCCTCCAAAGTATGCACACCCAGGGTAGTTTTTCCCTCTACATTTATTCTCTTAAGGTATACATATGCATTAGATTACTGATACGCCTATACATATTTAGTATCTATCCCCACTTCGTATTATAATGAGCTAGAAGGTCCTTTGCGCCTGCGCAGTGCCCCCCTCTGGTCATGGGCAGGGGTCTCAAGATGAAGTAAATGAGTCTTCCTCCTGTGGGCAGGGGTCTTCAAGATGAAGTAAATGAGTCTTCCTCTTCTTAAACTTTTCACCTTTTAATCTTAGTGCATGGCTTTAGGGTTTGGTCGGTATCTCAGCCATAAATCATCTGCTTCTCCCCCTTATCAATAGACCCAGACATTCGCATTTCTTTGTCAATAGTTGCTTATCAGTAGAACCAGGCCTCTGCCTCCTCCCCTTATCAGTAGTTTGCGCCTTGTTCTGTTTAGTAATCATGATAGGTGTTTACAACAGACAATACTTTTGTTTAAGCAAGGAATTCTTCTAACTCTCTTATGCAATCCCCTGTATTGTTCCCTTGTACATTTATTAACCCTGTATCAATCCCCCCTTTTCTATAAAGTGAGTAAATTCTTTTACTCTTCAGACAAGTTCCTCTTTCAACCAATTCTTGCGGAAGGTATCTCTCAGCACCTTATTATGTGTATTTGATAGAGAGTTCAAAATCATTATGTGTTGTAACATTCGCCAGTTCCAAACAAATAATTCAATAGACAATATGAAACTAATACTAACATACATTAGAAGAACAATAATGGGGTGACACAACGTATTCAGTATGCCAGTTGCAGTTGGTGGTCATCCCAAAAGTACATTTCACCAGTGGTGGCTTGTATCTGGTCCTACCCTTAGTAGGACTCTGCTTATTTCTTCCATATTATGATGGATGCCTGTTTTTCTGGACCCCTCTTATCAGGTCTGGATTTTATCAGTTGGTGGGATATAACTGGTGCTGAATATGCAAAGTCACATCCAGTGATCTTAGTAAAATTATAAAAACAAAATTAGAATGTTTCTTAACAGTCATGATTTCATTATCATTATCTATTCTCACAAAAGCACAAGCAGTTCTTAAGCACACATACACAATATATACAAGTACAATATATACAAGTACAGTCCTTTGAGTAATGTCTGGATGGATTTCAAAATTATAAAAGCCTTGTTCTATATCAAGGCATATGTTCTTAGTATCAATTGCGTTTCTTCTCAGGCCTTCACAGTTCTAGTTGGAAAGGCTTCTGGCCAATCTGAAAAGATATCCGTTAGTGCCAACAAATATCTATACCCCCCTTTTCTTGGCAGTTCTGTAAAGTTGATCTGCCACTGTTGTCCTGGTTTGTTGTCCCTCCCAATTTGACCCATTTTGGGTTTAGGATTACTTTTGGGGTTTGTTTGGAGGCAGAGATTACACTGGTGAGTTACCTGTTGAATAGTAGCATACAGAGTTCTAGCCATAATTTTGCTTATCAAATATTTATATTGACTCCCCGGTGTGTTTTGATGTGCATTCTTTACTAAGGACCATAACGAAGATGAGGGAACAATTATCTTTCCCTGTGGTGTACTAGCCCACCCTTCATCTTGATCTATAATTAATTTCTGATCTTCCTTAGTATAGTTTGGCTTACATTCCAGAGAAATTTTCCCATCAGGAATTAAAGCTCCTTCAATTGTTATCTCACCTTTTGCAGCTTCTTTTGCCTCTCTGTCCGCCAGCTCATTTCCCTCCTCCAATTCTGAGCTCACCTTCTGGTGTGCCTTGATGTGCATAATTGCCACCTTCTCAGGTAGTTGGACCTCTTCCAACAGTCTCAGTATTTCTTGTGCATGTTTAATGTTTTTTCCTTGTGAATTCAACAGTCCTCTCCTTCCAAATGGCACCATGTGCATGCACAACTCCGAATACATATCTTGAGTCTGTATAGACATTTATGTTTTTTCCTTTTGCCAGTTCCAGAGCTCTAGTCAGAGCAATCAATTCCACCTTCTGTGCAGAGGTGTTTATGGGTAACGGTCTGGATTCTATTACTTCAGCATGTCATTTTCCACTGATGACATAG
The DNA here is from genome assembly GCF_037157495.1 of Lathamus discolor. Classification (NCBI taxonomy): domain Eukaryota; kingdom Metazoa; phylum Chordata; class Aves; order Psittaciformes; family Psittacidae; genus Lathamus; species Lathamus discolor. The sequence continues at coordinate 26,004,886 of NC_088908.1, forward strand.
GTGCTCCCATCAGTAAACCAGGTTTCTACTTCATCTAAAGGGGTATCTTTCAGATCCAGATGACTGGAATATGTGGCCTCAGTAGTCTCTGCTGAGGCTTGCTCCACCATGATGGCTTGATATTTCAGAAACCTTTGTGGGGAAAGCCAGTGCCCGCCTTTCACTTTCAGCACTGCAGACACTGTATGGGACACCAGCACAGTCATTTTCTGGCCCAAGGTAAATCTTGGATGTTTAGTACAACTGCTGCAACAGCCCTGAGGCATCCAGGCCATCCTTCTGCTGCAGAGTCCAATTGCTTACAGGCCCAAGTCCTGTGCTAGTATTCCTAAGGCAATTTCTTGTTTCTTATGGGAGAAAAGAAAGAATGGTTTACTCACATCTGGGAGGCCTAAGGCTGGTGCCGACATCAAGGCGTTTTTAATTGGTGGAAGGCTCAAGTCGCTTCTCTTGTCCACTGAAGATTCTTGTTGTAGTGCATATAGAGGCTTAACAATTAGTCCATGATGATAGATCCACAATCTACACCATCCTGTCATACTGTCCAGGCCACACAGGCCTCTTCTGTCTGGGTGGTAGCTATTAGGATGTCGTCTATGTACTGCAGTAACTTCCCTTCTCCCGGTGGGGTTTCCCAGGACTCTTAAGTCTTTTGAAAGTTGTTCTCCAAACAGGGTGGGACTGTTCTTAATTCCCTGAGGCAACACCGTCCATGTGAGCTGGATTTTGCACCTACTCTTAGGGCTTTTCCATTCAAATGCAAAGATTTTCTGGCTGGCTTCATGGAGAGGGAGGCAAAAGAAAGCATCCTTCAAATCTAGAACAGTAAACCAAGTTAGCTCTGATGTTAAGCAAGTCAGCAAAGTGTATGAATTTACTATTACAGGGTAAGCATCCTCAGTTACTTTGTTAACAGCCCATAAGTCCTGTACCACCCGGTATTACCCATAAGGTTTACAAACAGGTAAAATAGGGGTGTTAAAATCAGATTGGCACTCTTTTAGCAGTCCTAGCTGTAGGAAATACTCAGTCATTTGGAAAAAATTCCTTCCCTACCTTCCCTCTTCAGGGGGTACTGTTTAATCCTGACTGGCTGTTTTCTCTCCATGAGCTTATCTGTATGGGGGGGGGGTGGGGTGGGGGGGGTGGGTGCATTTTTGGCCCTTCCAGGTATGTTTGTAGCCCATATCCCTGGGAATACCTGATCCAGTATATCTTCAATCTGACTTCTCCCTCGACATGATTAGTGATCAAAATTAAGCTTTTAACATCTCTATATACTGTTGCTCGTTTACTTTTAAAGTGATCTCACCTCCTTTGAAAGTAATGGTCGCTCCCAAGTGTTCTAACAAATCTCTCCCCAAAAGAGCTTTTGGGGAGTTAGGCATATACAAAAATGTATGGATGCCCCATTGTTTTCCCAACTGATATTTTAATAGTTTACAAAAATAAGCCTTTTCACCTTGGCCAGTCGCCCCTTTTATCATCATATAATTGTCCCGAAAGGCATTAAAGCTTTGTTTAAAACTGAATACGTTGCACCCGTATCAACCAAAAATTCCATTTCCCTTTTTTTTTTTTTTTTTCTTTTGTCCCCTAGCTCCATTATAACCAGTGGATCTGCTAGGGAAGATTCCCCTGGTCCCCGTCAGCCTAGTTCCAATTCAGTCACCCGAGCCACCCCATGGCACTCTCACCAGGGCAGTCTCACTCCCAGCGTCCAAACTCCTCATAGCACTCACACCGATCCGGTTCCACAGAAGAGGAGGTCACTCCCCCACTTCTGCCCGACGTTCCTCCTCCACCAGTTTCAAAGCAACCAGCGCAGCTGTGGCTGTAGCACGACCCAGCTTTTTCTTTTCTACCTGTTTCCAATTCCTATACACTCTCCATACTTCCTCCTTCACTCCCATCCACATTTATTCATCAACCCTTCAATCCCGTCTGTCAACATGTCTGTTTGTCTGCCCCAGCACCCATCCCATGCTCAAACACAGGAACTGCGGGAGCTCCCCTCCTTTCCCCCTTGGTTTTCCTTTTTTATTTATTTAGTTTTTTTTTTTCACAGGTGCTCACCCTGCTCTGCAGGGGTTACAGATGCCTGCCTCTGCAACAGCACTTCTGGTTTAACCCCTTCTTAACCCTGAATGTGAATGTGCTGCTTGTTGCCAGTGACGGCAATTTCCTCCTCCTTATCAATACCTGATAGGACAGAGGCAGAGGGTGCTCCTCTCAGGGGTACCTGTGATACATAATTTTCTTGATGACTGTCCCAATATCACAGGCTGAACAACATCTCTCCAGCTTAGCTTTCTGTTTTTCCCTGTCCTTTTCCAAAACCAAAATTAGGGATCTGGCAGAGTTATATTAATTTCACATTCTGTCTGCCACTCCAGATACTTTCTTAAAGTGAAACATATCTGCATACATTACTTCATTGCATTTTCTTGGCCACCTCAAAACCAACATAAATTGTAAAAAAATGCATTAGAATTCAGAGTTCCATTTTTAGGCCATTTTTCCTGATTTTCCAAAGTTTATAAAGGCCACCATTGATTACAATATTTTACCAATGTTTTCTTGTTTACCGAGCCCCCAGAAGACCCTCCCATTTCTTTCCAATATGCCAAAACGTAGCCCAGTGGGCTTTTCTTCAGAATTCCCTTCTTTTGACTGGCTCCCATTTCAAACAATCTCTAACAAATCTCTATAGCTTCTCTTTCCCAGTGCTCTGCAAATGCACTTAAAAAAATATGAGAGCACCTACTCACAATTTTTATTATATTCTCGGGGGATTCAGTAAAATATCTCTGGGTTCTGCAGATCAACTCCCCTGTCATTAGATCATAGTTTCGGTTCCAGCAAAATTTACACTGCCCTAGTATCCACGGCAGGTTCCACTGTTCAAAAGTTATTATGCACTCATATGTGAGGTTATGAAGTTTTTCCTAATATCCCCCCGTGGATTGCCCCAAAAAGAGAGACATTAATTGTTGCATTCTCATTTTACTTTCTCCTTTGTAACCACGTCTCTTCAAATTATTTTTGATACCTTTTACAAACCCTTTCTCAGTTTTCCTTTCTAACTTCCCGGAAGTCCTCTGGGATTTTGTGGCTTTTTTCCACAAAGTAATATTTTTATTTCTGGTCCCAGAGAATAACCGATTGGGTAATTGTAATTTCCCACCCGCCAGTGTTTCATATGACACCCCAAACAGTATCTGCCCCACCAGTACCCTGAGTGGCTATAAAAGTGGAATCTACACCAAAAGCACTGCCACAACATCCACATGAAATGCCACCTGTCACATACAGTTATACTCCCACAAGGCACACAGCACAATATCCACGTGAAATGCCACCCGTCACATACAGTTACACTCCCACAAGGCACATATTCCCACAAGGCACACAGCCACAATATCCATGTGAAATGTCACCCGTAACATACAGTTACACTCCCACAAGGCACATAAGGAATTCCCTTGCCCTTGTACTTCGTAAAGCTATCCACTGCGGGAGGGGTAGCCGGACCTTCCCCCACTTTCTAAGCTGTTTAATGATTATACACAGACAAGACACAGGACAGAAAAACATAAACGCTTCGTCCGTCTCCGGCCGCTCCCCTCGCAGAGACACAGAACCGTGGATTAGGACTCCACAGTCACTTCGTAGCTATGCTACGTCTCAGTCACACAGAAACACAAACCCTTACACATGGGATCCCACACACTCACACTATGGTTCCGCTTACCCTTCTCCTGCTTCTTATGGTAGCAGGTCCGTCCAGGTTCCCAGAATCTGAGATGCAGCGGAGACCTGGTGGGTTCGCCTACCCTTCACCTGCTTCCCTTAGCAGGTCCGTCCTGCCTCCCAAAACTTGTGAGGCAGTGAAAACCTGGGCTCGCCTGATCCGCCTTCAGGATTGCTCGCGGCCGCTCTATCGGTTGACGAGCCCCCTGCTTGCAAGCCCTGTCTGCCAAGGGGAACTTCGCTGTGCGCCAGACGTCTTTGCACGCCTTACCAGCAGCCCTGAGCCACGCGTACGCCTTACAGGCCCCTAAAGTACCTAAATTCCAAGCATACCGTTTCTCCGCAGCCGGCACAGGTTGTTGTCTGTCCCCGCAGTGAGCAGACAAGAAGCGGAGCTCCTCCAGGCAAGTAGCCTGGGGCGCCTAGGATGTCCGCCCCTCAGCCAATCCTGCAGCCGAACAGAGGCCTCCTGCCTGGCTCGCCAAATTGATATGCGGATTGACTCCACAACTCGTTAAAGTTGTAAAGTAGGTGTTATAAATTGAGACCACAACGGATCATAATCCAATTAAAATTTTATTAATTATAGCAAGTAGAATATGAGCAAAACCAGCGCTGGACGACAGGGGAGTCTGCGCTCCGCCAACTGCCGTACTGAGCAGTTCGAACATCCCCTTTTTATACATCTTTACTTCCGTGTTCATGAAGTAGTGGAGGTACTCTGCGCATGCTTCAGCTGTTGCTAGGGGGTCGACTTCTGCCTCCTGGTGGTCGTTGAGGCTGAAGTAAGAAGTCTTCTTCCTTTGTCCCATAGTTGACCTTTTACTCATATGTCCTTATATGGAGTTGTTTGTCTTGCTTCTGTCAGTTCCTGGAACATCTTAAGCGGTACTTGGTTTAGTTTGTGTAAGCGATTGCGGTTATCTTATCTTGTGCAAGCTGTGTCTGGTGACTGTTTGAGTGAGCGATTTCATATCTTTTGTTGCCTAACCTTTACATTGGGCTTAACATAAATCTTAATAAACAATACCCTTATCCATAGTTTCTTACAGTAGGTATGCTTTTTATTCAGCGCTGAGGTGCATGGGGATAGTTCCTCCAAAGTATGCACACCCAGGGTAGTTTTTCCCTCTACATTTATTCTCTTAAGGTATACATATGCATTAGATTACTGATACGCCTATACATATTTAGTATCTATCCCCACTTCATATTATAATGAGCTAGAAGGTCCTTTGCGCCTGCGCAGTGCCCCCCTCTGGTCATGGGCAGGGGTCTCAAGATGAAGTAAATGAGTCTTCCTCCTGTGGGCAGGGGTCTTCAAGATGAAGTAAATGAGTCTTCCTCTTCTTAAACTTTTCACCTTTTAATCTTCACACATGGCATTAGGGTTTGGTCGGTATCCCAGCCATAAACCATCTGCTTCTCCCCCTTATCAATAGACTCAGGCGTCAGCTTTTCCTTGTCAGTAGTTGCGATAAGCAACTATCTACTGATAAAGTAGAACCAGACCTCTGCTTCTCCCCTTATAAGTAGTTAGTACCTTTGTTTTGCTTAGTAGGCATGATAGGTGTTTACAACAGACAATACTTTTGTTTAAGGAAGTGAATTCCTCTAACCCCCTTGTATATTGGTTAACCCTCTGCATCATTACAAACATCCATTAACTAATTTCACAGCTCATGAGGTAAGTTTTCTCCTCATATGATCAGTAGATATGCCAAGTCACAGTAAGTCCAAGTGGCATGCTCGAAACCTCAGTCACTCTGATGCTAGAGTACTGAATCCTGAAATCATCAAGAACTTAGCTGCTAACTTCAAAAAGCAAGAAGATAGGCACAACTTTGCCTCAGCATTGCAAGCTCATCATACACCATCTGCTTTCCTGAAGGTATCTGCATTACAATAACTAAAGCAACAGATACACCCTCTATGACACAAACACTACTTCATATTACATTGAACATGGAAGGGCTTTTTTTCCCCCCTATATTTTTCCTCTGTTTGTTTCTAAACATAGGAAATTAATCAGACTGTTGATTTTCAAGTTCACATATATTCATCAGATTTTTTACTAAAAACATGTGCTTTAGCTTGTGCAATGTGCATTTTATGATCATTAATTTGTCAGTCTTGTTCCACTGCTGCTGTGCTACATTATTTGCTAACAAGCAACATTGCAGCATTGGCAAACAAGGTCTGAGGTCTTGCTTGGGTTGTCAGCTGGAGGCAGTCTATACTCTGATTCCTGTGGATCGGAGATACTGTGGCAGTGCTGGCTGGAAACTTTCTGCTACGCCAGCTATTCCTGGGGGGCAGATTGGGGGGTGGAACAGCAGCGTTTGGACCAAGAGCAAAGGTTCATTTGTGTTCTTGTTAGAAAAAGGGGCGAAATTTTTACGATAACTATATAAATATTAGAAATTATTATATTTGAAAAACTTATAAATCAATAGTGTGGCTTTGGAAATACTGTAATTTTGCAGTATTGTTTGTAGTTTCATACCATATTCATGTTATTCAGTAACCAATGTTAACAATGGTAGGCTAGGTGGCAAGAGCTAACATAACCATATATGGTGAAGGGCATATGAGTGGATTTAAGAAAGTATTGTGAAACTCTATTGAAGCAGAAATTAATGGACACACCAGGGTAGTCAAGTGAGAATAAGAGAATGCTGGCATCCACACAATGGTTGGGATATATCCAAAGAACAGAAAGGTGAAAAGGACAGAGCGAGGAAGATTTCTTACTTCATCTGAGGAAGACTCCTTACTTCATCAATGCGACCACCAGATGGGGCTGCGCAAGCGCAGAAGAGGCTGATGTCGTAATAGACTGATGTGGTAATCCTTGATGCATATGTATTAGTTAATGATGTAATCCATTTTGAATATGTATTAGTGACCAGATTTTTAGTGTATAAATTGCGAACGCGATGTGACGAGGTCGAAGCCAGATTTGGGCGAGTGCCCCTGGTTTCCCAGCGCTGCAATAAAGCACCTCATATAACCATTCCGGTGGTTATGTGTTTATTCTTACGCTAACATTCTCACCCCAGTAAAATTTGTGGTTCCAAAGTCATTAGACTTTGATTTTTAATTGGCTAGGTAGCATTTCAACCTTCTAGTGAACCCTGACCACACTCAAATCAAGACGTCTGGGAATCGTACTTGTATACACTGAATGTAAACACTAGAATTTAAAATAAGTTGCACATTTCAGGTGACCTGATTAAAGCTTACTGCAAAACTAGTTCTGTTTTTGTGGTAAATATGACCTTGAAGCATGGAATCAGACTCTACAACTCAGAGTTATAAAGCAGGTATGTTTATTACGGGCCTGGGTGCCTTATATCAACCTTGGCAAGTCTTACCAAATCTTTGCTTCTGAACTGCATTTTATTAAATTTGGAAAAACAGCACCATGACATCACTTGTTAATTATCACTCAGAAAGCCAGATTCAGGTAACACTCAGCTTTCTGGATACATGACTGGTGGTAACTTTAAAGGAAAAGTATAAAAATATGCAGGCTCTGGAAGTTGACATTTACAAAGTTAAAAAGGTTTAAAATATGGGGAAAAAAAATCAGTCTGAGTAGATGCAGACTGCAGTGTCCTGTTTCTGAATTGGAGATGCATGGATTTGACAGATGGACCACCCAGTGGATAAGGAATTGGCTAATGGTTGCACAAAAAAGAGTTGTGGTCAACAGCTCAATGCCCAGGTGGAGATCGATGACAAGTGGTATCCCTCAGGGGTTTGTGATAAACACATAAATGTATTGGCTTTTGCAAGTCATAGGTGTGGTTATGTGGCTATAACTGAGTTTACAATAACAGAAACAAAGCTCACTAAAGACACAAGATTAGACAACAAGTTAAAAAGGGTCAGAACTCTTGAGCAAAATGGAGTCACATAGCAAAAGGATTTGTAAAGGTAAAAGAAAGAAAGGGGGGGGGGGGCTTGATATAAGAAAAGTTAGTGCCTGGAAAACATAAAGTACTTTTTAGCTTAACAGGTTGTAGAAAGAGAATAATGTTTATGTTGTAAGTCTGTGGAATGTAGTGGCCCCACTAAACATGAGTTAATTGTTTCACACTAGTCTTCTAAAGTATCTTTAGTTTTAAAGAACAATGTTTGTGTTGTAAGTCTGTGGTGAGATAACAGGATTTAGTGGCCCCACTAAACATGAATGAGTTACTTCACACCATCCTTCTCCTTATCAGTTAGTTTAGAGACAGAGCCTCCCAAACATCTGCTAGCTTGGGATACCCCTTGTCTGCCCATCCTGCAATAAATGTTGCAGGAAGGTCACACTGTTTTAAATCTTTGCTAGTTATCAGAAGAATTATAGATATAGCTGGTTTCAACTAGTTGTGTGATTACTGGGGCATTCAACTGTGCCAAAGGTGAAAAGTACACTGTGAGGAAGACTGCTTACTTCATCTTGAAGAACCCTACTCACAAGAGGAAGACTGCTTACTTCATCCTCAAGACCCCTGCCCACAATCACCACAGAGCAGTGCGCAGACACCAAGAGGAGGAGACTTATTATCATAAGTTCTTGGAGCTAGCTATAATATTCCCAGCCTATATGCGGGAATTATGAATATGTATGTAACTAATGTAATAGTGAAAGTATATAAACCTTTAACAAATACTAATCACTTGCGCCTCTGGCTAAAGTCATGCGCCCAGCACTGTTGCTTTTGCTTTATTGACTTTGTCCCTCAATAAAACCTTGTTATCTTGTTTAGAGGAGTGAGTTTGTATTTCACAGGTTGGTATTGCTCAACATCTTTGTGGGTGACATGGACAGTGGGACTGAGTGCGCCCTCAGCAAGTTTGCCAACACCACCAAACTGTGTGGTGCAGTCAACATGCTGGAGGGAAGGGATGGGATTCAGAGGGACCCGGACAGGCTTGAGAACCTCGTAAAATTCAACAGACCAAGTGAAAGGTCCTGAAACTCAGTCTGGGAAATCCCAAGCAGAAATATAGGCTGGGGGAGACTGGATGCAACCCTGAGAAGAACTTGGGGGTGATGGTTAACAAAAAGCTCAATATGACCTGTCAGTGTGCACTTGCAGCCTAGAAACCAAGTGTCCTGGGCTGCATCAAAAGAGGCATGGCCAGCAGGTTGAGGGAGGGGATTCTCCCCCTCTATTCTGCTCTGGTGAGACCCCCCCCTGCAGTCCTGCGTCAAGCTCTGGGGCAACAACACAAGAGGGACGTGGAGCTGTTGAAGCAAGTCCAGAGGAGGTTCAAGGCATCTCTGTTCTGGAGACAGGCTGAGAGCCTGGAGAAGACTCCAGGGAGACCTTAGAGCAGCTTCCAGTGCCTAAAGGGGTTACAAGGAACGTGGAAAGGGGTTTTGGACACAGTCATGTAGAGACAGAAACACCCCGGACTCACCCCTCCACAGCTCCTCCAACGCCGGGAGAACGCAGGCACGCAAGCGGGAGGGCTGCAGGAGCAGCCGTTCCCCGCCCATCACCTGACGCTGTAGGCAGGCGCAGCGCGGGGCCGCCAGAACTACAAAGCCCGCCGGGCAATGCAGAGCGGTCTGTGTCTAAGTGTGCTTATGCAGCAGAATGTAATGTAAAACTCTGCTGTAGTTTGGGTGCCAGGGTCTGCGGCGTTGGGCTGATGCAATAGCGGCATCCGTGGTTACCGTGGCAGCATCGCAGCGCTGCGAGATCGGTTGTTTCTACTGTGACCAAGTTTGCGGGGTCTGGACATGGGGGGATCGAACGTGTTGGCGTGACTGTGCCGGTTCCTTGCGTTACATCTGACCGCGTCCCTCGCTCGCCCCGATTACAGGCCGCACCGATCCGCGGTACCGACGTTCTCAACAGTGTGTGAGGAGCTATCCGAAAGACCATGCACCGGTTCGTGTTGGCTGCCAAGCAAGCCGCAGCAAGCCTAGGCTACCGGGGCCCGGGGGACGGCGGAAAGAATATGCTTCTGCGATGCGCCGGTTCCCTGGCGGCGGGCTGGCCCTCATGGGGTCCTTGGCTCCGGCGGTCAGCACAGGAGGGGTCGGTGCGCTGGAGCACCGCTGCTAAGGCCTCCGTGGTGAAGATCAGTGAGAAGGCGAGCAGGGAGAAGATCCTGACGCTGGAGTCCATGAACCCGCTGGTGAAGGCGTTGGAGTATGCGGTGCGAGGGCCTATCGTCCTTAAAGCCGGCGAGATCGAGAAGGAGCTGCGGAAGGTGAGGCAGAGCTGGGTAGGGCGCCCCCTGCCCGTTCTCGCGGCGAACGCGCCGCCGCCCGCGCTGGCACCACCCCCGGCATTCCGCCGCTGATCCTCATTGGGGCGCTGGGTGGCTCAGCGGGGCCATTGATACCCCGCGGGGCCCGTAGAGCCCTTGGGAAAAGGGGTGGGGTGGTGTAGGGGGGCGGTTGCGCTGCCGGTGTGATGCTTGGTACTGAGTTAACAACTCGCAGACCACTCACAGCACCCGTCCTATTCTCGCCGCTGCCTGGAGCCGTAGCTGGGGCATACCGGCCGTTCCCCGACTTTTCCCGGGCCGGCACTGCTCCCTCCCCTGTGGGGCACTCGGTGTGGGGGTGGAGGGGAAAGAAACCCGCCCTCTGGCTGCTGTTGATCTGGTGTCATGGATTGCGTCAGGGAAGCACACCCACAACGCAATGTTTACATTTCTACAGCCACTCTGACCCTTTGCTGCAATTCCATGCCCACCGATTATACAAGAAGGTGACTGACCAGCTTCTGTCCATGGAGGTGTTCAAAAACCGTTTAGATGAGGCCCTCATTGACATTATTTAATGGTGGCCTTGGCAGTCCTGGGGGATCTGTTGGATTTGATCTTTTCCAACCTGGTTGATTCTGTGATTCTATGATGGAGCCTTTAAAAGGTTCACGAGCATGTTGGAGATGCTGCCTTTGCTGGGGTAGTACTGGTGGGCTTTGAAGGTGTGAGGTGGGCCCAACTCTTCCCAGGCTTCTCTGGCACATCCAGCACTCCTCTGGGTTTTCCAGACCTGGGGAGGCTAATGCTTCCTGTGGAGCCCATCAGTACCATGCTGGTGTTTTCTTCACTGCAGGAGTTGAGGTGCTTTGGGGACAAGCCCTTAGAGCACAAATGCTGTCCAAAGCTGTAGGTGGTTAGTGCATTAGGGGGTCAGGCAACAAAGCCTGATACAAGATACTCCTGAGGGTCTGGGCCAAAAAGCACTAAATAAAGCAAATCAGTGTTCACATTTTGTTCTTCAGATTTGTTTTCTTATTCCTTACATTAGCATTGGAAAACCCCAATCCTTAGCAATGCAGGCATGGCTTTGGGCTTGTGCTGTCCACACCACAGCCTCCCCTGGCATCATGAGAACTTGCTGGGTTTTGGTTTGAACAAAGCTTCTGGCAAGCTATTTTTCTATGATTGCAAATATTATTCCCTGCCTTTGCTGGTTCAGAAAGCCTTGCTAATATGTTATTACAGGTACTGCAAGACCATTTTCATTAGTGTATGTAAAGCACTTTGAGCAAAAGCAGTGCCATAGCAATGCTAATGAGATTATTTTAAATCTTTGGTCTTTGTGGTACTTGGTTCCCCTTGGTCTAGAAGGTGAAGAGTGTTTTTCAGCTCATTGTGTATTAAATACATCAATTACTTATGTCTTATTAATTATTGAAAACAGCTCCTTTCTTAGAATTCTACTTAAGAACTTCAGATTGGTAGAGACTTCACTTCAGAACATCTGATTTTTGCTGTAAAACTTGTTTATAAAGGTGTCGTCTTTATGCAACTAGATTCCCTAGTGAGTGCGTTTTCCAGAGTATAAAATCTTAATGTGTTCTCACTGAGTATATTTGGTTTCAAGTTAACATCACAGGGCAAGAAGTATTACTTGACAAAACAAATATAATACAATCTCCATTAACTCCTCTCAACTCCTGTTTACTTCAGTTACCATCTGAGTCACTGCAAGGACAATAAATAGGCACTTTTTACCAATTGCAAGAGCAACTCATTACCAGTTGCTTTACTAAAAGATTGTTATGGCAGTTTTGTGCTTGCAGCCTGGTGTTTTTAATTTAAAAATTGTTCAGATTTTTTTTTTCTGTAAGCCATTCTCATGGGATAATGGTACCCATTATCAATCAGCCACATGACTATGCTCTGCTGTGACTAACCTGACCAAAACCCTCATGGTTGGTAGGGAAGGAGTACAGTATTGTTGTAAAAGTTGAGATGATGGATCTGCAGAGAACACTAATCACCTTAATGAAGCAGCTGGAAGACTTTATTTTCTTCCACACTGCTCAAGTTAGTCATTCCCCTTTGCCTTTCTGATAATACTGTTACTACTACTGTTTAATCAAACTGTCTGGTAAAGTATACAGCCTCGAGGAGTACCTGGGTTCCTTATAATTGAAATATTGTAGATTATCTAAATGTCCATTTTTAATTTTTTTTTTTATTTTTATTTTTTAGTCTAAAGTTTACTTCTGTGTGATCACAGGTTGGTGGCACTTCTTTGATTACTTTTAATTGAAACTGGGCAACTACTTTTTTCATCCTTCTCAACCTTAAGCTCACAGTTAGGTCAACCACTGCCAGCAGAACTAACACTGCCTGATAAAGAGGCTGAAGTGGTTGTCAGAGGAAGGTGATGCCCCACAGCATCTCTAGATCCATGATTACTCTTCACTGACAGCAAAAGGGATGCCACATAGCATCTACATATGATGGGGAACGAGATATGCACAGGCATGAGAGCATGAACTCCACTGCCATGGAAGTGCTGCACTGGCTGCTGGTAGCAAGGGAGAAACAAGGGTAGTAAACCTGCATTTGTCCTGTTCTGCCAAGGTGCCTTTGGGTTATTTGTTCCCAAACTAAAGGCATTTGAAATGCAGACACTGTCTAATCAGATACAGTAGAGGCTCTGCCTGTTTACACTTGGTTCAATTCAGTTAGACAGCATGCTTATGTAACTTAGCTTGTCATGCAGACTATAGAAGAGTTACTCAAATCTGTTTGCACAGTGTAAGCTTTCATCTTTGAGTTTTGTTCTGCTGTTTCAGATTCTAAATCTCATTTCCTCTGTTATTCTATCTGGGACTTGCTTCTTTTCTATATTACCTGCAAATGATTACAAAAGGAGCTGTAACTCTACAGTGCACAGAGAATGACTAAAATGTTACTTGAGAAGTTGCTGCCTAGGTAATTGAAGGGAGAGTTCTTTAAAAAAAGAACTAAAAATAAATAAAACTGAAGCACTGATTTTTGACTAATGAGCTCAGGATTAAGCTAATGTAGGTGAAAAGTTAGAATACTCTGTATTAAAGCAGAATAAGATTAATTGCTCAGGAGTACAGATGAGGCATGCTGTACTTGGACCTCATGAGTTTTCTTGGCCTGTGACCTTTATTCATCTAGGTAGAAAATGAAGGTTTTGATCTACATTGTCTTTCCAGCTGAAAATATTCATGCAAAATCACTTGATTGAATCACTTCTCTGAATATATTTGTTACAATTTTGAAATTGCATTAGTCTTTCAAATGTGAAAAATTGATTTCTCTTCCCCTTTGCTAATGGCAATAATCAGCTGATTGTGGCTTACTAATGTGATGGGGGAGAAAGAACTGACTTCAGCCATTTTCCTTGGTGTTTCTGGGAACTTCTTAAAGGAAGCTAGAGCATACACATATCTTAATAAAAATATTTTCAAACAAGATTTTTTTTTTTTAACCCTTTGTTTTAGACTTGCTAACAGATGGCCACATTATAAAGTATTGACTTTACTTATATTTCAGACTAGAATCATAGAATAGTTAGGGTTGGAAAGGACCTCAAGATCATCTAGTTCCAACCCCCTTGCCATGGGCAGGGACACCTTACACTAAACCATCCCACACAAGGCTTCATCCAACATGGCCTTGAACATTACCAGGGATGGAGCACTCACAACCTCCCTGGGCAACCGATTCCAGTGTCCCACCACCCTAACAGGAAAGAATTTCCTCCTTATATCCAATCTAAACTTCCCCTGTTTAAGTTTTAACCCATTACCCCTTGTCCTGTCACTACAGTCCCTGACGAAGAGTCCCTCCCCAGCATCCCTATAGGCCCCCTTCAGATACTGGAAGGCTGCTATTAGGTCCCCACGCAGCCTTCTCTTCTCCAGGCTGAACAGCCCCAACTTCCTCAGCCTACCTTCGTACGGGAGGTGCTCCAGTCCCCTGATCATCCTCGTGGCCCTCCTCTGGACTTGTTCCAACAGTTCCATGTCCTTTTTATGTAGAGGACACCAGAACAGCACACAATAATCCAGGTGAGGTCTCACAAGAGCAGAGTAGAGGGGCAGGATCACCTCTTTTGACCTGCTGGTCACGCTCCTTTTGATGCAGCCCAGGATATGGTTGGCTTTCTAGGCTGCGAGCGCACACTGCCGGCTCATGTACATTTTCTCATAGACCAGCACCCCCAAGTCCTTCTCTGCAGGGCTGCTCTGATTCTCTTCTTTGCCCAGTCTGTAGCTGTGCCTGGGATTGCTCTGACCCGGGTGTAGGACCTTGCACTTGTCATGGTTGAACTTCACAAGGTTGGCATCAGCCCACCTTACAAGCGTGTCAAGGTCCCTCTGGATGGCATCCCTTCCCTCCAGCATATCAACCGGACCACACAGCTTGGTATCATCGGCAAACTTGCTGAGGGCGCACTCAATCCCACTGTCCATGTCAGCGATGAAGATGTTAAACAAGACCGGTCCCAACACTGATCCCTGAGGGACACGACTCGTTACTGGTCTCCAGCTGGACATCGAGCCATTGACCACAACTCTTTGTGTGCAGCCATCCAGCCAGTTCTTTATCCACTGAGTGGTCCATCCATCAAATTGATATCTCTCCAATTTAGAGAGAAGGATGTCATGTGGGACAGTCAAACGCTTTGCACAAGTCTGGGTAGATGACATCAACTGCTTTACCCTTGTCCATCAATTCTGTAGCGCCATCATAGAAGGCCACCAAATTGGTCAGGCAGGATTTCCCCTTAGTGAAGCCATGCTGGCTGTCACCAAGCACCTTGTTGTTTTTCATGTGCCTTAGCATGCTGTCCAGGAGAATGTGCTCCAAGATTTTACCAGGCACAGAGGTGAGACTGACTGATCTGTAATTCCCTGGGTCTTCCATTTTCCCCTTCTTGAAAATGGGGTTATATTTCCCTTTTTCCAGTCGTCAGGAACTTCACCTGACTGCCATGATTTAGCCTAAACATGAATTCAATGTGAGAATGTAATCATTGGACAGAGCACTTTTTACTTAATCAGTGATAACAAGCTTGCTTTGTTTTACATGGGCAGCACACATACCTGATTTGTTACTTTGCATTCATGCAAATTTTAACTGACCTTGCTATGTGAAGTGACTTCATATCTGTTAGTCTGATATCTCTGTCCACTTAAACACTCCTTTTGTCCCCATTTCCTGCTTAGATTTTACATAATGTCAAGTTCTATGTCAGGTTGTGTTGGCTTACAAATACGTGCAAGGCACGTGCAAATGAAACAGCATTTTAGGATCCACAAGTCAACTTACAGAATCATAGAAATGTTAGGGTTGGAAAGGACCTCAAGATCATCTAGTTCCAAACCCCCTGCCATGGGCAGGGACACCTCTCACTAAACCATGTCACCCAAGGCTCTGTCCAACCTGGCCTTGAACACTGCCAGGGATGGAGCATTCACAACTTCCTTGAGCAACCCATTCCAGTGCCTCACCACCCTAACAGGAAAGAACTTCCTCCTTATATCTAACCTAAACTTCCCATATTTAAGTTTGAACCCGTTACCCCTTGTCCTATCACTACAGTCCCTGATGAAGAGTCCCTCCCCAGCATCCTTATAGGCCCTCTTCAGATACTGGAAGGCTGCTATGAGGTCTCCATGCAGCTTTCTCTTCTCCAGGCTGAACAGCCTCAACTTTCTCAGTCTATCTTCATACGGGAGGTGCTCCAGTCCCCTGATCATCCTTGTAGCCTTCCTCTGGACTTTTTACAACAATTCCATGTCCTTCTTATTTTGAGGACATGAGAACTGTGCACAATATTCCAAGTGAGGTCTCATGAGAGCAGAATAGAGGGGCAGGATCACCTCTTTTGACCTGCTGGTCACGCTCCTTTTGATGCAGCCCAGGATATGGTTGGCTTTCTAGGCTGCGAGCGCACACTGCCGGCTCATGTACATTTTCTCATAGACCAGCACCCCCAAGTCCTTCTCTGTAGGGCTGCTCTGAATCTCTTCTCTGCCCAACCTGTAGCTGTGCTTGGGATTGTTCTGACCCAGGTGCAGGACCTTGCACTTGTCATGGTTAAACTTCATAAGGTTGGCATCAGCCCACCTCACAAGCTTGTCAAGGTCCCTCTGGATGGCTTTCTTCCCTCCAGTGTGTCAACCGAACCACACAGCTTGGCGTCATTAGCAAACTTGCTGAGGGGGCACTCAATCCCACTGTCCACGTCACCGATAAAGATCCTTGAGGGACACCACTCGTTACTGGTCTCCAGCTGGATATTGAGCCATTGACCACAACTCTTTGTGTGCGGCCATCCAGCCAGTTCTTTATCCACCGAGTGGTCCATTTATCAAATTGATGTCTCTCCAATTTAGAGAGAAGGATGTTGTGTGGGACAGTGTCGAACATTTTGAACAATTCCAGGTAAATGACATCAACTGCTCTACCCCTGTCCATCAGTTCCGTAGCCCCATCACAGAAGGCCACCAAATTGGTCAGGCAGGATTTCCCCTTAGTGAAGCTATGCTGGCTGTCACCAAGTGCCTTGTTGTTTTTCATGTGCCTTAGCATGTCTTCCAGAGAATCTGCTCCAAGATTTTGCCAGGCACAAAGGTGTGACTGACTGGTCTGTAGTTTTCTAGGTCTTCCATTTTCCCCTTCTTGAAAATGGGGATTATATTTCCCTTTTCCAGGCATTAGGAACTTCACCTGACTGCCATGATTTTTCAAATATGAAGGACAGTGAGTGGCTTAGCAACTTCATTTGCTAAGTCCTTCAGGAGCCGAGGATGGATTTCATCAGGTCCCATGGACTTGTGTAAATTCAAGTTCTTAAGATGGTCTCGAACCAAATACTCTCCTACAGTGGGCCTAAGGTCTTCATTCTCACAGTCTTTGCATCTGCCTTCCAAGACTTGGGTGGTATGGTCAGAGCATTTGCCAGTGAAGACTGAGGCAAAGAAGTCATTCAGAACCTCAGCCTTCTCCAAATCCAAGGTAGCCAGTTCTAATAGCTTCCAGAGAGGGCCCACGTTGTCCCTAGTCTGTCTTTTATTCGCAATGTACATATAGGATCCCTTCCTGTTATCTTTCACATCCCTAGCCAAGTTTAATTCTAACTGGGCCTTAGCTTTCCTAACCTGGTCCCTAGCTTCCCGGACAACATCCCTTCATTCTTCCCAGGCCACCTGTCCTTGCTTCCACCTTTTATGAGCCTCTTTTTTCCCCCCTTGAAGTTTCCTCAGCAGCTCCTTATCCATCCAAAGAGTTCTCCTGGCCTTCCTGCTGCACTTCCTTCTAGTTGGGATGCAGCACTCCTGAGCTTGTAGCAGGTGATCCTTGAATATCAACCAACAGTCTTGGGCCCCCCTGCCCTCTAGGGCTATAGCTCATGGAACCTTACTAAGCAGGTTCCTGAAGAGGCCATAGTCTGCTCTCTTGAAGTCCAGGGCAGTGAGCTTGCTGCATGCTCTTCTCACTGTCCTGGGGATCTCAAACTCGACCATCTCATGATTATTACAACCAAGGCTGCCCTGGAACATCACATTTCCAAAAAGCCCTTCCCTGTTGGTTGCGGAAGATCAAGGGACAGCACGCTGATTAATGTAATCAGAAACTGACCTTTATTCACTTCAGAGCACTGCCTTTTATAGCTTCCAAGCTTGGTCATGCGCTTAAGCCTTACAATGACTGGTTTCTACACATGATGCAAAGACAGCTGATTGGTTCCTTCTTCAGCATCCGGGAGCAACACTAGCTGATTGGTCCCTTCTTCAGCATCTGAGACTTGTTTCCCTCCTGCAGAACTTCTGCATACTTGGCCACAACTTTGCTCTGAAGTAACATGTGAACTAGGCCGTTAATTCTTACTACAAACTCTAACCAATGGCAAGAGTCCTGGATCGCTCACATGCCCATTGTTTGTTAAAAAGCTCTCAATAAATCCCCCTTCTTTATTTTGAGCCATCCATACCCCTTTAATCATTCGTGATGCTACAGACATTAAGCAACTCCATACTATACTAATAATAGCAACAAAGACTATAATGCTTAATAATATCATAATGCCTGATGTAAACAAATCTGCAAACCACCCAGTAATACCTAAATTTTGGAGCCAACCATCCAAACCATGATTGATCATTAATTTCTTCATGTTATCTTTTAATTGGGATAGTTTTTGATGAATTGAACTAGAATGATCAGATAGATTCATACAACACATTCCTTCAAAATCTTCACAACCATGGCCCTGTGCTAAAAGTAAAAAATCAATGGCTGCACGATTTTGTAAAACTGCATGTCTAACACTGTCTAAATCTCCTAATAATTCTGATAAGACATTAGATGTGATATTAATCTGCTTTGCAGTCCAGCAAGCTAAACGTTCCATGTCTTTCAGTGCCCTCCCAGCCGTCACCCCAGGAATAAAAATGGACATAAAAACTCTTCTGACTTTACCTAACATATTAACATTATCATTACAGTTTGGTCCTAGTTATTCTACTGATCTTCATTTTCGTTGCTCGGTTTTACTATTATAAAATGATAGCATGTCCCTCATGCTGGGAACAAACATAGTCAACTTCCCTATGTAACATGGCCCTCCCTGAACGTTTTTTGGTACCCCTTGCCAAGCTCTATATCCACAGATTAAAAAATATCCTTTAGGAAATTGTTTTGCCAAATTATTATTCCAAATAGAAAATTTACTACCTAGAGTCTCAGCACCTATTGCTCCATTACAATATCTGTTTTTTCTATAATTTTTATAATCATAATTACTTGACATATTGGTCCATTGTGTCCAAATATATTTCTTATAAAAGCTCACCCCTGTAGGTGCTGATCCCCCAAAATAAAAACATGACCCATTGCCTGCTAAGGATCCGCAGAGATCTAATTCCTGAGGGTCCCAAGGCATTGTGGTGTTTAAGGCATTAATGATCATTGCTCCAGCCATCCCTGTTTGATTCACTTCCCCATAACAGCAGGCTGGTTTGTTTTCTGGAACAGTACAATCATAAATTCTATGACATGTCTGGTTAATGAAAGAGCCATTTAAAACCGTCCTGTTATTTATCCAATTGGTCCAGTCCGCCAGGCCCAGGTAAGGGACACCGATTAAAGTACGAAAAGGGTCCCCAGGAGTGGCCATGGAGAGACAGACGGATGACTGGTTCGTTTGGTTTGCCCAGGTGATCCACATGTTCTCTCGTGGTTCTATGGTATGTAATGCTTGACCTAAAGTCATAGCCATCATCCACCAACTTATAATTGAGGCTATTCTGAGGTTCCCTCGATGGGTGATTTCCAAGGTTTACCCATCTCGCTGGTATCCGAGGTCCTTCTCCTGTAATTAAACACATATAGCCTCGACCAGTCATACAGACCACAACTGGCCCCTTCCATTCTCCCGTTTTGAGATCTTTGTATTGAACAAAAATCTTTTCCTTTTTTGTTAACCCTGATTTTAAGGCACTACCGTGAATTACCATGAGAGGTTCTTCCCTTTCTCCTGCCAGGTGTAAATAGTTTAACACATATAATGCTTTTGCCAAGCATTCACTAGGTCCTACACCGCTCTCCCCCATTTTTTATTTAAGTAACAGTTTTTTAAGGGACTGGTGAGCCCGCTCAACAACTGCTTGTCCAGTGGGTGAATTAGGGAGTCCGGTGAGATGTTTCACACCCCAAAGGGAGCAAAAGCGGTGAAACGTAGAAGAAGCATAGGCTGGAGCATTGTCTGTTTTAAGAGATAGGGGTACACCTAAGACAGCAAAAGAGGTGTGAAGGTGTTTCACAACATGGTGAGAAGTTTCTCCAGTTTTAGTGATGGCCCAAATTGCCATGGAAGAGGTGTTGACCGAGACATGAACATACTTTTGGCGTCCAAATTCTGGAATATGAGTGACATCCGTTTGCCAAAGTTGTAGTGGTAAAATACCTCAAGGATTTACTCCAGCACCAAGGCCAAAGCCTGCGTGTTGACTTGCAGGACAAGAGTTTACAATTCCTTTTATTTCGGTAAGATTAGTCTGATTTGAAGTCACTTGAATCTTTATAACATGTGTCATACCAGTGAACCCTACACACCATGTAACTGGTTGGAATAATGGGGATTTAACAAATGTGCCCAGTATACTTGTCCATTACCCATGGTCACACATAATAGAACAGATATTACAAAGATTTCTGTCATTGCCATTTCTTTGTTGTTGAGTTCTGGGGCTTTATACGTTTCGCTGGCAGCCAGTATGGTCCTGTCGATAGCTGTACACAGCCGTATCCTTGACCCCATGTCAGCAATGGCACTGGTCCTTTCCACTCGTTATCATGTTGGTCTTTATATAGAACCAGTGGTTTGGACAAGGAATTGTTCGTCACGTGGAGAAAATCCTTGCATTCCCTTTATTTTTGTTTTATATATCTTTTAGATGACCCTACTTGAGCAGGGGATTTGGACTATATCATACCTCCAACATATGCCAGCCACTGGCTGCTGGGCCTGCCCTTTTTCTCCTGGATGGCTCTCTGCTAACAGGGGAGGCCATCCCTCACATCTAGGTCTGGCATGGCATGTGTCCCCACCGCTCCACATCTGCTGGGTTGCAGCCAACAGTGGAGCTAAAGGTTCTTCTTGGTGGCAAACACAGAGGCCAACCCAGTCTTGCCCTTGACTGTGGTAGTGGGCATTTGGCCAACCTCAGTCCTTGCACCTTGTTGTCAA
This sequence comes from Lathamus discolor, assembly GCF_037157495.1. NCBI lineage: Eukaryota > Metazoa > Chordata > Aves > Psittaciformes > Psittacidae > Lathamus > Lathamus discolor. The sequence goes on from NC_088908.1 coordinate 26,025,638, forward strand.
TGCAGTTTCACCTGCTTCATCCAGTAACAAGTCACTACTATGGCAAAGCACATACAGATTTACATTAGCAGAGTAACTACTGCAGGGTGCAGCAGCATGTTGAAGATGCTGATGGCAGCGGGGGACCAGCCAAAGAAATTTCCTACCAGTGGAGTTCTCCCACCCTCTTAATTTGTTCCATTACCTGCTTTATAACACCACTGTCATATTAGAATCTTTCTAGCTTTTGCCTTAGCATTTTCTAGCAGCTGCTGCAAATTTGCGTGCTCTGACATGTCTTTTACAAGTGACAAATCCATAAAATACAAGGTGTAGTTTCTTATTAGCAACTGGCTAGTAAATACAGGTGATTTATACACAAAATCACAGCCTCTAATAATAGCTACTTTACAAGTACACTTATTCAAGTTGTTACTTTTCAGTTGCCTCCAAGTGATGTTTTGCAATCATTCATTTTTCTCTGATTCTGCTTGGGGTATTCACGGTTGGCTCCTGTAGCTGAGGCATTGGGTTTTTCCACTTGTCTGTCCAACTCATGTCAAGGCTTGACAAACTTTGCAGGCAGCTGCCATGGACCTGTAGGTAGGAGGACACAAATATACCCCCTATTCCAGTTTATCGGTTCTTGAAAAGTAGACAGGTTAAAGTGTTTCCTTAAAGTAGAGACATTCTGATGCAAAAGGAATGTAAAGCAGCTGCAGAAGTAAACTGCACATTTTTAACAGTCAAGGAGTTTGCTGCATCATTACCCATTTTTTTTTCTTTTTTCTCTGCCACCCTGATGCTGCTTAGGTGACAGCTGATAAAGCTTGTGGTTGCACTACCCCTCTCACTTTTTCAATTAGCAGTTCTTGTTTCAAGCGATCTGTTCCTCCAAGTGTTGGATTCACCCCCAGGTTACTTTAAACATACTAAGCAAGGCTCCTAACATGCACCCACTGTGTTGCAGGCGCTCTTTAGGCTTTGTCTGTGGTGTCTCTACAAACTGCCTCAATACTTCAATAGATGGAGATGTTTGGTTTTTGTTTCTTGGGGTTTTTTTGTTTGCTTTTTTGTTTTGTTTTGTTTTTTTTCCAAAGTTTTTCACCCTGCTTTGCACAGCTACAAACAGCGGCCTGCTGGGCAGAAGCTATATATGCCTGCCTACTCTGCAGCAGCTACAGCTGCCTGCCTGCTTCAGCAACCATAAATACCTGCCAGCAACCGCACTGTTGCATTAACCCTTTCTTGCCTGAAATGTTAAACTGCTACCTGTTAAAAACTTTTACATGAACCCGACAACAAAAAAAAAATACACAGAACACCATCTGCCCTCATCACACACACACACATACATATGGGATCCCACAAGCACACTCCACACAACTACAGTATTTGAAACATAAAATCCAGACAATCATTACTCCCACTACACAGTCCCACGTACAGAACGTGGCACAAGGACCCTGTGAAGACTATCAAGAAACCAGCTCCAAGAAGCATCATCGCAGTGCGAGGTGGCAGGCTCAGCCTTAGCAAGTGTCCCCGCAGAGCCTCTGCCTCCCCCACATTGCATGAGGCTTGGGCTTTTATACTGACCAAAATGCACACTCATTCCGGCACAGGTGGCCAGCCTACGTCAGAAGAAGTGGCAAGCGAAATCTATAAAGGTCTCCAAGTGTCAATAGAAACATGGACATACTTATATTTGCCAACTTCTAGTACATGAGTATCACAGAGAGACTGTATGAAATGAGTTGTATATGGGGCCCCAAGTCTACGGTCCGCCACAGTCCGCCCAATACCCCTGATAAGAGCATATGAGAGACCTTCCCACCGCAGGTCTTGATCCAGCACATACATCACAGGGAAAGCACACAATACATCTGCATCCCCCACCCATCTCGCTTCTCCCTCAACAGCTGCCCGTTTATCATGAGGATCTGGGGGATATAAATCAGACTCCTTTTCCAGATCAATAGGCCCTTGGTCAAAAGGACCATCCAGGTCAGCATCAGAATTATCAGGCATCAGAACCTCAGGAGCAGCAACAACAGCAGTCCGATGAATATACACAGGCTCCTTCTCGGGGTCAATAGGGATTGGATCAAAGGATCATCTTCATCTCTGTCCTCATTCTTCGCAGCTGGGGCGGCAACTGTTGGAGGTTCAGGGGGGTAAGGGGGGGGTGGGGCAATGGGCTCTTTTTTTTTTTTTTTTTGACTTTAACGTCTCTAAAATAGTTCTCCAAATGACTAACAAATTTTTCACAGTGTCGTTGCCTTTTGTAACTGCATCTCACATTTCCGCACCAATCTGTTCCCAAGTTTCCACATCAAACACTGTCTGTGGCTCTGCGGAATACCCTCTGTCCTTCTAACGATCTAGTGGCAGTTGCTATCTCAGCTTATTGTGGCATCTCTGTGGTAGATCCCGGGGTAGATGGAGGTAGTGGTGGATATAAGGAAGGAGGGCGACGGAGGGAACTTCGTTTCCTCCTCCCCTTATTCCTCAGTATCTTCGGTATTAGGTTGGAGATTTTTTACTGCCACCTCGTGGTTGTTCCCCGGATCAGACTTGCCTTTTACTTTCACTTCAGGAGCTGTTGATTGTGATGGTTGAAGGGGGTTTACGATTAAGGCTTGTACCGGCGCCTGGACTGGGGCTTGTATCGGCGCCGGTCCGGGCACTGATATCGGGGAAAATAGTTCATGTGAAACGGATTCTGACCCAGAGGAATTCGGCGAAAGCTCAGGGAACACAGACGCAGTGGCTGCCCTTTCACTTTTCATTTCTTCTGAAGTCTCTTTAATCAGTCGCCACAAGGTAGCTAATTTATGAACCTCCTTGGATCCCTTACTAATTTTTTCCCATAAAGCGGATCCAATCTGGTCCCAGGTGTGTAGCTCAAAAGCTGCACCCACTCCCAAAATTAGTTCCCGGTCCTTTGCCCATTTTAAAAGGGCTTTTAAGGTACCATCATCATATGTTAGTCCTCTCTTAGAAAGGATATGTTGGAGGAGCTTTACTACTGCCGCCTCTTCTTTCGACAGTGAGACTCCCATCTCCTCCCTGACTGCTCACCTCTCTTAGATGAGATTCCCTCTCTCTTCACGCTTCCCTTTCCATGTGGATACCTCAGAGTGCACTCTGTTTCTTCAGTTGCCGGGACAGCAACCTCTTCGATCGGCTTTTCCACTCCCCTCCTATTCCAGCCGTCTTCTTCGCTCAGTCAAGCAACAGCAAGAGGGTTCCTGTTCGGGCACCATTTGCAGAAGATCAATGGACAGCACACTGATTAATGTAATCAGAAACTGACCTTTATTCACTTCAGAGCACTGCCTTTTATAGCTTCCAAGCTTGGTCACGCCCTTAAGCTTTACAATGATTGGTTTCTACACATAATGCAAAGACAGCTGATTGGTTCCTTCTTCAGCATCCAGGAGTTGTTTCCCTCCTGCAGAACTTCTGCATACGTGGCCACAACTTTGCTCTGAAGTAACCTGTGAATTAGGCCGTTAATCCTTACTACAAACTCTAACCAATGGCAAGAGTCCTGGATCGCTCACATGCCCACTGTTTGTTAAAAAGCTCTCAACAGTTTGTGAGCATGAAGTCAAGCATGGCACCTCTTGTTGTTGGCTCCTCTATTACTTGCAGAAAGAAGTTGTCTTCCACACAATCGAGGAACTTCCTGGACTGCTTGTGCTGTGCCGTACCATCCCTCCAAGAGATATCAGTATGGTTGAAGTCCCCTATGAGGACAAGGGCCTACAAGAGTGAGGCTGTTCCTATCTGTCTATAGAGCACTTAATCCACAGAGTCCTCTTGATCAGGCGGTCTGTAACAGATCCCCACAATAATGTCCCTCATAGCTGTTCTCCCTTTAACCCTGACCCACAAACTCTCTGTTGACTGCTCACCTGTCCCCAGACAGAGTTCCATACACTCCAGCCTATCCCTAACATAAATAGCAACTCCCCCTCCCCATCTGCCAGGCCTGTCTTTTCTAAAGAGCCTGTAACTTTCCATTCCAATACACCAGTCATAGGAGCCATGTTTCTGTGATACCTATTATATCCCTGTAGACACGCACACATCTTTAATTCCTCTTGTTTGTTCCCCCTACTATGGGCGTTTGTATAGATGAATATGAGCCAAGCTCCAAATGAAGCCAGCTCATTGGCTGGAGTGGCTGGAATATCTCTACATTGCTCCAAGCATTTATTATAGGTGCTGGCACCTGACTGGGAGTGCTGAGATGGAAGGATTTCCCCCTCCCCCAATACATCTAGTTTAAAGCTTTCTTGACCAGCTTGGCAAACCTCCTACCAAAACCACTCTTCACCTTCTTCATCAGACCTGCTCCATCAGCCTCCAGTAGACCTGGCCTACTAAATTGAGTCCCATGTTCTAGATACCCAAACCCCTGACTATGGCACCACCCTTCTAACCATTTATTAACCTGGCCAATCCTCCTAGCCTTTTTGAGATCCTCCCCTTTATCCTGGAGAATTGATGAAAAGACTATTTGAGCTCCAGAGCCCCTAACCACCTCTCCCAGGGCTCTGTAGTCCTTCTTTATGTTCTCCGGGCTACTGCTATTTATATCACTAGCACCCACATGGATCACTAGAAGTGGGTAATAGTCATTGGGACTTATTAAACCAGGCAGCCTCTCTGCAACATCCCTGATCCATGCCCCTGGTAAGCAACGCACCTCCTTTAAGACTGGGTCAGGCTGACAGATGGGTGCCTCTGTTCCTTTCAAAGTAGAGTCCCCTACTACTATGACCCGCTGCTTTATCCTGGCAGCACCAGTAGTGATCTTTACCAGTGTCAGCTGGTTGTTCATACTGCGAGTGTGTTTCCTCGTTAGTCCCTTGCAGATCTGGGAAGCAGTTCTGGGTGGGGACACCAGATTTAGGAGGAAGCCCCTTGGTTTTAGTTGTCCTCTTCCTCCTTTTTTTGTTGTGGTTTTTTTTTTTTTTTTCTGTTACTAGTTCCCTGATTCCTGGGTTAACAGCCTCCTTCTTTCCTCCATGAGCTACGATGGACGCTTGAGACCCCTGCACAGTTTGGGCCTGGGGCAAGCGGTCCAGCTTCCCTAACATCTTTTAGCCTATTGACAGGGAAATACTTCATGAAACTTTAAATAAAAATGAAATAACTCAGTTGAAAAAGATTTTGCAATAGGACAAGAAAAGGGGGGATTGAAGAATGGAGTTGATTGAAGAATAGGGTTGTAAATAAGTAACTTCAAGGATGTTAGGCTTCCTTAGCAACTATAGAGAAAAGGAAATTACTAAGATAAGCTTTGCCAGAACGGCCTGGGGGTTACTGATATGACAATGATCCTAAAACAAAGTGATGAAGAAATAACCACCAGGGGTCCGAAAGCCCACTACCCCATTTTTGTATGCATACAGGAGGCATTCTCTAAAAAGCATGATGTAATGCATATAATCTAATGAATATGTATGTTTAAGGACAATATAATCACAACCTGGTTGATGCCTGGGAGAGACACGCTTGGAGGAGTGATCCCCCGTGTCTCCTGGCGTTGCAATAAAGAATACCTGCTTGTCAACTTAAACTTTGTTGGCGAGTTCCTGGAGATTTCTCCAAATCACCTGCTTCCTCTCAGCTTTCCTGACATCTTCTAGCCTATTGACAGCATCCTGCAGCTCAGCCACTTGCTGCAGGAGAACCTCCACCAGGGAACACCTAGTGCAGCCCTGCCCATTGTGCACCATCACCTTAAGAGACCAGTGCAGGCACCCTCTACACTCCGAGCTTTGCCCTGCAGCCTCCCCTGTCATAGGTTCTGTCTGGGTGCCTACACTGGCCACCACTGGGGCAGTCAGAACAGAACTCCCAGACAGGGCCCTTTTCATAAGACAAGTGCTCACCATCCCACTTGCCTGCCCACACAAACTGCCACACCACACTCCTGATCACTCGCACTCCCTGGGGTGAGGTTTTAATCATTCAGGGCTGGTGCTGTCTCTCCTGGTGCCGCCTCCTGTGAGTCAGCTGCTCGCATCAGCTGAGCTTCTGGCTCCTGGGCAAGTCCTGCTGAGAACTTGAGGCTCCTTTGGTGGATCTTGCCGTTCTGAATTGAGGCTCCTGGACGCTGAGCTTCCCCCTGCTCAGGTGTTGAAGGTATCATCTCTTGAGCTACTCACCTCAGCAACTGACCGGAACTCAGGTAATTTTGAAAACCATGCCTGGCTTAGTGTAAGCCACACAACGTTAGGTCCCTGTTCAAATCTTTAAAGTTACTGAAGCAAAGATGTAGGGCAGAAAGGGGTAGAAGGGTGGTATGTGTGCAGAGATATATTGGTAGCACCTAGAAAGTTCCTTCAGATCAGCACAGGTGGTTAGCATATTCTGCAACGGAGTGTGAACTAGGTGCCTTTATGTTGTGGTTTAAACCCAGCCACACAGCTTGTTTACTCACTCCCCCCCTTCTTGCCCTTCCCCTGCTCCTGGAGGGATGGGAAGGAGAATTGAAAAATGCAACTCCCATGGGTTGAGATAAGAACAGTTTAGTAACTAAGGTATAGCACAAATCACTACTGCTAACACCAATAATAATAATAATGATAAAGGAAATAACAAGGGAAGAGAATACAACACTTCAGCAACAGCCGACCGATAACTTGCCCAACCCTGCAGTCCTAGCCCTTCCCAGTAACTCTCCGTTACCTCCTGGGCATGACGTGCTGTGGTATGGAATACCTCTTTGGCTAGTTTGGGTCAGGTGTCCTGTCTCTTCTTCCTCCCAGCTTTCCCTCCTCCCTGGCAGAGCATGAGGCTCAGAAAGTCACTGGTCAGACTAAAACATTTGTGTTATCAGCTCTGTTCTGATTCGGAGAAAACTCCAGGAACAAACTTGCCAACAAAGTTTTCAAGCTGACAAGCAGGTATTCTTTATTGCGGCGCCAGGAGACACGGGGGATAGCTCCACCTAACGTGTGTCTCCTCAGTTGCCACACACGCTGTCCTTTTATAGTCACTGGGCATACATACATATTCATGAGGCTACGTATTGATTACATCATTTTCCAGAAAGCTCCCCGCATGCGTACAGAATTGTGGTGGTGGTCTCTGAGGGTCGTTTACTTCTTCCAACAATCTTCATCACTTCTGTCAGCCTTTGAAGCATGCGCAGTAGATGTTTATACCAGTTTAATTGGTTCGTTAGCACCAGAGACTCCTATCCTCCTACTTATCAGTTAGTTTAGCTGTAGCCCATCCTGGACACCTGCCGTTCCCAGATACTCCTTATCCCTGTGTCCTGTTCTTCTAGACTGTTTTTCTTAAAACTATGTCAACTATAACAATTTATCTTGTGTGAGAATTCTCAGTATGTTCTTTAGCTGTACTCTGTTTTTTCTCCATGTATCCTGCACCTCAGTAATTTTCCACTGCTACTGTTACAAAGCCATCAAACTTAACATTACTCAAAACTAATTCTAAAGGTTTATATATTCCATTTTGTAATTTTGTGCCCCCCTTGTCTCAGTTCCCAGGCTGAAAGTCAAAACACATTGCTGCACCAGCTACTAAGAAGGAGAGAAATGACTGCTACTACTGAACCCAGGACAGTATCCACCCCTTATTCCATGCCATTCACGTCATGCTCAGATCCCACATTTTCAATATACCATCACTCTTATCTCAGTGCACTCTTACCTTAGTGCATGGACCAGTCCCTATAATGCTGCTGAGTCCATCTGGTCCATGATGTCAGCCTCCATCTCTTGTAACAGTCTCTCAGAGCAGGAGAGGCTGTGTGCAATGTTCACACTCGTGAATAACCTAGTCAATAGTGTCCATTGCTAAGTCCACCCCTCGATCATGAGTCCATCTCTATGTTCCATCTCTGCCCTGATGCCCTGAAGTGTCATGGGCCCACCAGGCTCAAAATAATTCACTGTCCCCTTCAGCAGTTTCTACAGCTTGTTTGTGGGGACTCCATACAGCTGCCTTCCATCTCTGACGTTTCCAAAGCACTGGAGGGGCCCAGTGGACTAGATACTTGCCTATACTGTCCCACACACCCTGCCACTCACGACTGTCCAGTCCTGGGGAAAATCTGGTCCTCCTATATTGTCGTCTAACCCTAGACAAGACCCAAACACGACTCTGAATAACTTTCGAGTTCAGACAAAATGGTCATGGGTAGAACACACTCTGTGTGTGTGCCAACATGCTGATCCCCATCACAATCAGCAGGCAGGTCCCAAGGGTGCCCAAAGTCCATTCAAAACCCTCAGAACTCTCAAATGATGCTGCTGTACTTGTCACTGGGGCTGGTGTAGCTGCTGTGCTTGCCGGCTCTCTCACCACCAGCTTATCTTTTTCTGAGTGCAGATCATCCTCCTCTGCCTTGCTGAGTAATGCTGCGTGGACTCCTGCATCTTCCTGGGGCTTGGCGGGCGGCTTCCAGGGGACACTCTCGGCCACCGCGGGGCTGGGCTCGGCCGCGGGGCTGGGCTCCTCGGCCGCCTCCTCCTGCTGCTCAGCAGCCGCCTCTTTCCCAGCCTCCGGCCCCGCTTCTGCCACTGCCTGGTCCCCGGGGCTGCTCTCCCGGGTCTCTTCAGTCGCTGCCAGCTCCTGGGGCCGCTCCCCCTCGGCTCCCTCCCAGCCTCACGAAGACAGAGGCTAGGACAAGGGCCAGGACGGTGAAGAGCAGCGGGATGGCCTGGTACAAGTCCATGGCCACGTCCATCCCACCCTGCTGCCAGAGCCCGCCCGTATTACAAGTCATTGCCATAAAGTACAGTGAAACAAGAACCTTAGCCCAAGCCCCACACTTGATAAACACACAGCAAATACTGGCTCTAAGTAATGTACAACATTCTGAAACTGTGAGATCAGAAGCAACAACTTTGACAGCCAATAAATCAGCACTGTGACGAGTGACTTTTAATCCAATCAGATCTGTCGTTATCTCAACCCTTCGTGCCCCACGTTGGTCACCTCAATGAACTGTCATGGTTTAAACCGAGCCACACAGCTCGTTTACTCACTCCCCCCCTTCTTGCCCTTCCCCTGCTCCTGGAGGGATGGGAAGGAGAATTGAAAAATTCAACTCCCACGGGTTGAGATAAGAACAGTTTAGTAACTAAGGTATAGCACAAATCACTACTGCTAACACCAATAATAATAATAATGATAAAGGAAATAACAAGGGAAGAGAATACAACACTTCAGCAACAGCCGACCGATAACTCGTCCAACTCCGCAGTCACTAGCCCTTCTGGGTAACTCTCTGTTACCTCCTGGGCATGACGTGCTGTGGTATGGAATGCCTCTTTGGCTAGTTTGGGTCAGGTGTCCTGTCTCTTCTTCCTCCCAGCTTTCCCTCCTCCCTGGCAGAGCATGAGGCTCAGAAAGTCCCTGGTCAGATTAAAACATTTGTGTTATCAGCTCTGTTCCCAGGCTGAAAGTCAAAACACAGCGCTGCACCAGCTACTAAGGAGAGAAATGACTGCTACTGCTGAACCCAGGACACTTTAATACCCAGTTAAGGTGTCTCTACACATTGAAGATTGGATATTACTTCCTGAACAGCCACTGTAGTATGACTTATTTTTACAGTACAAGGGCTGTACCCTCACCTCCTGTGCTCATGTTTTTCATTTGTGTAACTATTGCAAATAGTTTCCTATTGCATGTTTATTCTTCAGGTCACTTATGTAGCTCTGGCAGCTTCTGCTAGAGTATTTTTGTTAAACAACTGTAGAGCTTTTTTTATTGGGTTTTTTTTAATTTTACTAATTCTTCAGGTTTTAAATTGAATAGAAAAAATATCTGACTTAGAATACAGACTTCATTGTAAGTATGAGTTGACAGTGTCCCTGTGAGTTGTGGAAAGATAAAACACAGTTTAGAGCTTGACATGCAGAAATATAATTTGACATGCCAAGAAAAAGATACAAGGTTGACTGGTACACCCAGTAATGAAAGATGTTAAGTTTAAATTACTATCCTATAATTTCCTGCCTTGAATGCATGCCTGTGTGCACACTAAGAAATTATCTTCTAGGCAAGAGCATTTGACTTCATTAAGACCTGTTGTTCCTCAGTTGCCTGTACATGTTGCATGTGGAAGAGAATCTGTAGTAAACCCCACATTTTTTAGCAGGGTGAAACTACTGCAGATGAATATGAAAGAAAAAAAGTTTTAAGAATACAGTTGCCAAAATCATACATTCAAAAGTGCACAGTCCACAAGATCCAGATATTTAATCTTTTCTTGTTCAATACAGTAATAGAATTTATTCCAAAATAGCCCTTTACCAATAGGTCTTCAAGTTAAGAGGGTCCTAATGTCTAATCTCCTTCTAATGAGGATTATTTTAATGCTGTCATTTACAGTCATGTTAAAATCGAAGGCTCTATTCATATCGGCAAAATTTTAAATGCAAATGCACTGTGAACACTGTAGAAGGCAAAAGTAACTTGAGGACAAGCCCTGTTTCAAAATCCCTGATTCAGATGTGCCAATTAATGGTCAGCCCTACCAATTTTTCTCATTTGATATTAGGGGGCATGCAAGTCATCACTGCCATTTCAAATAAAAATCCAGAACCCTACTTTGTTCCCCCTTCCTGAATTACACATGTGTAGCACAAACTCAAAGCCTTACTTTGTGGTAAGCAGGTCAGGTTTATTTTTCTGTTGTGAGCTGTTTTAATAAAAAGATTGGAATGCTAATTTAGGCCTTCAAGTCCCTATTAGTTAAGAGTCTCTGGGTAGTGCTTTCTTGGCCCTTTGAGAAGGGGGAGGAGGCAAGCAACTTGCCTACTACAGTGTAGATCTCAACTATGTTTGGTTTTTCCAGCTCTCTTATACAGCTTGTTTGTGCAAGTCACAGCATAACAGACTCAGCTTGTGCTAAGGAAATAGCACAGTGTTTCATAGTGTGATGTTACTGCCTGATAATCATCACAGGGAGGCACAAAACAATGGCAATGAAAATGAAACAAAGGAGCAGTCAAGAGTAGACAAATTCAGAAATTTAGAAATAGCTGAAATGCCACGTTGCTTTTCTGGGATTGAAAGAACCTCACACTTTTATGGCCTCTTCAGTGGAACCCTTTTCAATTCTTTCCTATTACCAAATCACACAAGCCTCTCTACCGACTGAGGATTTTCCTTTGAAATTCACTGAAGACTTCAGCAAAGACAGCTTTAGGTCAGTTTGCACCCTTTGCACTTTCTGGGCACAGTGTTAGTTTGCAATTTGTCATCATTCTTAAATGGTACCGTCATAAAAGGAACCTCCAGATATACTAACACTCCAAAGAGACAAACCAGCTCTTGGCAATGCACTGCCTTCATGGTAGTTCTTTGGGAAAGTGTATGTTCTGGCATCATATAGTTGTGGTTTTTTGGTTTGGGGTTTTTTGGGTTGGTTTTTTTTTGATAATTCTCCCAACAGTTCTTGCTTGGTGACTTCTCTCCTTGAGAGACAGCTCATCATTTCGTACTGTACTCCAGACCTGCTGGGTGTGAGGCTGTGGGGGTGTCTAGGGGAAGTTTCCCCAAACCCAGTTATTTACATAAAGATTTGTGTGGACTTTGCACCAATGAATTCTGGTTCACGTGTGAAAATCCCTTCTCCCAGGTTTCTGTGATAGTCAGAACACTGACACAGTGTTAATAATCCTGTCTGACCTGTTTCAGGTTTCAGAGGCTTTTCATCTGGTCTCTTAAAAGACTGCATTTCTTCTGAAGAGAGTGACAGAACTAACTGCTGAAGGAACTGATCTCCAAAGAACTTATTCCAAATAAAAAAAAAAAGGCATTTTTGTATTTTCTACTTTACAATTGAATTTAGAAGTGCAAGAAGGCTTCTTCAGCTGTTAAAATGGCTACTACAAGGGGCTCCTTTGCTAACAATTTCAAAAGAATGGCAGCAGATTGGCTTTGTTCCCAAGATGAGGCTGAATCAGGTCGTTAGGACAGTGTGAGGTGTCACAAAAGGCAGAAAGTTGTAGCAGTGGTTGTTTTGAAGGGCTGGGGATTGTTTTTCCTCCTTCATGTGATTCATACCCTCTTCAGTAGACATGAGTATCAGTCTGGTACTTAATGCTCTCAAGTTTGTTATTAGAGCTCTTGTTCTGAAAGCTTCACTTTTCCAAATCTCTGCCTGCTGGCAGAAAGTAGTTACAATCCAGTCAGACTGCCTCAACAACACACCTTGAAAGCCTGATTGTACTGAGAGAGAGAGTGGATGTAAGAGACAGAAAATATGAGAGCACATGAACAGGGGAGAATATGGGGGCAGCTCTCTATCACTAGAAGAAAGCAAAACAATTTAATGGCCTAGTTTCTGCCCCCCTCTATATGTTCCTTGTCTTGTCAGGGGCATAAATTGTCTTGGCACAGGCATGTTGCTGACGTGGTCTAAGACTGCTTAGCCTTCTGCAGTGAAATAAATCTTGCCCTGACAAACTATGTCCTGTTGCAGCATGTTTCTGACTGTTCTACAACCTGATGTTGAAGTTATCAACATCACATTCACACTTCCTCCTTTCATACAGATCTTTTTTCATAGACTTTCCAAAATGTATTTGATGTTAATCTTCCCTTGGATACTCATGCACACTAGTGCCATCACCATAGGAGAAACCGTAACACAAGTAACCAGTGACTAATGCTACTCTGTCTTAAGGATTTGAGTGAATTCCACCTTGAACTCATCTGCAGAGTCATAGGCACTGTCTAGACTTCCCTTGATGCAGCTTCTGATTTGCTTTGAAACTTTGACTCATTAACATTTGACAATTGTTCTTGCCTTTTATTGTTTCCTGTTCCTTCTTTCTGAAATGCTAAGATGGGATTTTTTATATGGAGGAATCAAACATAAATCTATACAACTTATGATATTCCTTTCCATAGAAACACTGGGAATCAATAGAAGAAGATGAGAAAAAACCTGAGTAGTCAACCATTTTTTTCTACATTTCACTAAGAGGGGATATAGTGAATCTTGTGAAGACAGTTCTAAACAATTGCTGATATTAATAATGCATGTCAGGGAAGGCGAAGGCCCCAGTTATTTAAAAACATATCTCTCTTTTGAAAGACAAAAAAGGCAACATCTCTTGTAGCTGAGACCAAGAAATACAAGTTAGTCAAGAGGACCACATCCCTTTAAGCAGGTATGTAGGAGCAGTGTGTACAGCAGAGAAAACCTCATTATTCTTTCTCTACTAAGACTTTACAGTAAGATAACTGTTATGTATGTTTTTCTATTTTCTCCAGATCAATCATTTAGTAGCAAAGGTAGTGTGGGGTTTATGGAGTAGGTGCTGACTATATACCTGCAGTTGATGCCCAAAGGCAGTGATGGCATAAACACCGAGTTGGGCACTAGCAGAGATCTGCATGGTATTCATGCTAATAAGCTATGAAATAATTCACAATAAACTTGACGTGGACACCAAAAAGGTCTGTTACCTTGTTGTAAAGGCTGTACCACTATAAAAATTCCACAGGTGCATTATGAAATGCGGAGTGCCTTTCAGCATTTCAATAACCAACGAAGCAGCTATTTTTTATTGCAGATCACTATAGTATTTATTTGTGTGCAAAACCCATCTAATTTGTCTAACATAATGTATTTATGTTATTAGAGGTTTGTTCTGGTTTTAATCTGGTAAAACAAGATATTTTCATTTCATTTATTACTGAGGACTGCTGTGTTTTTTTAGACTGCCTAATGTAAGGAAAATAATTTATCCCTTATTCTTTACCAAATTTGATTTGCTGTGCAAATCTAGTGAGACTGATTCTGTTTGCTGTAAGAAGGACCAAATGCAAACACAATCTGTGGGAACTTTTCTTACTTTCAGGCAAACTGAATTTGTTCTTCTACATGTTTCTATGCTTCTTTTCCTGCTTATTTTCAAATTAGAATGAAATAATGTTTAGCTATCGGTGGACCCCAGATAGTTTGAAAAGAACCTATTTCTAGCTGCTTGCTTTACTCACAAATTGCTAAACTTCAGCCTCAGATACCTGTAATTTTATCTGGCATCCCTATTCTTATTTCCTTATTTAAGGTTGAAATACAACTCTTATTTAAGCACTTGCTTAGATCAGCAAACATAAAAGCAAATGACATGATAGAGTCTGTGTGTCACTTTCAATTATTTTAAGTGAAGGCTTGGTTGGGTTTTTTTTTTTGTGCTGTTTTCGTTTTTGGTTTTTTTTTTTTTAAATCCTGCTAAATTTAAGGCCCTATAAAAATAACCCATTTGAGTCAGGGTCATGAAAGTCCAACTCTCTTGTCTTAATGCCATTTCTAACTACCTATGTCTACTGCAAAAGAAAAACCTAAATGCTATCAGTTAAATGATGGACTGGATCTGTATTGAGGATTTGAATCACATTATCACATAACCTCTCGGCCACATTACACAGCTGTACATGTCCAAATCTTGGTATATCTGTGAATTTGCATCCTTGGTGACTACTAATATTTTGGTGATTGTTACCTTTGCACATCTGGTTTCTGGTTTGTCTTTGAAGTCTTAACACATAATCCATGGTAGAAAAGCAAAAATTAGTTAAGGCTTGTCAGCCACATGTTCTATATCCAAATCCAATAACTTGCTGTAAATATACGGGACAGGAAGAGGCTTTGTGAGTTCAGTCCACAGCCAGAGTAGTATGTTATAGATAATTGTGTATAGAAAATGAATTGGTCTAATTTTGCAATTCATTAGTCCATGTGGAATTTCTGTCGCTGTTAGAAAGTCTCTCTACTATCTCTCATACTTAAATATACATTAGAAAATTAGAAAAGCTATAAATTTTTTTTTGCCCACCTTATTTATTCTTCTTGTAATGTTGGCCTTTCCTTTAAGTTAATGCTTTATTGAAATCAATGGTGTGGTTTTGGTTTTTTCTACCAGTCAGTTCCTTGTATTTTTTCCCCTTTATTTCACTTTTAAAAGAGCTGTGATTGCTAATCAGCATAAAGAGAAGGGGGACACAAAATCACAAAATGGAATATATAAACCTTTAGAATTAGTTTTAAGTAATGTTAAGTTTGATGGCTTTGTGACAGTAGCAATGGAAAATTACTAAAGTGCATGATACATAGAAAAAAAAATAGAATGCAGCTAGAGAACACACTGAGCATTCTTGTACAAGATAAATTGTTATAGTTGACATAGTTTTAAGAAAAACAGTCTAGAAGAACAGGACACAGGGATAAGGAGTATCTGGGAATGGCATGTGTCCAGGATGGGCTACAGTTTAACTGATAAGTAGGAGGACAGGAGGATTATTATGTCTCTGGTGCTAACGAACCAATTAAACTGGTATGAGCATCTACTGCGCGTGCTCCAAAGGCTGCCAGAAGTGATGAAGATTGTTGGAAGAAGTAAACGACCCTCAGAGACCACCACCACAATTCTGTATGCATGTGAGGAACTTTCTGGAAAATGACGTAATGTATGTATGCCCAGGGACTATATAAGGACGGCTTGTGTAGCAACAGAGAGACTCATGTTAGGAGGAGCTATCCCCCATGTCTCCCGGTGCCACAATAAAGAATACCTGCTTGTCAGCTTGAAAACTTTGTTGGCAAGTTTGTTCCTGGAGTTTTCTCCAAATCAGCATTCATCAACTGTTTTCTGATGTCAACTGATGTATCCAGTCCCTCACATGAAAAACAGCTCTCTGTTCAGATTTCCAAGATTAGGAAGCTTTTAAGTTTTCATGGCGATTATTTAGCACTTCTGCTGTTTTTCATATAGGGCCTCACTATGATATATTTTGTAAAACATATGTATGGAAAAATGGGGTCATCACACAATGAATATTTAATCTAAACAGAAAACAAATAAGCAAGCAGTATCTTTACTGTTTTTACTCTTGAAAGTACTAAAGGTCAGCGTCTTTTATGTAAAGCATTTAAGATTTACTGACAGTAAAGAAATAAGTAAAGAAATGTCTTAAGCTTTACATTAAACACTCTATTTGTTCTGAGATTAAGCATTCTTTAGTTGCAGCCATATGACAGATAGATACCAAAAAAGAGGAATTCCTTATCATCTACTTCATCCCTAACAGTGCATTGTGAATAATCTCTTTTTAGGGAATCAAAAAACCTTTTACTGAAGTAATTAAAGCCAACATTGGAGATGCACATGCAATGGGACAGAGGCCAATCACCTTCCTTCGTCAGGTAAGAATATTATAAAATATTATTCTTATTTTTTTATTAGATTACCAAGAATGCCTTAAAATCTGTCTGGTGTGTGTAGTAGCATAAATGATTCCCTAGATGCACTTAGACTGAACATAGTTCTTTTGTAAAGAATTACAGATTTTGATTTCTGAGTTGAAGTCCTATACCTTGCTTGCTCAGCGTCCTCTTTCAACACAGTAGCTTTCCTTATGTTTCATATTATTCCCCATCCATACATTCTCCGGACAATTCTCCTATGTTATCAGTCTGCACATTCATTATGAATAGTGCACTTCAAAAAAGAAAGTGGTTGTCTTCAAAGAAAAAAGCAAATGCCTTTCTTCATCTGACAGTTTAAGGTCTTCATGCAGTTGGGTTGTAATGTTGCTGATCTTGCACATTTTACCTCTGGTCGGTTAACTTTTAGGAAAGACTACAACAGAATTCACCTTTGTGTATTATTCCTAAAACACAAGCAAAATTTAAAACTAGTATTACACTATTTACTGAGCATCCCTTACACACACATGTAATATCCACAGTCTATAATAATGTAAATTCAGAGTTCCAAGACAAACTGAAACCCTATCAAACTGGGGGTCCAGGTGATGAGATTATAAAATTGAGCTATACAGCAAACTGCTGGCAAACTAGGAAGACCAGAGCTTCTTACAAATTATTCAGAACCAATGTTATTAAATAAAATACTGGGTAAATGGGAAATTCTTCCTCTCCATGACTGTGTGCACACATGGATTAATTATTCAGTCACTGTCCCAGAAGATGACAACAGCCTATCCATATCACACCATATAAGCATAAAAATGACAGACTGGAACAAATTAATCTGATCTCAGATATAGAATCATAGAATAGTTCGGGTTGGAAAGGACATTAAGATCATCTAGTTCCAACCCCCCTGCCATCTAGATTCTTTGTGTCTTACATTCCTTCATAAAATTAATTCTGCTAGGTCATGTTTCTACTTTTACTATGTTCTATATCACCACTTCTTTTTTAGTTAATTATTTCATACAAATTCAAATTAGTAATAACTATAAGTTATTTCTGGGAAGGTGTCCTGGGTTCAGCAGTAGAAGTCATTTTTCTCCTTAGTAGCTGCTGCAGCACTGTGTTTTGACTTTCGGCTTGGGAACAGAGCTGATAACACAAATGTTTTAGTCTGACCAAGGACTTTGTGAGTCTCATGCTCTACCAGGGATGAGGGGAGGACGGGAGGAAGCAGAGACAGGACACCTGACCCAAGCTAGCCAAGGAGGTATTCCATACCCCAGCACGTCATGCCCAGGGAGGTAACTGGGAGTTACCCAGAAGGGTACGGGCTCTCTTCAGGGGGGTTGAACTCGTTCAGCGGGTGGTATTGTATTCTCTTCCCTTGTTATTTTCTCTTATCATTATTATAATTGGTGGTAGCAGTAGTGATTTGTGTTATACCTTAGTTCCTGGGCTGTCCTTATCTCAACCTGTGGGAGTTACATTCTCTTGATTCTCCTCCCCACCCCTCCAGGGGGGGGGGGGGGAAGGAAAGAAAGAGGGAGAAGGGGGGGGGGGGGAGTGAGTGAACGAGCTGTGTGGCTTGGTTTAAACCACAACAGTACTTTTTGGCGCTCAACGTGGTGCACGAGGGGTTGAGATCACAACAGATCTGACCAGAGTGTGTCTAATCGTATTTGTGATAAGCATTCATTGTTTTAGATTAATAGTCACTTGTCACAACGCTGATTTATTGGCTCTCAGAATTGTTCCTCTTGATCTCACAGTCTCAGTATATCGTCCCTTACTTAGAGCCGGTATTTGCTGTGGTAATGTTTTTCAAGTGTGGGGCTTGGGCTAAGGTTCTTGTCTCATTGTACTTTATGGTAAAGACTTGTAACACAATAGAATCATCGATCGTGAAACTGATCTGGCTTATGTTCTCAGTGTGGTCACAACCTTCATACTTTGGGAGGTATATAATAAAAGTGCTTAGCAATTACACATCTTTTTTCTCCTCGGGTGGTCAACCTGTGAAGGAGACATTCTTTTACCCTCCCAGCCCTGCTCCCAGACCATTTAAAGCATCATTTGAGAGTTTTGAAGTTTTTCAATGGCCTTTTAATACTGTTGAGACCTGTTTGCTGATTGTGATGGGGATCACCATGTTGGCACGCATACAGAGTATGTTTTGCCCACGACCATTTCATCTGATTTCAAGAGTTAAGCAGAGTCAGGTTTGGGCCTTGTCTGGGGTTAAACGACAATATAGGAGGACCAAGAGATTTTCCCCGAGGCTGGACAGCCATGAGTGGCAGGGTGTGTTGGATAGTATGGGCAAGTATCTAGGTCAGTGGGCCCCTCCAGTACTTTGGAATTTCACCATTGAACAAGTGCAAAATCCGGAAGAATTAGTAAAACACTTAAATGAGGTGTGTGGACAGTATGGCCATACCAGAGAAGGACAAATCATGGCAACGTGCTGGGGCTTGGCCTATGCTTACAGGCCCTTGTTCAACACTATCCAGCACCTTCAAAAGGAAAAAAATGCCCCTGCATATGAGGGCAAAGCAACAGTCAGCGCAGCTACTCCAGATCCAAGCACAGCAGCTACACCACCCCCAGCGACAAGTACAGTCGCTACCCAAACTTTGGCTGCAATGGACAGCGCAGCTACCCCAGCAATGGACAGCGTAGCTGCCCCAGCGACAAGTACAGCAGCTACTCAAACTTCGTCTACAACAGTCAGCGCAGCTACCCCAGTTCCAAGCACAGCAGCTACACCACCCCCAGCGACAAGTACAGTTGCTACTCAAAGCACAGTGATAATCACTGCAGCTAAATCAGAGGACCAATTCGTGCCAATATCAGTTGCCCCTGTAAGCAAGAGAAAAAGCAAAAAAGAGGCAAGAAGGGGGAAGCAAGATGAAGAAACGATGTATTCACCACCCAGTCCAGCATCTGATCAGGAGTCATCATCACATGATGAAGAAGAAGAAGAAGAGGTGACTTCTCAACCTCGGACCTCAACCGAGCTATGGAATATGCGAAAAGATTTTACCCGTCAACCAGGGGAGCACATCATCACCTGGTTGCTCCGATGCTGGGACAATGGGGCCAATGGTCACAAGCTAGAAGGTAGGGAAGCCAAGCAGCTGGGATCACTTGCTGGAGAAGGGGGAATTGACAAAGCAATTGCAAGAGAGAAAAAGTCCTTCAGTCTTTAAAGGCCGCTCTTGGCAGCTGTTAAAGAAAGGTTTCCATACAAGGACGATGTTATGAGTCATTCAGCCAAGTGGACTACTTTAGACAAAGGCATCCAGTCTCTGAGGGAATCAGCCATCGTAGAGATGATTTATCACATCAAGCCAAATAATGGGGATATACCCATAGACCCAGATGAAGTCGAATGTACATGACGCATGTAGCGAAACCTAACACAGAATGCACCGTCATCATATGCCCATTCATTGGCAACAGTAACCTGGAATGACATAGTACCACTAACAGTAGATGAAATGATTCATAAACTCCGAAAGTTCGAAGACAATCTCACCCCTTCCATCATCTCAGCTGTGGAAAAACTGTCCCAGGATCTCAAACAATTGAGGGACGATCTATCTGATTTATCCAGCTCCTCACGTGTACCAACACACGTCTCAGCTATTAACAAAAGGCATCCTATTCTTTGAGAGAGAAGATACAGGTGGTATAAGCCACAGGCCACCCTATGGTTTTACCTGTGGGATCACGGAGAAGACATGACGAAGTGGGATGGAAAACCTTTTTCAGCTTTGGAGGAACGGGTGAGTGAATTGAAGAGGGGAGCAAGGCCCAAGACTCATCATCCCATGAGAGCTGTGGCTTCAGTGTCTAGTGAGTAGGTTCCCAGATGGAGTAGAAGAGCTGACTTTACTCCAGCTCCTGTGATAACGAAGAATAATCCCTTTCAACGTGACTTAAGTGTTCAACGTTGTGATGACTATTAGAGGGGCCCTGCCTCCAGCCAGGTGGAGGTAGGGGACAATCGGATTTACTGGGCTGGGTGGATCAGATGGCCTGGCACATCAGTCCCAGAGAAGTATAGGGCTCTAGGAGATAACAGTGCACAGCATAACCTGATGCCATCAAGCAGTCAAGGGGTGGAACCCATCTATATTTCTGAAGTGACAGGAGGATCCCAAGAGTTGACTGTACTGGAGGCTGAAATAAGCCTGACTGGGAGGAAATGTCAAAAGCACCCCATTGTGACTGATCCAGAGGCTCCATGCATCCTCGGCATAGACTGTCTCAGGAGAGGGTACTTCAAAGACCCCAAAGGGTACCGATGGGCTTTTGGTATTGCTGCTTTGGAGACTGAGGAAATTGAGCAGCTGTCCACCTTGCCTGGTCTCTCAGAGGATCCTTCTGTTGTGGGGCTGCTGAAAGTCAAAGAACAACAAGTGCCAATCACGACCACAACAGTGCACTGGCGGCAATATCGCACCAACTGAGACTCCCTGATTCTTATCCATCAGCTGATTCGTAGACTGGAGAGTCAGGGAGTGATCAGCAGGACCCTCTCACCCTTTAATAGCCCCATATGGCCAGTGTGAAAGTCTAACGGAGAGTGGAGACTAACAGTAGACTATCGTGGCCTGAATGAAGTCACACCGCCATTGAGTGCTGCCGTACCAGACATGCTAGAACTTCAGTATGAATTAGAGCTAAAGGCAGCCAAGTGTTATGCCACAACTGATATTGCCAATGCATTTTTCTCAATTCCTTTGGCAGCAGAATGCAGGCCACAGTTTGCTTTCACTTGGAGGGGTGTCCATTTCACTTGGAACCGACTGCCCCAGGGGTGGAAACACAGCCCTACCATTTGCCATGGACTGATCCAGACTGCACTGGAACAGGGGCAAGCTCCAGAACACCTGCAGTACATTGATGACATTATTGTGTGGGGTGATACAGCGGAAGAAGTCTTTGAGAAAGGGAGGAAAGTCATCCAAATCCTGCTGAAAGCTGGTTTTGCCATAAAACGGAGTAAGGTCAAGGGACCTGCACAGGAGATTCAATTTTTGGGAATAAAATGGCAAGATGGACATAGACAGATCCCCACAGATGTGATCAACAAGATAACAGCAATGTCTCCACCAACTAATAAGAAAGAAACACAAGCTTTCTTGGGTGCTGTGGGGTTCTGGATAATGCACATCCCAAATTACATTTCGATTGTAAGCCCTCTCTATCATGTGACCCAGAAGAAGAATGATTTTAAATGGGGCCCTGAGCAACAACAAGCCTTTGAGCAAATTAAACGCGATATAGTTCATGTAGTAGCCCTTGGACCAGTCTGGACTGGGCCAGATGTAAAAAATGTACTGTACACTACAGCTCGGGAAAAATGGTCCTACCTGGAGCCTCTGGCCGAAACCTCCAGGGGAGACTCGAGGTCGACCCCTCGGCTTTTGGAGTCGGGGATACAAAGGATCTGAGGCCAGCTATATTTTGACGCGGGAGTCACGGACAATGCAGAAATGATCAATGTGATCAAGCAATTGCCACAGTTTATTGCGTATACACTGGGTTATATACCGATCGAGTTCTTCCAGCTTGCGTCATTTCCTTAGATACAGCATTTCCATTGGCTAGCATTCAAAGGTTAACTTAAGTCATAAGCCTAGCAACAACAATTCCATTGGCTAATGTTCTAACATTCAAAAGTTAACAGTGTCGACTTGCTAAACATTGCTTGCCAACCACAACTTTTCAACATCTTAATTCTGCAGTTTCGCATCCTGTTTCTAACTATAAAACTATACAGCATCAACAATCTTACTTCCCTAATATGCCTCCCCAGATGCTCTGGTTATGTTTAGGCCCAAGCTCTCTTTATTTCAATCAAAGGAGCATGAGTTCTATCCAAGGCCTCTTGCCTCTGCTCACAACTATGACAAACTTGCCCACAGCTATAACCCAACTGAAAAAGAGATACCAGCAGCATATGAAGGGGTTCGAGCTGCTTTGGAAGTGATTGGCACTGAAGCACAGCTCCTCATTGGCACCCTGGTTGCCCAGGCTGGGCTGGATGTTCAAAGGCAGGGTATTCTCTACACATCATGCAACTGATGCTACATGGAGTAAGTGCGCTGCACTAATAACACAATGAGCTTGAATAGGAAATCCCAGTCATCCAGGCATTCTAGAAGTCATCATGGACTGGCCAGAGGGCAAAGATTTTGGAATGTCACCAGAGGAGGTGGTGATGCGTGCTGAAGTGGCCCCACCATATAATAAACTGTCAGAAAGTTAAAAACAGTATGCCTTGTTTACTGATGGGTCCTGCCGTATTGTGGGAAAGCATAGGAGATGGAAGGCAGCCGTATGGAGTCCTCGACAGCAAGTTACAGAAACTGTTGGAGGAGAGGGCGAATCGAGTCACTTTGCTGAGGTGAAAGCCATCCAGCTGGCCCTGGACGTTGCTGAATGAGAAAAGTGTCCAGTACTTTATACCGACTCATGGATGGTGGCAAATGCCCTGTGGGGGTGGTTGCAGCAATGGAAGCAGAGCAACTGGCAACGCAGAGGTAAACCCATCTGGGCTGCTGTACTGTGGCAAGATATCGCTGCCCGGGTGCAGAACCTGGTGGTGAAGGTACACCATGTAGATGTTCATGTACCTAAGAGTTGGGCCACTGAGGAACACCAGAACAACCAACAAGTGGATAAAGCTGCTAAGATTGAAGTGGCTCAGATGAACTCAGATTGGGAACATAAAGGTAAATTATTTTTGGCCCGGTGGGCCCATGACACTTCAGGCCATCAGGGCAGAGATGCAACATATAGATGGGCCCGTGAACGAGGGGTGGACTTAGCAGTGGGCACTATTGGCCATGTTATTCATGAGTGTGAAACGTGCTTCAATTAAACAAGCCAAACAGTTAAAGCCTCTTTGGTATGGAGGACGATGGCTGAAGTACAAATATGGGGAGGCCTGGCAGATTGACTATATCACACTCCCACCAACCCGCCAAGGCAAGCGCCATATGCTGACCATGGTGGAAGCAACCAGCAGATGGCTGGAAACATGCTGTGACCCCCACCACTGCCCGGAACACTTTCCTGGGCCTTGAGAAACAGATTTTTTGGCGACACGGCACCCCAGAGAGAATTGAGTCAGATAACGGGACTCATTTCTGGAATAACCTTATAGACAGTTGGGCCAAAGAGCATGGCACTGAGTGGGTATATCACATCCCCTATCATGCACCGGCCTCTGGGAAAACTGAACCGTAAAATGGGCTGTTAAAAACCACACTGAGAGCAATGGGTGGGGGAGCTTTCAAGCATTTCACACTTACCAAAGGCCGCCTGGTTAGTCAGCACCAGAGGATATGCCAACAGAGCTGGCCCAGCCCAGTCAGAACTTTTACATATTGTAGAGGGGGACAAAGTTCCTGTGGTGCACATGAAGAATTTGCTGGGGAAGACAGTCTGGGTTATTCCTGCTTCAGGTAAAGGCAAACCCACTTGTGGGATTGCTTTTGCTCAGGGACCCGGATATACTTGGTGGGTAATGCGGGAAGATGGGGAAGTCCAATGTATAGAATCATAGAATCATAGAATCATAGAATAGTTAGGGTTGGAAAGGACCTCAAGATCATCTAGTTCCAACCCCCCTGCCATGGGCAGGGACATCTCACACTAAACCATCCCACACAAGGCTTCATCCAACATGGCCTTGAACACTGCCAGGGATGGAGCACTCACAACCTCCCTGGGCAACCGATTCCAGTGTCTCACCACCCTAACAGGAAAGAATTTCCTCCTTATATCCAATCTAAACTTCCCCTGTTTAAGTTTTAACCCATTACCCCTTGTCCTGTCACTACAGTCCCTGACGAAGAGTCCCTCCCCAGCATCCCTATAGGCCCCCTTCAGATACTGGAAGGCTGCTATTAGGTCCCCACGCAGCCTTCTCTTCTCCAGGCTGAACAGCCCCAACTTCCTCAGCCTGTCCTCATAAGGGAGGTGCTCCAGTCCCCTGATCATCCTTGTGGCCCTCCTCTGGACTTGTTCCAGCAGTTCCATGTCCTTTTTATGTTGAACAGCACACAATACTCCAGGTGAGGTCTCACAAGAGCAGAGTAGAGGGGCAGGATCACCTCTTTTGACCTGCTGGTCACGCTCCTTTTGATGCAGCCCAGGATATGGTTGGCTTTCTGGGCTGTGAGCGCACACTGCCTGCTCATGTACATTTTCTCATCGACCAGCACCCCCAAGTCCTTCTCTGCAGGGCCGCTCTGAATCTCTTCTTTGCCCAGTCTGTAGCTGTGCCTGGGATTGCTCCAACCCAGGTGTAGGACCTTGCACTTGTCCTGGTTGAACTTCATAAGGTTGGCATCAACCCACCTCACAAGCATGTCAAAGTCCGTCTGGATCGCATCCCTTCCCTCCAGTATATCAACCGGACCACACAGCTTGGTGTCTTCAGCAAACTTGCTGAGGGCGCACTCAATCCCACTGTCCGTGTCGCCGACGAAGATGTTGAACAAGACCGGTCCCAACACCGATCCCTGAGGGACACCACTCGTTACTGGTCTCCAGCCGGACATCGAGCCATTGACCACAACTCTTTGTGTGCGGCCATCCAGCCAGTTCTTTATCCACCGAGTGGTCCATCCATCAAATTTATATCTCTCCAATTTAGAGAGAAGGATGTCATGTGGGACAGTGTCAAATGATTTGCACAAGTCCAGGTAGATGACATCAACTGCTTTACCCTTGTCCATCAATTCTGTAGCCCCATCATAGAAGGCCACCAAATTGGTCAGGCAGGATTTCCCCTTAGTGAAGCCATGCTGGCTGTCACCAAGCACCTTGTTGTTTTTCATGTGCCTTAGCATGCTGTCCAGGAGAATGTGCTCCAAGATTTTGCCAGGCAAAGAGGTGAGACTGACTGGTCTGTAATTCCCTGGGTCTTCCATTTTCCCCTTCTTGAAAATGGGGGTTATATTTCCCTTTTTCCAGTCGTCGGGAACTTCACCTGACTGCCATGATTTTTCAAATATGAAGGACAGTGGCTTAGCAACTTCATTTGCCAGCTCCTTCAGGACCCGCGGATGGATTTTATTAGGTCCCAGGGACTTGTGCGTGTTCAGATTTTTAAGATGGTCTCGAACCAGATCCTCTCTTACATTGGGCCCAAGGTCTTCATTCTCACAGTCCCTGCGTCTACCTTCTAAGACCTGGTGCAGTCAGAGCCTTTGCCAGTGAAGACTGTGGCAAAGAAGTTATTCAGAACCTCAGCCTTCTCCAAATCCTGTGTAGCCAGTTCTCCCAAAAGCTCTCTCAGGGGGCCTATGTTGTCCCTAGTCTTTTTTTTGTTTGCTACTCACCTGTAGAATCCCTTCCTGTTATCCTTAACATCCCTGGCCAAGTTTAATTCTAACTGGGCCTTAGCCTTCCTAACCTGGTCTCTAGCTTCCCGGACAACATCCCTGTACTCTACTCAGGCTGCCTGTCCTTGCTTCCATTTTTTATAAGCCTCTATTTTCCTTTGAATTTTCCTCAGCAGCTCCTTATCCATCCAAGGAGGTCTCCTGGCCCTTCTGCTGCACTTCCTTCTAGTTGGGATGCAGCACTCCTGAGCTTGTAGCAGGGGATCCTTGAATATCAACCAAGAGTCTTGGGCCCCCCTGCCCTCCAGGGCTATATCCCATGGAACCTTACTAAGCAGGCTCCTGAAGAGGCCAAAGTCTGCTCTTTTGAAGTCCAGGGCAGTGAGCTTGCTACACGCTCTTCTCACTGTCCCGGGGATCTCAAATTCGACCATCTCGTGATCGCTGCATCCAAGGCTGCTCTGGACTACCACATTCTCAACAAACCCTTCCCTGTTGGTGAGCACAAGGTCAAGCATGGCTCCTCTCCTTGTCGGCTCCTCTATTAGTTGCAGAAGGAAGTTGTCTTCCACACAATCGAGGAACCTCCTGGATTGCTTGTGCTGTGCAGTGCCATCATTCCAACAGATGTCAGGGTGGTTGAAATCCCCCATGAGAACAAGGGCCTGCGAGCGTGAGGCTTTTCCTATCTGTCTGTAGAGTGCTTCATCCACAGGTTCTCCTTGATCAGGCGGCCTGTATCAGATCCCCACAGTAATGTCTCCCATGGCTGTTTTCCCTTTAACCCTGACCCACAAACTCTCTGTAAACTGCTCGCCTGTCCCCAGACAGACTTCCATACTCTCCAGCCTATCCCTAACATAAAGGGCAACTCCCCCTCCCCGCCTGCCAGGCCTGTCTTTTCTAAAGAGCCTGTAACCTTCCATTCCAACACTCCAGTCATAGGAGCCATCCCACCATGTTTCTGTGATGCCTATTATATCATACCCCCGTAGATGTGTACACATCTCTAATTCCTCTTGTTTGTTCCCCATGCTACGGGCGTTTGTATAGAGGCATCTTAGATGAGCTCCAATCGAAGCTGGCTTGTTGGCTGGAGCAGCTGGAATATATGTACATTGTTCCGAGCATTTATTATAGGTTCTGGCAACTGACTGGGTGTGTTGGGATGGAATGATGCCCCCCTCCCTCAACACATCTAGTTTAAAGCCTCCTTGACCAGTCTGGCAAGCCTCCTACCAAAACTGTTCTTCCCCTTCTTTACTAGAGCAGCTCCACCAGCCCCCGGTAGTCCTGGCCTACGAACTTCAGTCCTATGTTCAAGACACCCAAACCCCTGACTATGACACCACCCTTTTAACCATTTATTAACCTGGCCAATCCTCCTAGCTTTTTCTTGGTCCTCCCCTGTGTCCTGGAGAATTGACGAAAAGACTATCTGAGCACCAGAGCCCCTAACCACCTCTCCCAGGGCTCTGTAGTCTTTCTTTATGGTCCCCAGTCTACTAGTATCTATATCCCTAGCACCCACATGGATCACCAGGAGTGGGTAATAGTCCATGGAACTTATTAGAGCAGGCAGCCTCTCTGTAACATCCCTGATCCGTGCCCCGGTAGGCAGCACACCTCCCTCGAGACGGGGTCAGGCCGACAGACGAGTGCTTCCGTCCCTTTCAAAGTAGAATCCCCTATTTCTATGACCCGCCGCTTTTTCTTTGTAGTGCCAGTAGAGATCTTTACCCGTGCATAATCCGTCTGTTTGTGGTGCAAGTGTCTTTCCTCGTTAGTCTCCTGCAGGACAGCAAAGCGGTTCTGCGTGGGGACAACAGATTTAGGAGGAAGCTCCTTGCCTTTAATTGTCCTTTTCCTCCTTCTTTTGTTATTTTTTTTTGTCACTAATTCCCAACTTCCCGGGTTGGTGGCCTCCTTCTTTCCTTCATGAGCTGGAGGGGAAGCTTGAGGCCCCTGCACAGTATGGGGCTGGAGCAAGCAGCCCTGCTTCCTCTCAGCCACCCTGACATCTTGAAGCCCGCTAATAGCATTCCGCAGCTCAGCCACCTGCTGCAGGAGGACCTCCACCAGGGAGCACCGAGTGCATCCCTGCCCATCGTGCACCTTTCCCTCACAAGACCAGTGCAGGCACCCTCTACACTCCGAGCTCTGCACTGCAGCCTCCCCTGTCATCTGCTGTGTCTGGGTGCCTACGCTGGCCACCGCCTGGGAAGCCAGACCAGAGCTCCCAGAGCGGGCCCTGTCCATGCGACGGGTGCTCACCATCCCGCACAAACTGCCTCGTCGCGCTCCTGGGGCACGTTTTTAACCACTCAGGGTTGGTGCTGCTGCTCCTGGCTCCGCCCCCTGTGAGTCAGCGGCTCACGTCAGCGGAGTTGCCGGCTCCTGGGCAGGTCCTGTCGAGGACTTGAAGCTCCCCCGGTAGCTCTGGCTGCTCTGAGTTGAGGCTCCTGGACGCTCATCTCTCCCCCTCTCTGGTGTTAAAGGCGTCCTCTCTCGAGCTACTCACCTCAGCAATTGACCGGCAACGGTTGGTGATGCCCGGTTTGAATCTCTCGCCGCTTCTCCTGGCTCCGCCCCCTGTGAGTCAGCTGCTCCCGTCAGCGGAGCTGCCGGCTCCTGGGCAGGTCCTGTCGAGGACTTGAAGCTCCCTCGGTAGCTCTGGCTGCTCTGAGTTGAGGCTTCTGGACGCTGATCTCTCCCCTGCTCTGGTGTTAAAGGCGTCCTCTCTCGAGCTCAAGGGGATTTGATTTTAGGGAAAACAGCCAATGAACTTAATTGTATGCTGCTGCTTTTTGTGTAGTATTTTTATAGCCCATCAACTAGATGTCTTCAGGTCACCAGCAACTGGCCCTGATTTCCCTCCAGCCATCATCCTAACAGAGAATGAATTCTGATAGAACCAGACGAGTTCTGCAGTGAAGGAATGATCAGCATCAGCAGGCAGCGATCCAACCCTGCACACAGCTTTTCCTGTCCTGAAAGACTGTTACAAGGGATGGAACCTGACATCATGGAGCAAATGGACTCACCAGCATTATAGGGATTGGTCCATGAACTAAGAAATGATTTCTTTCTGTCTGTCTGTGTTTGTATGTGGATGTATATATATGTAAGAGAGATGTTATATTGGAAATGCGGGATTTGAGCATGACGTGAATGGTATGGAATAAGGGGTGGATACTGTCCTGGGTTCAGCAGTAGCAGGCATTTTTCTCCTTCTTAGTAGCTGGTGCAGCGCTGTTTTTTGACTTCCAGCCTGGGAACAGAGCTGATGTCACAGATGTTTTAGTCTGACCAAGGACTTTGTGAGCCTCATGCTCTGCCAGGGATGAGGGGAGGCTGGGAGAAGCAGAGACAGGACACCTGACCCAAGCTAGCCAAAGAGGTATTCCATACCACAGCACATCATGTCCAGGGAGGTAACTGGGAGTTACCCAGAAGGGTACGGGCTCTCTTCAGGGGGGTCGAGCTCGTTTGGCGGTGGTATTGTTTTCTCTTTCCTTGTTATTTTCTCTTATCATTATTATAATTGGTGATAGCAGTAGTGATTTGTGTTATACCTTAGTTATTGGGCTATTCTTATC
This sequence comes from Lathamus discolor, assembly GCF_037157495.1. Lineage (NCBI taxonomy): Eukaryota > Metazoa > Chordata > Aves > Psittaciformes > Psittacidae > Lathamus > Lathamus discolor. The sequence continues at coordinate 26,054,821 of NC_088908.1, forward strand.
TCAACCCGTGGGAGTCACATTCTCTTGATTGTCTTCCCTGTCCCTCCGGGAGCGGGGGGTGGAAGGAAAGAAAGAGGGAGAAAAGGCTGGAAGGAGTGAGTGAACGAGCTGTGTGGCTCGGTTGAAACCACAACAGAAGGATTATTAGAACATGCAGCTGGTGCTTCAAAATTTGATCATATTTTTCAGTTCTGCTCCATTTTAAACTCTTGGTTTCTTGTCAATAAAGTGGGCTATTAATACACAAAGAGTGGAGGATAGAGCTGTTTAGAGATAACATGAATAATTAACTGTGTTTTAGTGTGTTTGTACTGTGCATAGCTCACCTGGATTCCATCTTCACTGTTTGTAATACTCATAGTTAATAATTCTGTAACTGTTTTTGTGGGCAGAACTTGGAACCCAATAATATTTCTTTGCTTCTGTAAGCACTACTCTTAACAAAACAACTGCAAACTCTTCATCAATAGCCTTTGGTTTAAATTAGCTAGTATTTGTTATTTTAATTTCCAAAGAAAGTTAAGAGTAATATTTTCAACTTAAAATGACCATTGTGAAGTGGCCAATTTACATTTTCTTGGCACTTTAGGTAGTGGCACTGTGTACATACCCAAACCTGTTGGACAGCCCAAATTTTCCAGAAGATGCCAAAAAGCGAGCCAGACGGATCTTGCAGGGTTGCCGAGGAAACAGCTTAGGTAAGCGTCTTAAGTTTTAGTTGTTCCTGTTTGTACTAGAATCAGCAAAGGTAGTTTCAATATATGCAGTGCTGAAATTTTTTAATCATGTTTTATATGATTACAAGTCAAATGGGAGTAGCCTAGGGCAAAATGGTAGGGGGAGAGTTCATGGAGTGGCCTACTGATAAGCAGTGACTAACCATGCAAATTTTTGAAAACTAAAACCACTGTAGACCTTACTGATCTGCTGTACTGGTTTATGCCTTCTCTCCACCCTCCCTGTCTCTAGTATCATGTATCAGCCCCTTCTCTTGGTCTCAGTTGCTCATCAGCCTCTGTACAGCACTCCATAAACACGCAGTCTGAGGCAAGTGGATGTGCACCTGAATGGAGGTGACTCCTATCACTTCGTTGTTAGCCTGACATCTTACTGCTGTTCTCTTCATGGCTGGGAAGAAGAAATTTGCTTTCATGGGAAAAAGCAAATGTTAAAACTTGATCCCTCCATGTAGCTTGAAGCGATGTGTTCTAATAAAACCTGATTTTCAAAAGCTGTCCATCCAACAGAAAAGTGGCTTCACTAGATATGGTAAAGCTTTTGAAGCATTGTTCCCACATCTATATTGGCCTCTTTAAATGTATTAACTGCAAAGTTAATATGAATGTCTTGACCTCTGGATATTAACTAAGTAACCTCACTTCCAGTGAACTTTCATTTGGCAAAACTCTACGTGTAATATTGAGCCTCGCTACTCCCAGCCTATATATGAAGGCTTAGATATGTCCTCAACTTCTGTTGTATTCAAATCGAATACTCTGGGATTCCTTTGACAACACTTACTTTGCATGTGGGGTAACTGTCATGTCTTTCCAGGCAGTTGACAAATTTACTTACCCCTGTCCTACATATAAAAATATCTAATATGTGTACATGCAGTTTTTTGGGTTGGGTTTATTTATTTGCATCCTACATTGCAAATAGATGTGTTCTGATCTAAGCTATCAGTTGATTACAATTAAGAGTAGAAGACCTGAAAACTGAGTTCAGGTCTTCTGAATATCCTCACTGAATCGTGGGACTCAAGCTTAATGGAGCACAAGACAGAATGACAGCTTAGGTTTGTTCTACTTTAACAGCACCTCCTACCTGTGGTCGGAGACCCATGTATAGACCCAATATAACTTTCAGTCCTGTAAAAATAAATGTTTAGGACATCAAGGAACTTTGTGCCCTGAATTACCATTTGTCCTATGGTTCTTTGTCTTGATAAATTATGCATTCACAGACATATTATCAGGCAGACTACTAGCATATAACTGAGTGATAAGAGTTAATTCACTCTATCCAACAAGCACAGAAGATTCTACAGCTTCCTGACAGTGTTCTAAATTAGAATCATAGAATCATAGAATAGTTAGGGTTGGAAAGGACCTTAAGATCATCTAATTCCAACCCCCCTGTCATGGGCAGGGACACCTCACACTAAACAATGTCACCCAAGGCTCTGTCCAACCAGGCCTTGAACACCACCAGGGATGGAGCATTCACAACTTCCTTGGGCAACCCCATTGCCTCCCCACACTCACAGTAAAGAACTTCTTCCTTATATCTAATGTAAACTTTCCCTGTTTAAGTTTTAACCCGTTACCCCTTGTCCTGTCACTACAGTCCCTGACGAAGAGTCCCTCCGTAGCATCCCTATAGACCCCCTTCAGGTACTGGAAGGCTGCTATGAGGTCTCCACACAGCCTTCTCTTCTCCAGGCTGAACAGCCCCAACTTCCTCAGCCTATCTTCATATGGGAGGTGCTCCAATCCCCTGATCATCCTCGTGGCCCTCCTCTGAACTTTTTCCAGCAGTTCCATGTCCTTTTTATGTTGAGGACATGAGAACTGTGCACAATATTCCAAGTGAGGTCTCACAAGAGCAGAGTAGAGGGGCAGGATCACCTCCTTCGACTTGTTGGTCATACTCCTTTGGATGCAGCCCAGGATACGGTTGGCTTTCTGGGCTGCAAGCGCACACTGTCGTCTCATGTTAAGTTTCTCATTGACCAACACCCCCAAGTCCTTCTCTGCAGGACTGCTCTGAATCTCTTCTTTGCCCAGTCTGTAGCTGTGCTTGGGATTGCTCTGACCCGGGTGTAGGACCTTGCACTTGGCATGGTTAAACTTCATAAGGTTGGCATCTGCTCACCTCACAAGCGTGTCAAGGACCCTCTGGATGGCATTCCTTCCCTCCAGCATATCAACCAAACCACACAGCTTGGCGTCATCGGCAAACTTGCTGAGGGCGCACTCAATCCCACTGTCCATGTTGCCGACAAAGATGTTGAACAAGACCGGTCCCAACACCAATCCCTTAGGGACACCACTTGTTACTGTTTTCCAACTGGACATTGAGCCATTGACCACAACTCTTTGTTTGTGGCCATCCAGTCAGTTCTTTATCCACTGAGTGGTCCATCTATCAAATTGATGTCTCTCCAATTTAGAGACAAGGATTTCATGCGGGACAATTTCGAATACTTTGCACAAGTCCAGGTAGATGACATCAACTGCTCTGCACCTGTCCATCAGTTCTGTAGCCCCATCATAGAAGGCCACCAATTTGGTCAGGCAAATGTGACACTTCACTTAGTGAAGTGTCATGGTTTAAACAAAGCCATAAATCACACAGTCGCTCTCTCCTACTCCCCCCCTTCTTGCCCTTCCCCTACTACCGGAGGGATGGAGAGGAGAATCAAAAATAATGCAACTCCCACGGGTTGAGATAAGAACAGTTCAGTAACTAAGGTATAACACAAATCACTACTGCTACCACCAATAATAATATCGATAAGGGAAATAACGAGGGAAGAGAATACAACACCTCACCACCAGCCGACCGATAATTTGCCCCACCCCACCCAACCGAGCACCGACTGATACCTCGTCCAACCCCGCAGTCACTAGCCCTTCCGGGTAACTCTCAGTTACATCCTGGGCATGACGTGCTGTGGTATGGAATACCCCTTTGGCTAGTTTGGGTCAGGTGTCCTGTCTCTGCTTCCTCCCGGCTTCCCCTCCTCCCTGGCAGAGCATGAGACTCACAAAGTCCTTGGTCAGACTAAAACTTTTGAGTGGTAACTAAAAACATCAGTCTTAGCAGCGTTGTTCCCAGGCCAAAAGTCAAAACACAGTGCTGCACCATCTACCAAAAATGAGAAAAATTACTGCTACTGCTGAACCGAGGACATGAAGCCATGCTGGCTGTCATCAAGCACCTTTTTGTTTTTCATGTGCTTTAGCATGCCTTCCAGGCAAATCTGCTCCAAGATTTTTCCAGGCACGAAGGTGTGACTGACTGCTCTGTAGTTCCCTGTGTCTTTCATTTTCCCCTTCTTTAAAATGGGGTTATATTTCCCTTTTCCAGTTGTCAGGAACTTCACCTGACTGCCATGGTTTTTCAAATATGATGAACAACTTTTCACTTTGTTCTCCATCAGTCTTAGCTTCATAATTTGAATCCATTCTTCACCTTGACTTAGGCTTATTTTTACTCTTTATTTGTTTCACATGCTCAGCAATGATGTACACAGGCATCTGACATTTTACTTTAAGATTATTAGTTGTGCTCTGTAAACTGCGCGAGGCCTATAGATTGGGATGATCTTAAATGCTTCTGCTGCAAGTAACTGTAAAGCAGTTGGGGGAGAGGCTGTGGGGGAGAGAGAAGCAGTTTGATTTTTAGGGTTTCAGACTGTAGGAGAAAATGGTATTATATTATTTTCATATTGCAAATAGAAATCTTATTTTTGTCATGGATTTAATGAAGTTATTTCCCTTTCTCTTGCACATGCTGCCTCTTTGCCTTGTTCCCATTAGTTAAATAGGTGTTGGTTGACATTCTGCAGTGGTTTTCAACATAAAGGAAACAACTGGGAGTTAGTAAAAATGGGATTGCTGTCCCGGTTTGCAGAGTAGTCTTTAAATACTACTTTTTACCAATCTAGTTTATTATGTTTATATTTTAGTGATACTTATATTGGTCTAATTTCAAATGAAGTCTTTTGCTCTGTGAACAAACCAACACCCTTTCCTACTCTTAGAAAACAAACCCCACACACTTTCCTATTCTTAGAAAAACAAACCCCAAACAAAAAATAAACCCAAACCAAACAAAAAACCCCAATCCTGGGGGTCCAAAGCCTTCATACATACAAACAACTTCATACAGTATTAGCTCAGGAGTTTTGCTAGCAAACAGAAAATCTGATTATTCATTGTAATCAATTCTCTTCTCATTTTTCACAGGATCTTACACTGCCAGTCCAGGTATAAATTGTATCCGTGAAGATGTTGCTTCATATATTGAAAGAAGAGATGGAGGGATTCCTGCAGATCCAGATAACATATATCTTACCACTGGTGCAAGTGATGGTATTACTGTAAGTGTTAAAATTAAATCTGTCTCTTCTTGGTGTAATTTTTTGGAAATACAGATCTCTGTTTGGAAATACAGAACTTTGTTGAACATTTGGTTTCTCAACTCCTGTGAGTTTGATATAACAGATACTGCAGTCACGTTAAGTGGATTTGCTATACATCCAATTATGTGGATTTAAGATGCAAGCTAAGAAACAGGCACATGGAAAAAAAGTCTGTTAATATACAATAACTTGTACCTTTTGGAAAGGTAGTGTAAATTACTGTCCTGGGTTTAGCAGTAGCAGTCATTTAATAGCCCCATATGGCCAGTGTGAAAGTCTAATGGAGAGTGGAGACTAACAGTAGAATATCGTAGCCTGAATGAAGTCATGCCACCATTGAGTGCTGCTATACTGGACAAGCTAGAACTTGAGTATGAACTGGAGTCAAAGGCATCCAAGTGGTATGCCACAACTGATATTGCCAATGCATTTTTCTCAATACCTTTGGCAGCAGAATGCAGGCCACAGTTTGCTTTTACTTGGAGGGGTATCCAGTTCACTTGGAACTGACTGCCCCAGGGGTGGAAACACAGCCCTACCATCTGCCATGGACTGATCCAGACTGCACTGGAACAGGGGCAAGCTCCAGAACACCTGCAATACATTGATGACATTATAGTGTGGGGCGATACAGCAAAAAAGTCTTTGAGAAAGGGAGGAAAGTCATCCAAATCCTGCTGAAAGCCGGTTTTGCCATAAAACGGAGTAAGGTCAAGGGACCTGCACAGGAGATTCTTTTTTGGGAATAAAATGGCAAGATGGACATAGACAGATCCCCACAGATGTGATCAACAAGATAACAGCAATGTCTCCACCATCTAATAAGAAAGAAACACAAGCTTTCTTAGGTGCAGTGGGGTTCTGGATAATGCACATCCCAAATTACATTTCGATTGTAAGCCCTCTCTATCATGTGACCTGGAAGAAGAAAGATTTTAAATGGGGCCCTGAGCAACAACAAGCCTTTGAACAAATTAAACGAGAGATAGCTCATGCAGTAGCCCTCGGAGCAGTCCAGAAAGGGACAGATGTTAAAAATGTACTGTACACCACAGCTGGGGAGAATGGTCCCACCTGGAGCCTCTGGCAGAAACCTCCAGGGGAGACTCGAGTTCCACCCCTCGGCTTTTGGAGTGAAGGATACAGAGGATCAGAGGCCAGCTATACCCCAACTGAAAAAGAGATACTGGCATCCTAAGAAGGGGTTCGAGCTGCTTTGGAAGTGATTTGCGCTGAAGCACAGCTCCTCCTTGGTGCACCCCAGTTGCCCGTGCTGGGCTGGATGTTCAAAGGCAGGGTCTCCTCTACACATCCTGCGACTGATGCTACATGGAGTAAACGGGCTGCACTAATTACGCAGCGAGCTTGAATAGGAAATTCCAGTCGTCCAGGCATTCTAGAAGTCATCATGGACTGGCCGGAGAGCAAAGATTTTGGAATGTCACCAGAGGAGGTGGTGATGCGTGCTGAAGTGGCCCCACCATATAATAAACTGTCAGAAAGTGAAAAACAGTATGCCTTGTTTACTGATGGGTCCTGCCATATTGTGGGAAGGCATCGGAGATGGAAGGCAGCTGTATGGAGTCCTCGAAAGCAAGTTTGCAGAAACTGCTGGAGGAGAGGGCGAATCGAGTCACTTTGTCGAGGTGAAAGCCATCCAGCTGGCCCTGGACATTGCTGAACGAGAAAAGTGTCCAGTACTTTATACCGACTCATGGATGGTGGCAAATGCCCTGTGGGGGTGGTTGCAGCAATGGAAGCAGAGCAACTGGCAACGCAGAGGTAAACCCATCTGGGCTGCTGTACTGTGGCAAGATATCGCTGCCCGGGTGCAGAACCTGGTGGTGAAGGTACACCATGTAGATGTTCATGTACCTAAGAGTTGGGCCACTGAGGAACACCAGAACAACCAACAAGTGGATAAAGCTGCTAAGATTGAAGTGGCTCAGATGAACTCAGATTGGGAACATAAAGGTAAATTATTTTTGGCCCGGTGGGCCCATGACACTTCAGGCCATCAGGGCAGAGATGCAACATATAGATGGGCCCGTGAACGAGGGGTGGACTTAGCAGTGGGCACTATTGGCCATGTTATTCATGAGTGTGAAACGTGCTTCAATTAAACAAGCCAAACAGTTAAAGCCTCTTTGGTATGGAGGACGATGGCTGAAGTACAAATATGGGGAGGCCTGGCAGATTGACTATATCACACTCCCACCAACCCGCCAAGGCAAGCGCCATATGCTGACCATGGTGGAAGCAACCAGCAGATGGCTGGAAACATGCTGTGACCCCCACCACTGCCCGGAACACTTTCCTGGGCCTTGAGAAACAGATTTTTTGGCGACACGGCACCCCAGAGAGAATTGAGTCAGATAACGGGACTCATTTCTGGAATAACCTTATAGACAGTTGGGCCAAAGAGCATGGCACTGAGTGGGTATATCACATCCCCTATCATGCACCGGCCTCTGGGAAAATTGAACCGTAAAATGGGTTGTTAAAAACCACACTGAGAGCAATGGGTGGGGGAGCTTTCAAGCATTGGGATACACATTTACCAAAGGCCGCCTGGTTGGTCAACACCAGAGGATATGCCAACAGGGCTGGCCCAGCCCAGTCAGAACTTTTACATATTGTAGAGGGGGACAAAGTTCCTGTGGTGCACATGAAGAAATTGCTGGGGAAGACAGTCTGGGTTATTCCTGCTTCAGGTAAAGGCAAACCCACTTGTGGGATTGCTTTTGCTCAGGGACCCATATATACTTGGTGGGTAATGCGGGAAGATGGGGAAGTCCAATGTATACCTCAAGGGGATTTGATTTTCGGGGAAAACAGCCAATGAACTCAATTGCATGCTGTTGCCTGCTGTGTAATAGTTTTATAGCCCACCAACTAGATGTCTTCAGGTCACCAGCGACTGGCCCTGACTTCCCTCCAGGCATCATCCCAACAGCGAATGAATTCTGATAGAACCAAACGAGTTCTGCAGTGAAGGAATGATCAGCATCAGCAGTCAACGATCCAACCCTGCACACAGCTTTTCCTGTCCTGAAAGACTGTTACAAGGGATGGAACCTGTCATCATGGAGTGAATGGACTCACCAGCATTATAGGGATTGGTCCATGAACTAAGAAATTATTTCTTTCTGTCTGTCTGTGTTTGTATGTGGCTGTATATATATATATAAGAGAGATGGTGTATTGAATGGAAGGTTACAGGCCCTTTAGAAAAGACAGGCCTGGCAGGCGGGCAGGGGGAGTTACACAGGATTTGGAGAAGGCTGAGGTTCTGAATGACTTCTTCGCCTCGGTCTTCACTGGCAAAGGCTCTGACTGCACCACCCAGGTCTTAGAAGGTAGATGCAGGGACTATGAGAAAGAAGACCTTGGGCCCACTGTAGGAGAGGATCTGGTTTGAGGCCATCTTCAAAATCTGAACGAGCACAAGTCCGTGGGACCTGATGGAATCCATCCGCGGGTCCTGAGGGAGCTGGCGAATGAAGTTGCTAAGCCACTGGCCATCATATTTGAAAAATCATGGCAGTCAGGTGAAGTTCCCGACGACTGGAAAAAGGGAAATATAACCCCATTTTCAAGAAGGGGAAAATGGAAGACCCAGGGAATTACAGACCAGTCAGTCTCACCTCTGTGCCTGGCAAAATCTTGGAGCACATTCTCCTGGACGGCATGCTAAGGCACATGAAATACAACAAGGTGCTTGGTGACAGCCAGCATGGCTTCACTAAGGGGAAATCCTGCCTGACCAATCTGGTGGACTTCTATGATGGGGCTACAGAATTGATGGATAAGGGTAAAGCAGTTGATGTCATCTACCTGGACTTGTGCAAAGCGTTTGACACTGTCCCACATGACATCCTTCTCTCTAAATTGGAGAGATATCAATTTGATGGATGGACCACTCGGTGGATAAAGAACTGGCTGGATGGCTGCACACAAAGAGTTGTGGTCAATGGCTCGATGTCCGGCTGGAGACCGGTAACGAGTGGTGTCCCTCAGGCATCGGTGTTGGGACCGGTCTTGTTTAACATCTTTATCGCTGACATGGACAGTGGGATTGAGTGCGCCCTCAGCAAGTTTGCCGATGACACCAAGCTGTGTGGTCCGGTTGATATGCTGGAGGGAAGGGATGCCATCCAGAGGGACCTTGACATGCTTGTGAGGTGGGCTGATGCCAACCTTATGAAGTTCAACCAGGAGAAGTACAAGGTCCTACACCTGGGTTGGAGCAATCCCAGGCATAGCTACAGACTGGGCAAAGAAGAGAATCAGAGCAGCCCTGCAGAGAAGGACTTGGGGGTGCTGGTCGATGAGAAAATGTACATGAGCCGGCAGTGTGCGCTCACAGCCCAGAAAGCCAACCGTATCCTGGGCTGCATCAAAAGGAGCGTGACCAACAGGTCGAAGGAGGTGATCCTGCCCCTCTACTCTGCTCTTGTGAGACCTCACCTGGAGTATTGCGTGCACTTCTGGTGTCCTCAACATAAAAAGGACATGGAACTGCTGGAACAAGTCCAGAGGAGGGCCACGAGGTTGATCAGGGGACTGGAGCACCTCCCTTATGAGGACAGGCTGAGGAAGTTGGGGCTGTTCAGCCTGGAGAAGAGAAGGCTGCGTGGGGACCTAATAGCAGCCTTCCAGTATCTGAAGGGGGCCTATAGGGATGCTGGGGAGGGACTCTTCGTCAGGGACTGTAGTGACAGGACAAGGGGTAACGGGTTAAAACTTAAACAGGGAAAGTTTAAATTGGATATAAGGAGGAAATTCTTTCCTGTTAGGGTGGTGAGACACTGGAATTGGTTGCCCAGAGAGGTTGTGAGTGCTCCATCCCTGGCGGTGTTCAAGACCAGGTTGGATGAAGCCTTGTGTGGGATGGTTTAGTGTGAAGTGTCCCTGCCCATGGCAGGGGGGTTGGAGCTAGATGATCTCGAGGTCCTTTCCAACCCTAACTATTCTATGATTCTATGAAAATGTGGGATCTGAGCATGACGTGAATGGTATGGAGTAAGGGGTGGATACTGTCCTGGGTTTAGCAGTAGCGGTGCGTTTTTCTCCTTCTTAGTAGCTGGTGCAGCGTTGTGTTATTGAGTTTCAGTCTGGGAATAGCGCTGATAACACCAATGTTTTTAGTTACCATTGAAATATTTACTCTGACCTAGGACTTTGTGAGTCTCATGCTCTGCCAGGGAGGAGGGGAAGCCGGGAGGAAGTAGAGACAGGACACCTGACCCAAACTAGCCAAAGAGGTATTCCATAGCACAGCACGTCATGCCCGGGATGTAACTGTTAGTTACCCGGAAGGGCACTCACTGCTCTGTCGGGCTCGGTCGGTGGGTGGTATCGTTTTCTCTTCCCTTGTTATTTCCCTTATAATTATTTTTATTGGTGGTAGCAGTAGTGGTTTGCATTATACCTTAGTTACTGGACTGTTTTTATCTCAACCCGTGGGAGTTACATTCTTTCCTTTCTCCTCCTCATCCCTCCAAGAGCAGGTTTGGCAGGGTGGGGGGGGCAGGGCGGAGAAAGGTGGGGGGGGGAGGGAATGGACTGCGTGGCTAACTTGACAATGGAATTTAAACCATGACAACTACAGAGGTGCCTAAAAATTAATTTAGGAGATTTAGACCATTCAGACTAAATAATGGTGTCCTCAGTAGTTAAGATATATAAGCACTGAAGATTAGAAGGTATGAGTCTGTATCAGGGAGAAGTGGGAATGAAGAGAGGAGTGAAGAGAATGAAGTGAAAAGTCCAGCAGCTCTGTTTCCTAGTAAACTCTCTGCTAGTGCGGATTAATGCCAGTGAAAATCCCCCAAATCTCTTCAGTAGCCAGTTTGTTTGGGGAAAAAAACTCATAAGGTTTTGGCTTCAAGCAAGGTTCAGAGTTGGTCCTCAGTTATGACAGGAATAACTGTATTACATTTTTCCTTTACACAGACACATTCACTGGTATTACAACAACCAGAAGTTCTTTGCTTTCATTAAGGCAGCTTCTTATAGCTTGTTTGTAAAAGTGTAGGTTTTGTTGTTTCATTGAAAATGACATCTAGTGGCAGAGTTCAGAATGACATTGTTCTAATACAAGCAGCTCTCCAAAGGTCTTTAGTGAATTGGCTTTCCAGAGTTTATGATGCCAAGTCTTAACCTGGCAGCATGTCAGGAATGGCAGCATAGCATATCAAGTCTGTACCATGCTTGTTTAATTTTACTAGTGATGAAAAGTTAGCAGTACAATGAGTCTCATTATTTGGCACTTCCAAGGATAAAACAACTTGGTGGACAGAGGGTGTTAAAGAGTTTTTAAATTTGCACTTTGTCCTGATTATACATTTTGGATACTTGATATTTTTAAACTAGTGGTGGGTGCAAAATTATGTTGAATCATTAGCTTAGCAGCTGAGTTAGTATATGACAAGCGGCACAGAAAGGCAGATTTTGCTCTAGAACCAACAAGAAACTTCAAGTATACTGCTGTTATATCTGAAGAGATATTTTTGGTTTTACACTATCAATTCCATAATGATAAGGACATCTGTTTTGATTGAACCTGTACTTCAGAGTTCTCCCTTGATTATAAAGGCAAGAAATCTCTCCATTCCTGCACCAAATGAACTCTTTAATTCACGTGTAAAGAACCTACACAGATACACACAGACACACAGTCGCTGGGCACAGGCAAATACTCTGGAGTGGCCTTAGCACAAGCATTTCTAGCTGTATCTTCTGAACGTAAACTACATGTGATACATTAGTTTTCCATCCCAAAACATGCAGACTTTTGGTCTCTTCAGTTACTTGAAAATGAAACTATAATGTGAGTCTCTAGCTCTATTCCCATCTGGCCACAATTGCTCCTAATCTCTGTGTCACTGTTCCAAAGGACAACTTCCACAGGCCCTAGTTCTAATTTCTGGGTTTATTTAATGGCCTCGTGTGGTTAGTGAGATGTGTGGAAGGCAGCAAGCAAGAGCTAGCTGATTTTATTGTTGGTTGCTTACAACTGGGGGCAGTAGAAAAATCATGATCTGGATAATCCTGTTTCCAATTTTCCCTCTGGTTTAGGCTCAGAATGTTTTTCCTAAATTTTGTAGTTGATCAGACATGATCTTTAGAAGCCATGACATTCAGAGGAATTCCATTAAGATGAGTTAGACCATCCTCCCTCAGTCAGTAACTTGAAATAAATAAATGCCCTTTGATATAAGAAGATGACTGTATGCTTCTAGATACCTTAACTCTAGATTTTTTAAGAAGAAAGATCAGTAATTTATTCTAGAGTATACTATTAATTCTGGTGTATGACTTTTTTTCTTCTTTATTCCTGCTTTTTCCCCAGACCATTTTAAAGATCCTGGTCTCAGGAGGTGGAAAATCGCGAACAGGAGTGATGATCCCTATACCACAGTATCCCTTATATTCAGCAGCCGTATCTGACCTAGATGCTATCCAGGTGAACTACTATTTGGATGAAGAAAATTGCTGGGCTCTAGATGTGAATGAACTTCGCCGTTCCTTGAAGGAAGCTAAGGCATACTGCAATCCAAAAGTCCTCTGCATCATCAACCCTGGAAATCCCACAGGTCTGTAGCAATTTTGGTTAATGGATGGGTTTTATCACCATTTTGGGCTTTTTTCCTTCTTCCATTCATTTGACATCACAGGCAAATTCTAAATACCTATGAAATATGTAAAGCTGAATTGTAGAGATCAGCGCTTTAAGTAGGACAGCATGTCTTACCTTTAGAAACTTATTTTCAGTGTCATGGAACTCCAGGGATTTGGGAAGACAGGAGGGAGCAGGTTCACTTCACCAGATCTCATTTGAAGCCACTGCTTCCAGTGAACTTCTGCAGACTTGTGGAATCACTTGGTCACTTTTGGTCTTTATAAAAGATCTTGTTTCTGACATGACCTGTAGCCTCTTGCCACTGAAAGGCAATGACTAAACACTGAACTCAGTGGCAACCACTGCTTCCCTCAGAATAATTTAGGTTTTTGAGTAGCTGAGGTTGATTAGTGAGAAACTAGCTCCCACTTAACCATCATATGTGTATTTCAAATTATCAGTTATACACAGAGTACTCTTAATAAGTTAAATTACTGTATCTCACACTTCCTTTGCTTGAGATGGACTGTTACCTCGAGCCATAATTCCTCCAAAAATGTTCCTTAATTTCACACTTAGTAAATTGAATTATAAAATTCAGTAGCAGTTTTCTGAGAAAGAAGGATATCTTACTGAAAAGCTAATAGTCTAACTAGGTCTGGGTGAAAAGATTTGTGTATATATAAATGCTCCACTAACTTTCTTCTTGCTTTAAAAATCAAACCATAGGACAGGTGCAAAGCAGAAAGTGCACTGAAGATGTGATACACTTTGCTTGGCAAGAGAAACTTTTTCTTCTGGCTGATGAGGTAATGGAATATTCTTTTCTCCCTAAAGCACAGATAAGAGAGCACATACAAGGTGTAATTTTTTTCCATGTGTGATACTGGTGGTTTTTAAGTGCAGGAAACAGATTCTCTGTTAGCATTTTAAGCCATGAACAAACATGCAATATTCTTAATATCAGAGGATTAATATAAGAGGTGTCTTAATCTGGATTTGAACTAGAAAGAGTAGGGGAAATGAGCAAGGAGACACAAGAAGTAACTTTGCTGGAACTGACCTAGAAACCTATGTGATACTCAGACTACTTCAAATGAAAGAAACAGAAGAAAAATCAATTAAAAAATACAAGTAAAGGTTAAGTTAGACAAAGATGTTCACTGTTCTTCCAAAGGCTAAACTATTAAGTATGGCCATATGAGATAAAATGCATCATTACAGTAACAATTATTTAACAAAGAACTTTGTGTCTTTTAATGGCTTTAAGTTTTGAGCGTTACCACTGTTTCTTCAGACCTGGCTCTCTAAAAGGTCATCTTTTATCTTTAGTTGGGGGAACAGAGCACAGTAATGTCTTCTGACTGTTCAGGTTTACCAGGACAATGTGTACTCTGAAGGATGCCGGTTTCATTCTTTCAAAAAGATTCTGTATGAGATGGGACCTGAGTACTATAACAATGTTGAGCTGGCCTCTTTTCACTCCACCTCTAAGGGATACATGGGCGAGTAAGTCTGCTTTTTTTTTTTTTTTTTTGTATTTCATCTTCCTCATTAATCTGGTTGGATGGTCGTTCATGTTAGTGACCTGAAGGTAATCCACCATCTTTTATCATTTTAACTAAAAACAATTAAGAAAAGGAAAACAAGCATTTAAAGCACAGAGTAATGGATTAGCTCAGTGGTTTTCAAAGTATCAAATAATAAATATATTTATTTCAGACACTTAATGCCTCAGTTCCACAAAGGTGAAATCCTACAGTCCTAAACTGGACCTGTGATAAAGGAAAATGCGGTCTACAACAGTCAAGGGAACAGCTCAAGAATCACTGAGATGTTTAATATTACAAATGTTTGGGTTGTTCTGGGGAGGAAGAGATGAAAGAAAAAGAATTTTCTGATTAAATGAATACTGCTACAGCCATGTGCTCTTGTTCTTAAGAGAGACGACGTTAGTCGTTAACTTGCCTAATGGGGAAGGTGCATGTACACCTTCTTCTCTGGATAGGATACGAGGGCTTAATGACATATCATTTAATTCCATCTTAAAACATCAGTATAGCAGCTGTTTCAACAATCTGTGTGTTACATATTGTAAGATCCTCATGTCTTTCCACTTCTGCAGTCACTTTCATTGCTTTTCCAGTACTTTAACATTTGAGGTTAACTGATTTGTTCACTTTAATCACAGATGTGGCTACAGAGGAGGTTATATGGAGGTCCTTAACTTGCACCCAGAAATTAAAGGACAGCTTGTTAAGTTGCTTTCTGTTCGCCTTTGTCCTCCGGTCTCAGGACAAGCAGCAATGGATGTTGTAGTGAATCCTCCAATACCTGGAGAAGAATCTTATTCACAGTTCATAAAGGTCAGCAATAACATTCTTGTTCTTTTGTGCATTTCCTAAACCTAAGTACTGTGAACTCAAAATATGCACAGAGGCCAGACTCCTTTCCTTTCTTCTCCAGCAATCATGTAATAACACCAGTTTACAGAACTCTGCAGGGTATTTTAAATTAACTCAATATGACTACCTTTCAAAGTATTTTTTATTCCATTTACAGATCCTTTGTTTAGAAGACAAAAAAAAAAAAGCTAAGAAGGTGTCCTGGGTTTAGCAGTAGCAGTCAGTTTTTCTCCTTCTTAGTAGCTGGTGCAATGCTGTGTTTCAACATGACTTAAGTGTTCAACGTTGTGATGACTATTAGAGGGGCCCTGCCTCCAGCCAGGTGGAGGCTGGGGACAATCGGATTTACTGGGCTGGGTGGATCAGATGGCCTGGCACATCAGTCCCAGAGAAGCATAGGGCTCTAGGAGATAACGGTGCACAGCATAACCTGATGCCATCAAGCAGTCAAGGGGTGGAACCCATCTATATTTCTGAAGTGACAGGAGGATCCCAAGAGTTGACTGTACTGGAGGCTGAAATAAGCCTGACTGGGAGGAAATGGCAAAAACACCCCATTGTGACTGGTCCAGAGGCTCCATGCATCCTCGGCATAGACTACCTCAGGAGAGGGTACTTCAAAGACCCCAAAGGGTACCGATGGGCTTTTGGTATTGCTGCTTTGGAGACTGAGGAAATTGAGCAGCTGTCCACCTTGCCTGGTCTCTCAGAGGATCCTTCTGTTGTGGGGCTGCTGAAAGTCAAAGAACAACAAGTGCCAATCGCGACCACAACAGTGTACCAGCAGCAATATCGCACCAACTGAGACTCCCTGATTCTTATCCATCAGCTGATTCGTAGACTGGAGAGTCAGGGAGTGATCAGCAGGACCCTCTCACCCTTTAATAGCCCCATATGGCCAGTGTGAAAGTCTAATGGAGAGTGGAGACTAACAGTAGACTATCGTGGCCTGAATGAAGTCACACCGCCATTGAGTGCTGCCGTACCGGACATGCTAGAACTTCAGTATGAATTAGAGTCAAAGGCAGCCACGTGTTATGCCACAACTGATATTGCCAATGCATTTTTCTCAATTCCTTTGGCAGCAGAATGCAGGCCACAGTTTGCTTTCACTTGGAGGGGTGTCCATTTCACTTGGAACCGACTGCCCCAGGGGTGGAAACACAGCCCTACCATTTGCCATGGACTGATCCAGACTGCACTGGAACAGGGGCAAGCTCCAGAACACCTGCAGTACATTGATGACATTATTGTGTGGGGCGATACAGTGGAAGAAGTCTTTGAGAAAGGGAGGAAAATCATCCAAATCCTGCTGAAAGCTGGTTTTGCCATAAAACGGAGTAAGGTCAAGGTACCTGCACAGGAGATTCAATTTTTGGGAATAAAATGGCAAGATGGACATAGACAGATCCCCGCAGATGTGATCAACAAGATAACAGCAATGTCTCCACCACTATTGTAGAGGGGGACAAAGTTCCTGTGGTGCACATGAAGAATTTGCTGGGGAAGACAGTCTGGGTTATTCCTGCTTTAGGTAAAGGCAAACCCACTCGTGGGATTACTTTTGCTCAGGGACCCGGATATACTTGGTGGGTAATGCGGGAAGATGGGGAAGTCCAATGTATACCTCAAGGGGATTTGATTTTAGGGGAAAACAGCCAATGAACTTAATTGTATGCTGTTGCCTGCTGTGTAATACTTTTATAGCCCATCAACTAGATGTCTTCAGGTCACCAGCAACTGGCCCTGACTTCCCTCCAACCATCATCCCAACAGAGAATGAATTCTGATAGAACCAGACGAGTTCTGCAGTGAAGGAATGTGGAGAAGTGGCTAACAGAGAAAGGCCACGTTCCCATCAACGAGCTGAAATAGAACATTTGTTTAGAGAATGGTGCAGACTTACTAGCACCAGATAATGAGGAACTGAGGGACATCTGGAGGGAAGCGCCATGCTCTGGCTAATTACAGACAAGGACACTAACTAATAAACTGGATAAGCACATAAAAATAGAGGATATAAAAGTACACAGTTTATCCACAAAAATAATGAGCTTACCCAATGCCTTACTTATGCCAGAACCAATCAAGCACCTAGTATTTGCATATTCATGTATTACTGTTGCTATATTAACCGGAGGTAGAAGCCCAATAAACGAATCACGCTTATGGATCACAATGGTCTTGTCTTGATTCTTCCCTGCTGCGACAAAGGAGCGATCAGCATCAGCAGGCAACGATCCAACACTGCACACAGCCTTTCCTGCCCCGAAAGACTGTTACAAGAGATGGAACTTGACATCATGGACCGAATGGACTCGACAGCATTATAGGGATTGGTCCATGCACTAAGAAATGATCTCTTTCTCTCTGTCTGTGTGTGTATGTGGCTGTATATATATGTAAGAGAGATGTTATATTGAAAATGTGGGATGTGAGCATGACGTGAATGGTATGGAATAAGGGGTGGATACTGTCCTGGGTTTAGCAGTAGCGGTGCTTTTTTCTCCTTCTTAGTAGCTGGTGCAGCGCTGTGTTTTGACTTTCAGCCTGGGAACAGAGCTGATAACACCGATGTTTTTAGTTGTTGCTAAGTAATGTTTACTCTGACTAAGGACTTTGTGAGTCTCATGCTCTTCCAGGGAGGAGGGGAGGCCAGGAGGAAGCAGAGTCAGGACACCTGACCCAAGCTAGCCAAAGAGGTATTCCATACCACAGCACGTCATGCCCAGGGAGGTAACTGGGAGTTACCTGGAAGGGCACAGGCTCTCTTAAGGGGGGGTTGAACTCATTCGGTGGGTGGTATTTTGTTCTCTTTCCTTGTTATTTTCTCTTATCATTATTATCATTGGTGGTAGCAGTAGTGATTTGTGTTATACTTTAGTTACTGGGCTGTTCTTAACCTGTGGGAGTTACATTCTCTTGATTCTCCTCCCCATCCCTCTGGGAACGGGGAGGGGGGGGGGGGGGAAAGGAAAGAAAGAGTGAGAAGGGGGGGGTAGTGAGTGAATGAGCTGTGTGGCTCAGTTTAAACCACGACAGAAGGCATTATCAGATCAGCTTTCTTGCTGAATTTCTCTCCTGTGTTTAGCAAGACATAGGAATTACTAAGATTTGCTTTTACTAAAATCTAAGCAGGAATGCAAGTTCAAATAAACTTACAAGTATCAGCCTTGTTCTTAGGTATCCAGTGCCTCTATGAACTGAACAACATGGCATTCTGTATTAAAGTATACATAGATTTTCTCGCTTGTAAAAATGAAACTGAATCTGCCTTAAGAAATTACAGTATTGAGTCAGATCAAAGGTTCAGCTAATGTCAAAAAGTAGCCAAGAGTGGATGCTCAGAAGGAGGAATGTAAGAAGAGGGTTTGCAAATAGAGACTTCTGCAGGTTATTGGCTATCTACAATGCTTTGTAGTTGTGTCCTGCTAATGCATTTTTGCATTGATGTCTTGAAAAGTATGACTGGAATTAAGAACATCAGTTGCTCTAATAGCTCTGCAAAGCCCTGAAAGTGCTTAATTTGAGGAGGCTTCTTGAAGCATCCTAGGTTTTTCTGGTGTTTTTATTGCCACTTCAAATACGTCAAACTGAACACCTTCCTTTTAAACAGGAGAAGGAGTCTGTTTTGAACAATCTTGCCAAAAAAGCCAAACTAACAGAAGACATGTTTAACAAGATACCAGGAATGCACTGTAATCCACTTCAAGGAGCTATGTATGCTTTCCCACGGATCTTTATTCCTTCCAAAGCCATTGAGGAAGCAAAGGTCAGTCAGTCATTTTTACCCCAGTCCATTTTAACCTTCACACACTTGTGCCTGCCATTTCTAATGATGAATTTTTTTTCCAGAGATAGAGTAAGCTCATATAGTTACAAAAGCAGTACTTCATTGACTATGTATGATCTTAAATATAACATGACCTTTATTTTAAGAGAGGAAAACAATACTGATCATTTCATCACAGTGGTAAGGCTTCCAGGTTGAGAATGTTTCCCAAGGATGTTAGTGTTAAATAGATTAAGTCATACGGTGGGCAAGCAGCTGGACCTGTGCAAATTCCAAGCTGCTGCCTGTGCCTGGGTTAG
Source organism: Lathamus discolor (assembly GCF_037157495.1). Taxonomy (NCBI): domain Eukaryota; kingdom Metazoa; phylum Chordata; class Aves; order Psittaciformes; family Psittacidae; genus Lathamus; species Lathamus discolor. Next base: position 26,074,097 of record NC_088908.1, read on the forward strand.
GTAGGCCAGGACATGTGATGGGCATTGTGTATGGCAGTGTACTACTGACACTGCAAAAGAAGCCCCATTCAGGAAGTGTGGGAAAGAGGGAGGGAAACTTTCTTACAAATTTTACCTTTATGTATTTGGGCCAGTAAGCTATGTTACTGAATGACAAGTCTTTTTGATCCTAACTAGAGCTGTATTCCCTAACATCTAATATTTTTTAAAGGGAAATTTATCAGCTTAGCTGAGGATAAATAGGGCTAGTTTTCAGCTGATTATTTGATTAGGCATATAACCTGCATCTATTTAAGAACTTCCATAGTTATTAATCGGGGGACTTTTAGTCAGTAGATAATTCTGGGGAAAAAATAGTAAGTGGAACACAGCTCTCAAATGAATTTCATCTTGTCAAATGTCAGTTGCTTAGATTTTTATAAGTTCAATTTTGAGACATTTGACAAAAAGCTACAAGCAAGTCAAGGAGAAAACCAAGAATATGTAAAACCTTTCTTTTGAAGAGAGTGCTTTGTTTAGGTTCTTCAGCCTTGTTCCTCCATGAGATACTCTTATTTAATTCACAGTGTGAGCTGTCCTACTAGCAACTGCTCTTCATTCTCTTTAGTAAGCAGAATAAGAAAGTAATATTGTAAGATAGGGATTCAGGAAGAAAAACAGTAATAAAATTCTATATATTTGTAATATTTTGCCTTCAATAGTTCAAAAGCATTCATTCCCTTAGGTTCATAAAATGGCACCTGATATGTTCTATTGCATGAAACTTCTGGAAGAGACTGGAATATGTGTTGTACCTGGAAGTGGATTTGGCCAAAAAGAAGGAAGCTACCATTTCAGGTACAGTTTCTGTTTCTTTAAAATCAAACAAACTGTAATAAGTTCAGTACCATGCCAGTATTTTCTCTTCTGTTCAAATATAAGGATTTTTGTTTCAGTTTGTTATCTGTCTTTCTACTGGACATTTTCTGTGCACTGACAACTAGGTCAAAGACTTGTACTGCTAGATGAGCTATTCAGGCTTTTACGGTGTTTTCACAGATTGCTGACATAGTTTTATTCTGTTTTTATACACTGACATTTTAAATGCCTTCTCCATGAATACAAACAATAATAATAGCTAATACTCTAATCTTAAAGTTGCCTAAGGCATTACAAAAATTGCCCTGCTTTCTTTTGGGGGGGGTGTGTGGGGGTGTGTTTAAACAATGTTTCCATACAGAGAAACTGCATGAAAAATGCACTATCTTCCCTATAAATCTGCTCCTTAAACATGCTGAATAATTGTTGTGGTTTAAGTCCAGCTGGTAACTCAGAACCACGCAGCTTCTTGCTCACTCACAACCCTCTTCCTTCTCCCCCCACTCCTGGAGGGATGGGGGGGGAGAATCGAAAGAATGTAAATCCCACAGGTTGAGATAAGAACAGTCCAGTAACTAAGGTATAATACAAAACCACTACTCCTACCACTAATAACGATACTGATAAGGGAAATAACAAGGGGAGAGAATATAAAGCTAAAAGGGGAAAAGGAAAAGAAAACAATAAACACAAGTGATGCACAATACAATTGCTCACCACCCGCTGACTGATACCCAGCCCAACCCGAGCAATGATCTTCCAGGTAACTCCCACCAGTTTATATACTGGACATGACATGTTGTGGTGTGGAATACCCCTTTGGCTAGTTTGGGTCAGTTGTCCTGTCTCTGCTTCCTCCTGGCTTCTTGTGCCCCTTCTCACTGACAAAGCATGAGAGCCTGAAAAGTCCTTGATTGGAGTAAGTGTTAGTTAGCAACAACTAAAGCACTGGTGTGTTATCAGCATTGTTTCCAGGCTGAAAGTCAAAACCACAGCATTGCACCAGCTACTAAGGAGAAAAATAACAGTTACAGCTGAACCCAGGACAGTATCCACCCCTTATTCTATACCATTCATGTCATGCTTAGGTCCCACATTTTTCAATATACCATCACTTTTTGTCTCATATATACATACACACACACACACAAAGAGACAGATATAATTCCTTAGTCCATGGACCATCCCTATGAAGTTTGCTGAATTCGTTCAGTCCATGGTGTCAGGCTGCATCTCTTGTAACAGTCTTTCAGGGCAGGAGAGACGGTGTGTAGTGTTGAATTGTTGCCTGCTGATGACACTGCTGAACTCGTCTGGTCACTGCCGAGCTTGTCTAGTTTCATCAGAGTTCATTCTTTCTTTGAGTGATGATCAGAGGGAAGTCAGGGTCAGTTGATGGTGACCTGAGGACTTTTCCTCAGTCATGGCTTTTCCCATGACTTTATTCTCTGCTGATGGTCATGACAGCACATATCTTCTTTTCAAAGCCCAAAGTGGTGGAAATGGGCATCTAACTGATGGGCTATATAGGTGTTATATAGCATATAATTGAGTTCATTGGCTGTTTTCCCCCAAAATTAAATCCCCTTGAGGTACACATCAGACTTCCCTGTTTTCCTGCATTACCCACCAAGTATATCTGGGTCCCTGAGCAAAAGTGATCTCACGAGTGGGTTTGCCTTTACCTGAAGCAGGAATAACCCAGGCTGTCTTCCCCAATAAATTCTTCATATGCACCACAGGAAATTTATCCCCTTCTACAGTATGTAAAAGTACTGATTGGGCTGGGCCAGCCCTGTTGGCAGATCCCCTAGTGTTGACCAACCATGTAGCTTCTGGTAAATGTGTATCCCAATGTTTGAAAGTCCCACTGCCCATTGCTCTCAGTGTAGTTTTTAACAGCCCACTGTACCGTTTGATTTTCCCAGAGGCCAGTGCATGATAGGGGATGTGATATACCCACTTGACGCCTTGCTTTTTGGTCCAAGTGTGTATAAGGTTATTCCATAAATGAGTCCCATCGTCTGATTGAATTCTCTCTGGGGTGCCATGTCACCACAAGACTTGTTTCTCAAGGCCCAGGACAGTGTTCTGGGCAGTGTCATGGGGCACAGCATATGTTTCCAGCCATCCGGTGGTTGCTTCCACCATGGTCAGCACATGGCGCTTGCCTTGGTGGGTTGGTGGGACTGTGATATAGTCAGTCTGCCCAGGCCTCCCTCTATTTGTACTTCACCCATCATCCTGGACAATAGGGTCCATTGGTGCGGAAGATCAGCGGAAAGCACACTGATTAATGTAATCAGAAACTGACCTTTATTCACTTTAGAGCACTGCCTTTTATAGCTTCCAAGCTTGGTCATGCGCTTAAGCCTTGCAATGACTGGTTTCTACACATGATGCAAAGACAGCTGATTGGTTCCTTCTTCAGCATCCAGGAGCAACACTAGCTGATTGGTTCCTTCTTCAGCATCCGGGAGTTGTTTTCCTCCTGCAGAACTTCTGCATACGTGGCCACAACTTTGCCCAGTGAACTAGGCCGTCAATCCTTACTACAAACTCTAACCAGTGGCAAGAGTCCTGGATCGCTCACATGCCCATTGTTTGTTAAAGAGCCCTCAGCAAATCCCCCTTCTTTATTTTGAGCCATCCATACCCCTTTAATCATTCGTGATGCTACAGACATTAAGCAACTCCATACTATACTAATAATAACAACAAAGACTATAATGCTTAATAATATCATAATGCCTGATGTAAACAAATCTGCAAACCACCCAGTAATACCTAAATTTTGGAGCCAACCATCCAAACCATGATTGATCATTAATTTCTTCATGTTATCTTTTAATTGAGATAGTTGTTGATGAATTGAACTAGAATGGTCAGATAGATTCATACAACACATTCCTTCAAAATCTTCACAACCATGGCCCTGTGCTAAAAGTAAAAAATCAATGGCTGCATGATTTTGTAAAACTGCATGCCTAACACTGTCTAAATCTTCTAATAATTCTGATACGACATTAGATGTGATATTAATCTGCTTTGCAGTCCAGCAAGCTAAACATTCTATGTCTTTTAGTGCCCTCCCTGAACATTTTTTGGTACCCCTTGCCAAGCTCTATGTCCACAGATTAAAAAATATCCTTTAGGAAATTGTTTTGCCCAATTATTATTCCAAATAGAAAATTTACCACCTAGAGTCTCAGCACCTATTGCTCCATTACAATATCATTTTTTTCTATAATTTTTATAATCATAATTACTCGACATATTGGTCCATTGTGTCCAAATATATTTCTTAAAAAAGCTTACCCCTATAGGTGCCGATCCTCCAAAATAAAAACATGACGCATTGCCTGCTAAGGACCCCCAGAGATCTAACTCCTGAGGGTCCCAAGGCATTGTGGTGTTTAAGGCATTAATGATCATTGCTCCAACCATCCCTGTTGGATTCACTTCCCCATAACAGCAGGCTGGTTTGTTTTCTGGAACAGTACAATCATAAATTCTATGACGTGTCTGGTTAATGAAAGAGCCATTTAAAACCGTCCTGTTATTTATCCAATTGGTCCAGTCCGCCAGGCGCAGGTAAGGGTCGCCAATTAAACAGGTACGAAAAGGGTCCCCAGGAGTGGCCATGGAGAGACAGACGGATGACTGGTTCGTTTAGTTTGCCCAGGTGATCCACATGTTCTCTCGTGGTTCTATGGTATGTAATGCTTGACCTAAAGTCATAGCCATCATCCACCAACTTATAATTGAGGCTATTCTGAGGTTCTCTCGATGGGTGATTTCCAAGTTTTTACCCATTGCGCTGGAATCCAACGAGGGCCTTCTCCTGTAATCAAACACATATAGCCTCGACCAGTCATACAGACCGCAACTGGCCCCTTCCATTCTCCCGTTTTGAGATCTTTGTATTGAACAAAAATCCTTTTCCTTTTTTGTTAACCCTGATTTTAAGGCACTACTGTGAATTACCATGGGAGGTTCTTTTTCCTCCTTTCCATAGGAAAATAATGGTGTGTGGCTTTTACCAGGGTGCTGGGAGCCACTTGCTTGTGTCTCTGTTGAGCTCAGCTGAAGAAAAGAGGGGTTTGGTGGTAATTTGTGTGTTTGGGGGCTGTGAGGGGAAAGGAGGAGCATCCTCTTTGCCATGGAAGCAAACCCTGCTTAATTCACCTGCAGATGCACGGCATTGACCTGAAAACCCATCCCACGCTCCCTCCATCCTTCTCTACTCGTGCTTTTCCCTGGCAGATCTCACATTCAGCTTTAGGGTCAAGCTCTTTTTGATTCTTTCCCACTATTTCCATGAGTTCTGCATTTCAGTGCAGGATCTTCCCTTCACCTTGTAACATGCATCATAGGGGGCTCAACATAAAAAGGACATGGAACTGCTGGAACAAGTCCAGAGGAGGGCCACGAGGATGATCAGGGGACTGGAGCACCTCCCTTATGAAGACAGGCTGAGGAAGTTGGGGCTGATCAGCCTGGAGAAGAGAAGGCTGCGTGGGGACCTAATAGCAGCCTTCCAGTACCTGAAGGGGGCCTATAGGGATGCTGGGGAGGGACTCTTCGTCAGGGACTGTAGTGACAGGACAAGGGGTAACGGGTTAAAACTTAAACAGGGGAAGTTTAGATTGGATATAAGGAGGAAATTCTTTCCTGTTAGGGTGGTGAGACACTGGAATTGGTTGCCCAGGGAGGCTGTGAGTGCTCCATCCCTGGCGGTGTTCAAGACCAGGTTGGATGAAGCCTTGTGTGAGATGGTTTAGTGAGAGGTGTCCCTGTCCATGGCAAGGGGGTTGGAACTAGATGATCTTGAGGTCCTTTCCAACCCTAACTATTCTATGATTCTATGATTCTTCCCTTTCTCCTGCCAGGGGTAAATAATTTAACACATATAATGCTTTTGCCAAGCGTTCACTAGGTCCTACACCGCTCTCCCCCATTTTTTGTTTAAGTAACAGGTTTTTAAGGGACTGGTGAGCCCGCTCAACAATTGCTTGTCCAGTGGGTGAATTAGGGAGTCCGGTGAGATGTTTCACACCCCAAAGGGAGCAAAAGCGGTGAAACCTAGCAGAAACATAGGCTGGAGCATTGTCTGTTTTAAGAGATAGGAGTACACCTAAGACAGCAAAAGAGGCGTGAAGGTATTTCACAACATGGTGAGAAGTTTCTCCAGTTTTAGCGGTGGCCCAAATTGCCATGGAAGAGGTGTTGACCAAGACATGAACATACTTTTGGCGTCCAAATTCTGGAACATGAGTGACATCCGTTTGCCAAAGTTGTAGTGGTAAAATACCTCAAGGATTTACTCCAGCACCAAGGCCAAAGCCTGTGCGTTGACATGCAGGACAAGAGTTTACAATTTTACTTCAGTAAGATTAGTCTGATTTGAAGTCACTTGAATCTTTATAACATGTGTCATACCAGTGAACCCTACACACCATGTAACCGGTCGGAATAATGGGGATTTAACAAATGTGCCCAGTATACTTGTCCATTACCCATGGTCACACATAATAGAACAGATATTACAAAGATTTCTGTCATTGCCATTTCTTTGTTGTTGAGTTCTGGGGCTTTATACGTTTCGCTGGCAGCCAGTATGGTTCTGTCGATAGCTGTACACAGCCGTATCCTTGACCCCATGTCAGCAATAGCACTGATGAACCCGACAACAAAAAAATACATAGAACACCATCTGCCCTCATCACACACACACACATACACACACACATATGGGATCCCACAAGCACACTCCACACAACTACAGTATTTGAAACACAAAATCCAGACAATCATTACTCCCACTACACAGTCCCACGTACAGAACGTGGCACAAGGACCCTGTGAAGACTATCAGGAAACCAGCTCCAGGAAGCATCATCGCAGTGCGAGGTGGCAGGCTCAACCTTAGCGAGTGTCCCCGCAGAGCCTCTGCCTCCCCCACATTGCATGAGGCTTGGGTTTTTATACTGACCAAAATGCACACTCATTCCGACACAGGTGGCCAGCCTACATCGGATGAAGTGGCCAGCAATATCTATAAAGGTTTTCAAGCATCAGTCAATAGAATCATAAACATATTTGCCAACTTCTAGTACATGAGTATCACAGAGAGACTGTATGAAATGAGTTGTATATGGGGCCCCAAGTCTACGGTCCGCCACAGTCCGCCCAATACCCCTGATAAGAGCATACAAGAGACCTTCCCACCACAGGTCTTGATCCAGCACATACATCACAGGGAAAGCACACAATACATCTGCATCCCCCACCCATCTCGCTTCTCCCTCAACAGCTGCCCATTTATCATGAGGATCTGGGGGATATAAATCAGACTCCTTTTCCAGATCAATAGGCCCTTGGTCAAAAGGACCATCCAGGTCAGCATCAGAATTATCAGGCATCAGAACCTCAGGAGCAGCAACAACAGCAGTCCGATGAATATACACAGGCTCCTTCTCGGGGTCAATAGGGACTGGATCGAAGTATCATCTTCATCTCTGTCCTCAGTCTTCGTAGCCGGGGCGGCAACTGTTGGACATTCAGGGGGGTGGGGGGTGGGGGGTGGGGGTGGGGAATGGGTCCATTTTTGTTTTTTTCACTTCAGGAGCTGTTGATTGTGATGGTTGAAGGGGGTTTACGATTAAGGCTTGTACCAGCTCCGGTCCGGGCACTGATATCGGGGAAAATAGTTCATGTGAAACGGATTCTGACCCAGAGGAATTCGGTGAAACTGCAGCAAACGCAGACGCAGTGGCTGCCCTTTCACTTTCCATTTCTTCTGAAGTCTCTTTAATCAGTCGCCTCAAGGTAGCTAATTAATGAGCCTCCTTGTATCCCTTACCAATTTCTTCCCCTAAAGAGGATCCAATCTGGTCCCAGGTGTGTAGCTCAAAAGCTGCACCCACCCCCAAAATTAGTTCCCGGTCCTTAGCCCATTTTAAAAGGGCTTTTAAGGTACCATCATCATATGTTAGTCCTCTCTGAGAAAGGATATGTTGGAGGAGCTTTACTACTGCCGCCTCTTCTTTCGACAGTGAGACTCCCATCTCCTCACCGACCGCTCACCTGATCAGGGTGAGATTCCCTCTCTCATCACACTTCCTTTTCCATGTGGATACCTCAGAGTGCACTCTGCTTTTTCATTTGCCAGGACAGCAACCCCTTTGGTCGGCTTTTCCTCTCCCCTCCTATTCCAGCTGTCTTCTTCGCTCAGTCAAGCAACAGCAAGAGGGCCCCTGTTTGGGCACCATTTGCGGCAGATCAACGGACAGCATGCTGATTAATGTAATCAGCAACTGACCTTTATTCACTTCAGAGCACCGCCTTTTATAGCTTCCAAGCTTGGTCAGGCTCTTAAGCTTTACAATGATTGGTTTCTACACATGATGCAAAGACAGCTGATTGGTTCCTTCTTCAGCATCCGGGAGCAACACTATCTGATTGGTTCCTTCTTCAGCATCCGGGAGTTGTTTTCCTCCTGCAGAACTTCCACATACGTGGCCGCAGCTTTACCCTGAAGTAACCTGTGAACTAGGCCGTTAATCCTTACTACAAACTCTAACCAATGGCAAGAGTCCTGGATCGCTCACATGCCCATTGTTTGTTAAAGAGCCCTCAACACATTGGTATTTCCACCCCTCTATCACGAGCCCGTCTATATGTTGCATATCTGCCTTGATGGCCTGAGCTGTCATGAACCCATGGGGCTAAAAATAATTCTCCCTGTTGCTGACAATCTAAATCCATCTGAGCCACTTCAATCTTAGCAGCTTGATCCACCTGTGGATGGTTCTGGTGTTCCTCAGTGGCCCAACTCTTTGGTACATGAGCATCTACATGGTATACCTTCACCACAAGATTCTGCATCTGGGCAGCAATATAGTTCCACAGTGCAGTGGCCCAGACTGGTTTACCTCTGCGCTGCCAGTTGCTCTACTTCCATTGCTGCAACCACCCCCACAGGGCATTTGCCACCATCCATGAGTCAGTATAAAGTATTATAGAATCATAGAATCATAGAATAGTTAGGGTTGGAAAGGACCTCAAGACCATCTAGTTCCAACCCCCCTGCCATGGACAGGGACACCTCACACTAAACCATCCCACACAAGGCTTCATCCAACCTGGCCTTGAACACTGCCAGGGATGAAGCACTCACAACCTCTCTGGGCAACCGATTCCAGTGTCTCACCACCCTAACAGGAAAGAATTTCCTCCTTATATCCAATTTAAACTTCCCCTGTTTAAGTTTTAACCCGTTACCCCTTGTCCTGTCACTACAGTCCCAAAGAGTCCCTCCCCAGCATCCCTATAGGCCCCCTTCAGATACTGGAAGGCTGCTATTAGGTCCCCACGCAGCCTTCTCTTCTCCAGGCTGAACAGCCCCAACTTCCTCAGCCTGTCTTCATACGGGAGGTGCTGCAGTCCCCTGATCATCCTCATGGCCCTCCTCTGGACTTGTTCCAGCAGTTCCATGTCCTTTTTATGTTGAGGACACCAGAAGTGCACTCAATACTCCAGGTGAGGTCTCACAAGAGAAGAGTAGAGGGGCAGGATCACCTCCTTCGACCTGCTGGTCATGCTCCTTTTGATGCAGCCAAGGATACGGTTGGCTTTCTGGGCTGTGAGCGCACACTCCTGGCTCATGTTCGTTTTCTCATCGACTAGCACCCCCAAGTCCTTCTCTACAGGGCCGCTCTGAATCTCTTCTTTGCCCAGTCTGTAGCTGTGCCTGGGATTGCTCCGACCCAGATGTAGGACCTTGCACTTGTCCTGGTTGAACTTCATAAGGTTGGCATCAGCCCACCTCACAAGCGTGTCAAGGTCCCTCTGGATGGCATCCCTTCCCTCCAGCATATCAACTGGACCACACAGCTTGGTGTCATCGGCAAACTTGCTGAGGGCACACTCAATCCCACTGTCCATGTCAGCGATGAAGATGTTAAACAAGACCGGTCCCAACACCGATCCTTGAGGGACACTACTCGTTACCGGTCTCCAGCCAGACTTCGAGCCATTGACCACAACTCTTTGTGTGCGGCCATCCAGCCAGTTCTTTATCCACCAAGTGGTCCATCCATCAAATTGATATCTCTCCAATTTAGAGAGAAGGATGTTGTGTGGGACAGTGTCAAATGCTTTGCACAAGTCCAGGTAGATGACATCAACTGCTTTACCCTTGTCCATCAGTTCTGTAGCCCCATCATAGAAGGCCACCAAATTGGTCAGGCAGGATTTCCCCTTAGTGAAGCCATGCTGGCTGTCACCAAGCACCTTGTTGTTTTTCATGTGCCTTAGCATGCTGTCCAGGAGAATGTGCTCCAAGATTTTGCCAAGCACAGAGGTGAGACTGACTGGTCTGTAATTCCCTGGGTCTTTCATTTTCCCCTTCTTGAAAATGGGGGTTATATTTCCCTTTTTCCAGTCGTCGGGAACTTCACCTGACTGCCATGATTTTTCAAATACGATGGCCAGTGGCTTAGCAACTTCATTCGCCAGCTCCTTCAGGACCCACGGATGGATTCCATCAGGTCCCACGGACTTGTGCGCGTTCAGATTTTTAAGATGGTCTCGAACCAGATCCTCTCTTACAGCAGGCCCAAGGTCTTCATTCTCACAGTCCCTGCATCTACCTTCTAAGACCTGGGTGGTGCAGTCAGAGCCTTTGCCAGTGAAGACCGAGGCGAAGAAGTCATTCAGAACCTCAGCCTTCTCCAAATCCTGTGTAGCCAGTTCTCCCGAATGCTTCCTCAGGGGGCCTATGTTGTCCCTAGTCTGTTTTTTGTTTGCTACTCACCTGTAGAATCCCTTCCTGTTATCCTTAACATCCCTGGCCAAGTTTAATTCTAACTGGGCCTTAGCCTTCCTAACCTGGTCCCTAGCTTCCCGGACAACATCCCTGTACTCTACCCAGGCTGCCTGTCCTTGCTTCCACTTTTTATGAGCCTCTTTTTTCCTTTGAATTTTCCTCAGCAGCTCCTTATCCATCCAAGGAGGTCTCCTGGCCCTTCTGCTGCACTTCCTTCTAGTTGGGATGCAGCACTCCTGAGCTTGTAGCAGGGGATCCTTGAATATCAACCAAGAGTCTTGGGCCCCCCTGCCCTCCAGGGCTATATCCCATGGAATATTACTAAGCAGGCTCCTGAAGAGGCCAAAGTCTGCTCTTTTGAAGTCCAGGGCAGTGAGCTTGCTACATGCTCTTCTCACTGTCCTGGGGATCTCAAATTCGACCATCTCGTTATCGCTGCATCCAAGGCTGCCCTGGAGTACCACATTCTCAACAAGCCCTTCCTTGTTAGTGAGCACAAGGTCGAGCATGGCACCTCTCCTTGTCAGCTCCTCTATTACTTGCAGAAGGAAGTTGTCTTCCACACAATCGAGGAACCTCCTGGATTGCTTGTGCCGTGCAGTGCCATCGTTCCAACAGATGTCAGGGTGGTTGAAATCCCCCATGAGGACAAGGGCCTGGGAGTGTGAGGCTTTTCCTATCTGTCTTAACACATTACTAGCTGTGTCCCGAGATGAATCAAGATCTGTGCAAAGATCACAGTTTAGTTTGTTTTGAAGATAATGTGGGTTGTTTTGTTTTTTTCTTTAAATATTATTTTTCAGAATGACCATTCTTCCTCCAGCAGAGAAGCTGAAGGTCCTACTGGAGAAAATGAAAGATTTCCACATAAGGTTTCTTGAAAAATATGCATGAAACTACTGTGGCTTTTTCTCCTCATCCCCTCCACTTCAAGGTGAATGCAGAAAATGAACAAAAAAATGCTGAGAATGTGCTGTTCATCTAATTTAACTAAATTCAAAATAGGTAGAACCAATTTCCATTACTGCTATAACTTATTGGACTGTTAAATTTAATGTCTGGTATAGAAGATGTTGTTGCACCAACTTTTTTTTTTTTTTTAAGGGAAAGGGAAGAATGAGAAGAAAGAGTCAATAAAGGATTTTGTGCCTTGACTGGAAGCTATATTCATGAACTTTTGACTCAATAGGCTGGGGAAAGGAGTTGCTCTTTAAAAATACTACTTTTGTGTGGATTTTTTTGACAAAACAAATGCCAAGAGCAATTGTTTAGCTAGGAACATGTTTCCTATCTTATAATTCTACTAAACAAAAATTCAAAAGCCTACGTTATAGGTATTGTTTGTGATTTTGGTTTTGGTTTTTTTGGTGATGTTAAATATGAAGTGTTCTCCAAATCTGATTAAGGATGTAGGTACAGTTTGCTTATTAAAAAAAAATAAATAAATGTTTGACAGATGTGTACAGATACCTTTGAACTTCTGTTAAAAAAAATCCTGCCATAATATGACTGGAACATACAGAGGAGATCAGAGGAGTGAACATGGTGTCTCCTTGAACCCTATTTTTATGAAACCAAAACATGATGAGGATTATTAGCTTCTTGTTCATGCTGTTCAACACGCTATCTCAGCATAAGAGCACTGAACACTTCATTTCATAACAACTCCATGAGTCTCCTGTTAGCTCATATCTTATATATACATTGAACACCATTTGTTTGGAAGCACAAGAGATCCATTAGCTGGCCAAAATCCTGCTTGAATGGCAAGGACTAACAAATGTTCTTTAGCAGGAGAAAGGCTGGGGGTGCTTTGTAATGAATTAAAAGGTATTTAAAGGAAAATATCTTTATGCTTGGTGCAAGACAATAGTACAGCTCACTTAAATCTTCCACAGTCATACTGCTGGCTGATGACCCTGAGTGCTTATTAAAACCCAGTATTAAAAAAAAGCTCACCATCTAGGAGTACAGCTATATTACTCTACTAATCTATGCCAGTTTCCCTGCACAACAAAAGAAGGCTTCTGTTTCTCTAGAGTTGGAAGATGGACACCTTCTTCTAGCACTGATAAAGGACTGAAAGAAGATAGCTTCCAGTATTCAGCCATGAAAGGATTTGAATTTGTCAGGCCTTAGGCTCAGCATTTACAATGTTTAATCATTAAGAATGTCTCATTTAATCTAGCCATTATTTTTAAGTTATTATTTAGAAGTAAACCCATTTTTATGTCTACTAGCACTTTGTTAGGCTGCCTTTGTAGCTGGTTCAACTTCCTGTGCTGATCCAGGTTACTAAAGCCAAGGGCTAGAGAATCACCATAGGGATAAAGCTTGTGCCAATCTATTATGTGTGGAAGATGAGATGTTGCCAATAATTGTCCTTGGAACAGCAGCCACTGGTCTATGACATAGTATTAGCAGCTGGTGTACTTCTCACAGTTCTTTACTGAAGTCTGAGAAGACTTTAGTACTTCTCAGTCACCTACCAGTGGTTCCAGGTTCATAAATTAAAATGGCACACTGCTAGACAAAGCTACTATGGAGGCTTAGAGAACATCAACAACAAAAAATAATCCTTTTATCCATGTAGAAATGGACTTTTTGGAGGTCAGCAGACTGAGAACACTTATGTTGCTACTAGCTGTTGATAAATACAGCCTTTTATATGTTAGCACTCTCTACATCCTTAATATGCACTAATAAAACAAATTCAGAAAGCAAAACCATCCTAAGAGGTCAGAATATTGATGTAAAAATAAGGCAAACAGCGCATTCCTGTTCTAGGAATGTGTCCAAATCAGATCTGGCTTTGGACTCATAATGCAGTGTAGACTGAAGCTAAGATCTAACAACAGGAGTTAGAATATTTTTTTTTATATTTTTGTAACTGCAGCTATTTCATGGGGTAGTGTTTGTAATCTAATAAGTCAACAGATTTTATATTTGCCTTGCATTTGCACTTGATACTTCTGGAAAAAATTTAAAGGTTTACATGTTTCTAATAATTTACAGGTGTGAAAGGCTTTTTGTTTTAAGTTGGGACAGCAATTCTTACACTTTTAAATCAAAATATAATATCATCAACCATTTTTTTCCTAAACATCCTATTATGATGCCTTTTATTTTTCTGACATTATAAGGCTGTTCCTAATGCATCTTATATGGAAGGGTGGTGATTTCTATTATCCATCCACAATATTTGTATGTATTCAGATAAGGTTAATGTACATTTTTGTGGAACAATCCTGTAAATCTAAGAAAAGATGCTTATTTTCAATGTCTTTGAAATATTTCATTAGTAACAGACAATCCTTACTTTCAAATGCATGCTTCTAAGTTTGATTCTCCTACAGGTACTTCAGATGTACGAGACTTCCAAATAATAAAGCACATGTTAAAAAAAAAAAAAGAAAGTAATAGTTCTCCAATTCCTATGTCACTGAAGCCGCACTTGCTGGATTGCACTACTGTCGTGGTTTAAGCTCAGCCGGCAACCCGGAACTATGCAGCCACTCGCTTACTCTCCCTCCCTCCCCCTGCTCCTGGAGGGATGGGGAGGAGAATCGAAAGAATGTAACTCCCACGGGTTGAGATAAGAACAGTCCAGTAAGGTATAACACAAAACCACTATTCCTACCACTAATAATAATAATGATAAGGGAAATAACAAGGGAAGAGAATACAACCACTTACCACCCACTGGCCGATACCCAGCCTGACCAGAGCACTGATCTAGCCCTTATGGGTAACTGCCCCCAGTTTATATACTGGGCATGATGTGCTGTGGTATGGAATACCTCTTTGGCTAGTTTGGGTCAGGTGTCCTGTCTCCGCTTCCTCCCAGCTTCCCCTCCTCCCTGGCAGAGCATGAGATTCAGAAAGTCCTTGGTCAGAGTAAACATTACTGAGCAACAACTAAAAACCAGTGTTATCAGCATTGTTCCCAGGCTGAAAGTCAAAAACACAGAACTACACCAGCTACTAAGAAGGAGAAAAATGACTGCTACTGCTGAACCCAGGGCAACTATGAAGCATTAAACTTCATGTTCAAATAGTATTTACATATCCATATACTTGATCATTAATTTCTGCATCACTCCAATTTATGGACTTGAAATTTGTCAAACTTGTTACCAGAAAACTATTCTCTGTACACAGAGATGGTCTTAGGCATGATTTATGCTCATAATTAATTATATCTTTTTATGTAAGGAGTTGTAACCAGGAGCTAAGCAAGCCAGACTTCTCTCTTCATAGAGGGGATCAATCGGTCAGGTAAGGCTGATCAATTGTGGCCCGAAAGCTTTGGTGAGGGGTTGGTTTGGTATTATCAGTTGTTTCCTTCTAAAAAAACTTCTTACACAGCTTGTATGAGATTAAACTTGCAGAGCAACATAATGTTGTCTTTTTTGAAGTGATACCTCAGGTGACTTTAGTGGTGTTTGTTTGGTAATTCAAAAGGCAATTAAGTTTAGGGAAAGGGAAGCTAGTCCTGCTTCCCTATACATACATGCATATGCCAGCACCACTAAACAAAAAAGAAAACAAAGCAGGCTATTCTCTTATTTGTATTGAGTATTTGAATGTTTTCTGGAGCAGAAACATTTTCCTGTTTTTTGAGGGAGTAGGTTAATTGTTTTACAAACAAGAGCATCATGGTCTGATTTTAATTCATAATCTATATTATGAATTGTCAGTCAGATTTTATTACAGCTTTTTTTTGAGTGACATAGGATGTCCCTTGGTTGAAGGAACTGGGGGGTGGGGTGGGTGGGGGTGTTAGTCTGGAGAAGGCTCAGGGGGACCTTATCACTCTCTACAGCTATCTGAAAGGAGGTTGTAGTGAGGTGGGGATAGTCTCTTCTCCCAAGTAACAAGCAATAGGACAAGAAGTAATGGCCTCAAGCTGTGCTAGGGGAGGTTTAGACTGGATATTAGGAAAACTTTCTTCACAGAGAGTGTAATCAGGCATTGGAACAGGTTGCCCAGGGAAGTGTTTGGAAGTCCTTGGAAGTGTTCAAAAAATGTGTAGACAAGGCCCTCAGTGATATGGTTTAGTGGTGGCCTTAGCAGTGCTGTGGGAATGGTTGGACTTGATGATCTTAAAGGTCTTTTCCAACCTAGTTGATTTTATGATTCTATGAATCAGCACATCGCACTCTTCCTCAGCAACTTCGACCAGTAGTGTATGGTCGGGAATGGCGCTAAGGGCCTCGCGGCTGTCCCTGGTCTCTGACGGGCGTCAGCCCTCGTAGGTGATGAAGTGGGCACTGTGGCGGTACCGGTGGCGTCCGCATGTCTGCCCTTGCCTGGCCGGTGGGGGGAAAACAGTGGGTCCCGGCGAGGTGAGTCTCCGGGCCGGAGCAGGGCCAAGGCCGGCGGCGAGGAGCGGGAAACGGACTGCCTCTCCCTGAGGGGCGCCGCTCGGCTCCCGGGCCCACGCTCGGGCCGGCGAGGGGGCGACTTGGGGGCCGGCGGGGCTTGAGGAATGCGCGGGCCTCAGCTCGGTGGCGGGCGGGCTGAGGCGCTGCCCTGGCGGCGCGCGCCGTGCTTCTGTCGGCCTCAGGAGGGCTCCCGCGTCAGACTATCCGTGTAAAGCGTTGTTTTATTTTGAATGCGGTCTAGCAGTCCTGGTACTTGGAAACATGTAACACATATGGCGGTAAGAGCCTGTTTTGTTTTAAAGCCAAGGAAAATATCCAGAAAATTAAGAAAGACCTTGATTCGCTCTTGCAAACAGCTGAGAAGGCGTTTATGGTGGAGCTGCTGAAGATGCCAGTTGCCATCAGGAAAATTAAAAGACTTGCTTGGTAAGTGCGTGTCCTGGTTTCAGCTGGGATACAATTAATGTTCTTCCCAGTAGCTGATACAGTGCAACGTTTTGGCTTTAGCCAGAGAACAGTGTTGATGACCCAGGGGTGGTTGGTTACCACTGAGCAGTGCTCACAGAGCCAAGGCCTTTTCTGCCTCTCACCCACCAGTGAGGAGGCTGGGGGGCCCAAGAAGGAGGAGGGGACTCTGGGAGGAATAACATTTGTCTTCCTGAGTTACCATGAGGTGTGATGGAGCCCTGCTCTCCTGGCTGAACACCTGCTTGCGGTGGGAAGTGGTGAATCTGAAATCAACCTGACTGGGAATGAGTGGTTAGCTGTGTAAAATACAAACTCACTCCTCTAAACAAGATAACATGGTTTTATTGAGGGACAAAGTCAATAAAGCAAAAGCAACAGCGCTGGGGGCATGACTGTAGCCAGAGGTGCAAGTGATTAGTATTTGTTACAGGTTTATATACTTTCACTATTGCATTAGTCACATACATATTCATAATTCCTGCATATAGGCGGGGAATATTATAACTAGCTCCAAGAACTTATTATCATAAGTCTCCTCCTCTTGGTGTCTGCGCACTGCTTTGTGGTGATTGTGGGCAGGGGACTTGAGGATGAAGTAAGCAGTCTTCCTCACAGTGTACTTTTCACCTTTGGCACAGTTGGACGCCCCAGTAATCACACAACTAGCTGAAACCAGCTATATCTGTAATTCTTCTGATAACTAGCAAAGATTTAAAACAGTGTGACCTTCCTGCAAAATTTATTGCAGGATGGGCAGACAAGGAGTATCCCAAGCTAGCATATGTTTGGGAGGCTCTGTCTCTAACTGATAAGGAGAAGGATGGTGTGAAATAAATCATTCATGTTTAGTGGGGCCACTAAATCCTGTTATCTCACCACAGACAACACAAACATTTTTCTTTAAAACTAAAGACACTTTAGAAGACTAGTGTGAAACAATTATGTTTAGTGGGGCCACTACATTCCACAGACTTATGATGCAGAGGGTTAACCAATATACAAGGGGGTTAGAGGAATTCGCTTGCTTAAACAAAAGTATTGTCTGTTGTAAACACCTATCATGCCTACTAAGCAGAACAAAGGCAGAGACTACTGATAAGGGGAGAAGCAGAGGTCTGGTTCTACTGATAAGCAAAAATAAGGAAAAGCAGACGCCTGAGTCTATTGATAAGGGGGAGAAGCAGATGGTTTATGGCTGGGATACCGACCAAACCCTAAGGCTATGCGTGAAGATTAAAAGGTGAAAAGTTTAAGAAGAGGAAGACTCATTTACTTCATCTTGAAGACCCCTGCCCACAGGAGGAAGACTCATTTACTTCATCTTGAGACCCCTGCCCTTGACCAGAGGGGGGCACTGCGCAGGCGCAAAGGACCTTCTAGCTCATTATAATATGAAGTGGGGATAGATACTAAATATGTATAGGCATATCAGTAATCTAATGCATATGTATACCTTAAGAGAATAAATGTAGAGGGAAAAACTACCCTGGGTGTGCATACTTTGGAGGAGCGATCCCCATGCACCTCAGCGCTGAATAAAAAGCATACCTACTTTACAACTTTAACGAGTTGTAGAGTCAATCTGAGTATCACAACATAAACACTGTTCTCTTTCTACAACCTAAATTAAGCTAAAAAGTAATTTAACTCTATGTTTTCCAGGCACTAGCTTTTCTTATATCAAGCCCCCCCTTCTTTCTTTTACCTTTACAAATTCTTTTGCTATGTGACTCCATTTTGCTCAAGAGTTCTGACCCTCTTTAACTTGTTGTCTAATCTTGTGTCTTTAGCGAGCTTTGTTTCTGTTATTGTAAACTCATACAGTTATATCCACATAACCACACCTATGATTTGCGAAAGCCAATACATTTATGTGTTTATCACAGCTGCTTTGGAGACAGAGGAAATTAAGCCACTGTCTGCCTTTGTCTGGGGTTAAACCACAGCAGTGTGCATGGCGAGGGATGCAGACACCATTACAGCATAATGTACCCCTGACTGATGCAAGAAAACCTGTAAACTTGGTGTCTTTTATATAAAAGTTTGCTTTGTGTGCTGAGTATATTAGCTAATAGGCAGTGGTATTGCACTGCAGGGATTCACTCAGTACCTTCAAGTAGACTGACCCGTGTAACACAGGGTGTCGAATTAGTTGATAAGTGTATAGAGTCCAGTGCCTTATTTCACATGTGCTCTTAAGTCATCTTATTTAAGCCTGAAGAGATAAGGAATAATTAAAAGTCTAGTATTTTCTGTGTGTAAAAATGTGAGCACTTCTTTCCATCTCAATCTGTTCATCCTAGTGAAGCACGAAATCAGACTCTACAACTTAGAGTTATAAAGCAGGTATGTTTATTACGGCGCTGGGTGCAAGGGGGATTGCTCCTCCTAACTTGCACACCGAGGGGTTAAGCAAGCAGATATATTTTACACACAAACATGCATATTCATTAGGTTCCTGAGAGTTCCGGCGCAGATATTATAATTAGTTTAGGAACTCATTATCATAAGTCTCCTCCCTTTTGGCACTTGTGCACTGCCCTCTGCTGGTCGTGGGCAGGGGTCTTCAAGATGAAGTAAGCAGTCTTCCTCAGGGTGCACTTTTCACCTTTGGCACAGTTGGATGCCCCAGTAATCATAAATTAGCTGAAACCAGCCGTATCTGCAAGTTTCTGATAGCTGGCAAAGATTTAAAACAGTGTGACCGTCTACAAAATTTATTGCCTCCCAAGCTAGCAGATGTTTGGGAGTCACTGTCTCCAAACTAACTGATAATTAGAAGGATGGAAATTCACTCGTGTTAGACTACTAAATTCTGTTATCATACCACAGACTTACAACACAAACATTGTTCTCTATCTTAGACCTAAGTTAAGTTAAAAGTATTTTAATCCTATGTTTTCCAGGCACTCGCTTTCCTTATATCAAGTCCCCCATTTTCTTTTACCTTTGAAAATCCTTTTGCTATGTAACTCTATTTTACTCAGGAGTTCTGGCAAAGTATTTACCACTTTCAACTTGTTTAACCTTTTGTATTTTCCAGCCCTCATAATTAATTATGGACCTTTTACAACACCAAAAAGAATACTGCATCATGCCACAAGTAATCAGTGTTAAAAGAATTAGTATTAAGATTTCTGCAACCAGTTGCCTCAAACAGGAGAGATTAGGTAACCATGAAGTTAACTTTTTCCATATTTCTTCAAAAACCCAAGAGGTATGAGACTTGGTCATCTCATGAAATATTTGAGTTTGTTTCCAAATTTCCTCCAGATCTGTTTCAATTCTGCCACTTTGATCTATATAGGAACCATTGATTATGGAACAAACCCATCCTTGTGAAGCCAATAACCTGTCTAGTGCCATTTGGTTCTCGTAACAATTTTGCAACTAAAGTGCCAGCCTTGGTTGGAAGAAATTGCTGCTGGTACTACAAAATGAGGTATTATCTTGTTTAATAATGTTTTAATTACTTGTCTTGCATTATTTATTCTACAAGAGAATGCTTCTGGCCAGCTTGAAAAAGAATCCAGAATCCTTTAACACCAACAAATATCAAAAACTTCCTTTTCTCAGTAATTCAGAAAAATCTATTTGCCACTGCTGTCCCAGATAACTTCCTCTCTCAATTGTCCCAATTTGATTTCTATTTTCAGTTTTAGGATTATTCTTAAGATAGACCTGACATTGTTTTGTCACTAATTGAACTATGGTGTATAGATTCCTTCCTATAATTTGTTTGTCTAAATATTTGTACAAAGAATTGCTACCCCAATGAGTTTTATTATGTTCCTCCTGAACTAGCTTCCAGAGTTGATTATAGGGAATTACAATTCGCCTATCAGGTATCTGAACCCAACCCTCTTTGTTTTCCTGTCTTTTCAGATCTTCAATCAACTTTTTATCCTCTTGAATATCTAGGTTCATATTTCTCAATTGTTAGTTTGCCATCAGGGATTAAGGACATGATTTTAGATTGTTCAGCTGCTCGTTTGGCTTCAAAATCAGCCAATTTATTTCCAATTTTCTGATTAGGGTCACCTTGTTGATGCCCTCTACAATACATAATAGCTACTTCCTCAGGTACCTGAACAGCAGTTTCTGTAGCACGTTTAATCTGTTACTCTTGTGTGTTCAGAAGTCCTCGTTCTTTCCAGATGGCACCATGTGCATGTACCACGCCAAATGCATATTTAGAATCAGTCCAAATATTTATCCTTTTGTCTTTAGCCAATTCCAGGACTCTCATTCTGCCTTTTGGGTGGAGGTGTTTACTGGTAAAGGTTTAGCTTCTATTACCTGTGAAGTGGTGGTAATGGCATACACCCTGCCGATCGTTCACCATTTTTCATGAAGCTACTACCATCAGTAAACCAAGAATCAAATCTGATCAGCTTGAATATACAGTCTCTATAGTGGCCAAAAAGTCGTGTGTTACTGATTCTGTCGATTGTTCCTGCAAAAAGGATGCTGGATCCACAACATTAGTGACCACAATTTCTATATCATCGTGTTCTGCAAGGGTGGCCTGGTATTTTAAAAAACAGTGTATTTTAAAAAACGTATTTTAAAAAACGTATTTTAAAAAACAGTGTTCAAGGCCAGGTTGGATGAAGCCTTGTGTGGGATGGTTCAGTGTGAGGTGTCCCTGTCCATGGCAGGGGGGTTGGAACTAGATGGTCTTGAGGTCCTTTCCAACCCTAAGTATTCTATGATTCTATGAAGGAGATAACCAGTGGGCTCCTTTCTGTTCCAGGACTGCTGATACAACATGGGACACTAGCATAGTAATCTTTTGTTCCAAGGTGAATTTGTAAGCCTCTTCAGTATTCATGACAACCACTGCCACAGTCATTAGGCATCAGGGCCATCCTTTGCTCACTTCATCCAGCTGTTTTGAAATATATGCCACTGCCCTTTTATAGGGTCCTAGTTTCTGAGCTAGGACCCCCAAGGCTGTTACTTGTTTTTCATAAGAATATAGCCAAAAGGGTTTACTTACATCTGGAAGTAACAGAGCCGGAGGTCTCATTAGCTCTGTTTTTGAATTTCTAAAAGTCCCGCTACTGTATCAGTCCATTCCAAAGAGAGAGGATTTCCTTTTTACAGTTCATATAGTGGTCTTACCAGAACACTGTAATCATGCATCTAAGGTCTGCGGCATCCAGTCATTCCCAGGAACATCCGGAGCTCCTTGACAGTTGATGGTCGTGGAGTTTGGCAAAAGGCTTATTTTGTAGTAATTCCAAGTTCTCTCTGTCCTCCTGTTACTTCATATCCTAAGTAGGAGACTCAGGTTTGAATTAGTTGGGCCTTTTTTTTGGATACCCGATAAACATTCAGTCCCAGGAAATTTAATAATCCCAACATCCACTGGATACATTCTTCCTTTGTTTCTGTGGCAATTAATAGGTCATCCACATATTGTAACAGAGTCCCGTCTGAGTAGGTGGCTTCCATGATTCTAGTTCTCATGCTAGTTGATTTCCAAAAATTGCTGGACTGTTTTAAACCCTTGAGGTAATACCGTCCAAGTTAATTGAGTTTCCCTTCCTGTGTCAGGATTTTCCCATTCAAAAGCAAATAAATTCTGGCTTTCTTTGGCCAATGGTAAGAAAAAAAAAAGAGCATCCTTTAAATCCAAGATGGCAAGCCATTTCTGATTATTATTCAATTTAGTCAATAAGGTATACAGATTAGTTACTACTGGATGAATATCCTCTACAATTTTGTTGGTTGCTCCAAGATCTTGAACGAATCCACAACTTTTCCCATCATATTTCTTTTCTGGCAAGATAGGATTATTATATTCCAGTTCACAACAATGATTTCTTTGATTCCCTTTGATCTTCTAATTTTAAGGGATATTGTTTTATTCTAATTGGGCAGCCCCCCCCCCCCCCCCTTTTTATTTCCACTTTAACAGGCAAAGCATTTTTCGCCTTACCTGGAACTTCAGATGACCATACTCCCAGATATACCTGATTAAGGTTTTCTTCTATTTCAGGGAGGTCCTCCTGTTTGCTTTTCTGCTGAATTAAAGATAAACTCAAAACTGCAATTAATTGATCATTTTTAACTCTTAATTCCATTTTGCCTTCTTTAAATGTTGTTTCTTGCCCTAATAAAGATTTTTGAGAATTTGGCATGCATAAAAATTTATGCATTCCTATTTGTTTTCCCAATTTGTACTTTAAAGGTTTCAGAAAGAATGCCTTTTTTTTTTTTCTTTTCCTTGGCAGACAGTAGCTCCTACAACTGTAACAAAGTCTTTTCCCTCTGATTTAATGCTGAATAAGGTGCTCCTGTATCCACTAAAAATTCCACTTTATTTCCTCTAGTCCCTAGATTTAATTTAACCAGTGGATCTGCCAGGGTAGATTCCCCAGGTCCCTGTCATTCTTGTTCCAATTCAGTCCCTAGGGCAGCCTCACTTCCCGTGTCCAAACTCCAGACAGCACGCACAACAATCCGGTAAGAACCCACTCCCCCACCTCCTCCTGACATCCTTCCTCCACCTCTGCCTGATGTTCCTGCTCCACTAGTTTCAAAGCAACCACAGTATCTGTGGCTATAGCACAACTCAGCTTTTTCTTTTCTACGTATTGCCTTTTCTACCTAATGCCTCTATACAAACGCACGTTGCCTCTATACAAATGCCCGTAGCATGGGGAACAAACAAGAAGAATTAGAGATGAGTGCACATCTATGGGGGTATGATATAATAGGCATCACAGAAACATGGTGGGATGGCTCCTATGACTGGAGTGTTGGAATGGAAGGTTACAGGCTCTTTAGAAAAGACAGGCCCGGCAGGTGAGGAGGGGGAGTTGCCCTTTATGTTAGGGATAGGCTGGAGAGTATGGAAGTCTGTCTGGGGACAGGCGAGCAGTTTACAGAGAGTTTGTGGGTCAGGGTTAAAGGGAAAACAGCCATGGGAGACATTACTGTGGGGATCTGTTACAGGCCGCCTGATCAAGGAGAACCTGTGGATGAAGCACTCTACAGACAGTTAGGAAAAGCCTCACGCTCGCAGGCCCTTGTTCTTATGGGGGATTTCAACCACCCTGACATCTGTTGGAACGATGGCACTGCACGGCACAAGCAATCCAGGAGGTTCCTCGATTGTGTGGAAGACAACTTCCTTCTGCAAGTAATAGAGGATTTGACAAGGAGAGGTGCCATGCTCGACCTTGTGCTCACCAACAAGGAAGGACTTGTTGAGAATGTGGTACTCCAGGGCAGCCTTGGATGCAGCGATCACGAGATGGTCAAATTTGAGATCCCCAGGACAGTGAGAAGAGCGTGTAGCAAGCTCACTGCCCTGGACTTCAAAAGAGCAGACTTTGGCCTCTCCAGGAGCCTGCTTATTAAGGTTCCATGGGATATAGCCCTGGAGGGCAGGGGGGCCCAAGACTCTTGGTTGATATTCAAGGATCCCCTGCTACAAGCTCAGGAATGCTGCATCCTAACTAGAAGGAAGTGCAGCAGAAGGGCCAGGAGACCTCCTTGGATGGATAAGGAGCTGCTGAGGAAAATTCAAAGGAAAAAAGAGGCTCATAAAAAGTGGAAGCAAGGACAGACAGCCTGGGTAGAGTACAGGGATGTTGTCCGGGAAGCTAGGGACCAGGTTAGGAAGGCTAAGGCCCAGTTAGAATTAAACTTGGCCAGGGATGATAAGGATAACAGGAACGGATTTTACAGGTACGTAGCAAACAAAAAACAGACTAGGGACAACATAGGCCCCCTGAGGAAGCTCTCGGGAGAACTGGCTACACAGGATTTGGAGAAGGCTGAGGTTCTGAATGACTTCTTTGCCTTGGTCTTCACTGGCAAAGGCTCTGACTGCACCACCCAGGTCTTAGAAGGTAGATGCAGGGACTGTGAGAATGAAGACCTTGGGCCTACTGTGGGAGAGGATCTAATTCAAGACCATCTTAAAAATCTGAATGTGCACAAGTCCCTGGGACCTGATGAAATCCATCCGCGGGTCCTGAAGGAGCTGGCAAATGAAGTTGCTAAGCCACTGTCCTTCATATTTGAAAAATCATGGCAGTCAGGTGAAGTTCCCGACGACGGGGAAAAGGGAAATATAACCCCCATTTTCAAGAAGGGGAAAATGAAAGACCCAGGGAATTACAGACCAGTCAGTCTCACCTCTGTGCCTGGCAAAATCTTGGAGCACATTCTCCTGGAAGGCATGCTAAGGCACATGAAAAACAACAAGGCGCTTGGTGACAGCCAGCATGGCTTCACTAAGGGGAAATCCTGCCTGACCAATTTGGTGGCCTTCTATGATGGGGCTACAGAACTGATGGACAAGGGTAAAGCAGTTGATGTCATCTACCTGGACTTGTGCAAAGCATTTGACACTGTCCCACACAACATCCTTCTCTCTAAATTGGAGAGATATCAATTTGATGGATGGACCACTCGGTGGATAAAGAACTGGCTGGATGGCCGCACACAAAGAGTTGTGGTCAATGGCTCGATGTCTGGCTGGAGACCGGTAACGAGTGGTGTCCCTCAGGGATCGGTGTTGGGACCGGTCTTGTTTAACATCTTTGTCGGCAACACGGACAGTGGGATTGAGTGCGCCCTCAGCAATTTTGCCGATGACACCAAGCTGTGTGGTCCGGTTGATACGCTGGAGGGAAGGGATGCCGTCCAGAGGGACCTTGACACGCTTGTGAGGTGGGCTGATGCCAACCTTATGAAGTTCAACCAGGACAAGTGCAAGGTCCTACACCTGGGTCGGAGCAATCCCAGGCACAGCTACAGACTGGGCAAAGAAGAGATTCAGAGCGGCCCTGCGGAGAAGGACTTGGGGGTGCTGGTCGATGAGAAAATGAACATGAGCTGGCAGTGTGCACTTGCAGCCCAGAAAGCCAACCGTATCCTGGGCTGCATCAAAAGGAGCGTGACCAGCAGGTCAAAAGAGGTGATCCTGCCCCTCTACTCTGCTCTTGTGAGACCTCACCTGGAGTATTGCGTGCACTTCTGGTGTCCTCAACATAAAAAGGACATGGAACTGCTGGAACAAGTCCAGAGGAGGGCCACGAGGTTGATCAGGGGACTGGAGCACCTCCCTTATGAGGACAGGCTGAGGAAGTTGGGGCTGTTCAGCCTGGAGAAGAGAAGGCTGCGTGGGGACCTAATAGCAGCCTTCCAGTATCTGAAGGGGGCCTATAGGGATGCTGGGGAGGGACTCTTTGGGACTGTAGTGACAGGACAAGGGGTAACGGGTTAAAACTTAAACAGGGGAAGTTTAGATTGGATATAAGGAGGAAATTCTTTCCTGTTAGGGTGGTGAGGCTCTGGAATAGGTTGCCCAGGGAGGTTGTGAGTGCTCCATCCCTGGCAGTGTTCAAGGCCAGTTTGGATGAAGCCTTGGGTGGGATAGTTTAGTGTGAGGTGTCCCTGCCTAGGGCAAGGGGGTTGGAACTAGATGATCTTGAGGTCCTTTCCAACCCTAACTATTCTATGATTCTATGATTCTATTCCTCATTCCTATATGCTCTCCATGCTTCCCCCTTCACTCCCATCTGCATTTATCCAACAAGCCCTCAGTCCTGTCTGTCAACAAGTCTGTTACCACTTGTCTGACTGCCCCAGCACTCATCTCATTCGCAAATACAGGAGCTTCCCCCGGTAGCGGGAGGGGTGAGGGGGCGGGGGGGAAGAAAGAAAGAGGGAGAAAAAGGGGAGAGTGATAAACTAAGCTATTCCCTGTTTTTCATAGGAATATAGCCAAAATGGTTTAGTCACATCCAGAAGTCACAGAGTTGCAGTTCTCACTAGCTCTGTTTTTAAATTTCTAAAAGCCCCCTCTGCTGTATCAGTCCATTCTAAAGAGGGAGGGTTTCCTTTCAACAGTTCATATAGTGGTCTTACCAGAACACTGTAATCATGGATCCATAGTCTGCACCATCCAGTCATTCCCAGGAATGTCCGGAGCTCCTTGACGGTCGATGGTCGTGGAGTCTGACAGATGTCTTCTATGTCTTCTTTTCTAGCAGCTCCAAGTTTTCTCTGTCCTCCTGTTATTTCATATCCTAGGTAGGAAACTCAGGTTTGGATTAGTTGGGCCTTTTGTTTGGATACCCGATAAACATTCAGTCCCAGAAAATTTAATAATTCCAACATCCACTGGATACATTCTTCCTTTGTTTCTGTGGCAATTAATAGGTCATCCACATATTGTAACAGAGTCCCGTCTGAGTAGGTGGCTTCCATGATTCTAGTTCTCATGCTAGTTGATTTCCAAAAATTGCTGGACTGTTTTAAACCCTTGAGGTAATACCGTCCAAGTTAATTGAGTTTCCCTTCCTGTGTCAGGATTTTCCCATTCAAAAGCAAATAACTTTGGCTTTCTTTGGCCAATGGTAAGCAAAAGAAAGCGTCCTTTAAATCCAGGATGGCAAACCATTTCTGATTATTATTCAATTTAGTCAATAAATCATACGAATTAGCTACTACTAGATGAATATCCTCTGCTGTTTTGTTGTTTGCCCTGAGATCTTGAACCAATCTGCAACTTTTCCCATCATATTTCTTTACTGTCCAGATAGGAGTATTATCGTCCAATTCACATTCAATTAATAATCTATATTTTAAAAATTGTCAATGATATTTTTATTCCCTTTAATCTTCTACTTTGAAGGGATATTGTTTTATTCTAATTGGGCAGTACCCCCCTTTTTATTTCCACTTTAACAGGCAAAGCATTTTTCGCCTTACCTGGAACTTCAGATGACCATACTCCCAGATATACCTGATTAAGGTTTTCTTCTATTTCAGGGAGGTCCTCCTGTTTTCTTTTCTGCTGAATTGAAGATAAACTCAAAACTGCAATTAATTGATTGTTTTTTTAACTCTAAATTCCATTCTGCCTTCTTTAAATGTTGCTTCTCACCCTAATAAAGATTTTAGAGAATTTGGCATGCATAAAAATTTATGCATTCCTATTTGTTTTCCCAATTTGTACTTTAAAGGTTTCAGAAAGAATGCCTTTTTTTTTTTTTTCCCTCTTTTTCTTGGTGGCCAGTAGCTCCTACATCTGTAACAAATTCTTTTCTCTCTGATTTAACACCGAACAAGTTGCTCCTGCATCCACTAAAATTCCACTTTATTTCCTCTAGTCCCTAGTTTTAATTTAACCAGTGGATCTGGTAGGGTAGATTCCCCAGGTCCCTGTCAGTCTAGTTCCAATTCAGTCACTGGAGCTACCCCATGGCACTGCCCCCCCCCCCCCCCCCCCCCCCCCGGGCAGTCTCACTTCCAACGTCCAAACTCCCCATAGCACGCACACCGATCCGGTTCCACAGAAGAGCCCAATCCCCCAACTCCGCCCGACGTCCCTCCTCCCAGGCTCAAACACAGGAGCTGCTCGAGCTCCCCTCCTTTCCCCCTTGGTTTTCCCTTTTTATTTTTTTCACTGCTGCTCACCCTGCTCTGCAGAGGCTGCAGATGCCTGCCTCTGCAACAGCACTTCTGGTTTAACCCTTTCTTAACTCTGAATGTGAATCTGCTGCTTGTTGCCAGTGACAGCAATCTCTTCCTCCTTATCGATATCTGATAGGCCAGATACAGAGAGTGCTCCTCTCAGAGGTATTTGTTATACATAATTTTCCAACCTATCTTCCTGATTACTGTTTTTTAACTTTAAACATCTTTCCCCAATATCACAGGATGAACAGCATCTCTCCAGCTTAAACTTTCAGTTTTTTCCTGTCCTTTTCCAAAGCCAAAATTAAGGGATCTGGCAGAGCTATATTAATTTTGCATTCAGTCTGTCACTCCACGTGGTTTCTTAAAGTGAAAAACATACCTGCATACATTACTTCATCCCATTTTCCTTGCCACCTCAAAACAACATTAATTGTAACAATGTATTATAGTTCAGAGTTCCATTTTTAGGCCATTTTTCCTGATCTTCCAAAGTATACAAAGGCCACCATCGGTTACAATATTTTACCAATGTTTTCTTATTTACCGAGCCCCCAGGAGACCCTCCAAGTTCTTTCCAGTGTGCCAAAATGCACCCTAAAGGACTCTTTTTCAAGATCTCTTCACTCTGCTGATTTTCCATTATCAATCTCACATTCACACACACACACACACACACACACACATGGTATCCCACAGGCACACTCCACACAGTTACAACACTTGAGACAGAGACTAAAATTCACTCAAACAACAGTTAATAACACAGTTATAACATCCTGTCACCAGTACCATAATCATTACTGTAACAAGCCACAAAATAAGACGAATACCAGTAGAATCAAAAGCAATACTTCCTAACCCCTATGGCTCAGACCATACTGTAACATTAATAGGGGGGGTTCCTTGAACCCTTTATATTTGACAAGCCTGTCAGTGTCCCAAGAAGGACGAGACCCTTGTGTCCAACCAGCCCGTCTGCGTCCCACTGTGGGAACCGTACTAGACAGCCCACTGTATCGGAGGGTGATTCGACTAACCTATTCAGGGACCCACGCTGACAGCATCACTGAATCAAATCCTTTATGGGCTGTTGATAGCACACTGGACCCAAAACCATTTCCACAAGACACCCCCTGTGTCTTGTAGGACCCATACCACAAGATGCCCCCTACTTCTTGTGGGTGTTTACCAGTAAAATCCAAAACCTTTTCTACAAGACACCCCCTGCGTCTTATAGGACCCAAACCTCAAGATGCCCCCTGCTTCTTGTGGGTGTATACCAAACGGACGCTAGCAGCCGGGTATACGCCTTTACCTACGAGATTTCCTATCTCGATTTACGGAAGGCTTCCAAACCTTGCGTACGCTTACCAAACCAACCCAATTACCAATTTAGTCTTTATGCAAGATGCCCCCTGCACCTTACAGACTATACAAAAGAAAAGAATACCTTTTATGAAGATGGTCCTTGTCTGCTCCTGCAATGATCCGAATGAGTCGAGGGGTCCCTCCGGGAAAAATTCCCAAGGGCCCTAGGGAGCCCTGTCCTCAGCGGGTCCTGCAGCCGAGCAGAGAGGGTCCCATCTGGGTCGCCAAATTGATTCGGAGAAAACTCCAGGAACAAACTTGCCAACAAAGTTTTCAAGCTGACAAGCAGGCATTCTTTATTGTGGCACCAGGAAACACGGGGGATAGCTCCTCTTAACGTGTCTCTGTATTGCTACACAAGCCATCCTTATATAGTCCCTAGGCATACATACATTACATCATTTTCCAGAAAGTTCCCCGCCTGTATACAGAATTGTGGTGGTGGTCTCTGAGGGTCGTTTACTTCTTCCAACAATCTTCATCACTTCTGGCAGCCTTTGAAGCACGCGCTCATTAGCACCAGAATAATCCTCCTGTCCTCCTACTTATCAGTTGGTTTAACTGTAGCCCATCCTGGACACCTGCCATTCCCAGATACTCCTTATCCCTGTGTCCTGTTCTTCTAGACTGTTTTTCTTAAAACTATGTCAACTACAACGATTTATCTTGTACAAGAATTCTCAGTATGTTCTCTAGCTGTATTCTACTTTTTTTTCTGTCATGCACCTAAGTAATTTTCCATTGCTGCTGTTACAAAGCCATCAAACTTAACATTACTTAAAACTGATACTAAAGGTTTATATATTCCATTTTTTAATTTTGTGCCCCTCCTTGTCTCATCACACATAGTTTGCTTTCAACTCTGATCCAGGTGAATGGCCATCAGACAGCAGAACTGTAGGTGTCAGTAGGTAAATAGGCTTCAAACAAATGAGTTTGAAGTTGTCTTTTGTGCTCTTCATGAAACTTCTTTTTATTTTCCTTGTCTTTCTAATGTATTTCTAGTTAAGGTAACTACAATCGTTGAATATCAAGGTGCCAAGCATATTTCTGCAAAGAAAACACCTAAAAAAGTAAGTTTATTCTGAACAAACAGCATTAAGGGTTTTATCAGTATTGATCTGCCGTGAACCCTGCGAGATTCATGACTGGGCAGGCCAACGGCATGCTGTTTGTTTGAAAAATCAATTTTTTTAAATCCAATGTATTTTAAGCTAAGCAGGGCTAAACTGTGTAGTCAATTAATTTCATAATGAAATATATCTGCACTTCTGGTAACTAATTCACACAGATTTACAAACACTGGCACAGTTTTTCTCTCTTGACTAGTCAGTGTGTCTTGATGGTTTGAGGAACCATTTTCTGCTGATTTAAAAAAGAAAAAAACCCACAACAAAACAAAACCAAACCAACCTCAACTTCATGATTTAATACATGCTTTTATATATTTAAATGACTTGTGCATTCTTGTCCACCTTGATCTCTAAACCAAAAAGCACAAGTGTATTAATTTTGCCTATGAAATGTAGTGCCTCAGCCAGACACTGAAGTATGTGGCAAGATGACAACAAAGACTAAAGGATTACATGTGGAGTTACAGGCATTAATTATAAGAGAGCTTAAAAGTTGGAAGGGTGTATAATACAAGGGTGGTTGTTTGTACAGAACTTCAAGATGAACTTTTGGCATTATGAAACTTGCCATTTTATGTGTATGTAGAACTTTATAAAAGGCAGCACTATGAGGCTTAAGTGTTGTTTTTGGGGTTTTTTTGGTTTTTTTTTTTTTTTTTTTTTGCTAGGGAATTCTTACAGTATTGTTCCCTGGAAATATCTATAATTTTGTCTTAAAATGGCACTTCTTTTAACTGCAGTCTTACATATGCATTTTCAGATTTCCAAAACAAAGTCATTGGTTACATTGTTGTCTGGTTTAAATGGCAAACTGAACATTCTTTCTAGGTAAGACTGATCTTTGATGGCTTAACTCACCTGAATCTATGAATGCTGAATACAATTCTTTTCAAATGAAATAGCTGAAATTTGAGACCAAAAGTAATACATCTGATAAAGATGTCTTCCAAAGCCTGAATCAGATGCATTGTAGTGACATGAACCTGAACAAAAAAGCACCTCTAGCTGATGAAGGGATGTGGTGGTACCTTTCACTCACTGAATGGTGCACAGTTCTGAATCTGTGATATCAGTATCAATTTCCAAACAATACTGAATGGAAGAGAGTCTGTAAGGGAAACCTCTTGCTCTGTTAGGAGTAATGAATTGTTCTGTAATAATTATTACATAGCTGAAACGGAGGTGTCTCCTGGGTTCAGCTGTAACAGGTTTTTTTCTCCTTCTTAGTAGCTAGTGCAGTGCTGTGTTTTCATCTTTAGTCTGAGAACAATGTTGACAACACACAGATGTTTTTAGTTATTGCTAAGTAATGCTTACCCTGATAAAGGACTTTTCAGTCTCATGCTCTGCCAGTGAGGAGGGGCATGGGAAGCAAGGAGGAAGCAGAGACAGGATACCTGACCCAAAGTAGCCAAAGGGGTATTCCATACCACAGCATGTTATGCCCAGTATATAAACTGGGGGGAGTTACCCAGAAGGCCAGATCACTGCTTGGGTCAGGCTGGGTATTGGTCAGTGGGTGATGATCCTCACTTGTGTTTATTGTTTTTTCCCTTTCCCCTTTTAGTTTTATATTCACTCCCCTTGTTATTTCCCTTATCAGTATCATTATTAGTGGTAGGAGTAGTTTTGTATTATACCTTAGTTACTGGACTGTTTTTATCTCAACCAGTGGGATTTACATTCTTTCAGTTCTCCTCCCCATCCCTCCAGATGTGGGGGGAAGAAGGGGGGGAGTGAGAGAGTGGCTGCATGGTTCTGAGTTACCAGCTGGGCTTAAACTATGACAAGGTGTCATTAGTAGGGAAATGCAGGCTTGCAAAAATGCCTTAAAGCTGCTTACAGTCACAATGGACCAAATTCAAGTCTCACTATAGGATCTAATGAATTAAAAACTTGTGGACATCTGCATGAATTTTTTTTAGAAGCTCTTGCTACACCTGCAGCTCCAGTGTGCATACTTGTATCCATTGACACTTACTTGATACATTCAAATTATTTTCAGAGAAATGCAAGTTAAACAACCTATCAGTGTTTAATGTGGCTAAAAGAAATTTTAATTGCTTTCTTAAATTGGTATTACAGAGCTTTTGGCTCAACAAAATTAACTAGAGAAGGCTGTTTTGCCTGGGGAAGTCTATAAAATCTCAGTCTTTGAAGGCTGCTTTTATTCAAATACACTAACACTGGACCAAACCCACATACCCTTACAATATCTCCAAAATGCGTGTGGGGAAAGGAAGATTAGAGGAATAGTGAAGTATATTTCTGTCAACGAGATTTCTGTGAAGTGAGTTAAAATTCAAAACTGGAAAAATTTGTTCTCTGGATTCAGGTCAACCACACAGGACAAATATCCTGAGAACTAATTAGAAAAATTACTTCCTGCAGAAAAAGAAACTTCCCAGGAAACTTTTCACACTCAAATAGAAAGCTGTGGGTGCTACCTTAATTATATCCAACTCGGGTATTGCAGCCTCTCTTACCTACTAACATAAATGACTTTCATTCCTCTATGGTGTTAGGTCCCATTATATCATGTCTATCTCAGGAGGGCTTCTTCACATATATATACACTATGCCTCTTGTAGAGCACTTCAATGTTCTTTAATCCACTAGCTGTCTGCCTTCATCCTAAATGTAGCTAAAATGCTACAGTAGAAGTAGATGAGGAAATAAAAGAAATAAACAAAAGCAATAACCACTTCTATTTTTATCTTTTTTTTTTTTAATTAGGTCTGTTCACTCTTCTTCAGGTGTGACTGAGGTTGTTAAGTCTCTTACTTATGAATGTAGCACCACAAATTTCAAAGCCACCACAAAGATATCTAAAAGGTAAGAGGTTTTTTGGCTTGTTCTTAATAAATAACTTTGTTAAGTACCAAGACACTATAGATCTACATTAATATCAATCATCATCAATTTAGACTTAATAGGTCTTCATGGTCTGTCACTTGGTAGTGGGGATGTGAACCAGTTGCACACCTCCTGCTCTGAGTGTGGGTGTTAACTTAGGTTCTTACAGAGGTACGGGATTAGATGTTGTAACTAAGCCAGTTTCAGAAAAAAAACAACCAACCAAACAAAAACCCAACAGATTTAGAATATAAATTCTACTCCCACTCACTGTTGTGTGAAGGTATATTTTACAGCTTAAACTAATTCTCAGAGCCCTAACTTAATTAAAATGTCACCAATACTGCTGTTACAAAAAAAAAAAAAAAAATAATCACCCCCCCAACCCCCAATCACATAAACTTACAATCAGTTCTTTGCATATTGAACCATTAAGGTTTTCAGTTATTATCATTCCCCACACACTACAGAGTTTGGTTTTGGCAGAAGTCATCAGCTGAAGTAGAGGGATGGAGAACTTAAACGGGTCATGAAACCAGCAAGTGGCTTAGTTTCATCTTGGACTGCTATAAATATCAGAGGTTCATTTCCATGTAGAACATACCCAAATTTTACATTTTTAAGTGGAATATGAACAACCGTATCATGAAATAAGCTTAGGAATTTTGTATGGCACAAAGCTTGCCCTGTTAGGAGCTTCGGTATTTCATAGAATCATAGAATAGTTAGGGTTGGAAAGGACCTCAAGATCATCTAGTTCCAACCCCCCTGCCATGGGCAGGGACACCTCACACTAAACCATCCCACACAAGGCTTCATCCAACCTGGCCTTGAACACTGCCAGGGATGGAGCACTCACAGCCTCCCTGGGCAAACGATTCCAGTGCCTCACCACCCTAACAGGAAAGAATTTCCTCCTTATATCCAATCTAAACTTTCCCTGTTTAAGTTTTAACCCGTTACCCCTTGTCCTGTCACTACAGTCCCTGACGAAGAGTCCCTCCGTAGCATCCCTATAGACCCCTTTCAGGTACTGGAAGGCTGCTATGAGGTCTCCACACAGCCTTCTCTTCTCCAGGCTGAACAGCCACAGCTTTCTCAGCCTGTCTTCATACGGGAGGTGCTCCAGTCCCCTGATCATCCTCGTGGCCCTTCTCTGGACTTGTTCCAGCAGTTCCATGTCCTTTTTATGTTGAGGACACCAGAAGTGCACGCAATACTCCAGGTGAGGTCTCACAAGAGCAGAGTAGAGGGGCAGGATCACCTCTTTTGACCTGCTGGTCACGCTCCTTTTGATGCAGCCCAGGATACGGTTGGCTTTCTGGGCTGCAAGTGCACACTGCCGGCTCATGTTCATTTTCTCATCGACCAGCACCCCCAAGTCCTTCTCTGCAGGGCCGCTCTGAATCTCTTCTATGCCCAATCTGTAGCTGTGCCTGGGATTGCTCCAACCCAGGTGTAGGACCTTGCACTTGTCCTGGTTGAACTTCATAAGGTTGGCATCAGCCCACCTAACAAGCGTGTCAAGGTCCCTCTGGATGGCATCCCTTCCCTCCAGCGTATCAACCGGACCACACAGCTTGGTGTCATCGGCAAACTTGCTGAGGGCGCACTCAATCCCACTGTCCGTGTTGCCGACAAAGATGTTAAACAAGACCGGTCCCAACACCAATGCCTGAGGGACACCACTCGTTACCGGTCTCCAGCCAGACATCGAGCCATTGACCACAACTCTTTGTGTGCGGCCATCCAGCCAGTTCTTTATCCACCGAGTGGTCCATCCATCAAATTGATATCTCTCCAATTTAGAGAGAAGGATGTTGTGTGGGACAGTGTCAAATGCTTTGCACAAGTCCAGGTAGATGACATCAACTGCTTTACCCTTGTCCATCAGTTCTGTAGCCCCATCATAGAAGGCCACCAAATTGGTCAGGCAGGATTTCCCCTTAGTGAAGCCATGCTGGCTGTCACCAAGCACCTTGTTGTTTTTCATGTGCCTTAGCATGCCTTCCAGGAGAATGTGCTCCAAGATTTTGCCAGGCACAGAGGTGAGACTGACTGGTCTGTAATTCCCCGGGTCTTCCATTTTCCCCCTCTTGAAAATGGGGGTTATATTTCCCTTTTCCCCGTCGTCGGGAACTTCACCTGACTGCCATGATTTTTCAAATATGATGGCCAGTGGCTTAGCAACTTCATTTGCCAGCTCCTTCAGGACCGGCGGATGTATTCATAGTATCTCCCTCTGTAGTAGATACAGCATATACCTTATCTTAAGCCCTGAGGCATGAAGTTTCCTCTTTCCAAACCTGTAAGCATTCTCTGTTGATACTGGAGAGTGGATATTCTTGTTACCAAATGGTGCAAATGTCAGCTTGTTTACTGGCCTGTACACAGGCTTCAGAAGTCACTGCAGTGTTTCAGGGTTATAGAACGTTACCAAGTGGTGCTAGTACATGCCGCTGATGGATGGACTTCCTGTAGTCTTCTGGCAGAACTGGAAGCATTTAAACATGACTGCCTTTCTATTAGGGATGTTTGCTCCTACTTGCATTCGCTTCATGCTTGAAAAATTCCTGCAGAGCATAGGAAGTTACCCTCAGAGTAACATTTTTATTGTATTCTAGTGCTGGATTACAACAGACTGTCTCAAGAACTGTACCTACCAGTGGAAGAGTTCAAGGCATGTTACTAAGAAGTAAATCAGTATCTCAAGATAAAACTTCTGTTTGTAAACATTCATCTGGCTGATGGACAGGCATCAAGGTTATTTGTTTGGGGTTTAAAAAAAACCCCATTTTCAACTTCCAGTAGTTGATAAATTGTGAATAGTCTGAGAGTGATGGCTCTTGCTATCCCTAATGAGTTACTGTTAAACAGAAGTTATAATGGTTATGACCTTAGTACAAAATGAATGTAAGAAAAATAGTCTAGAAGAACAGGATGCAAGGATAAGGAGTATCTGGGAATGGCAGGTGTCCAGGATGGGTTGCAGTTAAACTAACTAAGATAAGTAGAAGGACAGGAGGATTATGTCTGTGTTGTTAATGAACCAATTAAGCTGGTATAAGCATCTACTGCATGCTTCAAAGGCTGCCAGAAGTTATGAAGATTGTTGGAAGAAGTAAACGACCCTCAGAGACAACCACCAAAATTTTGTACGCATGAGGGGAACTTTCTGGAAAATCATGTAATCCATACGTAGCCTCATGCATATGTATGTATGCCCAGGGACTATATAAGGATAGCTTGTGTAGCAATACGGGGACACACATTAGGAGGAGCTATCCCCCGTGTCTCCCAGCCCCCCAATAAAGAATACTTGCTTATCAACTTTAAAACTTTGTTGGTAAGTTTGTTCCTGGTGTTTTTCTCCGAATCACAACACAAACCCCTGGACCCCCTTGTGAAATACGAACTCACTCCTCTAAACAAGATAACAAGGTTTTATTGAGGGACAAAGTCAATAAAGCAAAAGCAGCAAGCTGAGGGCATGACCGTAGCCAGAGGCGCAAGTGATTAGTATTTGTTACAGGTTTATATACTTTCACTATTACATTAGTTACATACATATTCATAATTCCTGCATATAGGCGGGGAATATTATAACTAGCTCCAAGAACTTGTTATCATAAGTCTCCTCCTCTTGGTGTCTGCACACTGCTCTGCGGTGATTGGGGGAAGGGGTCTTGAGGATGAAGTAAACAGTCTTTCTCTTGTGAGTAGGGGTCTTCAAGATGAAGTAAGCAGTCTTCCTCACAGTGTACTTTTCACCTTTGGCACAGTTGGTCACTCCAGTAATCACACAACTAGCTGAAACCAGCTATATCTATAATTCTTCTGATAACTAGCAAAGATTTAAAACTGTGTGACCTTCCTGCAATATTTATTGCAGGATGGGCAGACAAGGAGTATCCCAAGCTAGCATATGTTTGGGAGGCTCTGTCTCTAACTGATAAGGAGAAGGATGGTGTGAAGTAACTCATTCATGTTTAGTGGGGCCACTAAATCCTGTTATCTCACCACAGACTTACAACACAAACATTGTTCTTTAAAACTAAAGATACTTTAGAAGACTAGTGTGAAACAATTAACTCATGTTTAGTGGGGCCACTACATTCCACAGGCTTATAACATTATTCTCTTTCTACAACCTAAGTTAAGATAAAAAGTACTTTAACTCCATGTTTTCCAGGCACTAGCTTTTCTAATATCAAGTCCCCCTCTCTTTTCTTTACCTTTACAGATTCTTTTACTATGTGACTCCATTTTGCTCAAGAATTCTGGCCCTTTTTAACTTGTCTAATCTTGTGTCTTTAGCGAGCTTTATTTCGGTTACCGAGCAGTGCCGGAACTACGTCAGGTGCCTAAAGTGGGCCTAGGAGGTGGTGCTGTAGCGACGAAGCGTGAAGAGCGTGCGCGGGATTCTCTTGTATCGCGGTGTGGTGACGTGGGACGCTTGCGTGTGACGTTGTAGCGGCTTTCGTACTGCTCTCGGTTTTGTCCTCGCCGTTTTCTGGCTCGCGTCCGTTCGCTGCTCGCTGTCGGTATGGCGAAAGTGGCTGACACGAAGCTTTACGACATCTTGGGTGTGCTACCCGTGGCCTCCGACAATGAGCTCAAGAAGGTGAGGGGAGGGTGGCCGTGCCGTGGGCGTCGGTGGGCGGTGGTGTCGGCGCCCAGGTAGAGTGAGTGGTAGCGCTGTGGGGAGGATGGGCTTGTCGCCGGGCAGGGTCCCGCGGGGCGGCTGAGGTGGGCTGTCCCAGGGCTGTCGCGCAGAGCGAGGCCAGCGCGGGGAGAGTAGCCTGAAGGCTTTAGACTGCCTGAGGCCTGCAGGCGTGCGCCGCTAGGGGAAAGCGCCCGGGGCCGCCGCATTCTCCGGGGTAGGCCACGTTGCGGGGCCGCGGGGACTTGGCGGGTGGGAAGCGCCGGCGTAGTGGGGTAGGTCGTGGCTAGCGCCCAGAGGAGAGGGGATCGGCGGGAGGAGGGTGCAGCGGGGCCTGTTCGTGCTGCCCGTGTTCCTGGCCCGGTGTCGCTGGCGGCCGCTTGGCTTCGGGCGCCGCTCGCCTCGTCCTCACAGCGTCGCGTCCCTTCCGCGAGGTGAAAACTTGGAGCTGGGTTATCAGAATTATAATTCAATGCGTCCATTCCATTCTGTAGTGTAGAAACCACTTTTTTTTCTGGAAGGACTTGATGGTCATTTACACGTAAGGGAGAAGAATTAACTAGGCAGTTTACTAGCAGTGACCTGCTTCTGCTGGTGGGTGGTGCTGGTATTAACTGTGTGTTACATGTCATGCATGTGGCAACCTAATTCGCCCAGGCAATGGCAGTGTTGAAATAGTGTTAGAGGTGGAAGGCATGTGGTGAGAGGGTGGTGCTGTATAACAAATCCAGTCAAGTAGAACTTTTTTTTTTTTTTCCTTCCGTACTGAATTCTCTTAAAGGTATCCGTGTAATGTAAGAATCAAAAACTGACAGCAGTTTTCTGCTTGGATAACCTGTGCTGTTCAATATTAATTTGCTGTAAATTAGATGTACCAGGGAATGTAGAGTTTCCAACAGCAAGAAGTTCATATATAATTGTCACTTGGAGGTCACATGGATGCTTTATTAATCTAATATTTTAATATATATAGCAGTATAGAAAAGTGAAAACGAGTAATGGGTCAGTCAAAAGGGGCTGAGACAAATTAGTGAGTTTTAACTTTTATTGAAGTTGTAATATTGTGCCAGTGTAGACCTTGATTCTGGATCTGTTCCTGATTATATAAATAGTGGTAGCTTCCTTTTGGCCCATGGGTAGTCTTAAGAATTTCTTTCAACTGGAATGCTGTTATCAGCAAAGACATGAGTGCTTGCTCTTTAAAAATTAGCATGCAAGCTCCTCTTTAACTGATAACGTTGTGTAGGTTTTCACTTTAATTTTCAGGGTTTGGTGGAGGTTTTCTGTTTGTTTTCTTACACAGACTCTCTAAAGTGTGTGGGGAAAATATCTTTTTATTACAGAATATGTACATGTGTGGAAGACTATGCTTTGTTACTGACAGGTAATTTGTCCTAATAAGATCTATGATTTTTGTTCTTTCCACTTACCATGGTTTAGAATACTTGGCTTGTGTTAGTAATGTTCTGGGGGTTTTATTAGTTCCTTATCAAATGTTATTTCTTGATTGCATGCAGAAGTACAGAGTATTTCAAGTTGATTAATAAAGCGAAGTAACTGCAAATACAAAAAAGGAATCTTGTTCTAGTACAGAATGGAAAGTTATGATCTCTGTAAAGCTTTGTGTCTAAAGCTCTCTTAATGTTGTAGTTCTAAAGAGTTGGTTTAGATGCTCAGTTCTACAGAAATAGAGCTTTTGAAAAATCCACTCTAAGAACCAGTGTTTCAGTTGTTTGCAGTTTCATCAATGTAGCTTTTTTATATGTATAATTTAAAAGCCAGACTGTATACCATGTAATTTATTAATATCTGTCCCCAGATTGTTACTGGGGGTGTTGAGGTGGAGTGGGGGGGAGAGCTGAGGTCTTTACTGTCAGAAACTCAAAGTGTAGGAAAAGCCTCTGCATGTCCTGTTACTTGCTTTGATCCTCTAAAGTATAAGCGAAATGGATGAAGTATTGCTGTGGAGAAAGTGATGGTCCTGAGAGTCAAAGTACTGGTCAAAAATAAGCATTCTGAAAAATCTCTTCTGGAGACTGGGCTGTAATTCCTCCTGCTGCTTTACAACAATGAAGTTAAAGCAATGATCTGTGCACTTCTGCACAT
Organism: Lathamus discolor; assembly: GCF_037157495.1. Taxonomy (NCBI): domain Eukaryota; kingdom Metazoa; phylum Chordata; class Aves; order Psittaciformes; family Psittacidae; genus Lathamus; species Lathamus discolor. The sequence continues at coordinate 26,114,219 of NC_088908.1, forward strand.
GTAACTCATATACTTAGTTCAGAGAGAATAAATCTTCCATTATTGATATGTAAGGAAGAATAAAATGTGTGTTGTGAGGATTGACTGATAGAGTTGAATGAGGAGCTGAGGCAACCATTTTGTTATTGATGTGTTGCTATGATCGAGGTGAAAGACAAATGAGTTGAAACTTTAAACTGTATTGTAGGTTTTGAGTAGTTTCTGTACAGCAAGTCATTTTCATGCAAGTCCAATGTGATTCTTCCTGTAAGTTAATGAAGATAAGCAGGAAAACTACTAGCTATTGTGCTATAGTTGTGTTTAATTGCAAGTGCAGTTAGTTTATATCAGTGTTGGAATTTTTTTATGTATGTCAGCATTTCACTGTATGAATGATTTCGAAATACTAATTTTCTCACTTTGCTCTATTAGTATTTCCTTTCTTCCTGAAGATGCCACTTGACTTTCTCAGAAAAGTACTGATTAATCAATATTTAAACTAATTTCATACCTCTTTCAACTAGGCATATAGAAAGCTGGCCAAGGAATACCACCCTGATAAGAATCCAAATGCAGGAGACAAAGTAAGGCTCTCTTTTTTACATTTACTATTACAGATAGCATCTAAGGAACCAAATACAGGTGGTGTTACAAGTTGTTAAAAAATAACTGTGAGAGGGAACCCGGTTTTGTGTACTTCTTCCCAACCTCAAAATTTACCAGCATACCTTCTGAAAAAATGCAGCAGTTGGCTGAGTCAAATTGGTTGCTGAGGGAAAACTGCCTGTCTTCATCTGCTGAGATGATGTCAGCTGGCTTTGGCATCTAAGTAGGTATTTGGAAAAGATAGTCAATTTTCCAACATGGAAGAATGGATGTGCTGAGGTTCTTGAAACTGCTGCAGCATAGAACAGATATGTGGGGAGTTTAAGTTAGATTTGTTATGCTAATAGCAATTAAAAAATATCAATTGACTCAGCTGAATTTCTAACAGAACTGATGTCTAATGGTTGCTTAGAGGTGAGCAGAGATGACTATGAAAAGGTACTCATTTGGTTTGAGGACAAACACATGAATATATGCGTTTTAGTAGGTTGCACAACTGTTAGTGTATTTTAACTGCCTAACATATCTTGAAGTCTTTGCCATTAGTGTGTAACTAGGTTTTCTTTCCCTGTTGGCTGCTGCAGTGTTGTGTAATTGGGGCTCTTCTTTGGTTGGATTTTCTTTTTGTTCTTTGTAAGTAAACCATCTTGTGCTGTCTGCAGTAAAGAAGCAAAGTCAATGAAATTTTGCCATAAAATGTCTTATTTTATGATAAGAGGTAACACAGTAAGCCCAAGTCCGACTTTTAAGTCTCACATATTAGAATTAAGATAGGAAACTGTTCTGTTGTGTACCTTCCTAATTGAGCATTTGTGCTGGGCAATAACCAGTAGTAAAATGCTCCCTTGAAGTTCTAAATTATCATGCACTGTTTTGATTCTGTTCCTCTTCTAGTTCAAAGAAATAAGCTTTGCCTATGAAGTATTGTCAAATCCAGAGAAACGTGAGTTATATGATAGATATGGAGAACAGGGCCTTCGAGAAGGTAGTGGTGGAAGCAGTGGAATGGATGATATTTTCTCCCATATCTTTGGTGGTGGATTGTTCAATTTCATGGGTGGTCATAGTAGAAGTCATAATGGTAGAAGAAGAGGAGAAGATATGATGCATCCACTCAAGTGAGTATCTTGATACTTGAATTTGTAATTTCAGCCTTTCCTGATCAGTACTTGACTCTGCTAGTTATATTCCTTATGGTTCTCAGTTCAGATATTCTGTGGTCTACACCTACTTTTCAGACCTGCATGTTGTGTGTAGCCCAGAAGGCAGTCATCTTGAGTAACCTAAGTTACTTACCCTTACAGAACACCTAATACTCTGCCTGGTTATTAGTCTGTATATGCTTTATTAGCATTATTTTCTTGGTTTTGCTCCTTAATTATGTTCAGAAACCCTAATCTGAAAAAGTATTCAGCAATCAAGTATTACTCATGTACTAAGGCTCTGGAAAGACTTGCATTTATAGCATAATACCAGCTGGAACTGAAGTGTAACTGCATAATTAATGGAAAAGCATGTTGGTGGGTTTGGTTTGGGTGTGGTGGTGTTAGGTGTTTTGGGGTGTTTGGTGTTTTGTTTTTGTTGTTTTTTTTTGGGGGGGGGGTATTTTTTTAATGCCGTGCTTGAATATCGCATCTAATTGGGGTTTGTAGCTCTCTGCTTACAGTCATGGTTGGCTTTTTTGCCTACTGATCTGGTCCTAAGTTCTTTCTGAATTAAGCTTTATCTTTCCTGTGGTTGGCAAGCCATTGTAAAGTCTGTTAACGTTTACATGCTTGCTTAGCTTAGTAGCTAGTACTGCATGCTCTATTATTAATTAGCTTTGGTTTTGTTGTTTGTAAACACTGATGTCAGGCAACCTTTTCTCAATACATGGAGTTGAAATTTCTATTCTAACAAACCCTTTTAGGAGAAATACTAAATGGGTTCATAAACTCATAAATTTGTCAATATATGAATATTATTGGAGTTTGATAGTGTATTCAAGAGCTTGTAAAAAAAAAAAAAATTAAAACATGAACAGATCTAAAGAATTGAATGGCCTTGGGGACATGCTAAGCCCTCCCCACTAAACTATCTCATGTGAAAAGCCTGATACAGTAGTAAGTCTTCTGAATGCATTCTTATGTATGCATGCTAAAAATATTGTTAGGACTGTCTTAGAGGGGTGGTTTTCTCACCTGCCTGGTAGAATAAACAAACAAAAATTGACTATGACTAATAAACCTAAAAATGCTAGATCAGCTGGCATTCTATTGAGAAGCACGAGCAATCCTGTCTGGTTTCTTCTGTAACTATGTTCAGGATTGCATGTGTATATTCATATGTATAGAATAGGTTTTTAATGGCTCCTTGTGAAAGCTAAAATGGTGTTTTAAAATCTTTTATTTTAATAGCAGATATAGTCTTTCTATAAAGCTCTATTTTTCTTTAAATTTGTCCTAGGCATCTATTCTTATTACATGGGGAAAGCAAGTTGTTAAATGAATAACCTAGGAGAAATGCTTTATTTTGTAGAGTCTCTTTAGAAGATCTGTATAATGGCAAGACAACTAAACTACAACTTAGCAAGAATGTCCTTTGTAGTGCATGTAATGGGTAAGTTTGCTTATGTTTTTGAGTTCTCTGGTTGTTTTGTCATATAGTGTAATGAAGCATCTCCTATGTCAGATCTGTATTGGTATTTGACTTGCTGGAGCCTGCTCTCAAACCAGAAAACTGTTGATCTTGAATGATACTGTTGATGGAGCTGGAACTATTCAAGGGCTTTTTCTGGGGGAAGTGGGGAGGAAAGAACCTAATTATCATTGGCAGTGCTATTAGGTATGTTAACCTACTGATTTAGAGTGGCTTTGGTCCTATGTTTCTGGAATGAAAAAAGAAGTTACTTTTCATGCAACTGGTGCTTTCTATTCTAGGCAGGGAGGGAAGGCTGGAGCTGTTCAGAAATGTAATGCTTGCCGAGGTAGAGGTGTACGTATCATGATCAGGCAGCTTGCTCCTGGAATGGTTCAGCAGATGCAGTCTGTATGCTCTGACTGCAACGGAGAAGGTAGGCCAAGCTATTCTATGTTACTAAATACATTCACTTGGATTCAACCTCCTGGTTAAATCTCAGGAGGAATATATCCAGGACCACGTTGCTCCTATCTAATCAGTTGGGTCTCAGTCTGATGTCAACATAGAGAAATCATTTTACTTAGAACAGCAGCAAAATTTACAGTTTTTACTGTAAATTTACAGTAAATTTACATACTGAAAAGCAGCCTGGAAGCTTGAACAGTAAGGGTTAAAAACACTTAGATGTGAATATTACTTGTTGCTATTACTGTTACAGTAAACCCCAAGATTTTGTTTTAGAAGCTTTTTATCTTTTTGCAGTCTCCTAACATCCAAGGACAGGTTTAAGCTTTAAAATGGAAACTTAAAGTTGGATTTTAACTTCTTCAAATTAAGAAGATACCTTTTCCTACATTGGTTGTGTTTGGGGGAACCAGTTCAGCACATGATCTGCACTCTGCAATTCCTTTTTAGATCTTCTGCAGTTTGCAGAGTAGTAATGTCACCTTGTTGGGTGATTTTCTCTTAACAATACTTGGAAGTTAGAGTTGGTTTGTGACTAGTCAAAACATTTCATAAATGATGTTGTCCCTGGCTGTCCTGTTTTCAGTTTACATAGTTAACCTACATATTTAGTAGTTTCAACTATGTCATAATGTATTGCTTTGTTTCACAGAAAGGTGGTTTAAGCTGGCAGGTTTAATGTTTTAAGCCAAGTGCATCTGCTTGTGGCACTTAAAGCAGTGTTGAATAAGTACTGGAACTGTATGGTGCATGTGGCCTAGTATTTTGGTTACTCTGTACAAAGCCAATAGCTTACTTGAAAAATAAAGATGAGATAGAACAGAGAATTTAAGTCATTTTGGTAGTCATTTTTCAGTTTGGAAAAAGTAATTGTCTTACTAGAGGTAACAAACGGTGTGAAAACCTATTCTAAGAGTATGAAAGTCAACTTCATAATATGTCAGGAAATGTTAGATCCCTTCCGTGGGAAAACTTTTATATGTTGCTTTTGTATGAAACTGTGATTTGACCGCCTATCTTGCCCCTGTTTTGTATGCAAGACTCGCTAGTTCTATTGACTGCATCTCCATAGTATATGGTGGAGGTATCCTGGAAAACGGGTCTGTCAGTGAACAGAACCTGGTAATCCTTTTTTGGCTGTTGTTAACAGAAGTGGAACTAAGCTTCCAAAATTCATTGAAAGAGTTTAGAATTTATTGTGACTTAAGGGAGGGGAGGTGTTTCAGTTTGGTTTTGGCTTCATCCTTTCTTCTATAGCTGTCATCCTCTAGCATAACAATGAATGGAAAAGTAGGTGTTTGTTTTTTAAGAGCAGTAAGTTGAATGGTGAGAATACTGGAGTCAAATTAAGATTTAAGGAATACTAGAAGTTGTAGACAGTCTTGTTTTGCCTTTCTCTAAAGTACTCTCACTTTTCAAACTTGGTGTATCTTTGTATGTCTTCCCTTTCACCCCCTTTTTTTTAACCCTTCCCCCTTTCCCAGCCAGGGTAAATTGAACTTCAAATTCCTCACAAGAGGAAAGCTTAAACCAACATCTGAATCACTAGTTGTGTTGCATGAATTCCTCAGCCTACTCTCTTCAGAATCAGATGCAGTTATGTGGAAATCTTCAAACTGAAAATTTGTCTGTCTTTAGGTGAAGTAATTAATGAAAAAGACCGCTGTAAAAAATGTGAAGGGAAGAAGGTGGTCAAAGAGGTAAAAATACTTGAAGTCCATGTAGACAAAGGCATGAAGCATGGGCAAAGAATTACATTCAGTGGAGAAGCAGATCAGGCTCCAGGTGTGGAACCAGGTGATATTGTCCTCTTACTCCAGGAAAAGGAGAATGAGGTAATGCTTTTGAGTTTATATTTTAAAAGCCTTTTATCCTAGTCCTCAATGTAGATGGATGTTCCTTTAAAGTAATTGATATAGTTGCAACTCTGGGGGAGATGGCGAATAGCTTTTAATAGATTTATAGCAAGTAACATGGCTTTCATGGTGAGCCAGAAAAACTTTGCAAGTCTGTAGCCAGAGGACATGCAGATTCTGGTGCTTCCTTATGCTAATAAAAGGTAGCTTTCTCTGATCAACTCAGGCTGACTCTGATACAGTGGACACTGTGAAGAGCCATTCAGGATGTTAACTTCAATGTGCTTTGCTTGTGACACTAACAAAATGCTAAGTGTTGCTTTCTTTTCAATGTCTTGCGACATGGCAGGAAACTCCTTTTTAAAATCCCCAGATGGTGCTTTCTGTCTCTGCTACCGTGATTCTGGAAATACATCACGCATCACAGAATAGCGATGTTACTGATTTGCTTAACTGAACAAAGAAATGTGATTATTTTGTACTAGTTTACTAAGCATAAGCCTTAATGTATTTTGGAGTATATACACAGCACTTTTGAATTAAGTATTGCAAATTACCTTTTCCTGTGTTAAGACTCCTGTATGGTAGAGTTGAGGTGACTGCTTTTTTTTGTTTGTTTGTTTGCTTTTGTTTTGGTTTTTTGTGGGGGTGGGGTGTGTTTGTTTGGTTTTTGTGTTATACACTGGAAAAATGTTGACTAGAATGGTGGTGTTGGGAAATTCTGTTATGACAAAGAATAGCATTGGGTACAAATTTAAATTCCAGTCATGTATAAGGATATAATGTTGGTTATCTGAAAATTAAGTATTATGTAAGCTTTTCAAAGTAGTGTCAAGGACTGATAATTTGTTTATCAATTTTACATAGCTCTTTACACATTCTTCTCTTTTCTGTGATATGGGTTGAAATATGGCATTGCAGTTGATTTTTGACTGATAAGGGAGAAACCACCTGTAAGCATACAGAACAGTCAGAGGTGCATGATGGCATCAAATTCCAGATAGTGGATGCCACTTCTGTTTTAGTCTTCTAATAAGCTACATCTAGTTTTACAGTATTAAGAGTTCTGAAAAATACCATACCTTGTCCTAGTGAGTAAAGCTAGACTGACTTTTAGCAAAGCTTTCAGTGCTCTTAATTTCTCTCGAGGTAGGAGTCATAGTTCTGCCAGATTTACTCTGATTAAGACTCCTGAGTGGCTTAAAGACCATTTATGACAGATGTGTACTAATTGATCAAAGCCTTGCTGTAGATGAAGTTAGCTGAAGCAGATATGCATGATAACTAGTTAAATGTTGAGAAACAAAGATGTGGGGTTTGTACTCCAATGCAGGGCAAGTGGTGTCAAACTTTTAAGTTTTGTTTATAGATTGCTTGTACGGAAGATCTTGGGGTTGAGAGAGTACTGCTGCTGTACTGACCTCCTTGTTTAATTTGATAAGGAAAGCCTCACATGATATAGTGTGGCTTGCCTTATCTTGGATGACACTTCGATCAAGCACAAACTTTCCAAGTATGCTATGCTATTTGAATTAACAGAATCAAGTTAACTTTGTACAAAGGAGGCTGCTCTGGCACTGAGTTTTAAGAATAAATAATTCTAAATAATGAGTCTCAGAGATATGATTATGGTACTAGAAAATGCATCCCCTGATTTTTGTGGTTTAGGTGTTCCAGCGGGATGGGAATGACTTGCATATGACAAACAAGATTGGACTCGTTGAAGCACTGTGTGGATTTCAGTTCACGTTTAAGCACCTTGATGGACGTCAAATTGTGGTTAAATATCCTCCTGGAAAAGTAATTGAACCAGGTAAGCTTGACCTGATAAGGACTACTTCGACTATGCTTTTGTGACTCTTTAAAACTTAATCCCATTCTTTTTGTCCTGTTAACTGAACCTAGGCTAGAGAAATTAAGAGAATTGTATAGAGAGAATTGTTCTGAAGAGCACTCTCCAGCTTACTTTTCTTTGAATTGCAGGTTGTATTCGTGTAGTCAGAGGTGAAGGAATGCCACAGTATCGTAATCCTTTTGAGAAGGGTGATCTTTACATTAAATTTGACGTTCAGTTTCCCGAAAATAATTGGATTAGCCCAGAAAAGCTTACAGTAAGTAGTTTTTCAGGCACAGATACAGTGGTCTTATTTGACAGTGTGTGCAAAGTGTGTGTGGGGTATGCTTGCTTTCAGTGCTTAAATTTAGATGCAAGTATAGTTGTTCTTTTACCATTGTTTATAGGCAACATGTAATTTGAAAATCCCCGTTGGAATGTTGATTTATGGAACCTGTGTTTGAAAGCTGTGCAAGTGTTAGGCAGATGAGGGCAGGAGGAAGAATCTTCCTGCTGTTGTGTGATAAGTTTTCACAATGCAACTGTATTAACTGATTGCACCTCTGGCTGATATATGGAGCTGTGGGTTTTCCCTAAGTGGTGTCTTCCAGTTGATACAAATACTTTGAGTACTTCTAAATAAGTATGCACCTCCAGATTTTGTATCAGCTTATTAGACTTCTAAACCAAACCTGCTCTGAGGGGAAGTTTTGAAGTTGTGGGAAACTGGTTGCTTTATTTTAGCAGTTGTAAATGCAGTACTGAATATACTTATTCTTTTGGGGCAGGAACTTGAAGATCTTCTGCCAGCTAGACCAGAATTTCCCAATGTAATTGGTGATGCAGAAGAGGTAGATCTTCAGGAGTTTGATACCACTCAAGGCTCAGGTGGTGGCCAGAGACGTGAAGCTTATAATGATAGTTCTGATGAAGAAAGCAGCCATCATGGACCTGGGGTGCAGTGTGCCCATCAGTAAATGTTTGTCTAAAAAAGTTGCACAAGGATTTTTCTTTCAAATTTTGCCTGACTTGTTTTCAGCAATCCAGCTGGACTGTATAAGTAATCCAGGTGAACCAGTGGACATCTGTTGCTGTATGTGTAACTTTTTGAATTGGTTTATAGTATCTACAGAGTGTAACTTAAACTATAACCACAAGCTTACATCTTCATTTTGACTGTGTAACAGAATAAAGCACTTGAAGATAGGGCTCCTTTTCACATGGGTTTTAAGTTTGCCCTTGTATCAGTGCTTGATTTTTTTTTTTTTTTACCAGTTTTGTGTAGATTAAGTTTCATTTTTAAATTCAAGCTCTACATTGTAAAGTTTGTGTACAATTTGTCCTGAGGCTTGGTATTTGGCTGCACCTGCATAAGCTGCTGCAAGTAGAATAAAGAATTTTCATAGCCTGTATCTATTATCTTAGATGCATGGTAAATGGGCTTTGCACGTAATGGGTTTAGAGCACTGGGAACAATGGAAGAATAAATTAGAAGTGATTGCAAGTTATTTGGTTTCAGGTTTTGTTGTCATGGTGGTGGTTTTTTTTGTGGGTTTGTTTTTGTTTTGTTTTTTTTTTTTGTTTGTTTGTTTTGGGTTTTGTGGGTTTTTGTGGGGTTTTTTTTTTTTGGGTTTTTTGTTTGTTTTTGGTTTTTTTTTCTACCACCTTGTGAACGGCTTCTGCAATTAAAGTAGTTGATGTATAGTATATTTCTTTTGCCTTGTAGCTCTTTCTTTTCCAGTGGCTATAACTGTCTTGTCTACCATCTACACAGTGTTTTTGTACACATCTTAGAAACCAAGATGCTGAAACTGCTATAAGATGAGGTTGCAGTTAGATAACAACTGTGTGCCATATGTAAAAGTTGAAATGAGATAGGACTAAACCGGCAGGGGGAGGCTGCAGCCATGTCTTTTTTACAAAGAAAACACAAGGATATCTTAATTCAATCAGACGATAACAAAATCTTGTAGTCAATCATCTTGTAAATGAGGATTATTAAATCCCAACATAATGGTGACTTTATCTTAGGTTTTGCATCCCATTCAAAGCCAGATTGAGACACTCTTCCTAGAGGAATGTTTCTAGTCTTAAACAAATAATTTGCAGAAAGTAATGTTATATTTGAGAACTTGAGGTTGCAGTAATGAAGCTCATGAAGAGATGGAGATTAGTGTTGTAGTTGACAAAAATACTTTGACCTGGAGAGACAGTAAGTGTAGGTGGGTTTGTTATTTTTGCAGTAGTTTACACTTAGTTTGAACTATTCATAGACTCTTAGAATAGTTAGGGTTGGAAGGCTGCCCTGGAGCATCACATTTCCAACCAGCCCTTCCCTGTTGGTGAGCACGAGGTCAAGCATGGCACCTCTCCTTGTCGGCTCCTCTATTACTGGCAGAAGGAAGTTGTCTTCCACACAATTGAGGAACCTCCTGGATTGCTTGGGTGGGGCTGTACTGTCCCTCCAACAGCTATCAGGGTGGTTGAAATCCCCCAGGAGGACAAGGGCCTGAGAGTGTGAGGCTGTTCCTATCGTCTATAGAGTGCTTCATCTCTTTACATCGCTCTGAGCATTTATTATAGGTGCTGGCAACTGACTGGATGTGTTGGAATGGAATGATGCTCCCCTCCCTCAATGCATCTAGTTTAAAGCTTTCTTGACCAGCCTGGCAAGCCTCCTACCAAAAAGGCTCTTCCCCTTTGTTGTCAGACCAGCTCCACCAGCCTCCAGTAGACCTTGCCTCCCAAAGAGTCCCATGTTCTAAATACCCAAACCCCTGACTGTGGCACCATTGTTCTAACCATTTATTAACCTGCCAAATATGCCTAGCCTTTTTACGGTCCTCCCCTTTATCCTGGAGAATTGATGAAAAGACTATCTGAGCTCCAGAGCCCCTAACCACCTCTCCCAGAGCTCTATAGAGAACTGTCCTATAGTCCTTCCTAATGTTCTCCAGGCTACTGCTATCTATATCACTAGCACCCACATGGACCACTAGAAGTGGGACTTACTAGACCAGGCAGCCTCTCTGCAACATCCCTGATCCAAGCCCCTGGTAGGCAACGCACCTTCCTTGAGACTGGGTCAGGCTGACGGATGGATGCCTCTGTGCCTTTCAATGTAGAGTCCCTTACTAATATGACCTACCACTTTCTCCTGGCAGCACCAGTAGTGATCTTCTTCACCAGTGCATCAGCCTGTTGTTCATGTGATGATGTGTGTGGTTTCCTTGTTAGCCCCCCACAGAGCTGCAAAGCTGTTCTGGGTGGTTACATCAGATTTAGGAGGAAGCCCCTTGGTTTTAATTGTCCTCTTCCTCCTTTATTTTTGGGGGGGGGGGGGGGGGGGTGTTTTTGTTTTTTTTTTTGTTCTGTTTTTTTGTCACTAGTTCCTAGCTTCCTGGGTTAACAGCCTCCTTCTTTCCTCCATGAGCTACAATGGACGCTTGAGACCCCTGCACAGTTTGGGCCTGGGGCAAGCGGTCCAGCTTCCCTAACATCTTTTAGCCTGTTGACAGTGTCCCACAGCTCAGCCACCTGCTGCAGCAGGACCTCCACCAGGGCATACCCAGTGCAGCCCTGTCTGTTGTGCACCCTCCTCAAGAGCCCAGTGCAGACACTCTACACTGTGAGCTCTGCACTCCAGCCTCCCCTCTCAATGGATCTGACTGGGTGCCTATGCTGGCCACCACCAGGGCATCCAGAGCAGAGCTCCCAGGCAGGACCCTGGTCATGAGGTGTGTGCACACCATCCCACTCACTGCCCCCGTGCCAACTGCCATGCCATGCCCTGGTCGCTTGTGCTCCCTGGGGCAGCTTTTCAACCAGTCGGGGCTGGTGCTGTCCCTTCTGGTGCTGCCCCCTGTGAGTCTGCTGCTTGCATCAGCTGAGCTGCTGGCTCCTGGGCAAGTCCTGTCAAGGACTTGAGGCTCCTTTGGTGGATCTTGCCGGTCAGAGTTGAGGCTCCTGGATGCTGAGCTTTCCCCCGTTCAGGTGTTGAAAGCATCCTCTCTCGAGCTACTCACCTCAGCAACTGAGCCTTCTCTTCTTCAGGCTGAACAGACCCAGTTTTCTCAGCCTGTCTTCATACGGGAGGTGCTCCAGTCCCCTGATCATCCTCGTGGCCCTCCTCTGGACTTGTTCCAACAGTTCCATGCCCTTTTTATGTTGAGGACAACAGAACTGTACACAATACTCCAGGTGAGGTCTCACAAGAGCAGAGTAGAGGGGCAGGATCACCTCCTTCGACCTGCTGGTCACGCTTCTTTTGATGCAGCCCAGGATATGGTTGGCTTTCTGGGCTGCAAGCACACACTGCTGGCTCATGTTCATTTTCTCATCAACCAACACCCCCAAGTCCTTCTCTGCAGGGCTGCTCTGAATCTCTTCTCTGCCCAACCTGTAGCTGTGCCTGGGATTGCCCCAACCCAGGTGTAGGACCTTGCACTTGTTATGGTTGAACTTCATAAGGTTGATATCAGTCCACCTCACAAGTGCCTCAAGGTCCCTCTGGATGGCGTTCCTTCCCTCCAGCATATCAACCGAACCACACAGCTTGGTGTCATTGACAGACTTGCTGAGGGCGCACTCAATCCCACTGTCCTTTCTCTTCCTCCAATTCCTGTAATAACTGTTGTTCAGGTGCCATCCCCTCTAGTACGCACATTGGGTCTTCATCTTTCTTCACTGCACGGGTTGCTCGTTGTGCCTCACTTTTGCTTTTTGCCTTGTTTACAGGGGCAACTGATATTGGCACGGATTGGTCCTTTGGTTTACCTGAAGTTTCTGTCACCGGGTTTGAAGTGGCTGCATTGTCTATCATTGGGGTTGGAGCGGCTGTAGTGTCTGTTGTCAGGGTTGGTGTAGCTGCTGTGCTTGGAGGTTGAATAGCTGCGTTGTCTGTTGCTGTCGGCATTTCAGTAGCTGCTGTGCTTGTCACTGGGGTTGGTATAGCTGCTGTGCTTGGGGTTTGAGTATCTGTGTTGACTGTTGCTTTGCCATCAGATCCAGGGACATCTTTTTCCTGCTCCTTATGGAACAGGGCCCTATAGGCGTTGACCAAGCCCCAGCATGTTGTCCCTCTCTGATATTGCCAGGACAAAAGCACGCCTCATCTAAGTGTTCTGCAAATTTTTCCAGATTCCGCATTTGTTCAGGAGTGAAATTCCAAAGCACTGGAGGAGCCAACTGGCTTAAGTGCTTGCCCATATGATCCTACACATCCTGCCGCTCATGACTGTCCAGGCTCAGGGAAGATCTCTTGGTTGTATTCTTAAATAATCATTTAACCTTAGACAAGACCTGAGCCGGACCCTGCTTAGCTTCCGAGATTGGACAAGATTGGGCGTTCTCAGGGTGGGCACACTGTAGGCAAAACATAGAGAGCATATGCAGCAACAAGCTGGTTCCCAGCAAAAGTTGCAGGGTGCTTTCAAGGGCATTTAAAGAATATTCAACATCTTTAACCCAGAATCTACTTCTACTGTAAATGGCCTGGTGGGGGAGTGGAGGGTGTGAGAGAATATCTCCTCCATAGGTTGACCCCCCCCACGGGAAGATAAAAAAAAAAGATGTGCAATTGTTGAAAAATTCCCATTACATGCCTCCCACAGTATAGAGCTGATGACCATGCTGAGAACGCATACCAGCCCAGCTTTGTGATCAATGAGCCTATTGTATTACAAGTCATTACCATGAAGTACAGCAAAACAAGAACCTTAACCCAGGCTGCAAAGCCAATAAATGTTATAACAGCAAATGTAGGCTGCAAGTAAGGTATGACATGCTGATACTCTGAGATCAAGCTCAACAACTCTGAGAGCAAATAAATCAACATTGTGACAAGTGACTATGAATCCAAAACAATTAATGCTTATCACAAATACGATTAGACACACACTGGTCAGATCTGTTGTTATCTCAGTCCTTCGTGCCCCACATTGGGCACCACAAAGGACTGTCGTGATTTAAGCACAGCTGGTAACTCAGAACCATGCAGCCACTTGCTCACTCCCCACCTTCTTCCCCCCCCCCCCCCCCCCCCCATCTGGAGGGATGGGGAGGAGAACTGAAAGAATGTAAATCCCACTGGTTGAGATAAAAACAGTCCAGTAACTAAGGTATAACACAAAACCACTACTCCTACCACTAATAATGATACTGATAAGGGAAATAACAAGGGGAGAGAATATAAAACTGAAAGGGGAAAGGGAAAAAACAATAAACACAAGTGATGCACAGGATTTACCTCCTTGGAAAACAGTATGTGCTCTGAACTTACCACCTTGCTTTAAAATTCCTTTTTTTCAGTGGGATAGAGAAAGGATTAGTGGTAACTCTTGGCTAGCATGCTGAAATGAAGGGCTGGAGGAGAAGTTGATCACCATATACAGCATTAGTTTATTGGTTTCAGTCCTGAGATTACATTAATTTAGGCTCCTCACAGCAGCATCTTTCAGTGACTGGTGACTTCTTCAGAGTTGCCCTTACTATGTAGATCTTCTGTTCTACCAGGAAGGTATCCCTTTACAAAGTTGTAGTGTGAAAAACTTGACATAAATTCAATCTACACTCTCTTGATTTTAATATTTAAGTTTCAAGTAATATACTACTACAGTTAGAGTACAGTTACTAATGCTTCAGTAGTTTACTGATGGAGTTTAATGCTTAACATAGCTATCAATGCTTTAACTGGGGCAATGTGACTCTCCTATGAATAACCAAATAAACAGTTATAAACAGCTGCAACTGAAGTACTTATGGTAAAGGTGGTACTATAAACAAAAGAGCATTCTGTATGTGGGGAGAAGAAGAAAATGTGATCACCAGAGCTGTATTAGAACCTTATTTTTAAGTTCATGCTTTGTCTTTGTCCTGGGTTCAGCAGTAGCAGTCATTTTTCTCCTTCTTAGTAGCTAGTGCAGTGCTATGTTTTCATTTTTTGGCCTGGGAAGAGAGCTGATAAGGCTGATGTTTTTAGTTGCTGCTCAAATGTTTGGTCTGGCCAAGGATATTCTGAGCCTCATGCTCTGCTAGGGAGGAGGGGAAGCTGGGAGGAAGCAGAGACAGGACACCTGACCCAAACTGACCAAAGAGGTATTCCATACCACAGCACATCATGCCCAGGATGTAACATGGAGTTACCCGGAAGGGCTAGGGACTGCAGGGTTGGACGAGGTATCGGTCGGTACGCAGCTGGGGGGAGTGGGGCGAATTATCTGTTGGCTGGTGCTAAGGTGTTGTATTCTCTTCCCTTGTTATTTCCTTTATCATTATTATTATTGGTGGTAGCAGCAGTGGTTTGTGTTATACCTTAGTTACTGAACTGTTCTTATCTCAACCCGTGGGAGTTGCATTCTTTTTGATTCTCCTCTCTGTCCCTCCAGGAGCAGGGGGAGGGCAAGAAGGGGGGGGAGTGAGTGAACGAGGTTTGTGGTTGGGTTTAAACCACGACAGTCTTTAATATTGACTTCAAGAAGCTAAAAGGGAGGATGACACCAACCCACACCCAAAAAAACCAAACCAAAACAGACCCAAAGTCTTGTCCAGCTTCTTTTGTGACACCTATTTTAGCATATACAGTGACTTAAATGGACCTAAAGGTGACTCTCATAGAAAGTCTGATCTCTCCTCTTAAGTGCATTTAATTTACTAAGGTGTTCACACTACACAGTTACACGTAAGATACTGACAGTGGTGTGGTTCTTGTTTACCTAAAAGAGGAGACTATTTTCTTCTGAAAAATAAGTTTGCAAAGAAGTTAGAAGTAATCAGTGAAAGAAAAATTACTATTGCTTGGGGGAAAAAAAAAAGAAAAAAATGCCACAGACTTTCCTATTCATATGCAGCAATTGCTCAGCCCTCTAAATAGGATGTAATGGGAAAAATGTATTTTATTAACCTATAACCTTCCACTACAGCCTTAGGCTGATGCAAATACAAAGTTCAAGCAGTCACTGTAAAGGAGTCGTAAGGCATTTAACTGTATGCCTCTTACCAAATTTAAAAGGGCTAAATGGAGTTCTGAAGGCTTCTTAGCTTGCTGATAATTCCAAAGAATGACTTCAGCTGATTGAAAAGTCCTCATGCTTCATTACAGTGCACATCCTGTGAACCTGCCCCTTGCATCAGGGCCCACAAACACTTTCCCAGCTCTCAGTAGTAGCCTTTTAGTCACAAAAAAGGGGCAATCTCTAAATTGCAACTCAGAAAATACTTGCAACAAGAACAATATAGATTAAAAACTAGCAGCTATTTTTGTAATATGACTACCACCATACCAAACACCCAAAGGAAGATCCACCACCACCGTGTGTTGGCCTGGCTTCAAAGCATGCCAAACACAACACCTCTTCCAAAATACAAAAAAAGTGCAGGTTTCAGTACCACACTGCCATTTTGTTTACCTTGAACAGTTAAATCATTCATCTTGAAATGTCTATTTGCCTGCAATAATCAAAAGGTGATACCACGTTGATGTGATGCTCTTATCAGTTTAATGGAAAATGAATGTTAATTCAGGTTAACCTACTGAGTTAAGAATAACTATTCATGAATGTTCTGTAAACTTCAGGTATAATCTGAATGAGAGGTTTATTCCTGTATTTTCTGGTTACCAAGTGAGAGCAGAGTTTTAATCTGTGTTTAATAGTGGTTTAACTTCATGTTCTTTACCATTTTTGTTTTCCGTGCCTCAGGAAGATTTCTTCCCCCCCCCCCCCCCAATATTTGAAATTTGTGACCTCTGTTTCCTTATGTGGAGCAAGGGTGGAAGCAGAAAAGAAGAAAAACTAATCTAGGTTTAATTCTTAAACTAATGTTTTAGTTTAAAGAATGTAGGAGTCTTTCATACCAACCTTTACTACAGTGAACACTTGAATTGAAATCACCACTGGCAGAGTAAAAGCCAAGTGCATCCTCAAGTTCTGAAAACACAAGAGTAACCACAGTAGAGTGACTGCTGGACTGGCACCTTTACCTGGAAAGATGTTAAAAGCCTTTCCTAGAAGTTACTCAAAAGTACCTAAGTACTAGAAAAATTGGGGTGATGCCACAAATTACAGTATGCCTGGGTTACTACCTGTCATCTTGCACATTATTATCATGTCAGAGCACAAGACTGGAAATAAGTTCTATTCCTATGGCAGATTTATATGCCACCATAGAAATCAAGTTATATGCCTTAAAGTGCTATTCAAGAATTTAGAAACTCACACTTCAGCTTAATTGCAGAGTTAGATTCAAGGAGATTGGTACTGGGAAGACTAAAGATGAGTAGTAAACACTACATTCTGCTTGTGGTGTGCATGCACAAATGACATTAGAGGTCTATGCTTACAAACAGTTATGTAAAAATCTCAGAGTCCTATTTAGAACAGGAGAGTTACAATTTATTTCTTATATAACAATCTATTACTGTTCATTTTACTGTGAACGAAGGTTAGATGTTAACTAAGCCTTTTATAAAGAAGTTGGGAAAAGAATTTTCTTCTGCTTTTGTATCCTTCACAGAGATAACAGGAATTCAATAATACACATCACATTGTAAGCTTTTATATAAAAACATTTACTGGGTAGTATACAGCTTTATTAAGACATTATAGATATTCTTTACATGCTTCAGAGGAAGCAAGCAAGAGCTGTTATAAATATTCTGTAGTCACAGACATTTCCATTACCTTGGTTTAGCTGTTGCCTTTCCACATAGTACAGTCAGCTTACTTTAAGGGGGAAAAATTAATTTTAGTTCAAGCTACCCAACAGAACTTGACAGAAAAAAGAGGAAAGTCACTATTGCTAATGCAAGCAGCAAGCAAGCACTCCCTCATTCTTCACCTACAGAGGCAGGTCCATGTTATAAAACACAAAACAGCTTCCAGACCTATAGCTTAAAAGTAGTTACATTAAGGTCTGTAAATACCTGCAAGACTGTAAACTGATTAATATTTCTTACATCTAGATAGACTTCTAGTGCTTCACATTACTTCATCCAAAAGTCCAGGTACCCTTATCGTCAGAAAAGTCAGGCACTATGTGCTACAAAATTCCGTTCAACTTCATTCTGATTCAAAACAATTTACTTCCCTGCACCAAAGGTAAGATCATTAATATTCAATTGCAGCAGAGAATTAACAGGAGTATAGTTCTTACTCAGCAAGGGACAGAGAATAATAGATTATAACAGAATTGAAACTTGGCTGTAGCCTTGTGAGCCTTTGTGAATATGAGATAGAGAATGGCAGGAGAGACACCAGAGCCATCTAGAAGGAAGAATTTATGCTTCTGCCCCCCCCCGCCCCCCCATGCAATTACCAAACTGTGCATGCTTATTTAAGTGCATTTATTTTTACAGAATATCTGTGTGCCGCAGTTCTCCCCTCCCTGTTCCTACCTTGTCCTATTCCTCCCTCCAATTTATGCTGACCAATTTAGGCTTAACCTCAGAAGAGTTAAAGCACTTTGAATCTGCATTCATGACAGTATCTCACATGAAAACCTGAGACTAGGTGTCTGAATATTTTTATGTAAGCCTACTAGTTTAAGCTTACCACTAGGTTATGAATATGTCTTGATTTAGTATTTGCACATCAATATTATGGAGGTCTCCATCAGCCATACAGTGTCTACGCATTAAGAGGAACATTTTTAAGACAACTATTCTGACAGTTTTTACTTGCATGGCCAACTTTTCTAAAAAAAATCATGTGCTTCCCTGCTACACTGAAAAACTTGAGCAACCATTTTAACTTCTGTTTAACAGTAACTCATTAGGGATAGCAAGAGCCATCACTCTCAGACTATTCACAATTTATCAACTACTGGAAGTTGAAAATGGGGTTTTTTTTAAACCCCAAACAAATAACCTTGATGCCTGTCCATCAGCCAGATGAATGTTTACAAACAGAAGTTTTATCTTGAGATACTGATTTACTTCTTAGTAACATGCCTTGAACTCTTCCACTGGTAGGTACAGTTCTTGAGACAGTCTGTTGTAATCCAGCACTAGAATACAATAAAAATGTTACTCTGAGGGTAACTTCCTATGCTCTGCAGGAATTTTTCAAGCATGAAGCGAATGCAAGTAGGAGCAAACATCCCTAATAGAAAGGCAGTCATGTTTAAATGCTTCCAGTTCTGCCAGAAGACTACAGGAAGTCCATCCATCAGCGGCATGTACTAGCACCACTTGGTAACGTTCTATAACCCTGAAACACTGCAGTGACTTCTGAAGCCTGTGTACAGGCCAGTAAACAAGCTGACATTTGCACCATTTGGTAACAAGAATATCCACTCTCCAGTATCAACAGAGAATGCTTACAGGTTTGGAAAGAGGAAACTTCATGCCTCAGGGCTTAAGATAAGGTATATGCTGTATCTACTACAGAGGGAGATACTATGAATACATCCGCCGGTCCTGAAGGAGCTGGCAAATGAAGTTGCTAAGCCACTGGCCATCATATTTGAAAAATCATGGCAGTCAGGTGAAGTTCCCGACGACGGGGAAAAGGGAAATATAACCCCCATTTTCAAGAGGGGGAAAATGGAAGACCCGGGGAATTACAGACCAGTCAGTCTCACCTCTGTGCCTGGCAAAATCTTGGAGCACATTCTCCTGGAAGGCATGCTAAGGCACATGAAAAACAACAAGGTGCTTGGTGACAGCCAGCATGGCTTCACTAAGGGGAAATCCTGCCTGACCAATTTGGTGGCCTTCTATGATGGGGCTACAGAACTGATGGACAAGGGTAAAGCAGTTGATGTCATCTACCTGGACTTGTGCAAAGCATTTGACACTGTCCCACACAACATCCTTCTCTCTAAATTGGAGAGATATCAATTTGATGGATGGACCACTCGGTGGATAAAGAACTGGCTGGATGGCCGCACACAAAGAGTTGTGGTCAATGGCTCGATGTCTGGCTGGAGACCGGTAACGAGTGGTGTCCCTCAGGCATCGGTGTTGGGACCGGTCTTGTTTAACATCTTTGTCGGCAACACGGACAGTGGGATTGAGTGCGCCCTCAGCAATTTTGCCGATGACACCAAGCTGTGTGGTCCGGTTGATACGCTGGAGGGAAGGGATGCCGTCCAGAGGGACCTTGACACGCTTGTGAGGTGGGCTGATGCCAACCTTATGAAGTTCAACCAGGACAAGTGCAAGGTCCTACACCTGGGTCGGAGCAATCCCAGGCACAGCTACAGACTGGGCAAAGAAGAGATTCAGAGCGGCCCTGCAGAGAAGGACTTGGGGGTGCTGGTCGATGAGAAAATGAACATGAGCTGGCAGTGTGCACTTGCAGCCCAGAAAGCCAACCGTATCCTGGGCTGCATCAAAAGGAGCGTGACCAGCAGGTCAAAAGAGGTGATCCTGCCCCTCTACTCTGCTCTTGTGAGACCTCACCTGGAGTATTGCGTGCACTTCTGGTGTCCTCAACATAAAAAGGACATGGAACTGCTGGAACAAGTCCAGAGAAGGGCCACGAGGATGATCACGGGACTGGAGCACCTCCCGTATGAAGACAGGCTGAGAAAGCTGTGGCTGTTCAGCCTGGAGAAGAGAAGGCTGTGTGGAGACCTCATAGCAGCCTTCCAGTACCTGAAGGGGGTCTATAGGGATGCTACGGAGGGACTCTTCGTCAGGGACTGTAGTGACAGGACAAGGGGTAACGGGTTAAAACTTAAACAGGGAAAGTTTAGATTGGATATAAGGAGGAAATTCTTTCCTGTTAGGGTGGTGAGGCACTGGAATCGTTTGCCCAGGGAGGCTGTGAGTGCTCCATCCCTGGCAGTGTTCAAGGCCAGGTTGGATGAAGCCTTGTGTGGGATGGTTTAGTGTGAGGTGTCCCTGCCCATGGCAGGGGGGTTGGAACTAGATGATCTTGAGGTCCTTTCCAACCCTAACTATTCTATGATTCTATGAAATACCGAAGCTCCTAACAGGGCAAGCTTTGTGCCATACAAAATTCCTAAGCTTATTTCATGATACGGTTGTTCATATTCCACTTAAAAATGTAAAATTTGGGTATGTTCTACATGGAAATGAACCTCTGATATTTATAGCAGTCCAAGATGAAACTAAGCCACTTGCTGGTTTCATGACCCGTTTAAGTTCTCCATCCCTCTACTTCAGCTGATGACTTCTGCCAAAACCAAACTCTGTAGTGTGTGGGGAATGATAATAACTGAAAACCTTAATGGTTCAATATGCAAAGAACTGATTGTAAGTTTATGTGATTGGGGGTTGGGGGGGTGATTATTTTTTTTTTTTTTTGTAACAGCAGTATTGGTGACATTTTAATTAAGTTTGGGCTCTGAGAATTAGTTTAAGCTGTAAAATATACCTTCACACAACAGTGAGTGGGAGTAGAATTTATATTCTAAATCTGTTGGGTTTTTGTTTGTTTGGTTGGTTTTTTTCTGAAACTGGCTTAGTTACAACATCTAATCCCGTACCTCTGTAAGAACCTAAGTTAACACCCACACTCAGAGCAGGAGGTGTGCAACTGGTTCACATCCCCACTACCAAGTGACAGACCATGAAGACCTATTAAGTCTAAATTGATGATGATTGATATTAATGTAGATCTATAGTGTCTTGGTACTTAACAAAGTTATTTATTAAGAACAAGCCAAAAAACCTCTTACCTTTTAGATATCTTTGTGGTGGCTTTGAAATTTGTGGTGCTACATTCATAAGTAAGAGACTTAACAACCTCAGTCACACCTGAAGAAGAGTGAACAGACCTAATTAAAAAAAAAAAAAAAGATAAAAATAGAAGTGGTTATTGCTTTTGTTTATTTCTTTTATTTCCTCATCTACTTCTACTGTAGCATTTTAGCTACATTTAGGATGAAGGCAGACAGCTAGTGGATTAAAGAACATTGAAGTGCTCTACAAGAGGCATAGTGTATATATATGTGAAGAAGCCCTCCTGAGATAGACATGATATAATGGGACCTAACACCATAGAGGAATGAAAGTCATTTATGTTAGTAGGTAAGAGAGGCTGCAATACCCGAGTTGGATATAATTAAGGTAGCACCCACAGCTTTCTATTTGAGTGTGAAAAGTTTCCTGGGAAGTTTCTTTTTCTGCAGGAAGTAATTTTTCTAATTAGTTCTCAGGATATTTGTCCTGTGTGGTTGACCTGAATCCAGAGAACAAATTTTTCCAGTTTTGAATTTTAACTCACTTCACAGAAATCTCGTTGACAGAAATATACTTCACTATTCCTCTAATCTTCCTTTCCCCACACGCATTTTGGAGATATTGTAAGGGTATGTGGGTTTGGTCCAGTGTTAGTGTATTTGAATAAAAGCAGCCTTCAAAGACTGAGATTTTATAGACTTCCCCAGGCAAAACAGCCTTCTCTAGTTAATTTTGTTGAGCCAAAAGCTCTGTAATACCAATTTAAGAAAGCAATTAAAATTTCTTTTAGCCACATTAAACACTGATAGGTTGTTTAACTTGCATTTCTCTGAAAATAATTTGAATGTATCAAGTAAGTGTCAATGGATACAAGTATGCACACTGGAGCTGCAGGTGTAGCAAGAGCTTCTAAAAAAAATTCATGCAGATGTCCACAAGTTTTTAATTCATTAGATCCTATAGTGAGACTTGAATTTGGTCCATTGTGACTGTAAGCAGCTTTAAGGCATTTTTGCAAGCCTGCATTTCCCTACTAATGACACCTTGTCATAGTTTAAGCCCAGCTGGTAACTCAGAACCATGCAGCCACTCTCTCACTCCCCCCCTTCTTCCCCCCACATCTGGAGGGATGGGGAGGAGAACTGAAAGAATGTAAATCCCACTGGTTGAGATAAAAACAGTCCAGTAACTAAGGTATAATACAAAACTACTCCTACCACTAATAATGATACTGATAAGGGAAATAACAAGGGGAGTGAATATAAAACTAAAAGGGGAAAGGGAAAAAACAATAAACACAAGTGAGGATCATCACCCACTGACCAATACCCAGCCTGACCCAAGCAGTGATCTGGCCTTCTGGGTAACTCCCCCCAGTTTATATACTGGGCATAACATGCTGTGGTATGGAATACCCCTTTGGCTACTTTGGGTCAGGTATCCTGTCTCTGCTTCCTCCTTGCTTCCCATGCCCCTCCTCACTGGCAGAGCATGAGACTGAAAAGTCCTTTATCAGGGTAAGCATTACTTAGCAATAACTAAAAACATCTGTGTGTTGTCAACATTGTTCTCAGACTAAAGATGAAAACACAGCACTGCACTAGCTACTAAGAAGGAGAAAAAAACCTGTTACAGCTGAACCCAGGAGACACCTCCGTTTCAGCTATGTAATAATTATTACAGAACAATTCATTACTCCTAACAGAGCAAGAGGTTTCCCTTACAGACTCTCTTCCATTCAGTATTGTTTGGAAATTGATACTGATATCACAGATTCAGAACTGTGCACCATTCAGTGAGTGAAAGGTACCACCACATCCCTTCATCAGCTAGAGGTGCTTTTTTGTTCAGGTTCATGTCACTACAATGCATCTGATTCAGGCTTTGGAAGACATCTTTATGAGATGTATTACTTTTGGTCTCAAATTTCAGCTATTTCATTTGAAAAGAATTGTATTCAGCATTCATAGATTCAGGTGAGTTAAGCCATCAAAGATCAGTCTTACCTAGAAAGAATGTTCAGTTTGCCATTTAAACCAGACAACAATGTAACCAATGACTTTGTTTTGGAAATCTGAAAATGCATATGTAAGACTGCAGTTAAAAGAAGTGCCATTTTAAGACAAAATTATAGATATTTCCAGGGAACAATACTGTAAGAATTCCCTAGCAAAAAAAAAAAAAAAAAAAAAAACCAAAAAAACCCCAAAAACAACACTTAAGCCTCATAGTGCTGCCTTTTATAAAGTTCTACATACACATAAAATGGCAAGTTTCATAATGCCAAAAGTTCATCTTGAAGTTCTGTACAAACAACCACCCTTGTATTATACACCCTTCCAACTTTTAAGCTCTCTTATAATTAATGCCTGTAACTCCACATGTAATCCTTTAGTCTTTGTTGTCATCTTGCCACATACTTCAGTGTCTGGCTGAGGCACTACATTTCATAGGCAAAATTAATACACTTGTGCTTTTTGGTTTAGAGATCAAGGTGGACAAGAATGCACAAGTCATTTAAATATATAAAAGCATGTATTAAATCATGAAGTTGAGGTTGGTTTGGTTTTGTTTTGTTGTGGGTTTTTTTCTTTTTTAAATCAGCAGAAAATGGTTCCTCAAACCATCAAGACACACTGACTAGTCAAGAGAGAAAAACTGTGCCAGTGTTTGTAAATCTGTGTGAATTAGTTACCAGAAGTGCAGATATATTTCATTATGAAATTAATTGACTACACAGTTTAGCCCTGCTTAGCTTAAAATACATTGGATTTAAAAAAATTGATTTTTCAAACAAACAGCATGCCGTTGGCCTGCCCAGTCATGAATCTCGCAGGGTTCACGGCAGATCAATACTGATAAAACCCTTAATGCTGTTTGTTCAGAATAAACTTACTTTTTTAGGTGTTTTCTTTGCAGAAATATGCTTGGCACCTTGATATTCAACGATTGTAGTTACCTTAACTAGAAATACATTAGAAAGACAAGGAAAATAAAAAGAAGTTTCATGAAGAGCACAAAAGACAACTTCAAACTCATTTGTTTGAAGCCTATTTACCTACTGACACCTACAGTTCTGCTGTCTGATGGCCATTCACCTGGATCAGAGTTGAAAGCAAACTATGTGTGATGAGACAAGGAGGGGCACAAAATTAAAAAATGGAATATATAAACCTTTAGTATCAGTTTTAAGTAATGTTAAGTTTGATGGCTTTGTAACAGCAGCAATGGAAAATTACTTAGGTGCATGACAGAAAAAAAAGTAGAATACAGCTAGAGAACATACTGAGAATTCTTGTACAAGATAAATCGTTGTAGTTGACATAGTTTTAAGAAAAACAGTCTAGAAGAACAGGACACAGGGATAAGGAGTATCTGGGAATGGCAGGTGTCCAGGATGGGCTACAGTTAAACCAACTGATAATTAGGAGGACAGGAGGATTATTCTGGTGCTAATGAGCGCGTGCTTCAAAGGCTGCCAGAAGTGATGAAGATTGTTGGAAGAAGTAAACGACCCTCAGAGACCACCACCACAATTCTGTATACAGGCGGGGAACTTTCTGGAAAATGATGTAATGTATGTATGCCTAGGGACTATATAAGGATGGCTTGTGTAGCAATACAGAGACACGTTAAGAGGAGCTATCCCCCGTGTTTCCTGGTGCCACAATAAAGAATGCCTGCTTGTCAGCTTGAAAACTTTGTTGGCAAGTTTGTTCCTGGAGTTTTCTCCGAATCAATTTGGCGACCCAGATGGGACCCTCTCTGCTCGGCTGCAGGACCCGCTGAGGACAGGGCTCCCTAGGGCCCTTGGGAATTTTTCCCGGAGGGACCCCTCGACTCATTCGGATCATTGCAGGAGCAGACAAGGACCATCTTCATAAAAGGTATTCTTTTCTTTTGTATAGTCTGTAAGGTGCAGGGGGCATCTTGCATAAAGACTAAATTGGTAATTGGGTTGGTTTGGTAAGCGTACGCAAGGTTTGGAAGCCTTCCGTAAATCGAGATAGGAAATCTCGTAGGTAAAGGCGTATACCCGGCTGCTAGCGTCCGTTTGGTATACACCCACAAGAAGCAGGGGGCATCTTGAGGTTTGGGTCCTATAAGACGCAGGGGGTGTCTTGTAGAAAAGGTTTTGGATTTTACTGGTAAACACCCACAAGAAGTAGGGGGCATCTTGTGGTATGGGTCCTACAAGACACAGGGGGTGTCTTGTGGAAATGGTTTTGGGTCCAGTGTGCTATCAACAGCCCATAAAGGATTTGATTCAGTGATGCTGTCAGCGTGGGTCCCTGAATAGGTTAGTCGAATCACCCTCCGATACAGTGGGCTGTCTAGTACGGTTCCCACAGTGGGACGCAGACGGGCTGGTTGGACACAAGGGTCTCGTCCTTCTTGGGACACTGACAGGCTTGTCAAATATAAAGGGTTCAAGGAACCCCCCCTATTAATGTTACAGTATGGTCTGAGCCATAGGGGTTAGGAAGTATTGCTTTTGATTCTACTGGTATTCGTCTTATTTTGTGGCTTGTTACAGTAATGATTATGGTACTGGTGACAGGATGTTATAACTGTGTTATTAACTGTTGTTTGAGTGAATTTTAGTCTCTGTCTCAAGTGTTGTAACTGTGTGGAGTGTGCCTGTGGGATACCATGTGTGTGTGTGTGTGTGTGTGTGTGTGAATGTGAGATTGATAATGGAAAATCAGCAGAGTGAAGAGATCTTGAAAAAGAGTCCTTTAGGGTGCATTTTGGCACACTGGAAAGAACTTGGAGGGTCTCCTGGGGGCTCGGTAAATAAGAAAACATTGGTAAAATATTGTAACCGATGGTGGCCTTTGTATACTTTGGAAGATCAGGAAAAATGGCCTAAAAATGGAACTCTGAACTATAATACATTGTTACAATTAATGTTGTTTTGAGGTGGCAAGGAAAATGGGATGAAGTAATGTATGCAGGTATGTTTTTCACTTTAAGAAACCACGTGGAGTGACAGACTGAATGCAAAATTAATATAGCTCTGCCAGATCCCTTAATTTTGGCTTTGGAAAAGGACAGGAAAAAACTGAAAGTTTAAGCTGGAGAGATGCTGTTCATCCTGTGATATTGGGGAAAGATGTTTAAAGTTAAAAAACAGTAATCAGGAAGATAGGTTGGAAAATTATGTATAACAAATACCTCTGAGAGGAGCACTCTCTGTATCTGGCCTATCAGATATCGATAAGGAGGAAGAGATTGCTGTCACTGGCAACAAGCAGCAGATTCACATTCAGAGTTAAGAAAGGGTTAAACCAGAAGTGCTGTTGCAGAGGCAGGCATCTGCAGCCTCTGCAGAGCAGGGTGAGCAGCAGTGAAAAAAATAAAAAGGGAAAACCAAGGGGGAAAGGAGGGGAGCTCGAGCAGCTCCTGTGTTTGAGCCTGGGAGGAGGGACGTCGGGCGGAGTTGGGGGGATTGGGCTCTTCTGTGGAACCGGATCGGTGTGCGTGCTATGGGGAGTTTGGACGTTGGAAGTGAGACTGCCCGGGGGGGGGGGGGGGGGGGGGGCAGTGCCATGGGGTAGCTCCAGTGACTGAATTGGAACTAGACTGACAGGGACCTGGGGAATCTACCCTACCAGATCCACTGGTTAAATTAAAACTAGGGACTAGAGGAAATAAAGTGGAATTTTAGTGGATGCAGGAGCAACTTGTTCGGTGTTAAATCAGAGAGAAAAGAATTTGTTACAGATGTAGGAGCTACTGGCCACCAAGAAAAAGAGGGGAAAAAAAAAAAAAGGCATTCTTTCTGAAACCTTTAAAGTACAAATTGGGAAAACAAATAGGAATGCATAAATTTTTATGCATGCCAAATTCTCTAAAATCTTTATTAGGGTGAGAAGCAACATTTAAAGAAGGCAGAATGGAATTTAGAGTTAAAAAAACAATCAATTAATTGCAGTTTTGAGTTTATCTTCAATTCAGCAGAAAAGAAAACAGGAGGACCTCCCTGAAATAGAAGAAAACCTTAATCAGGTATATCTGGGAGTATGGTCATCTGAAGTTCCAGGTAAGGCGAAAAATGCTTTGCCTGTTAAAGTGGAAATAAAAAGGGGGGTACTGCCCAATTAGAATAAAACAATATCCCTTCAAAGTAGAAGATTAAAGGGAATAAAAATATCATTGACAATTTTTAAAATATAGATTATTAATTGAATGTGAATTGGACGATAATACTCCTATCTGGACAGTAAAGAAATATGATGGGAAAAGTTGCAGATTGGTTCAAGATCTCAGGGCAAACAACAAAACAGCAGAGGATATTCATCTAGTAGTAGCTAATTCGTATGATTTATTGACTAAATTGAATAATAATCAGAAATGGTTTGCCATCCTGGATTTAAAGGACGCTTTCTTTTGCTTACCATTGGCCAAAGAAAGCCAAAGTTATTTGCTTTTGAATGGGAAAATCCTGACACAGGAAGGGAAACTCAATTAACTTGGACGGTATTACCTCAAGGGTTTAAAACAGTCCAGCAATTTTTGGAAATCAACTAGCATGAGAACTAGAATCATGGAAGCCACCTACTCAGACGGGACTCTGTTACAATATGTGGATGACCTATTAATTGCCACAGAAACAAAGGAAGAATGTATCCAGTGGATGTTGGAATTATTAAATTTTCTGGGACTGAATGTTTATCGGGTATCCAAACAAAAGGCCCAACTAATCCAAACCTGAGTTTCCTACCTAGGATATGAAATAACAGGAGGACAGAGAAAACTTGGAGCTGCTAGAAAAGAAGACATAGAAGACATCTGTCAGACTCCACGACCATCGACCGTCAAGGAGCTCCGGACATTCCTGGGAATGACTGGATGGTGCAGACTATGGATCCATGATTACAGTGTTCTGGTAAGACCACTATATGAACTGTTGAAAGGAAACCCTCCCTCTTTAGAATGGACTGATACAGCAGAGGGGGCTTTTAGAAATTTAAAAACAGAGCTAGTGAGAACTGCAACTCTGTGACTTCTGGATGTGACTAAACCATTTTGGCTATATTCCTATGAAAAACAGGGAATAGCTTAGTTTATCACTCTCCCCTTTTTCTCCCTCTTTCTTTCTTCCCCCCCGCCCCCTCACCCCTCCCGCTACCGGGGGAAGCTCCTGTATTTGCGAATGAGATGAGTGCTGGGGCAGTCAGACAAGTGGTAACAGACTTGTTGACAGACAGGACTGAGGGCTTGTTGGATAAATGCAGATGGGAGTGAAGGGGGAAGCATGGAGAGCATATAGGAATGAGGAATAGAATCATAGAATCATAGAATAGTTAGGGTTGGAAAGGACCTCAAGATCATCTAGTTCCAACCCCCTTGCCCTAGGCAGGGACACCTCACACTAAACTATCCCACCCAAGGCTTCATCCAAACTGGCCTTGAACACTGCCAGGGATGGAGCACTCACAACCTCCCTGGGCAACCTATTCCAGAGCCTCACCACCCTAACAGGAAAGAATTTCCTCCTTATATCCAATCTAAACTTCCCCTGTTTAAGTTTTAACCCGTTACCCCTTGTCCTGTCACTACAGTCCCAAAGAGTCCCTCCCCAGCATCCCTATAGGCCCCCTTCAGATACTGGAAGGCTGCTATTAGGTCCCCACGCAGCCTTCTCTTCTCCAGGCTGAACAGCCCCAACTTCCTCAGCCTGTCCTCATAAGGGAGGTGCTCCAGTCCCCTGATCAACCTCGTGGCCCTCCTCTGGACTTGTTCCAGCAGTTCCATGTCCTTTTTATGTTGAGGACACCAGAAGTGCACGCAATACTCCAGGTGAGGTCTCACAAGAGCAGAGTAGAGGGGCAGGATCACCTCTTTTGACCTGCTGGTCACGCTCCTTTTGATGCAGCCCAGGATACGGTTGGCTTTCTGGGCTGCAAGTGCACACTGCCAGCTCATGTTCATTTTCTCATCGACCAGCACCCCCAAGTCCTTCTCCGCAGGGCCGCTCTGAATCTCTTCTTTGCCCAGTCTGTAGCTGTGCCTGGGATTGCTCCGACCCAGGTGTAGGACCTTGCACTTGTCCTGGTTGAACTTCATAAGGTTGGCATCAGCCCACCTCACAAGCGTGTCAAGGTCCCTCTGGACGGCATCCCTTCCCTCCAGCGTATCAACCGGACCACACAGCTTGGTGTCATCGGCAAAATTGCTGAGGGCGCACTCAATCCCACTGTCCGTGTTGCCGACAAAGATGTTAAACAAGACCGGTCCCAACACCGATCCCTGAGGGACACCACTCGTTACCGGTCTCCAGCCAGACATCGAGCCATTGACCACAACTCTTTGTGTGCGGCCATCCAGCCAGTTCTTTATCCACCGAGTGGTCCATCCATCAAATTGATATCTCTCCAATTTAGAGAGAAGGATGTTGTGTGGGACAGTGTCAAATGCTTTGCACAAGTCCAGGTAGATGACATCAACTGCTTTACCCTTGTCCATCAGTTCTGTAGCCCCATCATAGAAGGCCACCAAATTGGTCAGGCAGGATTTCCCCTTAGTGAAGCCATGCTGGCTGTCACCAAGCGCCTTGTTGTTTTTCATGTGCCTTAGCATGCCTTCCAGGAGAATGTGCTCCAAGATTTTGCCAGGCACAGAGGTGAGACTGACTGGTCTGTAATTCCCTGGGTCTTTCATTTTCCCCTTCTTGAAAATGGGGGTTATATTTCCCTTTTCCCCGTCGTCGGGAACTTCACCTGACTGCCATGATTTTTCAAATATGAAGGACAGTGGCTTAGCAACTTCATTTGCCAGCTCCTTCAGGACCCGCGGATGGATTTCATCAGGTCCCAGGGACTTGTGCACATTCAGATTTTTAAGATGGTCTTGAATTAGATCCTCTCCCACAGTAGGCTCAAGGTCTTCATTCTCACAGTCCCTACATCTACCTTCTAAGACCTGGGTGGTGCAGTCAGAGCCTTTGCCAGTGAAGACCAAGGCAAAGAAGTCATTCAGAACCTCAGCCTTCTCCAAATCCTGTGTAGCCAGTTCTCCCGAGAGCTTCCTCAGGGGGCCTATGTTGTCCCTAGTCTGTTTTTTGTTTGCTACGTACCTGTAAAATCCGTTCCTGTTATCCTTATCATCCCTGGCCAAGTTTAATTCTAACTGGGCCTTAGCCTTCCTAACCTGGTCCCTAGCTTCCCGGACAACATCCCTGTACTCTACCCAGGCTGTCTGTCCTTGCTTCCACTTTTTATGAGCCTCTTTTTTCCTTTGAATTTTCCTCAGCAGCTCCTTATCCATCCAAGGAGGTCTCCTGGCCCTTCTGCTGCACTTCCTTCTAGTTAGGATGCAGCATTCCTGAGCTTGTAGCAGGGGATACTTGAATATCAACCAAGAGTCTTGGGCCCCCCTGCCCTCCAGGGCTATATCCCATGGAACCTTAATAAGCAGGCTCCTGGAGAGGCCAAAGTCTGCTCTTTTGAAGTCCAGGGCAGTGAGCTTGCTACACGCTCTTCTCACTGTCCTGGGGATCTCAAATTTGACCATCTCGTGATCGCTGCATCCAAGGCTGCCCTGGAGTACCACATTCTCAACAAGTCCTTCCTTGTTGGTGAGCACAAGGTCGAGCATGGCACCTCTCCTTGTCAAATCCTCTATTACTTGCAGAAGGAAGTTGTCTTCCACACAATCGAGGAACCTCCTGGATTGCTTGTGCCGTGCAGTGCCATCGTTCCAACAGATGTCAGGGTGGTTGAAATCCCCCATAAGAACAAGGGCCTGCGAGCGTGAGGCTTTTCCTATCTGTCTGTAGAGTGCTTCATCCACAGGTTCTCCTTGATCAGGCGGCCTGTAACAGATCCCCACAGTAATGTCTCCCATGGCTGTTTTCCCTTTAACCCTGACCCACAAACTCTCTGTAAACTGCTCGCCTGTCCCCAGACAGACTTCCATACTCTCCAGCCTATCCCTAACATAAAGGGCAACTCCCCCTCCTCACCTGCCGGGCCTGTCTTTTCTAAAGAGCCTGTAACCTTCCATTCCAACACTCCAGTCATAGGAGCCATCCCACCATGTTTCTGTGATGCCTATTATATCATACCCCCATAGATGTGCACTCATCTCTAATTCTTCTTGTTTGTTCCCCATGCTACGGGCATTTGTATAGAGGCAACGTGCGTTTGTATAGAGGCATTAGGTAGAAAAGGCAATACGTAGAAAAGAAAAAGCTGAGTTGTGCTATAGCCACAGATACTGTGGTTGCTTTGAAACTAGTGGAGCAGGAACATCAGGCAGAGGTGGAGGAAGGATGTCAGGAGGAGGTGGGGGAGTGGGTTCTTACCGGATTGTTGTGCGTGCTGTCTGGAGTTTGGACACGGGAAGTGAGGCTGCCCTAGGGACTGAATTGGAACAAGAATGACAGGGACCTGGGGAATCTACCCTGGCAGATCCACTGGTTAAATTAAAACTAGGGACTAGAGGAAATAAAGTGGAATTTTAGTGGATGCAGGAGCAACTTGTTCGGTGTTAAATCAGAGGGAAAAGAATTTGTTACAGATGTAGGAGCTACTGGCCACCAAGAAAAAGGGGGGAAAAAAAAAAAAAAGGCATTCTTTCTGAAACCTTTAAAGTACAAATTGGGAAAACAAATAGGAATGCATAAATTTTTATGCATGCCAAATTCTCAAAAATCTTTATTAGGGCAAGAAGCAACATTTAAAGAAGGCAGAATGGAATTAGAAATTAAAAATGATCAATTAATTGCAGTTTTGAGTTTATCTTTAATTCAGCAGAAAAGCAAACAGGAGGACCTCCCTGAAATAGAAGAAAACCTTAATCAGGTACATCTGGGAGTATGGTCATCTGAAGTTCCAGGCAAGGAGTAAAATGCTTTGCTTCTTAAAGTAGAAATAAAAAAGGGGGGGGGGGGGTTTGCTCAATTAGAATAAAACAATATCCCTTCAAAGTAGAAAATCAAAGGGAATCAAAAATCACTGATAAATTTTAAAATATAGATTATTAATTGAATGTGAATTGGAATATAACACTCCTATCTGGACAGTAAAGAAATATGATGGGAAAAGTTGCAGATTGGTTCAAGATCTCAGGGGAATCAACAAAACAGCAGAGGATATTTGTCCAGTAGTAGCTAATTTGTATGACTTATTGACTAAATTGAATAATAATCAGGAATGGTTTGCCGTCCTGGATTTAAAGGACGCTTTCTTTTGCTTACCATTGGCCAAAGAAAGCCAAAGTTATTTGCTTTTGAATGGGAAAATCCTGACACAGGAAGGGAAACTCAATTAACTTGGACGGTATTACCTCAAGGGTTTAAAACAGTCCAGCAATTTTTGGAAATCAACTAGCATGAGAACTAGAATCATGGAAGCCACCTACTCAGACGGGACTCTGTTACAATATGTGGATGACCTATTAATTGCTACAGAAACAAAGGAAGAATGTATCCAGTGGATGTTGGAATTATTAAATTTTCTGGGACTGAATGTTTATCGGGTATCCAAAGGAAAGGCCCAACTAATCCTAACCTGAGTTTCCTACCTAGGATATAAAATAGCAGGAGGACAGACAGAACTTGGAGCTGCTAGAAAAGAAGTCATTTGTCAGACTCCACGACCATCGACCGTCAAGGAGCTCCAGACATTCCTGGGAATGACTGGATGTGTGCAGACTTTGGATCCATGATTATGGTGTTCTGGTAAGACCACTATATGAACTGTTGAAAGGAAACCCTCCCTCTTTAAAATGGACTGATACAGCAGAGGGGGCTTTTAGAAATTTAAAAACAGAGCTAGTGAGAACTGCAACTCTGTGACTTCTGGATGTGACTAAATCCTTTAGGCTATATTCCTATGAAGAACAGAGAATAGCTTTGGGGGTCCTTGCTCAGAAACTAAGACCGTGGTTTAAACCCAACCACTAAACTCTGTCCTGGAGGGACAGAGAGGAGAATCGAAAAGAATGCAACTCCCACGGGTTGAGATAAGAACAGTTTAGTAACTAAGGTATAACACAAATCACTACCGCTACCACCAAGAATAATAATGCTAAAGGAAATAACAAGAGGAAAGAATACAACACCTCAGACTGATAACTCGCCCCACTCCCCCCAGCCGAGCACCGACGGATACCTCTTCCAACCCTGCAGTCCCTCTAGCCCTTCCCGGGTCACTCTCAGTTACCTCTCCGGGCATGACGTGCTGTGGTATGGAATACGTCTTTGGTCAGTTTGGGTCAGGTGTCCTGTCTCTGCTTCCTCCCGGCCTCCCTCGTCCCCGGCAGAGCATGAGACTCACAGAGTCCTTGGCCAGAATAAACATTTGAGCAGCAACTAAAAACATCAGCGTTATCTGCTCTCTTCCCAGGCCAAAAAATGAAAACTCAGCACTGTACTAGCTCCTAAGAAGGAGAAAAATGGCTGCTACTGCTGAACCCAGGAAAATACAGAAGGGCAGTGACATATTTTTCACAACAGCTGGATGAAGCAAGCAAAGGATGGCCTGGATGCCTAAGGGCTGTTGCGGCAGTTGTCATGAATATTGAAGATGCTCGCAAATTCACCTTGGGACAAAAGATTACTGTGTTAGTGTCCCATGTGGTATCAGCAGTCCTGGAACAGAAAGGAGCCCACTGGTTATCTACTTCATGTTTTTTAAAATAACAGGACACCCTTGTGCAACAGGATGATATAGAAATTGTGGTCACTAATGTTGTGAATCCAGCATCCTTTTTGCAGGAACAATCAACAGAACCACTAACACACGACTGCTTGGCCACCATAGAGACTATATATTCAAGCCGACCAGACTTGAAAGAAAAACCTCTGGAAGACGCTGATTCTTGGTTCACTGATGGCAGTAGCTCTGTGAAAAATGGTGAACGAAAGGCAGGATATGCTGTTACCACCACTTCACAGGTAATAGAAGCTAAACCTTTACCTGCGAACACCACTGCCCAGAAGGCAGAAATAATAGTATTAACGAGAGCCCTGGAATTGGCTAAAGATCAAAGGATAAATATTTGGACTGATTCTAAATATGCATTTGGCGTGGTACATGCACATGGGGCTATCTGAAAAGAACGAGGACTTTTGAACACACAGGGGAAACAAATTAAACATGCTACAGAAATTCTACAGTTACTAGAAGCTGTTCAGCTACCTGAAGAAGTAGCTATTATGTACTGTAAAGGACATCAACAAGGTGACTCTGATCAGGAAACTGGAAATAATTTGGCTGATTTTGAAGCCAAACGAGCAGCTGAACAATCTCAAATCATGTCCTTAATCCCTGACGGCAAATTAATAATTGAAAAATCTAAACCTAGATATTCAAAAGAGGATAGAAAATTGATTGAGGATCTAAAGGGGCAGGAAAATAAGGAGGGTTGGGTTCAAATACCTGATGGGCGAATTGTAATCCCCTATAACCAACTCTGGAAGTTAGTTCAGGAAGAATATAATAAAACTCATTGGGGTAGCAACTCTTTACATAAATATTTAGACAAACAAATTGTAGGAAGGAATCTATACACCACAGTTCAATTAGTAACAAAACAATGTCAGCTATGTCTTAAGAATAATACTAAAACTGAAAATAGAAATCAAATTGGGACAATTGGGAGAGGAAGTTATCCGGGACAGCAGTAGCAAATAGATTTTTCTGAATTTTGCACTTGTTCCATGGTGAAGTTCCAAAGCACTGGAGGGGTCCACTGGCCTAGATACTTGCCCATACTATCCCACACACCCTGCCGCTCATGACTGTCCAGCCTCGGGGAAAATCTCTTGGTCCTCCTATATCATCGTCTAACCCTGGACAAGACTCAAACCCAACTCTGCTTAACTTTCAAGATCAGACAAAATGGTCGTGGGTAAAACACACTCTGTATGTGTGCCAACATGGCGATCCCCATCACAATCAGCAGGCAGGTCTCGAGGGTATCCAAATGCCATTCAAAACCTTCAGAACTCTCAAATGATGCTGTAAATAGTCTGGTGGGGGAGCTGGGGATGTAAGGGAATGTCTCCTTCACAGGTTGACCACCCAAGGAGGAAACAAAAGATGTGTAATTGCTAAACACTTCCATTATGACAAGTGCAAGATTCTACACCTGGGTCGGAGCAATCCCAGGCACAGCTACAGACTGGGCAAAGAAGAGATTCTGAGCGGCCCTGCGGAGAAGGACTTGGGGGTGCTGGTCGATGAGAAAATGAACATGGGCCAGCAGTGTGCGCTCGCAGCCCAGAAAGCCAACCGTATCCTGGGCTGCATCAAAAGGAGCGTGACCAGCAGATCAAAAGAGGTGATCCTGCCCCTCTACTCTGCTCTTGTGAGACCTCACCTGGAGTACTGTGTGCACTTCTGGTGTCCTCAACATAAAAAGGACATGGAACTGCTGGAACAAGTCCAGAGGAGGGCCACGAGAATGATCAGGGGACTGGAGCACCTCCCTTATGAAGATAGGCTGAGGAAGTTGGGGCTGTTCAGCCTGGAGAAGAGAAGGCTGCATGGAGACCTCATCGCAGCCTTCCAGTATCTGAAGGGGGCCTATAGGGATGTTGGGGAAGGACTCTTTGTCAGGGACTGTAGTGACAGGACAAGGGGTAACGGGTTAAAACTTAAACAGGGGAAGTTTAGATTGGATATAAGGAGGAAATTCTTTCCTGTTAGGGTGGTGAGGCACTGGAATGGGTTTCCCAGGGAGGCTGTGAGTGCTCCATCCCTGGCGGTGTTCAAGGCCAGGTTGGATAAAGCCTTGTGTGGGATGGTTTAGTGTGAGGTGTTCCTGCCTATGGCAGGGGGGTTGGAACTAGATGATCTTGAGGTCCTTTCCAACCCTAACTATTCTATGATTCTATGATTCTATGATTCTCTACCTCCCAAAGTATAGAGGTGATGATCACACTGGGAACGCAAGCCAGACCAGTTTCATGATCAATGAGTCTATTGAATTACAAGTCATTACCATAAAGTACAGCGAAACAAGTACCTTAGCTTGTCTGTCTTCCTTGATTTTTTGACAACAAGTGAAAACTGAGGCTGTACATGAGCTTCCGAGGACAAAGCTAAGTAGAAGCAACTAGAGGTTCTCCTTCAAAACTGTATTTTCCTTCATGTTATTTAAATGCATCTAATCCTTCTAAAGCACATGTTATGTATGCCGTTGATATTTGTTGGTGTTAACGGGTACTTTTCAGGCTGGCCAGAAGCATTCCCTTGTAGGATAAATAATGCAAGACAGGTGATTAAGACATTATTAAATGAAATAATACCTCGTTTTGGAGTACCAGCTACAATTTCTTCCGACCGGGGTTCACACTTTAGTGCAAAATTGTTACAAGAAATTAGCAAAAAATTAGAAATTGATTGGCAACTACATGTTCCATACAGGCCTCAGGCCAGTGGGCAAGTAGAAAAGATGAACCATCTGATTAAACAACAGATTAGTAAAATATGTCAGGAAACAAATTTATATTGGTACCAAGCTTTACCACTGTCTCTATTAAGAATTCGAACTAAACCTTGGTCGAAAGAAGAGGTTAGCCCATTTGAGATTTTGCATGGAAGACCATATCAGTCCCAGTTTAAAGGAGAAAGTCTTCAGGAAGTGGGGGAAGGCTATCTCCGACAGTTTCTGATCTATCTGGGAAAACAGCTGGAGGAGATAAATAAGAGAATAGTAGGGACAAGAGCAAGAGGTTTGGATTATCCGATTCACCCTTTCCGATCTGGAGACTGGGTTTATGTTAAGAATTTTTCAGGAGATCCTCTACAGGAGAAGTGGAGCGGACCGTTCCAGAGATTACTGACCACCTTTACAGCAGTGAAGATAAAGGAACAATCTGCTTGGATACATTATTCAAGAGTAAAGAAAGCACCAGAGCCACGGAAAACATGGCAGATCGAACCGTCAGGACCCTTACATATGAAATCTCATAATTTGGACTCATATGATAACTGGCGCACAAGCTTGGGACTAGAACTTATACCTGAAATTAGTGCAGAATGTCACTAAGGTTTTTAATCGTAGTGACTGTTGGGTGTGTGCACAGTTGCCTAAATCAGGAGAAAGCCTGGATCTCCCATTAATTGGAGTTCCAATTCCTAACACTGTCTCATGGACAAATTTGTGGGTGAACACTAGCAATCTGTATTCGAAGGAAAGGTTAAAATTTTGAATACTTAATCCTAATGCAGGTAATAAATATTACACCTGTGCACAAAGATGTATTACACCGGGAACCAGGGTAGGAGATCATGCTTGTTTAAATGCCACAGATGTAGGTCACCATTCAAATTGCAATCATACTATTACTATAGATCGTGTCATAGTTCAGTGGTGGCCCATTCCTAAAGGGAAAGGATGGTATTGGTTATGTGGAGAAAATGCTTATAAGACTCTAGCCCCCAGCTAGAAGGGGGCATGCACCTTAGGTGCTGTAATACCCAATTTCACTATTATCGACAGGTATCCTTCCGGGACCTCAATTAGAAGTTTTGCTAAACAGATTAAGCGAGGGTTTAACCCTATTATTTAACGGCACACTGCATTTCATATTTTTCTAAGAGGGCTAATTCCATCTTTGGGAATAAATGAATTAGAGAAGGCAATTGTAAATATCTCAGCAACCATAGAGGAAATGGAAAATAAAAACATTGATATAATCCAGGCAGAACGAGAGATAACTAGCCTATCTAAGGTGGTATTACAAAACCGAATGGCTCTAGACATGTTATTGACATCACAAGGAGGGGTTTGTTCCATAATCAATGAAAGTTGTTGTTCCTATATAGACCAAAGTGGCAGAATTGAAACAGATCTGGAGGAAATTTGGAAACAACCTAAGATATTTCATGAAATGGCCATGGATGACACCTCCTGAGATTTTGAAAAAATATGGAAAAAGTTAACTTCATGGTTACCTGATCTCTCCTGGTTGAGGCAACTGGTTGCAGGTATATTGGTGTTAATTATTTTAATATTTATTACTTGTGGTATGATACAATGTTCCCTCTGGTGTTGTAAATGATCTATGATAAATTATGAAGACGGGAAAAGGAATGAAATTAAGCACCAAGTAGAAATGGGAAATTATTTCAAGAAGACTTTTGATGGCAATGGTAATATATAAAATGTTAGAAGCATAGACACACAGTCTCTCTCTCACTCCTCCACTTCCTCCCCCCCACTCCTGGAGGGATGGGGAGGAGAATCAAAAGAATGTAACTCCCACGGGTTGAGATAAGAACAGTCCAGTGACTAAGGTATAACACAAAACCACTACTGATGCCACCAATAATAATAATGAAAAGGGAAATAACAAGAAAAGAGAATACAACTGCTCACCACCCACTGACCGATACCCAGCCCGACCCCGGCAGTGAACTAGAACTTCTGGGTAACTGCCCCCAGTTCTACATCCTGGGCATGACATGCTGGGGTATGGAATATCCCTTTGGCTATTTTGGGTCAGGTGTCCTGTCTCTGCTTCCTCCCAGCTTCCCCTCCTCCCTGGCAAAGCATGAGACTCAGAAAGTCCTTGGTCAGACTAAACATTACTTAGTAGCAACTAAAATCATCGGTGTTTTCAGCATTGTTCCCAGGCTGAAAGTCAAAAACACAGTACTGCACTAGGTACTAAGAAGGAGAAAAAAGTACTGCTACTGCTGAACCCAGGACAACTGCACACAGCGTCTCCTGCTCTGAAAGACTGTTACAAGTGATGGAGCCTGACATCATGAACCGGATGAACTCAGCAGCTTTATAGGGATTGGTCCATGCACTAAGGTATGATATCTCTCTCTTTGTGTGTGTATGTGTGTGTATATATATGTGTGTGTGTATATGAGACAAGAGTGATGGTATACTGGAAAATGTGGGATCTGAGCATGACATGAATGTTATGGAATAAGGGGTGGATACTGTCCTGTTTTCAACAGTAGCAGTCATTTTTCTTCTTCTTAGTAGCTGGTGCAGTGCTGGGTTTTTGACTTTCAGCGTGGGAGTAATGCTGATAACACCGATATTTTTAGTTGTTGCTAAGCAATGTTTACTCTGACCAAGGACTTTCTGAGTTGCATCCTCTGCCAGGGAGGAGGGGAAGACAGGAGGAAGCAGAGACAGGACACCTGACCCAAACTAGCCAAAGAGATATTCCATACCACGTCACGTCATGCCCAGTATATAAACAGGGGGGAGCTACCTGGAAGGGCTAGATGGCTGCTCAGGTCGGGCTGTTTATCGGTCGGCAGGTGGTGAGCGGTTGTATTCTCTTTCCTTGTTATTTCCCTTATCATTATTATTATAGGTGGTAGCAGTAGTGGTTTTGTGTTATATCTTCATTACTGGACTGTTCTTATCTCAACCCGTGGGAGTTGCATTCTTTTGATTCTCATCCCCATCCCTCTGGGAGCTAGGGGAGGAAGAAGGGGGGGTGGTGAAGTGAGAGAGTGGCTGTTTGGGCCTGAGT
Source organism: Lathamus discolor (assembly GCF_037157495.1). NCBI lineage: Eukaryota > Metazoa > Chordata > Aves > Psittaciformes > Psittacidae > Lathamus > Lathamus discolor. The sequence goes on from NC_088908.1 coordinate 26,153,689, forward strand.
TACTGGCCTAGCTTAAACAATGACACATGGTTTAGGCTATGTAGCTAAAGCCAATAAGGTTTCACAGTTTGATTTACCTGTGTTCTGCACTACTTTGGTTTATCTTTTATTTTGGCAAATCTGAATTTGTCTATTCTAAGAGCTGTCTGGCATGCATACCGGGCTAGACTTATTTAGATTGTGCTCGCTTACAGATCAATATGTTTCTAGAGAAGTTTGGTTTGGTTTTGTTTGGTTGGTTTTTTTTGTTTTTTTTGTCTTACAGGATTTTTGTTTTAGTGGGAAGTCAGCTAGAAAGTGTGTGGATGAGCACTTACAGTTTCAGGACTTGAGCAGAATCAGCAGGACAGATATAAGCAGTGTTTAAAATATCATAGGATAGCATTTACAGATGTCTTTGTAATAAAAAATTAAAAATAAAAAATTTAAAGGTTTTGAGAAGGTTGAGCTAACTCAAACCAGTGGGGTGACATTCATTACAGAGACATGGTGGGACAGTTCACATGACTGGAATGTGGTCATGGATGGCTATGTCCTTTTTAGGAAAGATAGGTCAGCGAAGCGAGGTGGTGGAGTTGCTCTTTACGTGAGAGAGCAACTAGAATGTATTGAGTTCTGTCCGGGGTCGGATGAGGAGCAAGTGGAATGTCTGTGGGTACGAATCAAGGGGCAGACTGGCACGGGTGATACAGTTGTGGGGGTCTATTACAGACCTCCTGATCAGGACGAAGGAGTTGATGAGGCTTTCTACAGGCAACTGGAAGTAGCCTCGCGACTACATGCCTTAGTCGTCGTGGGGGACTTTAACTACCCCGATATTTGCTGGAAGACTCACACAGCCAGTCATTCACAGTCTAGGAGGTTCCTCGAGTGCATTGATGATAATTTCTTAATGCAAATGGTGGACGTACCAACTAGGGGAGCAGCGCTGCTAGATTTAGTACTCGCCAACAAGGAGGGTTTGGTCGAAGTGGTGACGGTCAATGGCAGCCTTGGCTGCAGTGACCATGAGATGGTGGAGTTTAGGATCCTGTGTGGGAGGAATAGAATACCTAGCAAAGCCACAGTTCTGGATTTCCAAAGGGCCAACTTTGGCCTCTTCAGTCAACTGCTAAGGGAAGTCTCATGGGAAAGTGTACTAGGCGGTAAAGGGGCTCAAGATAGTTGGTTAGCATTCAAGGACCGCTTCTTCCAAGCTCAGGATCGGAGCGTCCCAATGAGTAGGAAGTCAAGTAAGGGATCTAGGAGACCGGCGTGGTTAAACAAGGAGCTGCTGGGCAAACTCAAGTGGAAAAGGAGAATCTATGGATTATGGAAGGAGGGGCTGGCCGCTTGGGAGGAATATAGGACAGTTGTTAGAGGATGTAGGGAGGCAATTAGGACAGCTAAGGCCTCCTTGGAACTCAATCTTGCTAGTCGGGTTAAAGACAATAGAAAGGGCTTCTTCAAATACATAGCAAATAAAACTAAAACAAGAGGCAATATAGGCCCACTGCTGAACGAAGTGGGTACCCTGGAGACAGAGGATATAAAGAAGGCAGAGGTGCTGAATGCCTTCTTTGCCTCTGTCTTTACTCCTGCAGACTCTCCCCGAGGGCCCCGGATTTCTATAGCCCCAGAAGGAGTCAGGACAAAGGAGGAGTTTGCTTTGGTAGATGAGGATTGGGTTAGGGATCAGCTATGCAAACTGGACATCTGTAAATCGATGGGTCCGGATGGAATGCACCCACGGGTGCTGAGGGAGCTGGCGGAGGTCATTGCTAGGCCACTTTCCATCATCTTTGGTAAGTCGTGGGAAACGGGCGAGGTGCCTGAGGATTGGCGCATGGCAAAGGTCACACCAATCTATAAGAAGGGCAAGAAGGAGGACCCGGGTAATTATAGACCGGTCAGCCTTACCTCCATCCCTGGAAAGGTGATGGAACAACTTATTCTTGACTCCATCACTAGGCATATCAAGGATGAGGGGGTCATTAAGAACAGCCAACATGGTTTTATGAGGGGGAAGTCATGTATGACCAACCTTATAGCCTTCTATGAGGAAGTGACTAGGTGGAGGGATGATGGTAGAGCGGTAGATGTAGTTTTTCTTGATTTCAGTAAGGCATTTGATACTGTCTCCCACAGCATCCTCATAGATAAGCTAAGGAAGTGTGGGCTTGACGATCAAGTAGTGAGGTGGATCGAGAACTGGTTGAAAGGAAGAAGGCAGAGAGTTGTGGTCAATGGCGCAGAATCTAGCTGGAGGTCTGTGACTAGTGGAGTTCCTCAGGGGTCGGTGCTGGGACCGGTGCTGTTTAATATTTTCATCAATGACCTGGATGAGGGAACTGAGTGCACCCTCAGCAAGTTTGCTGATGACACAAAACTGGGAGGAGTGGCTGACACACCAGAGGACTGTGCTGCCATTCAGCGAGACCTGGACAGGCTGGAGAGTTGGGCGGGGAGAAACTTGATGAAATTTAACAAGGGCAAGTGTAGAGTCTTGCATCTGGGGAAGAACAACCCCATGTACCAGTACAGGTTGGGGGTTGACCTGCTGGAAAGTAGCGAAGGGGAAAGGGACCTGGGGGTCCTGGTGGATAGGAGGATGACCATGAGCCAGCAATGTGCTCTTGTGGCCAAGAAGGCAAATGGCATCTTAGGGTGCATTAGAAAGGGAGTGGTTAGTAGGTCAAGAGAGGTTCTCCTCCCCCTCTACTCAGCCTTGGTGAGGCCGCATCTGGAATATTGCGTCCAGTTCTGGGCCCCTCTGTTCAAGAAGGACAGGGAATTGCTTGAAGGAGTCCAGCGCAGAGCCACAAAGATGATTAAGGGAGTGGAACATCTCCCTTATGAGGAGAGGCTGAGGGAGCTGGGTCTCTTTAGCTTGCAAAAGAGGAGACTGAGGGGTGACCTCATCAATGTTTACAAATATGTAAAGGGTAGGTGTCAGGATGATGGAGCTAGGCTTTTTTCAGTGATATCCAGCGATAGGACAAGGGGCAATGGGTGTAAACTGGAACATAGGAGGTTCCACGTTAACATCAGGAAGAACTTCTTTACTGTAAGAGTGACAGAGTACTGGAACAGGTTGCCCAGGGGGGTTGTGGAGTCTCCTACACTGGAGATATTCAAGGCCCGCCTGGACAAGTTCCTGTGTGATGTACTGTAGGTTACCCTGCTCTTGCAGGGGGGTTGGACTAGATGATCTTTTTAGGTCCCTTCCAACCCTTGGGATTCTGTGTGATTCTGTGTGATTCATATCTCTGCCTGTAGGGATGAAATTCACCGAAAGTACGATTCGGCTGAGTGTCCTGGGGGGGGAAGAAGGGGGTGAGTGAGCGAGTGGCTGCATGGTTCTGAGTTACTGGCTGGACTTAAACCATGACACCCAGACTTACCTGTCCTGTGAACTGAGAGGCTCCTTTGCAACTCAAGCCAGAACGTGAGCCACCAGACAGATGGATAATGGGAATGGTAGGTAAACTTGGTGTATCAGCTTGAGCTCAATTGGAGAAGGCAGTTCAAAAGCAGTGTTTACATACTTTCTTCTCCCTTGCCAAAACATCCTTGTTACTAAAGGCCTGTTTTAGGTCTTACACAACTGAACCATGCAGTAAATAATACGAAAACTCCTCTGGGATGAAATTCCACATTTTATATTCAAGTGGAGCTAAAGAATCACAAGCTTGGATGATTACCTTTTTATTGAATTAAAATACAGATGAATAGCAAAGTAGAGTTTCCTCTTTCTGTATAATGCTTTTACCATTGAGTTGTGAGTTGTACTGACAGTACATGTTAGGCATGCAGCTGAAGTGGTGTGTCCTCCCCTGCTTTTTTTCTTTAAAATTGCACACTGTCCTTTTTTTTTTTATGTCTTTTTGGTTTTTAATTATTTTCCTCTTCCTCCAGATAAGAGCTTTTTCATTCAGTTTGTAATACTATTATTACATAATGTGATGAAAATCAGTTGCCATATAAAGTTTTGTTTGTTTTTAAATGGTCTGTGCAATTCTCAGCTCTATGTGGTATTGTTTTGGCCTTACACAGGCACTAAAAGGGAACATTCAAATTCAGTTCTTGTTTCAGACCTTTTTTGCATTCTTTATGTGAAACAAATTGAATTTCTCTTTTTAAGATGAAGCATTTTACAATGGTTCTTTAGAAACCAAATAAGTATTGACTATGTTTATCACTGGAAAATTGGAAGGGGATCTGTTTCGTGTTACTGCAAAAGAAAAATAAACCCCCTTCAAGTTTATTTATCAAGTTCTTTTATGTGTTTAACATGGTCTTATCATGAAAATATATGGCACTGACTCCTGCTTAAATCTAATACTATATAATAAAATTTAGATTTATCAAAAAGTGCTCTCTTTTAATACTGCTGAAGAAGAATGCAGTTACTCTGTGAGCAAATTACAGTGCCTACATGGCCATTGCTTTGAACCTTTTTGGTAACAACTTTCATCAGATAAGGCAGTTGGTGTATTGTGCACACTGCCAGTCTGATTTCTAGAGTTTTTCAACTACAGAAAGAAAGCAAGCCACTAAAGAACCAGAAACTTATAGAAAATTTTAAGACTAGGTAACTGAAGAGCCTGTTAGGAAGTAGGCAGCTGCCTAGTGTTTGTAGAAGGCACAACAACCAGGAATTGTGTGCTAGCTAGCTGTTCCCATGCTGGTCAGGAAGAGCAGCCTGCCTGCCTCTACCCCTGTTTTCCTGACCAGGGAAGCAGGCTGGAGGTTTGTGATATGGTCAGAACAACAGGTTCGATTTATAGTCCTGCCCTAGCTGTGGTGATGAAACTCAGGGCTGCCTGACAGGCACCTCTGTGCAGCACCAGTAATGAGTTGCATACCTTATTCCTTTTGCTCTTTCCTGGCCTTTGTTTTTACTGTCCTTATACCTCTCCTTTTCCACCCCAGTCTCCTCCCAAATAAACAACCCACCCCTAATTACTTATTCCCCACTGATCCCAGTTTTGTACATCCATACTCAGGTTTGGCATAAAGCCGGTTGTTTTTCTAAGGGTATAAAAGCGGGACCCTCTTGTAGACAAATCCAATGCCTCACCTATGGGTGGACACACTGCGTAGGAATTTTCCCAGTTACCTGAGATTCCTTGTATTGTCTGCAACAGGGCTTCCCAGCTGGAAGTGTGGACCTGGATGATGATTCAGTGGTAATTGGTGATGTATTTCTTCTTAATTTCTGTTCTGTCTATGCAGTAATGATTTGATGCATTGCTGATTTTTCTCTGTACTTATATCTCTGATTTGCTTCATTGTACTTATTTACTATATATATAGATATATATATATTCGTGTTAGTGTGTAACCTTAAATCTTAAACTGACAATAGTGTGTGTGCCTTTAACATAGTAGAATAGGCCAAACTGTTCTAGCTTACTAACACGTAGAGAGAAAGGAATGTTCAGCTGATGGGGGAAGGAATATCACAGGACTGATAACAACTAAGGAGACAATAAGTAAGACCAAGGATGCTAGCCTTCAAGGTAACAGAGCAGCGCACAGTGTGGAGCGAGACTGGAACAGAACAGAAGCAAGGACATACCAGCTGTTAGCTCCATGCTAGGACTGTGTGCAAGCACTGAGGTCATTCAGTAAACACAGTAAGGAAGAGTATTGATGACCACCAAAGACTCCCACTCAGCAAGAAAGCACATGCATGTGGAGAAGTGGCTAACAGAGAAAGGTCACCTTCCCATCAATGAGCTGAAATAGAACATTTGTTTAGAGAATGGTGCAGACTTACTAGCACCAGATAATGAGGAACTGAGGGACACCTGGAGGGAAGCGCCATGCTCTGGCCAATTACAGACAAGGACACTAACTAATAAACAAGATAAGCACATAAAAATAGAGGATATAAAAGTACACAGTTTAACCGCAAAAATAATGAGCTTACGCAATGCCTTACTTATGCCAGAGCCAATCAAGCGCCTAGTATTTGCATATTCATGTATTATTGTTGCTATATTAACCAGAGGTAGAAGCCCAATAAATGAATCACGCTTATGGATCACAATGGTCATGTCCTGATTCCTCCCTGCTTCAACACATGCATAATTAGGATGCAAATATTATAATTAGTTCCTAGAAAAATCTATGAATATGCATGAGCATGCTGAATATACAGCCACTGTCGGCAAGTATCGGGTGCGCTCACCTTTGTGAAATGATTTGCGTGTGCACTCAGCGCTGCAATAAAGGATGCCTGCTTTCTAAAACTCCAAAGTGAGTCTTAGAGAGTTTCTCCGACTGATTTTTACGGTAACAAGTGTGTTTGTTTGCCTTAGTGTGCTTGTTTAATAAACTGTGTGTGTTATACAGCTCCTATGTGGTCATGTTGTGGCATACCCTGCCTGTCAGCAGAACAGCCCTCTCTGCCAACATACACAGCAAAGGACTATACCACATATAGTATGAGGACAATTGAATCGGGCAAAATTAGCAGGGCAAATCTGGCAAATGGATTATATAGGTCCTCTGCCGGCCCATTGGGGTTGTTGATATGTGTGTACAGCCATTGATACATACTTTGGGTATTTAATAACACATCCATGTAGATGAGCATCCCAGGATGGTACAATTAAAACACTGGAATTGATTATTTTATACTATGGCATTCCTTTGCAAATTCAGAGCAACAATGGTTCACACTTTAAAAAACAGAAGGTGCAACAATTTGCTGATGTGAACAACCTACAATGGATATTTCATATACCATATTATCCACAAGCTGCTGGACTAATTGAACAGATGAATGGCTTGCTTTAGGAACAGTTGAAGAAACTGTGGGGAGGCAAATTAAACACATGGAGAGACCATTTGCCTGAAGCATTACAGATATTGAACAACAGGCCCATTGGGGACATGGAAATCTCTTTAATGAGGATGACTACACTTAATTTGCAAATAAAACCATTAACAGTAGCAGAGACCCTCACATACTGGGAAATAAAGGAGGGAGCTTTAGCACCTGATCGAGCAAATTCAGATGCTGCAGGATTAGGTTTGAATGCTTTACAAATGCATAGATTGAACACCATAATGAAACTGTGACTAAGCGCAACAACTCCTAGGGCAAATAAATCCACATTGTATTGGATTAATAGCCACTCATTGCAATGAATGCTTATAACAAATTTGTTTTGACACACTCTGGTCTGATCTATCTCAACCCTTCATGCCCCATGTTGGGTGCCAAAAAGGACCGCTGTGGCTTAAGCCCAGCCGATAACTCAGAACCACTCAGCCATTTGCTCACTTCCCCCTTACCCCCAGGAAGGTAACTGGCTCTTTCCAGCATTTTGAGGCTAGGATATGTATAAAATGCTACAAAAGTATTCTATAGAAACAATTAGCTATTCACTCAATAGCTTATTTATTCTATGAGAGAAAACACAACTGTTCAAGTTGAAGAAGCCAGTCCAGCTTTTGACAGAACCTTGTTCTTGAACAAGGTAAACACATTCCTGAAAGCTATTGCTGAATTCCAGCTTGAGGATGGCTTGTGACTGACTATTTCCTTCCATGCTTTGAGCTTATATTTGTAATTAATCTCATTACAGCCAAGAATCAAATTATTGATAGGTAATGACTTTTATAATCACTGTTTAGGAAATGCATACAAAATTTATTAGAAACTGTTGAATGTCAGCTCTTTATAAATATTTCCATTGCAGATGCTCTCTCCAGTTATATTGTGTCTCAGATCAAATAATTTACATTAAATGTTTCACTACAGTTATTTCCATGAGTGCAAAGACTGCAGAAGTAACAGAAAATAATGCTTTATCTTAAGCTATGAAAGTATCTGCATTTCCTTTCTTCCTTTATATAGACAAAATTTTGATGTCTAGAGTTATGTGTTATTTTGGAGAGAGATCATCGGATAAAAGTTTTATGTACAAGATAGATCTTAGTGTTCAGATAAATGCAGAGGATTTGTCACATTTGGAGCTTTCCAAAGTGAAACAATTTTACAAGCTGGAGCAGTATTTCTCGACCAACTTAAAAGTGCTATTTCAAAGCTGTGCACTAAAGGGCACATCTATCCTCATATATAGATTTTTATGAGTTTGTTTAACCATCCACCAAAATTTATAACATTATTTGGTTTAGTTCTAAAGGTTACTTCATAACTTCAGTCTCGTTCCAGTTGATCTCAGTTTTACTGTTGATTTCAACAGAAGTGGAAGTCTGGAGCTTTACCAAATGTCTGTCTAAGCTTTGCCAATTTGAAACATGGTTGAATAACAAGTTAAAATGGGAATAACTTTTTATCTGTCACTGAATTAATAATGTGAACAGAGTATCAGAAAGTGTGAGATGTCTGCCTTTCAGCTACCAACAAACACTTTAGCCTTCAGGAACAATATGTAACTTAGTGGAGAGAAATATTGTCTTGCAGATCCTCTGTAGTATTAAAAGCAGAAGTTGTTTATTCTTGTGTCTGTTACCTTTGTACTCTGGGAAAGTCAGAAAAAATAACTTCGTTAACTTGTCATCATACTCCTTCACTTGAATAAGGACTCATTTCTGACTTCTTATGGGAGGTTTGGGAAGGAGGAAAGGAATCTCTTCCTTTTTTATTTAATGACCTTGTTATGCAATTTGAAGTGGGGCAAAAAAGTCTGAATAAAAAACAAAATGGTTTATGAGAAACAATAATACTCTAAGATTTTTAGACTTAGAGTCCTCAAGGGTGTGTCTGATTTGATCACAGTTTATGTAGAAGACTGAGAGATTTAAGGTCATCTAATCAAACTTTCCCTGAAGTAAAGGCTAGCTTCCCTCATTCTCACCTAAGACTATTTGCAGCATAATAAGTAGTTCTTGTCTACTAGAGGTCTGAGGCTTGAGAAAGGTAGACTTTTATCAAGTCCAGAGCTTTTCCTTGAATGCTTTCTAGCCATCTCTGATTAAAGCCAAGAACAGTTATTTCGGATCATGTGCTAAAAAGGTTGCCATCATCAGGTGGTGTGCTTTATGTTACATTACATGCTAGTGGCTCCCTTTATTAAAAGTTTCTGGTAAAGGACTACAACTCCTGTCTCTTGCTGCTTATTGAAGCAGGAAAACATTTTTGTGGATCATCAGAAATTTGTCATGTGGAGGTTAGGCAGAGGCAAACTGGCTCTGTGTTGAGGAATGTGTGTATTCCTCGTACTATATCAGAAGGTGAGGTGATGTACTGCTGAAAATAGTGTAGAATGGCCATGCTGTCTTGCAGAAGTCTTCCTGTTCTGCCTTGGTTATCAGAGAAGCAGTCATCCTAGTAAAAGAACAGTTATTGTGGTTCTTCTTGGATGTCTTCAGAGTTCAGAAGTTTATCTGAAATCTATTATTTTTATCAATAAAGAAATTAGTCCCCTAAAGCAAGATGAAATGGGCATACTTAATTTCTGAATAAAGCTGAAGTATGGGCTCAAAGAACACTCATGTTCCTTTCTCATTTTTATCAGTAAATCTTGAAAAAAGGGGAGAAAAGCCTGGTATTCAAAGTGTAGCACTCTTCCAAATCTAAATATTTTTGGTGGTGGTGATGGCTTTTGTTTATTTTTTTTAATACTGTATGTGCTGTGACAGTTTGTGGTGCTGCTAACCTCAGAGTTGAATTCTGTTGCCTTAAGGGTATGAACTTCCTTATCTTCTGGTTACTATGTTGTCCCTCTTAATCTTGTCTCCTTTCATTGCAGGAACTATTTTTCCTCTGTCATTATTCTTGTAACTGACCAGAGAGAGAATGGCAATAGGCAAACGAGGTGTGTGCTGTGAGCAGGTCTCCGCTTTCATTCCGATGTCACCGGCTGCCTTTCTTGTCGCTAGAGGGAGCTTTTGCTTGTTAAATTATTATGCTCCCACCTGTACTTGCCTCTAATGTGACCCTACTTAAAAGTTTTCTTTAAAAAACAAACCAAAACAATCCCTTCACTTTGTCAGATGAAACAGTTTTCACTAAAATTACTCATCTGAAACAGTTTTCACTAAAATTACTCATCTGAAACTGTCTGTCAGTTATGGCAGAAATATCAGGATGTTGAACTGTTTCCACAGTAACTTGGAAATAAATGTTTACAAACACACTCTACTAAATGAGATTAAATTAAATTTGGAATATTTTTGGTAGTTATAGTGAGTTTAGTGGGACTTCTGTGAATTCAATAGCATGTCAGTTTGAAGGGAATCTTTTCCATACTGCCTGGTCAGACAGCTCAGGCAGTTGACTATGTTGTACTATGTGGGAGACCTTTTTGAATACAAGCCAGTGCTTCCACTTTGGAGCTGGTAACAGAAATAACAGGAAGAAGGTCATGCTTTCAAAAAAATAAAAAATGAAAATAATACATTTTGAAACCTATAGGTAACAGCTGAAAAGGAGGGGAATAAAAAGATTTGTAGATGCCTGTGTTAGGCGAGCCTAACATGTGAGGTAATGGTCTGTGGTGGCTCCTCCCCCGGCGAGTCCCGCTTTAGCTCCTCTCCGGAGAGTCCAGCTTTGGTTCCTACCCGGAAAGTTCCGCTTTAGAACTCCCCGGAAAAGTCTCGACCCTTGGAGACCTTTCTAGATATTGATGGCCACTTCTTCTGACGTAGGCTGGCCCCCTGCATCAGAATGAGTGTGCATTTTTGTTAGTATAAAAGCCCGAGCCTCATGCGATACAAGGAAGCAGAATTTCGTGCCATTCAAGTCAATGTTGTTTCCGCGGGGACGCCTGCTATGGTAGAACCTGCCTCCTCGCACTGTAATGATGATTCTCGGAGCTGGTTTCCTGATCGTCTTCACAGGGTCCTTGGGGTTGGTAAGATATACACTCTTCAGAAATATCCTTTACTGTATCTGTTAGATTCTCTATGTTTTCCTATATTAATAAACTAGTTGAGAGTTCTCTATTTGCGTCTTGTTTCTCTCAACCCGGAATCCTCGAACTCTGGAACAATGCCAGACATTAAAATTAGAGGCTGACTTATATTTGCTATGCGTCTTGCAGTAAAAGGAAAGTTTAGGTAAGTGCTGTGTTATGGAGAGGGTAGGCAAAGCTGTTTTTCTGTTTCATTTAATGCCAAGTGTAATCATCTCTTGTGATTCTCCTGAAAAGAGCTAGGACTTATGACACTATATTGTCTTTTAGTACTGAACACAGCTTTGTGTATTAAGGGACTTTTCACTTCCTGATCCATCACCAAGGAAAAACTCACTCCTTTAAGAAGTGCAGACATTATCTCCTAGGGAATGACAAATAACTTTATGAAGACACCTGTAACTCCTAACCCTCTTTTATGTTACTTAGGTGATTTTTATATGGAGTAGTTAATGAGAAGATCATTTTGAACACCCAGAATAAGATTTTTATGTTTTCCTACTGGTTTCATTGGTAAGCGTTAATGAAGAGAACCTATTCAATCTTACAGTTCTATAAACTGTGAATAAATATTTTGTGGAGCCTTCAATTTAACTTGGAAAATGAAACTAAGGAACTAAATGGAGAACAGAGGAGGATTTTTCCTGGTATCCAAGAAACATATTTCACAATAACCCTGGAGCTTCTGATTACTAGCTGAAAGGAGAAAATTATTTAAAGTACAGCAGGAACTGAGAGGAGCTTTTTCTGTAGCATTCTTGACTGTAGGAAAGTGGTCTGTCATTTAACAGAGATGAACTGTCTTGGGTGAGACAATCTCATACCTTCCATCATCTCAGCTGTGGAAAAACTGCCCCAGGAGACCAAACAATTGAAAGATGATCTATCCAGCTCCCCACGTGTACCAACCCCTGTCTCAGCTATTAACAGAAGGTAGCCTATTGCCCAAGAGAGAAGATATAGAAGGTAGATGCCACAGGCCACCCTATGGTTTTACCTGCAAGATCACAAAGGCATGAGAAAGTGGGATGGAAAAACTACCTCAGTTCTGGATGAACAGGTGAGTGAACTGAAGAGGAAAACAATAGGCAAGGATGATACTCTCATGAAAGTTGCTGCTTCAGTCTCTGGTGAGCAGGATCCCAATGGAGTGGAAGAGCTGATTTTACTCCAACTCCTGTGATAAGGAATACTAATCCCTTGCTACAAGACTTAAGTGGACAATTTTATGATCAATACTAGAGTGGCCCTGCCTCCAGCCAGGTGAAGGTGAGGGACAGTCGGGTTTACTGGATTGTGTGGATCAGGTGGCCTGGCACATCAATCCCACAGGAGTATAAGGCTCTAGTAGATACTGGTGCACAGTGTACCCTGATGCCATCAAACTGTCAAGGGGTGGAACCCATTTGTATTTCTGGAGTGACAGGAGGATCCCAAGAGTTGACTGTACTGGAGGCTGAAATCAGCCTGACTGGGAAGAAGTGGCAAAAGCACCCTATTGTGACTGGTCCAAAGGCTCCATGCATCCTCGGCATAGACTGTCTCAGGAGAGGGTACTTCAAAGACCCCAAAGGGTACCGATGGGCTTTTGGTATTGCTGCCTTGGAGACGGAGGAAATTGAGCAGCTGTCCACCTTGCCTGGTCTCTCAGAGGATCCTTCTGTTGTGGGGTTGCTGAAGGTCGAAGAACAACATGTGCCAATTGCGACCACAACAGTGCACCAGCGGCAATATTGCACCGAGACTCCCTGATTCTTATCCATCAGCTGATTCGTACACTGGAGAGTCAGGGAGTGATCAGCAGGACCCTCTCACCCTTTAATAGCCCCATATGGCCAGTGCAAAAGTCTAACAGAGAGTGGAGACCAACAGTACAATATCATGGCCTGAATGAAGTCACGCCACCCTTGAGTGCTGCCGTACTGGACATGCTAGAACTTCAATATGAACTGGAGTCAAAGGCATCCAAGTGGTATGCCACAACTGATATTGCCAGTGCATTTTTCTCAATTCCTTTGGCAGCAGAGTGCAGGCCACAGTTCCCTTTTACTTGGAGGGGTGTCCAGTACACTTGGAACTGACTGCCCCAGGGGTAGTGAAGAATGGAGGTGACTGAAGAATAGGGTGGATCGAAGAATTGGGTTGATTGAAGAATAGGGTTGTAAATAAGTAACTTCAAGGATGTTAGGCTTTGTTAACAACTATAGAGAAAAGGAAATTACTAAAATAAGCTTTGCCAGAACCACCTGGTGGTTACTGATATGACAACCATCCTAAAACAAAGTGATGAAGAAATAACCACCAGGGGTCCCAATGCCTACTACCACATTTTAGTGTGCATGCAAGAGGCATTCTCTAAAAGTATGATGTAGTGTATGCAATCTAATGAATATGTATGTGTAAGGACAATATAATCACAGACTGGTTGATACTTGGATGAGACACTTTAGGAGGAGTGATCCCCCGTGTCTCCCAGAGCCGCAATAAGGAATACCTGCTTGTCAACTTAAAACTTGTTGGCGAGTTTGTGCAGATTTCTCTGAATCAGTAGAAACCCAGCCCTACCATCTGCCATGCACTGATCCAGACTGCACTGGAACAGAGGCAAGCTCCAGAACACCTGCAATACATTGATGACATCATCGTTTGGGATGATACAGCAGAAGAATTTTTTGAGAAAGGGAGGAAAATAATCCAAATCCTGCTAAACTCCGGTTTTGCCAGAGGATCTGAGGCCAGCTATACCCCAACTGAAAAAGAGATACTGGCAGCCTATGAAGGGGGTTGAGCTGCTTCAGAAGTGATTGGCACTGAAGCACAGCTCTTCCTGGCACCCCGTTTGCCCGTGCTGGGCTGCATGTTCAAAGGCAGGGTCTCCTCTACACATCATGCAACCGATGCTACATGGAGTAAGTAGTCTGCACTAATTACATAACTAGCTTGAATAGGAAATCCCAGTCACAGAATCACAGAATCCCAAGGGTTGGAAGGGACCTAAAAAGATCATCTAGTCCAACCCCCCTGCAAGAGCAGGGTAACCTACAGTACATCACACAGGAACTTGTCCAGGCGGGCCTTGAATATCTCCAGTGTAGGAGACTCCACAACCCCCCTGGGCAACCTGTTCCAGTGCTCTGTCACTCTTACAGTAAAGAAGTTCTTCCTGATGTTAACGTGGAACTTCCTATGTTCCAGTTTACACCCATTGCCCCTTGTCCTATCACTGGATATCACTGAAAAAAGCCTAGCTCCATCATCCTGACACCTACCCTTTACATATTTGTAAGCATTGATGAGGTCACCCCTCAGTCTCCTCTTCTCCAAGCTAAAGAGACCCAGCTCCCTCAGCCTCTCCTCATAAGGGAGATGTTCCACTCCCTTAATCATCTTTGTGGCTCTGCGCTGGACTCCTTCCAGCAATTCCCTGTCCTTCTTGAACAGAGGGGCCCAGAACTGGATGCAATATTCCAGATGCGGCCTCACCAAGGCTGAGTAGAGGGGGAGGAGAACCTCTCTTGACCTACTAACCACTCCCTTTCTAATGCACCCTAAGATGCCATTTGCCTTCTTGGCCACAAGAGCACATTGCTGGCTCATGGTCATCCTCCTATCCACCAGGACCCCCAGGTCCCTTTCCCCTTCGCTACTTTCCAGCAGGTCAACCCCCAACCTGTACTGGTACATGGGGTTGTTCTTCCCCAGATGCAAGACTCTACACTTGCCCTTGTTAAATTTCATCAAGTTTCTCCCCGCCCAACTCTCCAGCCTGTCCAGGTCTCGCTGAATGGCAGCACAGTCCTCTGGTGTGTCAGCCACTCCTCCCAGTTTTGTGTCATCAGCAAACTTGCTGAGGGTGCACTCAGTTCCCTCATCCAGGTCATTGATGAAAATATTAAACAGCACCGGTCCCAGCACCGACCCCTGAGGAACTCCACTAGTCACAGACCTCCAGCTAGATTCTGCGCCATTGACCACAACTCTCTGCCTTCTTCCTTTCAACCAGTTCTCGATCCACCTCACTACTTGATCGTCAAGCCCACACTTCTTTAGCTTATCTATGAGGATGCTGTGGGAGACAGTATCAAATGCCTTACTGAAATCAAGAAAAACTACATCTACTGCTCTACCATCATCCCTCCACCTAGTCACTTCCTCATAGAAGGCTATAAGGTTGGTCATACATGACTTCCCCCTCATAAAACCATGTTGGCTGTTCTTAATGACCCCCTCATCCTTGATATGCCTAGTGATGGAGTCAAGAATAAGTTGTTCCATCACCTTTCCAGGGATGGAGGTAAGGCTGACAGGTCTATAATTACCCGGGTCCTCCTTCTTGCCCTTCTTGTAGACTGGTGTGACCTTTGCCATCCGCCAATCCTCAGGCACCTCGCCTGCATAACCTTTAGCCTGCACACAGACTTCTAACTCCTCCTGTTTATTCCCCATGCTGCGTGCGTTGGTGTACAGGCATTTCAGGGAGCCAGTCCTAGTACCCTTTTTCCCCTGCGGGACAGGGTCTAAAAAGCTATCCTTTCCCACAAGTGAAACAAGAGATTGATAGTCCTCCTTAGCCTGCCATCCTTCAATCCCTAGCATGTTCCTCTTGGGCTTGTCCCCAACAGGCCCAGTCGTCCAGGAATTCCAGAAGTCATCATGGACTGGCCAGAGGGCAAAGATTTTGGAATGTCACCAGAGGAGGAGGTGACCATTCTCTGTGGCTAAAGGTAAAGACAAACCCACTCGTTGGATTGCTTTTGCTCAGGGACTTGAATATGCTTGGTGGGTAATGTGGGAAGACGGGGAAGTCTGATGTGTACCTCAAGGGGATTTGATTTTAGGGGAAAACAGCCAATGAACTCAATTATATGCTAATGACTGCTATGTAGCGCTTTTATAGCCCACCATCTAGATGTCTTCAGATCACCAGTGTCTCTCCGTGACTTCCATCCGAACATCATTCCAACAAAGAATGAACTTTGACAAAACCAGACGAGCTCAGCAGTGACCAGATGAGTTCCACAGTGTCATCAGCAGGCAAAAATCCAGTGCTGCACACCATCTCTCCTGCTCTGAAAGAGTGTTGCAAGAGATGGAGCTCAACATCATGGACTGGATGAACTCAGCAGCTTTATAGCGATTGGTCCATGCACTAAGGAATGATAGCTCTCTCTTTGTGTGGGTGTGGATGTGTATATATATGTGTATGTGTGTGTGTGTGTGTGTTGTGTTGGTGTGGTTTAAACCACGACGTGGTTTAAGCCCAGCCGGTAACTCAGAACCACACAGTTGCTCTCTCACTCCCTCCCCCCGCCCTTCCTCCCCCCCTGCTCCTGGAGGGATGGGGAGGAGAATCGAAAGAATGTAACTCCCACGGGTTGAGATAAGAACAGTCCAATAACTAAGGTATAACACAAAACCACTACTGCTGTCACCGATAATAATGACATATTCTGAGCAAGACTGTCATCTCCTGGGTCAATCTCAAACAACCAATGTCACAACAGCACAACATCAAACATAACCATCCATACTCTCTTATGAGGATTTCACTAGCACTTGAGTGAGCTCATAATGGCTGTGTCTCAAAACTAGGGTTAAGCCTGAAATATTTCTCCATCTCTTTTTCTCCTCTTGTCGACAGTATATCTGTTGCTTGATTCATCATACCCTGAATAAAAAGATGGTTGGTAGCATTTTTGTTATATTTTTAGTAAGTCAGAAATATGTATACTTTTTTCTAGCTTTGAGGTCTGTCTCTGTCTTTACTACTAGGAAAAGTTTTTCAGTGTGCATATGTAGCATCCAGCACTTACTAGCTGTCCTGGGTTCAGCAGTACCAATCATTTTTCTCCTTCTGAGTAGTTGGTGTGGTGTTGTGTTTTCGACTTTAGTCTGGGAACAGTGCTGATAACACACTGATGTTTTAAGTTGTTGCTAAGTAAGGTTTACTCTGTTCAAGGACTTTCTCAGTCTCATGCTCTGCCTGGGAGGAGGGGAAGCCAGGAGGAAGCAGAGACAGGACATTTGACCCAAACTACTCAAAGAGGTATTCCATACCACAGCACGTCATGCCCAGTATATAAACTGGGGGGGAGTTACCCGGAAGCCCCAGATCGGGTCGGGCTGGGTATCGGTTGGTGGGTGGTGAGCAATTGTATTCTCTCCCCTTGTTATTTTCCTTATCATTATTATCGTTGGTGGTAGTAGTAGTTTTGTATTATACCTTAGTTACTGGACCGTTCTTCTCTCAACCCATGGGAGTTACATTCTTTCGATTCTCCTCCATGTCCCTCCAGGAGCAGGGGGAGGAAGAAGGCGGGGAGTGAGTGAGTGGCTGCGTGGTTCTGAGTTGCCAGCTTGGCTGAAACCACGACACTAGCTCATGTGAGGCAAACTTGATTTACATATAAACTATAGAGAACAGTGCAGAAAGTATATTGATTTATATGGAACAGCATATGGGGATGAAAATAGTTTGGAGTGGTTTTTTGTTGTTTTTAATCTTTTTTGTTTAATATATATATATATACATATATATATACATCTAAACATCACTGGGATTTATTATATTTATTTACTTATAGGTAATATATTTTAAATATGTAACTTTATTAAGTAATGAAATATTTGTGTGTAGTCTAATTGTAAATGTTTTATTTCTCTTACATTTTTCCTTTCAGATTTGTTCCTTACTGCATTATGATTCGGAGAAAACTCCAGGAACAAACTTGCCAACAAAGTTTTCAAGCTGACAAGCAGGTATTCTTTATTGCGGCGCTGGGAGACACGGGGGATAGCTCCACCTAACGTGTGTCTCCTCAGTTGCCACACACGCTGTCCTTTTGTAGTCACTGGGCATATATACATATTCATGAGGCTACGTATTGATTACATCATTTTCCAGAAAGCTCCCCGCATGCGTACAGAATTGTGGTGGTGGTCTCTGAGGGTCGTTTACTTCTTCCATCAGTCTTCATCACTTCTGTCAGCCTTTGAAGCATGCGCAGTAGATGTTTATACCAGTTTAATTGGTTCGTTAGCACCAGAGACTCCTATCCTCCTACTTATCAGTTAATTTAGCTGTAGCCCATCCTGGACACCGGCCATTCCCAGATACTCCTTATCCCTATGTCCTGATTTTCTAGACTGTTTTTCTTAAAACTATGTCAACTATAACAATTTATCTTGTGTGAGAATTCTCAGTATGTTCTCTAGCTGTACTCTATTTTTTCTCCATGTATCCTGCACCTCAGTAATTTTCCACTGCTACTGTTACAAAGCCATCAAACTTAACATTACTCAAAACTAATTCTAAAGGTTTATATATTCCATTTTGTAATTTTGTGCCCCTCTTGTCTCAGTTACCAAATTCACAAAATGTTCAGTTTGAGAGACATGGGTAAATAAGGTAGGAAAGAAAACCCAAATAATCATTCTGTTAAAATACAGACAAAAAAAAAAAAAAAGGTTATATTTTTATTTATTTTTTCAGGAATGTGTGCAACCAATGTTAGTGCACTAACTGCACTACTGCATTTAGACTCCAGAATATCACTGGAGTTGTTTTACTCAGCATAAGTTCTTCTGCGGATATTTTAACATGACTGGTAAGTAAATCAATCAGACTGCCTTCATTAACCTTAGCAGGATTTCTGCTGTGTTATCAGTTCTTCCAGGTTGCTGCTACTTAGCATGGTGATTTATGATGAAACAGCTGATCAGATTTCTTTATACTTGCTGTCTCAAAGATCTGATTTCTTTAAGTTTTCTTCTAGCTATGACTTCAGGTGTTGGGTAAGATTTTGTGGGACAGAGCTTCAAAATCTCTCTTCTAACTGTTACAATATGTATGCAAGTTACAGTTGAAAAAACCCCGAGTCCTATGTTAACCAAATATCACAAATGCATTTCAGGGTTAGGGTTTGTTCAGGGTTAGGAGGTCAATGGATTGTTTTTACTTATTTTCTGAGATTCTGGTTTTGTATTGACTATTTTTGTATTGCCTAACCTGGTCAGGGTCAAGCGAAGAACCGCACTGTTAATAACAGTTAATGAAATCAGTTGATTTGAAACAAACTGTATCCTTTATACTAAATCTGTTATCCAAAAGGACTATAGTTAAGAATCTTAGCATGTATATGTTATAAGTTTACTTGTTTGTTTTAATAGAAGGTGTTTCATGTTTCTTATTAGCTAAGGAATTAGTTTTTGAGGGTTTTTTTACCTGAAAATTTATCCATTATATTTCAGTGAGTCACTGTAGAGCAGAGAACAAAGTCATGTCTGTGACAGCATGGCCATCTTCAACAAACTGCTGAATTGGAGGAAAGGGGGGGCAGAAGTACTGAAAAGTAATGAAAGCTGTACTAGAAACTTTTTTTTTTTTTTTTTAAAGCAGTGGGTCATGAATTCTATATTTCTAGCTTTTTTACAGACTTAAAAAATTAACAGTTTTTAACTCTGATGAATTTCATTCTTAAGGGATTGAGTTTTACTGATTATACAAGTCTTTTGATCTGCCTCCTGTGGGTATGGGTTTTTTCAAAATTTTCTTACAATTTTTGGATTTTCCAAACTCATGTATTCTAAATATTATCCTACATGATCAATTTTGTATGCATAGATTTTCTTATCTTTAGAAATAAATCAATCAACACATTAAACATGCCATACATATAAAGCATTTGTACATATATATCAATCTTAAAATACCTTAACTAATCCATTAAATTCTGTTAAATGGCTCTACAAACCTAGGCAATGTATTTCCCTTTACTGATGCACCATAACATGAATTATAAATATTTGTCTATATGATATATGCTTTTCTGGCCAACTAAGCACAGGGCCTGGTCATCTTTTCTGTTTGGAGATGATTTGCATCTTTTCCTCTCCCCCTCCTCATCCAAGTCATTATATATCATATGTCAAGGTAAAGATACATAGTCAAACATCCATACTAATGGTCTCCAGAGTTGCATCTTCAACAGCACTGAAGTCTACAGATGGAGTATGCCATGAGTAAGCACTATGGATAACTACACATAATCCACATAACTATCATTTTTCTCAATGGCTTCAAGTATACCTGTGTGCAGAGCACTTGATGTGAGCTGATTGCAATGTCTAGAAAAGTGGGTATCATGGTTTAAGCCCAGCCGGTAACTCAGAACCACGCAGGCACTCGCTCACTCCACCCCTTCTTCCTCCCCCTGCTCCTGGAGGGATGTAGAGGAGAATTGAAAGAATGTAACTCTCACGGGATGAGATAAGAACAGTCCAGTAACTAAGGTATAATGCAAAACACTACTGCTACCACCAATAATAATAATGATAAGGGAAAATAACAAGGGGAGAGATTAAATTGCTCACCACCTGCTGACCAATACCCAGCCCGACCCAAGCAGAGATCTGGGCCTTCCAGGTAACGCCCCCCAGTTTATGTACTGGGCATGACGTGCTGCGGTATGGAATACCCCTTTGGCTAGTTTGGGTCAGGTGTCCTGTCTCTGCTTCCTCCTGGCATCCCCTCCTCCCTGGCAGAGCATGAGACTCAGAAAGTCCTTGGTCGGAGTAAACATTACTTAGCAACAACTGAAAACATCAGTGTGTTACCAGCACTGTTCCCAGGCCAAAAGTCAAAACCACAGCACTGCACCAGCTACTAAGGAGAAAAATGACTGCTACAGCTGAACCCAGGACAGTAGGCCTTAGGTCATCTTAAATGGCTGTGAAAACTTAACATTTTAAAAGGTTTTCTTCCAGTTGTGATCCAGTTCTAGGATAAACGAGGATCTAGCCAGCACTCTTCATTTGTCTTTCTGATGAAGTACTAGAATATTGTTCTCTGAAGGCCTAGGTTTTAATAGACAAATAAAACAAGGTCTAAACCAGTCAGACCTAATGTAAAATCAAGTTATTTCCTAATTAGAAGGAAAATAAGAAGCTAATTAACAGGTGTGCAGGTTTGAGTTTTTTATGTGTTTTTATATATAAAATCACATATCAATATGCATAAATGCACATTAGTATTCGCAGTCAGTTATGATTTAGATTATGTTGCTGAAATAACACAATCTGTTCCTCATAATACAGCAAAATATATAGACAATTGTATCTAAAAATTACTATTACTGGATTTCCATATGATTTCGTGAAGGATTAAAAATGCAAAAACTCAGTCCCAAATTTCAAATAGTGCATTCTTTTCCCATAGCTGAGATGTCTCTTTATTATCTGCTTCAGCACTTGTTTATTGATGTATATTGTCTTTTGATTCAAGAGTCAACTTTTATCCCTTAGTCTGCAGTTCAGTTTTTCATTCATTTTTGTCCCGTTTGTTAGGATGGGAACTTCTCTAAAGCTGGAAAAAGTAAGGAAACACCCAGTGGTGTGAAAGTTGTTGGACAGTCCGTGTTTGCAGATTTTGGTGAGTTTTGTTCTTCTAAGCTATCCTGTTTCTTTTGCATGTTTTGGTTAGATACACTAAATCAAAGATCAAATAAAGATATTTAGCTCTAAAAGGTTGTGGGATTTTTTTTTCTTTGAGGTGTTATTTGACTGTAAATCTTGAAATATCTGGGAATAATTATTAATACATGCAACTAAATTCAACTTTGGCTATCCCAGTACATTCTGCATCACATGTATCTACTTCTGAGTACCACTTTTGTGGTACACTTTTGTGGTACACTTTTGTGGTACACTTTTGTGTATCACAAAAGTACACTACTTTTGTGTAACCTTAAATCTTAACTAACAATAATGTGTGTGCCTTTAACATAGTAGAATAGGCCAAGCTGTTCTAACTTACTAACACGTAGAGAGAAAGGAATGTTCAGCTGATGGGGGAAGGAACATCATGGGACTGATAACAACTAAGGAGACAATAGATAAGACCAAAGATGTCAGCCTTCAAGATAACGGAGTGGCATCCAGTGTGGAGCGAGACTGGAACTGAACAGAAGCAAAGACATACCAGCAGCTGACTCAGCACTAGGACCTTGTGAGCGTGCGCAAGCACTGAGGTCATTCAGTAAACACAGTGAAGAAGACTATAGATGACCACCAAAGACCCCCACTGAGCAAGAAAGCGCATGTGTAATTAGGATGCAAATATTGTAATTAGTTTCTGGAAAAGCTATGAATATGCATGAGTGTGCTAAATATATAGCTGCTGTCGGCAAGTGTCTGTTGCACTCACCTTTGCTAAATGATTCGTGTGTGCACCCAGCGTGCACCCAGCACCCACCATAAAGAATGCCTGCTTTCTAAAACTACAAATTGAGTCTTAGAGAGTTTCTCTGACTGACTTTTATGGTAACAACATAAGGACTGTTGCTTTGAAGCATGGTACAATGCCAAAGTTACTTTTATCAGATGTATTTACTTATTATTTTTTTCCCCATAACCTTTTTTAGAAGATATGGAATAAATGTTCATAAGTTCTTCAATTGTACAAAGCCAAAATGTAAATTAATTAGAAATTAATCCTGGAAAGGTCCAGGATGAAAGAAAAGTTTAGCCTGCCTCTAGTTACTGAGTGAAATGAGACATGATGACTTGTAAAAAAATGCAAACCAAACAAAAAGCAAACACACAAACAATACACTGGGGAGATGATAAACACTTATTTAAAGGTCACTGTGGTCAACACTGATATTAAACACCAGCAAAAGTGTTGAAAACAGTGGGCAGAATTACTTTAAATTTTAGTGAGTACACTAATATAAAAACAAGAAAAAACCCGTTGAAATGAAACAAACCCAATCTAACAAAGCTTAGATTCTGCAACAAGATTTCTGCAATCCCTAATATTTTCCACACTGTTTTTAATTTTCTAGAATTATCAGACTCAGATCACTACCATAATGCTATCATATACAGAGGCTCAAATGTTCACATTCTTCTCATTTTGACTTGATTATACAGTGATAACTTACCAACAACTTTAACAAAGTAGGCATCTGCTTCAAGGTTATTTTTTAATGTATGGACAGCAGAGTCCTTGTTGGAGTAGCCTTTGCTTAGCACAATGATATCCAAACTTCCCTAGGGGAAGAAGAATGTTTGCTATAATGCTAATTTACTCTAGACAATATCTAAATTTAGCAAACAAATTCCCTTTGAGATACAAAGAAAAAAAGAAAAGAGTGTGTGCAGCAAAGCTGACACGTTCGCTATTCATTTTAGGATCTTTCAAATCTCATGAATCTATGGCAATCAAGGACAGAGTGTTCCATCCACATGTAACCAGGACCATGCATGTGGTCTGTGGCTTCTTTCTTGCCACTGAAGAGGGCAGCCAAAAGAGAGAGAATATGGAGGGTCAGCAAACTTTTAGGCAGTGATGGGCTGCTGCTAACTGCTCACCTTCCAGGGAGCATCTCAATAGCCCATTTCCCAGGCTGAATCCAACATACCTGCACAGCAGTCTGCCAGTGGCACATACACATACAGCAACACAGAAACGCTGTTTGCTGTAGAAAAGGGTTGAACTTACATTTTCGTATATGTCAAAGAAGGTTGCTACCGCTGCATCCTTGATTTGATTTAGATCCGAGAGCTGCCAAAAAATGTTAAACGTGTGACATACGCTCTTGCAGCTTACGTTATTGCATGGGACATTTTCTAGTAAAAATGTTTGTTGGTTGCTGTAAAACACATATACATATATGTATGAAACAACTTGCTATAAACAATCTAAATAATAAACATTACAAAAAGATTGTATTTAAGCAATTTAAATATAATAAAAGCAAAGCTAGCAGCCACTGAATACTTTAAAATCCATTAGCATTTGCATTAACTTTACAGATAGAATTACAACCACTATGTCACCCCTGACTTATAACCAAATGAATACACTAAATAAACGGGTCCAAATCAGCAGGAACAATTTCATTCACCATCAACTTGAAGGAGTGAATGTATATTTACTTTCTTCTGAAAAAAAGTACAAGTGTACTTACCTGCCATTTTCCTTAATCCCTCCATGGTTCTTCACCTTAAAAAAAAATAAAAATATCTGTTTTAAAGAAAACAACAGTGTTTTAAATTAAAAGTCAGAGTCTATATTAGGCCCAGAGTCTGATTTTCTTGCTCTATTTTGCCACTTAGAAGTATTCTTAAGAGTTCTAGCAAAGCTGTTTACTGACACGTAACTAGAAGTCATCTCTGCTGGGTAGTTAATTATCCTTACATCCTTATCTAGCAACTAGGAATGGGTTTACAGATCTGTAGTAACTGAAGTAAGGTAGAAGCTGAACATTGCTCTAGATTCTTCTATGAAGTGTTTAACACATATTCTAAAATCTTTGTAAACAGTTTTTGTAAAACCTTTTTCTACTTATCTACAAATGTAGCCACTTGTGTATATAACCTCTGAAGGAAAGAATATTACAGGTTTTGCAGTTTAAAAAAAAATTAAATGTGTTGGAATTTTGATAACCATTTTCCAAGCTGACGTTCTGAATAATGTGTCTTAATAGGTGCTAAGTAGAAATCTGATTCTTTTAGTTTTACTTTGGTTTAATGATGGCAATGTGGAAAGGAATCTTCATGTAAGCTAATTTTATCTCTGTTAGGTAGCTAATGAGCCTGAATGACATATTATAATTTTAGAAATTTATGACAATGGGATTTAATAAACCCTGGGATATCTTTGCAAAGAGATGTCAAACTGTTCAAATATTAAAGTTTTGAAAATGTGAATAAATCGAATGCACAGTGATTACAGCAGTGCAGGGCACTGTGTGGTTTTGGTACAGCCAAGGTTCTGAAAGACAATGGCCAGTATAGGTAGCTTAGCCACAGGGGGCTACTGTTTTGGAGTTCCATCACCAGTTGTTTAATACCCTGCTCTGCTAATTACCATCAAATTAATAGGCAAAGCAGTAGTGTGAGGCAGTAATGGAGCAATCTTTCTAGTAAAGTTGAATATAATGAGAGAAAATGCATGCAGGGACTTAAGAAATGCATGCAAATAAATGTAGAGGGACAGCATATATGGCAAAGCAGATGGAGAGGCACGGAACCATCAGTATCATCTATGGGAGGAGATGCTGGCTTTTCAGAAACTGACTTTTTTGGAACTGGCTACTCTGAAAGGTCTCAGCCATTGCATCTCTGAGGGAACACTCAGCACAGCTCTTGCAGTATGAGGGTTTTGCTCTATATTCCTGAACAGTTACATATACACTCTTATCTTTAGCTTCATTCCATATCAATCAAGTTCATCAAGGGTAAAGGATGGGGAACGGTTTAATTGCCTTTCTGCCCATTAATTTTCCTAAGCGAGTTAAAAGTTTGCTATAAATGTGTGTGGGGGGGTGGGGGTGGGGTGTTGTTGATAGAGGAACAGTTTTATTCTGACAACTAAGGAAATGCTTATAACTATGGTTTTAAATTTATGGAGTACTATCATGACTTTAACCTTTCTTCTCTTCTAACAGTGGGTAGGAAATAGAGTTATGCATCAATTATTTTTTTTTTTTTTACCTTCCCAGCATTAATTTAAAGTAATCAAGGCAAAAAATAGCTATTCTCACTGAACAAACTTTTGGAGACTATTGAAGTGAATATGATATTAAAACAATGTGTATGAGTAACAAAGGGATATAATTCTAGTGACATGTTCTTAATGAAATGCAATCAGAAGGAAGTTAATTAACATCCTACCACCATCAAAAAACCCCTACCAACAGTGAAATAGTTCTTTGTAAGAGTGGCTATACAGTAGATGGTAGGACTTTATGCAAAGGAGGATCTTGATTGAGTTCTGCTCGTGTTCGTTTTCATTACAGGTTGTTATTTTTTTTTTGTTCTGCACCAGTCTTAACAATAAAGGCAAAATCTCACATTATCAGAACAACACTGTGTTAGAGTAACTGCATTTACCCACTGTGCTATGTCTGCATATGTATAGATGTCCTGGGTTCAGCAGTAGCAGTAATTTTTCTCCTTCTTGGTAGCTGGTGCAGCACTGTGTTTTGACTTTTGGCCTGGGAACAGAGCTGATAGCACAAATGTTTAAGTCTGACCAAGGACTTTCTGAGCCTAATGCTCTGCCAGGGAGGAGGGAAAGCTGGGAGGAAGCAGAGACAGGACACCTGACCCAAACTAGCCAAAGAGGTATTCCATACCACAGCACGTCATGCCCAGGATGTAACGGAGAGTTACCCGGAAGGGCTGGGACTGCAGGGTTGGATGAGGCATCGGTCAGTGCTCGGTTGGGTGGGGTGGGGCGAGTTATCGGTCGGCTGGTGGTGAGGTATTGTATTCTCTTCCCTCGTTATTTCCTTTATCATTATTATTATTGGTGGTAGCAGTAGTGATTGTGTTATACCTTAGTTTACTAAACTGTTCTTATCTCAACCCGTGGGAGTTACATTCTCTCGATTCTCCTCCTCCCCATCCCTCCGGGAGCAGGGGTGGGGGGGGGAGGGAAAGATAGAGGGGGAAAAGGGGGGGAGTGAGTGGATGAGCTGTGTGTGACATAAGTCACAGAAAAATAGCAATCAAGAGAAGGAAAGCCCAACATTCTTCATCTCTATCAAACTATTACCTCTTATTTCTTCTATAGTTTTTATTCCTAATGCACATCTGATAATGTACAGATCCATCTTTTACTGTTGAGATTACTTGATCGAAAGGAGCTCTCTGAAGAAAAATCAGAGATTGTCAAAATCGGTAACCCACATTTTACAAGACAACTGCAGCAGTGGATAAAGCCTACCTGGAACACTGGCTAAAACTATAGAATAATTTATTTAAATTAAAATCTTGCATCAATCTTTGTTCAAAAAGCCCAAGAAAACCCTCCCCCCAAACCAGCACTATGTACAAAGCTAAAGCAGAATCTGTTTCACTATCCATTACGATTTGAAACTGTCCTCATCTCTAATGAATAGAAACACAATTTTTCCCGTATTTCTGAAGCTTTTTCAAGGGCACTATCTGAAACCAACAAATTGATACAGCAGCTTTTCCAGTTTTGAAAGAAAATAATTTATTCCTAATCCTTATGTGATTCCCACCTTGGAAGCACCAGCTGAAATACAAACTTTTGACACAGCTCTACTGATCTTGAAGACCACGCAAAAAAACCCCACCCAGAAGTTGCTCACAGAAGAGCTCAGTATTGCTAACAACAGACTTGACTTACCTTACTAAAGTTCTTATCATCATTATGCTTGGTTTCAATCTCAATTTAAATAAGCATCCTTCACTTTTAAACTCTAATCTGAAATTTAAATTCCTCCACAAAGGAGGAGGAAAGCAGAAATCAAAAAGGAGTATCATTAGCACATTTGCTCTACTGCAATTAGGTATCCATAGGTGGCAACACATGCATTGGTGACAATGGCTGGATGAACCCATCAGACCGGCCGAAATAAGCTGCACTAGTTTTAGATTAAAAACAATGCCTTGCACAACAGGTCTCTCATAGTGTATTTCAGCCTAGGTTTACCTAGGTGTCATGGTTTAAGCCCAGATGGTAACTCAGAACCCCCCCCCCCCCCCATTAGCAAGAACTAAAAACATTGGTGTGTTAGCAGCACTGTTCTCAGACTAAAGTCGAAAACACAGCACTGCACCAGGTACTAAGAAGGAGAAAAATGACTGCTACAGCTGAACTCATGACACTAGGAAATCTATTTCAGGAGATCCTCTGCAGTCTTCACTCAGCTCCTAGAGTCTACTTTCCATTACTATACAGATTTTAAAACAGTCTCAATCCAAATGACCATAAATCCTAAGGATATCCTTACTTGTAATTTCCATGTAATTTGTAGCAGGAGCTGTAGCTAAACAGACTCTAGACTCCAAGTGTCCTTTGCTAGCACCAATTGACCGAAAGCATGTTTAACATGCAAATAAAAACTCAACCATTAGCTAGTCTGTTCTCAACACACAATTCTGGCTTAACTGTGATACTAAAGAAATGCATGGTTAATAAAGATCAAGTTTTACAGGCAGTGGAAAAGGCTAGAAAAAGAACAGTACCACACACTCATTAGCTGCAGATCTGTACTTATGCCAAAATACGTAGGGACAAAATTAGCAGTCTTATGCTATCTAGGAATCATGTGAGAATGATTCCTTACAACTGCCTGTTCACTGTATTTTAAAGACAATCCAGGAATACTCTGCTCTTCCCAACACTCTGCCTCTGTCTGCAAAGTGCTAGCAATCCAATCCAGAACAAGAGTAACCCAAAAGACACAGATTGCACAGCTCACTAGGAGTACACCTCATATGGAGAAATTGTATGAGAAAAATGACTTGCAGATGAAGCTTTAACATTGATTGTGAATGCTCACACTTGGAAAAAAGCATAGCTCAAATCTTTTCAACCAATTCTAAAAGTAAATTTGAGTGGGAGAAAGCAGAAGAAAACCTTGTAAATCAGATGAAGAACAACCTAATGCTATGAAAAAGTGTTATATGTTCAAAATGCAATGCTAATGTTCCATAGCATAAGCACGTTTTAAAATGAACGCACAAAAATGAAACGGTGTCGTGGTGGTTACTAAGAGATTTGTTGGCCCCGAGGCCTTGGCATCTCACTGAACTGCAAATCTTCATGTAGATGTTGTGCTGTCTGTGAATTTGTCATGGTAGTACTAGAGTTTGTCTAGCTTCAGCTTGGACAGTTAATAAATAGCTGTAGCATGTTGATTAGGTTTTAGACCTTTCAGTTTGAACCAACTGGATTATTATTCCACATTGACATAGACTTTTTGGGATGTTCAACAAAGAATGAATAAGCAGGTGTCATATGCACCACTCCTAATTTTAGTACTGGAAAAAAAGCAAAGTAATTAGTAATGTACAAGCCCCTTTGACAAAAACTAATATAAAAAAATGTCAACTTTTTTTTTTTTTTTTATTTTTCCCCAAGAGATGTTAGTATTTGCCAGCAACATGTAAAAGAACTTGGCAAAATATGGGAAACAGATTTTTCCCCAGAAACAGACAGTGTTTTACATTCAAAACTAGCATCAGCTGCAACTACATCTACTCTCAGCCGATCAACACAGCACTCTCGGGTACCAGAGAAAGAGTCAGCAGCAGCTCTTTATGTTGAGGACACCAGAACTGTACACAGTACTCCAAGTGAGGTCTCACAAGAGCAGAGTAGAGGGGCAGTATCACCTCCTTCAACCTGCTGTTCACGCTCCTTTTGATGCAGCCCAGGATATGGTTGGCTTTCTGGGCTGCGAGCACACACTGCTGGCTCATGTTAAGTTTCTCATTGACCAACACCCACAAGTCCTTCTCTGCAGGGCTGCTCCAAATCTCTTCTCTGCCCAACCTGTAGCTGTGCCAGTTCCTTCAGGATACACAGATGGATTTCATCAGGTCCCATTGTTAGAGAAAAGGGCAAAATTTTACGATAACTAAATATTAGAAATGATTATATTTGAAAATTTATAAATCAGTAGTGTGGGTTTGGAAATACTGTAATTTTCCAGTACTGTTTGTAGTTTTGTACCAGAGTTATTCAGTAACCAATGTTAACAATGGTAGGCTAGGTGGCAAGAGCTAACATAATTACATATGGTAAAGAGCATACGGGTGGATTTAAAAAGTATTGTGAAAGTCTATCGAAGCAGAAATTAATGGACACACCAGGGTAGTCAAGTGAGAACAAGACAATGCTGGCATCCACACAATGGTTGGGATATATCCAAAGAACAGAAAGGTGAAGGAGGACAGAGCGAGGAAGACTTCTTACTTCATCTGAGGAAGACTCCTTACTTCATCGATGCGACCACCAGAAGAGGCTGCGCAAGCGCAGAAGAGGCTGATGTCATAATAGACTGATGTGGCAATCCTTGATACATATGTAGTAGTTAATGATGCAATCCGTGTTAAATATGTATTAGTAACCAAATTTTAGTGTATAAATTGCGAACGCAATGTGACGAGGTTGAAGCCAGATTTGGGCGAG
Source organism: Lathamus discolor (assembly GCF_037157495.1). Classification (NCBI taxonomy): domain Eukaryota; kingdom Metazoa; phylum Chordata; class Aves; order Psittaciformes; family Psittacidae; genus Lathamus; species Lathamus discolor. The sequence goes on from NC_088908.1 coordinate 26,183,524, forward strand.
TGCCCCTGGTTTCCCAGCGCTGCAATAAAGAACCTCATATAACCATTCCGGTGGTTATGTGTTTATTCTTACGCTAACACCATGGACTTGTGTATGTTTAGGTTCTTAAGATGGTCTCGAACCAGATCCTCTCCTACTGTGGGCCTAAGGTCTTCATTCTCACAGTCCCTGCATCTGCCTTCCAAGACTTGGGTAGCGTGGTCAGAGCATTTGCCAGTGAAGACTGAGGCAAAGAAGTCATTAAGAACCTCAGCCTTCTCCAAATCCAGGGTACCCAGTGCTCCTGATAGCTTCCAGACAGGTCCCACGTTGTCCCTAGTCTTTTATTTGCAATGTAACTATAGGATCCCTTGCTGTTATCTTTCACATCCCTAGCCAAGTTTAATTCTAACTGGGCCTTAGCTTTCCTAACCTGGTCCCTAGCTTCCTGGACAACATCCCTGTATTCTTCCCAGGCCTCCTGTCCTTGCTTCCACCCTTTATAAGCCTCTTTTTCCCTGTGCATTTCCTCAGCATCTCCTTATCCATCCAAGGAGGTCTCATGGCCCTCCTGCTGCACTTCCTTTTAGTTGGGATGCAACACTCCCGAGCTTGTAAAGGGTCACCTTGTTTCATTTTGGCTAGACACCAAGTCAATATACTCATGCTTCTAACAGTGAAATAGTAAAAAGTGGGTTATTCCTATTAAGCTTTGTCCTGGGTTCAGCAGTAGCAGTTATTTTTCTCCTTCTTAGAAGCTAGCGCAGTGCTGTGTTTGGATTTTTTGGCCTGGGAACAGTGCTGATAAAGCCAATGTTTTTAGTTGCTGCTCAAATGTTTGGTCTGGCCAAGGACTTTCTGAGCCTCATGCTCTGCCAGGGAGGAGGGGAGGCCGGGAGGAAGCAGAGACAGGACACCTGACCTAAACTGACCAAAGAGGTATTCCATACCACAGCACGTCATGCCCAGGATTTAACCGAGAGTTACCGCAGAAGGGCTAGTTCACTGCAGGGTTGGACGAGGTATCGGTCGGTGCTCGGCTGGGGGGAGTGGGGCGAATTATTGGTCGGCTGGTGTTGAGGTGTTGTATTCTTTCCTCGTTATTTCTTTTACCATTGTTATTATTGGTGGTAGCAGTAGTGATTTGTGTTATACCTTAGTTTACTAAACTGTTCTTATCTCAACTCGTGGGAGTTGCATTCTTTTCAATTCTCCTCTCCGTCCCTCCAGGAGTAGGGGGAGGGCAAGAAGGGGGGAGTGAGAGAGCGACTGTGTGATTTATGGGTGACTTTGTTTAAACCACGACAAGCTTCAATAAGCATATGGTAGAAAAATAAAGGCCTGACTTGTGTATTTTTCACAGAAGCTTAAGAAATTTGATAATAAGGTTTTGAGAAAAATGTTTAAATACCCCAGTTTACCATTAACACATCTTACAGGGAATGAAATCCTACATTTTTCCCCTTTGCGGGTTCTGAAATACTAACTTGGCAGCAGTCAAGGAAATTGTTTTATTTGAGTTTCGGAAACTATTTTTCTCAGGGCAAATGTTTTGCCCTTCTCTAACTCTTTGAGAAATGGATGTTTTAGGATATGAATCTTACAAGTAGCAAAGTATCTGAAATATGCTATAGAAACAAAGAAAAATAAAAACTTTCCTAAGGAGAATGCTGGTGTGTGTGCTTATGTGACACTGCATCCTGGAGGCACTGTATGTCCTTAAGATAGAGAAACCCCTCCCTTCTTTTACTACAGAACAGCAGCATGTTCAAGGTCATAATGAAAAACTGGTTTGGGTTATTGCCCTGGGCTCTGCCATGCTTATCTGGCTTTACAGAACACTATCTGCTCCATGTCCTGGCTCTGCCCCCAGAAAAAGAGGAGGAAACTTCATATGTTTGCTTTGCCAGGGCAGTGATGGATTCTAGCAGGCTCCCAGGATACAGACCAGAGTGGGACTCCTGGTTAGTAAATTTGGAAGGTTTTCACAGTTCCAGTGAGAGTGGCAATGTTACGGTGTCAGAGACAGCGGATAATTCTGTTAGTCGTCGGGGTACACAAACAAACCCAGTGTCTCCCACTGACCAGTGGTCATGTATTAGATAAATTCTTTGGAAGGGAGATTTTTCTGTACTAGACCTGGTACTCTGGTTGGTTTGTTTCTCATTTCAGTATTGCAGCCTATCTTTCTGTCTGTATTTGTTGTATGTCAGCAAATGTCCAATTTGGTTTATCATGTCCTATTCTTACTGTGCTAGTAGGTTGGGTTTTGTGTTTTAGATTTTGCTTTGAAACAACAGAAAACATACCAACAAATAAAGGTATAAGACAGTTTTTTTCTACAATTTTTATAATTTTTATATAATTTTTATAATTTTTCTATAATTTTTATAATCATAATTACTCAACATATTGGTCCATCGTGTCCAACTGTATTTCTTATAAAAGTTTACCCCTATAGGTGCTGATCCCCCAAAATAAAAACATGACCCATTGCCTGCTAAGGATCCTCAGAGATATAATGCCTGAGGGTCCCAAGGCATTGCGGCGTTTAAGGCATTAATGATCCACCATCCCTGTTTGATTCATTTCCCCATAACAGCAGGCTGATTTGTTTTCTGGAACAGTACAATCATAAATTCTATGACATGTCTGATTAATGAAAGAGCTATTTAAAACCGTCCTGTTATTTATCCAATTGGTTCAGTCCGCCAGGCACAGGTAAAGGGCACCTAATTTTTCTTCAAGCCTACTTTAAGACAGGGTTTAATTTCTAATATAAAATAATGAGGATTGATACAATTATTATCTTAATTGCAAAACTAAAGAGAAGGTTTAAAAAGCAAATCTTCATGACAGATAGTGGTGAACATTTCATTACCAAGGTCATTGAAATGCTATTGCCTCCACTGTAATAGAAGTTCTCTGTCAGAAAGTAACATAAAGTACATTATGCCCAAATACAGCAATTTGGTGCAAAAAAATAGAATAATGAAAACAAAAAAAAAACCCACACAAAACCAACCACCCAATTTTCACCTTATTTACCCATTTTTCATAGATGTGCATTAACATCACCTTTGCAGCCTCCATACATTTCTTTCTAATCATTATTTTTCAGGCTTTGATCCCATCTCTTATCATTAACCTGATGGTTTAGAACTCAGTATTTTTGGAGGCATGGTGTGAAACGTGTCATCATCTCTTCTTTTAGTGTTCTTTCTGCGACTCATTTGAAAGATCTTTTCTGGATTTGATGCTCCAATATCAGCTTCAATTCAGCATTTAAAGAAAAAGGAAAATTCTTTAAAATCTATTCTTACAGTTGTCCTCCATCCCCTCCCTTCCAGACCATAGCAGATAATTGTTCCCCCTCCTTTCTCTTAGGTATGTTTGTTATGATTTATCACTCAGTAATCCACAACTCCATTTGATTTCTTTTTTAATTTTTTTATATTTACTTTTTCCTCATAACTGTACTTTGATGTTAAGTGCATTTTCTCCCTCAAGAGATTTGCTTAAAATAGGTATTGCTACATGACAAGTAGCTATTCAGCCACTTTAAAGAATTAAATAAACCACTGCTAAATAATAGCAAAATTTTGAATTTGTATAATGTTTTTCAGTACCCAAAGACCACCAAGATAGTGCATTCTCTCAGACAGTATCAAATGAGTTCTGCTTTTTCAGAACATGCAGTTATTTCTCTGAATTTTTAGGGTTTTTTTATTTTACTTGTAATTTCCAAGGAAACATTAAACCTTTCACCAGAGGACTGAATAGTATTGCTTTCTTCATGAGAAACTAAATATTACTTAGCCAACTGATTAGCCTTAGTGTGAAAATGAATTTCCACATAATGCTCTGACCAAAACAGTTGCAAAATTTTGAAATTATCCATATCAAAAGGAAATCATTAATCTAGAAACATTTTTCTTTGGTTTACTATTTTATTACTATAGCTTTAATATAGCTAATATAGCTTTGTCCGTTCCTAAAACTTTGCCCACTCTGCTGGGTTTTTTTATTGTTTTGGGTTTTTTTCTTTCCCCCTTGTAGCCTTTCGGTGTTAATCAGCCTGGTCCTTACATCATGTATACTACTGTAGATGCAAATGGATACCTGAAAAATGGGCCAGGTGAGATAACCTCACAATGAGAACACACATGACATAGTCTGTCTGTATCTATGTCTCAGCAACCTAAAGAGTTGGAAAGAAGTTTACAGAATGAAATGTGAATGAATGAATGAATGAATGAATGAATGAATGGTGTCTTCAGTTGACAAGGCCAAACCCCCTTTCTCTTCTTTCTTTACCGATTGCTTATTTATCAGAAACAGTATAACTGCATTATTTTTTCTTCTGTCTCATGCAACTTGAGTTTGAACCGTTGGCTGTATTTCACCCAATCTGAAAAATCATTGGGTACATCATCAGTTTGTAAAATAGCATAAGATCCTAATGACTTACTTTTTCGGTCGGTTCTTTAGCAATTATGTGCTAAGAAACAACAGTGGTCTTAAGATACCTAAATAGAATCTTGTAGCTACATGAAAAAGAATCAACATGATATTTAGTAAACACAGGATGTATCTTTCTGGAATTGTTCACTACATCTGGCAGGCTAACAGGCATCTATAAAATCATGAGTAGCGTGAGGAAGATAGAGAGGGGATGGCTGCATCCTTTCACATAACACAAGAACTGCAAGGTACCAAAGAATCATTAAGGTAAAGGGGTCAAAAAAAAAAAAAAAAAAAAAAGGAAAGCAGCAGTGCTATGTGCAACCTGTAGCCTAACTAGAAGTTTAATTACATGACATGTTGAAGATGCCACAATTTACATGAGTACAAAAACAAAGGATGCAAAAAGAGAAAAATCCATTAGGCCATGGTTCAAGCAGAGTCTAATGTTAGAATATCCTGGGGTTTATGCTGCTTTCTCAGGTATGTACTAGTGGTTCTGAAGGGGGCCTACAAGGATGCTGGAGAAGGACTCTTCACTAGGGACTGTATTGATAGAGCAAGGGGTAACAGGTTAAAACTTAAACAGGGGAAGTTTGGATTGGACATTGCAGAAGATCAACAGACAGCACGCTGATTAATGTAATCAGAAACTGACCTTTATTCACTTCAGAGCACCACCTTTTATAGCTTCCAAGCTTGGTCACGCGCTTAAGCTTTACAATGATTGGTTTCTACACACAATGCAAAGACAGCTGATTGGTTCCTTCTTCAGCATCCAGGAGCAACACTAGCTGATTGGTCCCTTCTTCAGCATCTGGGAGCTGTTTTCCTCCTGCAGAACTTCCGCATACGTGGCCACAACTTTGCCCTGAAGTGACCTGAACCAGGCCGTTAACCCTTACTACAAACTCTAACCAGTGGCAAGAGTCCTGGATCTCTCACATGCCCATTGTTTGTTAAAAAGCCCTCAACAAATCCCCCTTCTTTATTTTGAGTGATCCAGACCCCTTTAATCATTTGTGATACTACAGACATAAAGCAACGCCATACTATACTAATAATAACAACAAAGACTATAATGCTTAATAATATCATAATGCCTGATCTAAACAAATCTGCAAACCACCCAGTAATACCTAAATTTTGGAGCCAACCATCCACACCATGATTGATCATTAATTTCTTCATGTTATCTTTTAATTGGGATAGTTGTTGATGAATTGAACTAGAATGGTCAGATAGATTCATACAACACATCCCTTCAAAATCTTCAAAACCATGGCCCTGTGCTAAAAGCAAATAATCAATGGCTGCATGATTTTGTAAAACTGCATGCCTAACACTGTCTAAATCTTCTAATAATTCTGATAAGAAATTAGATGGGATATTAATCTGCTTTGCAGTCCAGCAAGCTAAACGCTCTATGTCTTTTAGTGGCCTCCCAGCCATCGCCCCAGGGATAAAAATGGACATAAAAACTCTTCCGACTTTACCTAACATATTAACATTATCACTACAGTTTGGTCCTAGTTGTTCTACTGATCTTCTTTTTCGTTGCTCGGTTTTACTTTTATAAAATGATAGCATATCCCTCATGCTGGGAACAAACATAGTCAACTTCCCTATATAACACGGCCCTCCCTGAATGTTTTTTGGTACCCCTTGACAAGCTCTATGTCCACAGATTAAAAAATATCCTTTAGGAAATTGTTTTGCCCAATTATTATTCCAAATAGAAAAACTTACTACTTAGGGTCTCAGCACCTATTGCTCCATTACAATATCCGTTTTTTCTATAATTTTTATAATCACAATTACTCGACGTATTGGTCCATTGTGTCCAAATATATTTCTTATAAAAGTTTACCCCTATAGGTGCCGATCCCTCAAAATAAAAACATGACCCATTGCCTGCTAATGATCCCCAGAGATATAACTCCTGAGGGTCCCAAGGCATTGTGGCGTTTAAGGCATTAATGATCATTGCTCCAGCCATCCCTGTTTGATTCACTTCCCCATAGCAGCAGGCTGGTTTGTTTTCTGGAACAGTACAATCATAAATTCTATGACATGTCTGGTTAGTGAAAGAGCCATTTAAAACCGTCCTGTTATTTATCCAATTGGTCCAGTCCGCCAGGCGCAGGTAAGGGACACCGATTAAAGTACGAAAAGGGTCCCCAGAAGTGGCCATGGAGAGACAGACGGATGACTGGTTCGTTTGGTTTGCCCAGGTGATCCACATGTTCTCTCGTGGTTCTTTGTTATATAATGCTTGACCTGTAGTCATAGCCATCATCCACCAACTTATAATTGAGGCCATTCTGAAGTTCCCTCGATCGGTGATTTCCAAGGTTTTACCCATCACACTGGAATCCAACGAGGGCCTTCTCCTGTAATTAAACACGTGTAGCCTTGACCAGTCATACAAACCTCAACTGTCCCCTTCCATTCTCCCGTTTTGAGATCTTTGTATTGAACAAAAATCTTTTCCTTTTTTGTTAACCCTGATTTTAAGGCACTATCGTGAATTACCATGGGAGGTTCTTCCCTTTCTCCTGCCAGGCGTAAATAATTTAACATATATAATGCTTTTGCCAAGCGTTCACTAGGTCCTACACCGCTCTCCCCCATTTTTTGTTTAATTAACAGGTTTTTAAGGGACTGGTGAGCCCGCTCAACAATTGCTTGTCCAGTGGGTGAATTAGGGAGTCCGGTGAGATGTTTCACACCCCAAAGGGAGCAAAAGCACTGAAACCCTGAAGAAGTATAGGCTGGACCATTATCTGTTTTAAAAGATAGGGGCACACCTAAAACGGCAAAAGAGGTGTGAAGGTGTTTGACAACATGGTGAGAAGTTTCTCCAGTTTGAGCGATGGCCCAAATTGCTATGGAAAAGGTGTTGACCGAGACATGAACATACTTTTGGCGTCCAAATTCTCGAATATGAGTGACATCCATTTGCCAAAGTTGTAGCGGTAAAATGCCTCTAGGATTTAGTCCAATACCAAGGCCAAAGCCTGTGTGCTGACATGCAGGACAAGAGTTTACAGTTCCTTTTATTTCGGTAAGATTAGTCTGATTTGAAGTCACTTGAATCTTTATAACATGTGGCATACCAGCGAATCCTACACACCATGTAACCGATCGGAATAATGGGGATTTGGCAAATGTGCCCAGTATACTTGTCCATTACCCATGGTCACATATAATAGAACAGATATTACAAAGATTTCTGTCATTGCCATTTCTTTGTTGTTGAGTTCTGGGGCTTTATACGTTTCGCTAGCAGCCAGTATGGTCCTGTCGATAGCTGTACACAGCCGTATCCTTGACCCCATGTCAGCAATAGCACTGGTCCTTTCCACTCGTTATCATGTTGGTCTTTATATAGAACCAGTGGTTTGGGCAAGGAATCATTCGTCACGTGGAGAAAATCCTTGCATTCCCTTTTTTTTTTTTTTGTTTTATATATCTTTTAGATGACCCTACTTGAGCAGGAGATTTGGACTAGATCATACCTTCAACATATGCCAGCCACTGGCTGCTGGGCCTGCCCTTTTTCTCCTGGATGGCTCTCTGCTAACAGGGGAGGCCATCCCTCACATCAAGGTCTGGCATGGCATGTGTCCCCACCGCTCCACACCTGCTGGGTTGCAGCCAACAGTAGAGCTAAAGGTTCTTCTTGGTGGCAAACACAGAGGCCAACCCAGTCTTGCCCTTGACTGTGGTAGTGGGCATTTGGCCAACCTCAGTCCTTGCACCTTGTTGTCAATGCAGTTTCACCTGCTTCATCCAGTAACAAGTCACTACTATGGCAAAGCACATACAGATTTACATCAGCAGAGTAACTACTGCAGGGTGCAGCAGCATGTTGAAGATGCTGATGGCAGCGAGGGACTAGCCAAAGAAATTTCTTACCAGTGGAGTTCTCCCACCCTCTTAATTTGTTCCATTACCTGCTTTATAACACCACTGTCATATTAGAATCTTTCTAGCTTTTGCCTTAGCATTTTCTAGCAGCTGCTTCAAATTTGCATGCTCTAGCATCTCTTTTGCAAGTGACAAATCCATAAAATACAAGGTGTAGTTTCGTGTTAGCAACTGGCTAGTAAATACAGGTGCTTTTATACACAAAATCACAGCCTCTAATAATAGCTACTTTACAAGTACACTTACTCAAGTTGTTACTTTTCAGTCGCCCCCAAGTGATGTTTTGCAATCATTCATTTTTCTCTTCCTCTGTCATTCTGCTTGGGGTATTCACGGTCGGCTCCTGTAGCTGAGGCATTGGGTTTTTCCACTTGTCTGTCCAACTCATGTCAAGGCTTGACAAGCTTTGCAGGCTGCTGCCATGGACCTGTAGGTTGGAGGACACACATATACCCCCTCTTCCGGGTTATCAGTTTTTGAAAAGTAGACAGGTTAAAGTGTTTCCTTAAAGTAGAGGCATTCTGATGCAAAAGGAATGTAAAGCAGCTGCAGAAGTAAACTGCACATTTTTAACAGTCAAGGAGTTTGCTGCATCATTACCCTTTTTTTTTTTTTTCTTTTTTCTCTGCCACCCTGATGCTGCTTAGGTGACAGCTGATAAAGCTTGTGGTTGCACTACCCCTCTCGCTATAAATGCCTGCCTACTCCGCAGCAGCTACAGCTGCCTGCCTGCTTCAGCAGCAACCATAAATACCTGTCAGCAACCGCACTGTTGCATTAACCCTTTCTTGCCTGAAGTGTTAACCTGTACCTGTTAAAAACTTTTACTTGAACCCGACAACAAAAATATACATAGAACACCATCTGCCCTCATCACACACACACACATACGTATGGGATCCCACAAGCACACTCCACACAACTACAATATTTGAAACACAAAATCCAGACAATCATTACTCCCACTACACAGTCCCACATACAGAACGTGGCACAAGGACCCTGTGAAGACTATCAGGAAACCGGCTCCAAGAAGCATCATCGCAGTGCGAGGTGGCAGGCTCAAACTTAGCGAGCGTCCCCGCAGAGCCCCTGCCTCCCCCACATTGCATGAGGCTTGGGCTTTTATACTGAACAAATGCACACTCATTCTGACACAGGTGGCCAGCCTATGTCAGAAGAAGTGGCCAGCAATATCTATAAAGGTTTCCAAGCATCAATAGAATCATAGACATATTTGCCAACTTCTAGTACATGAGTATCACAGAGAGACTGTATCAAGTGAGTTGTATATGGGGCCCCAAGTCCACGGTTCGTCACAGTCTGCCCAATACCCCTGATAAGAGCATACGAGAGACCTTCCCACCGCAGGTCTTGATCCAGCACATACATCACAGGGAAAGCACACAATACATCTGCATCCCCCACCCATCTCGCTTCTCCCTCAACAGCTGTCTATTTATCATGAGGATCTGGGGGATATAAATCAGACTCCTTTTCTGGATGAATAAGCCCCGAGTCAAAAGGACCATCCAGGTCAGCATCAGTATTATCAAGCATCGGAACCTCCAGAGCAGGAACAACAGCAGTCCGATGAATATGCACAGGCTCCTTCTCGGGGTCAATAGGGCCTGGATCAAAGGATCATCTTCATCTCTGTCCTCAGTCTTCGCAGCTGAGGCGGCAACTGGCGGAGGTTCCGGGGGGGGAGGTGGGGGGTGGGGGGGGGCAATGGGCTCCATGATCTTTTTTTTTTTTTTTTCACTTCAGGAGCTGTTGATTGTGATGGTTGAAGGGGGTTTACAATTGGGGCTTGTATCGGTGTCGGTCTGGGCACTGATATCGGGGAAAATAGTTCATTTGAAGTAGATTCTGTCCCAGAGGAATTCAGCGAAAGCGCAGCAAACGCAGACGCAGTGGCTGCCCTTTCACTTTTCATTTCTTCTGAAGTCTCTTTAATCAGTCGCCACAAGGTAGCTAATTTACGAACCTCCTTGGATCCCTTACTAATTTCTTCCCATAAAGCAGATCCAATCTGGTCCCAGGTGTGTAGCTCAAAAGCTGCACCCACTCCCAAAATTAGTTCCCGGTCCTTTGCCCATTTTAAAAGGGCTTTTAAGGTACCATCATCATATGTTAGTCCTCTCTTAGAAAGGATATGTTGGAGGAGCTTTACTACTGCCGTCTCTTCTTTCGACAGTGAGACTCCCATCTCCTCCCCGACTGCTCACCTCTCTTAGATGAGATTCCCTCTCTCTTCATGCTTCCCTTTCTGCATGGATACCTCAGAGTGCACTCTTCTTTTTCAGTTGCCGGGACAGCAACCCCTTTGGTCGGCTTTTCCTCTCCCCTCCTATTCCAGCTGTCTTCTTCGCTCAGTCAAGCAACAGCAAGAGGGTCCCTGTTCGGGCACCATTTGCGGAAGATCAATGGACAGCACGCTGGTTAATGTAATCAGAAACTGACCTTTATTCACTTCAGAGCACCGCCTTTTATAGCTTCCAAGCTTGGTCACGCGCTTAAGATTTACAATGATTGGTTTCTACACATGATGCAAAGACAGCTGATTGGTTCCTTCTTCAGCATCCAGGAGCAACACTAGCTGATTGGTCCCTTCTTCAGCATCCGGGAGTTGTTTCCCTCCTGCAGAACTTCCGCATACGTGGCCACAGCTTTGCCCTGAAGTAACCTGAACCAGGCCATTAACCCTTACTACAAACTCTAACCAGTGGCAAGAGTCCTGGATCTCTCACATGCCCATTGTTTGTTAAAAAGCCCTCAACAGGATATAAGGAGGAAGTTTTTTACTGTGAGGGTGGTGAGGCACTGGAATGGGTTGCCCTGGGATGTTGTGAATGCTCCATCCTTGGCGGTGTTCAAGGCCAGGCTGGACAGAGCCTTGGGTGACATGGTTTAGTGAGAGTTGTCCCTGCCCATGGCATGGGGGTTGGAACTAGATGATCTTGAGGTCCTTTCCAACCCTAAGTATTCTATGATTCTATGCACAATACAATTGCTCACCACCTGCCAACTGATACCCAGCCCAACCCAAGCAGCAATCTGGGCCTTTCAGGTGACTCCCCCCAGTTTATATAGTGGGCATGACGTGCAGTGGTATGGGATACCCCTTTGACTAGTTTGGGTCAGGTGTCCTGTCTCTCCTTCCTCCTGGCATCTTCTGCCCCTCCTCACTGGTAGAGCATGAGACTGAAAAGTCCTTGATGGGAGTAAGCATTACTTAGCAATAACTAAAAACATCAGTGTGGTATCAGTACTGTTCTCAGACTGAAGACAAAAACATGGCACTGTACCAGCTACTAGGAAGGAGAAAAATAACTGCTGTAGTTGAACCTAGGACAGTATCCACCCCTTATTCCATACCATTCACGTCATGCCCATATCCCACATTTTTCAATAGAGCATTGATTTTGTCTCATATATAAATATGTACATACACACATAAAGAGGCAGATCTCATTAATTAGTCCATGGACCATCCCTATAAATTTTGCTGAATTCATTCAGTCTATGATGTCAGCCTCCATCTGTTGTAAAAGTCTTTTAGGGCAGGAGAGACAGTGTAGTGTTGGATTCTTGCCAGCTGGTGACTGCTGAACTCGTCTGGTCACTGCTGAGCTAGTCTGGTTTCATTAAAGTTCATTCTTACTTGGGTTGATGATCTGAGGGATGTCAGGTCACCACCTTTATACTTTGACAGGTATATAATAAAAGTGCTTAGCAATTGCGTATCTTTTTTCTCCTTCTCGAGTGGTCAACCTATGAAGGCGACATTCTTTTACCCTCCCAGTCGTCCCCCCCCAGACCGTTTGCAGCATCATTTGAGAGTTTTGAAGTTCTTGAATGGCCTTTTAATACTGTTGAGACCTGTTTGCTGATTGTGATGGGGATCACAATGTTGGCACACATACAGAGTGTGTTTTGCCCACAACCATTTCGTCTGATTTCAAGAGTTAAGCAGAGTCACGTTTGGGCCTTGTCTGGGGTTAAACAACGATATAGGAGGACCAAGAGATTTTCCCCGAGGCTGGACAGCCATGAGTGGCAGGGTGTGTGGGATAGTATGGACAAGTATCTAGGTCAGTGGGCCCCTCCAGTACTTTGGAATTTCACCACTGAACACTTAAATGATGTGTGATAAGTCTGGCCATACCAGAGACGGACAAATCATGGCAACATGCTGGGTCTTGGCCTATGCTTACAGGGCCTTGTTCAACGCTATCCAGCACCTTCAAAAGGAAAAAAATGTCCCTGCATCTGAGGGCAAAGCAACAGTCAGCGCAGCTACTCCAGCTCCAAGCACAGAAGCTACACCACCCCCAGCGACAAGTACAATCGCTACTCAAACCACAGTGATAGTCACTGCAGCTAAACCAGAGGACCAATTTGTACCAATATCGGTTGCCCCTGTAAGCAAGAGAAAAAGCAAAAAAGAGGCAAGAAGGGGGAAGCAAGATGAAGAAACAACATATTCACCACCTGGTCCAGCATTTGAGCAGGAGTCATCATCACATGATGAAGAAGAAGAGATGACTTCTTGACCTCGGACCTCAACAGAGCTACGGAATATGCAAACAGATTTTACCCATCAACGGGGGGGGAGCACATCATCACCTGGTTGCTCCGATGCTGGGACAATGGGGCCGATGGTCACGAGCTAGAAGGTAGTGAAGCCAAGCAGCTGGGATCACTTGCTAGAGAAGGGGGAATTGACAAAGCAATTGCAAGAGAGAAAAAGTCCCTCAGTCTTTGGAGGCGGCTCTTGGCAGCTGTGAAAGAAAGGTTTCCATACAAGGACGATGTTATGAGTCGTTCGGCCAAGTGGACTACTTTAGACAAAGGCATCCAGTCTCTGAGGGAATCAGCCATCGTAGAGATGATTTATCACATCAAGCCGAATAATGGGGATATACCCATAGACCCAGATGTGTTTGCAAATTTTTAAGAAATGTGCTTATAATAAAAGAGGTTGTGAATTTATTCTGCTTTTCAAACGGGTCTTTCAAAATTTAGTAAGTGGTTACTGGAACTATTTAATAAAGCAGACAATAAACAATTATAAAAAACATAATGAAGCACTAAAATCGCTTTTATTATTGAAAATTACTATAGAAAGAATCCATATGTATTAATTTTAAAACTTTACTTAAAGGGGAAATATTTAAATTAGATTTATGGTGAATAGCTATGCTTCTGAATATAAAGAGCAGGTGGGACTATTCCTCTGGTTTTTAGCGCTTCAAACATGAGTTTTCATACAGAAATTTCTATTTATTTTCAGAATAAAGGCAACAATATTGTTTCAAGCAATAAAAGACCACCTGGTGTTAAATAATGCTTTCAGAACCCATTTTCATGTTCATGCTTTCTCAACAAAATAATGTTTGAGGCATATCCAATTTACTTTTCACAAATATTAATTTATTAATTCCCGCAAATTTATAATATTAGTACCCCCTGGTGTATATAATTATATCAGTAAAAAATTCCAAAAGGAATAGCTTTTGAAGCTTTTGAGACCCTTCATACTTTTTTAATTTTAAAATTAAAACTGTCAAGCAGATAACACAGATCACAAGTTGGTTTGGAAAGACTGGGCAAATATTAAGTTAAAATAGGTATTCCTTTTCCCTAAAAGGTTCATTCTTTAATTCTCCTTGTGAGGTAAGCCACAAATGAGAAAAGTGTTGAGCAACTCTGGTTTCATCTCATGAGCAGCAACTTCCTGTGGTACTCAACACTGTGCAGGAATAAGTAGGAAAATTGAGGTAACAGGAGATAATGTCACACAGTATTTTTAATTAGAGATAACAAATTTGTAAATAGTAAAAATAAACCAATAAAAAACAAACAAAACTTCACAGATTTTGACTGAGGTTCTCGAAAATACATCTTATGTATCTTCATGATACATTTCCGCCTCCATTATTTGCTGTAGAATCATAGAATCATAGAATAGTTAGGGTTAGAAAGGACCTTAAGATCATCTCGTTCCAATACCCCTGCCATGGGCAGGGACACCTCACACTAAACCATCCCACACAAGGCTTCATCCAACCTGGCCTTGAAAAAAAAAATTAACACCGCGAGGGATAGAGCACTCACAACCTCCCTGGGCAACCCATTCCAGTGCCTCACCACCCTAACAGGAAAGAATTTTTTCCTCACATCCAATCCAAACTTCCCCTGTTTAAGTTTTAACCCGTTACCCCTTGTCCTGTCACAACAGTCCCTGACGAAGAGTCCCTCCCCAGCATCCCTATAGGCCCCCTTCAGGTACTGGAAGGCTGCTAGGAGGTCACCACGTAGCCTTCTCTTCTCCAGGTTGAACAGCCCCAACTTCCTCAGCCTATCTTCATACGGGAGGTGCTCCAGTCCCCTGATCATCCTCGTGGCCCTCCTCTGGACTTGTTCCAGCAGTTCCATGTCCTTTTTATGTTGAGGACACCAGAACTGTACACAATACTCCAGGTGAGGTCTCACAAGAGCAGAGTAGAGGGGCAGGATCACCTCTTTCAACCTGCTGGTCACACTCCTTTTGATGCAGCCCAGGATACGGTTGGCTTTCTGGGCTGCAAGTGCACACTGCCAGCTCATGTTCATTTTCTCATCGACCAATGCCCTCAAGTCCTTCTCTGCAGGGCTGCTCTGAATCTCTTCTTTGCCCAATCTGTAGCTGTGCCTGGGATTGCTCTGACCCAGGTGTAAAACCTTGCACTTGGCATGGTTAAACTTCATAAGGTTTCCATCAACCCACCTTATGTCAAGGTCCCTCTGAATGGCATTCCTTCCCTCCAGCGTATCAACCGAACCACACAGCTTGGTGTCATCAGCAAACTTGCTGAGGGCGCACTCAATCCCATTGTCCATGTCAGCAACAAAGATGTTGATCTATACCCTTCTCAACACCAATCCCTGAGGGACACCACTCGTTACCGGTCTCCAGCCAGACATCGAGCCATTGACCACAACTCTTTGCATGCTGCCATCCAACCAGTTCTTTATCCACCAAGTGGTCCATCCATCAAATTGACATCTCTTCAATTTAGAGACAAGGATGTTGTGTGGGGCAGTGTCAAATGCTTTGCACAAGTCCAGGTAGATGACATCAACTGCTTTTCCCTTGTCCATCAGTTCTGTAGCCCCATCATAGAAGGCCACCAAATTGGTCAGGCAGGATTTCCTCTTAGTGAAGCCATGTTGGCTGTCACCAAGCACCTTGTTTTTCATGTGCCTTAGCATGCCTTCCAGGAGAATGTGTTCCAAGATTTTGCCAGGCACAGAGGTGAGACTGACTGGTCTGTAATTCCCTGGGTCTTTCATTTTCCCCTTCTTGAAAATGGGGGTTATATTTCTCTTTTTCCAGTCTTTGGGAATTTCACCTGACTGCCATGATTTTTCAGATATGATGGACAGTGGCTTAGCAACTTCATTAACCAGCTCCAGCCGGACACTGAGCCATTGACCACAACTCTTTGCATGCAGCCAGCCAGGCAGTTCTTTATCCACCTACCAAATTGATGTCTCTCCAATTAAGAGACAAGGATGTCGTGTGGGGCAGTGCCGAACACTTTGCACAAGTCCAGGTAGATGATGTCAACTGCTCTACCCCTGTCTATCAGTTCCGTAGCCCCATCATAGAAAGCTCCTGTTGATGTGTTGTTGCAATAGTAATCCTGCTCATTACGAGAGGAACTGCAGGTTCAGACCCTTGGTGCGTGTGCTTGGCTGAGGAGCCACTGGCATGAGGCTACCATCTGTGGGCTTATGACTGAACGCCTCTAAGTCAGAATCCAGCCTTGTCGTTTGATGTTGTGCTGTTGCATCATCGGTCGCTCGAGATTGACCCAGGAGATGACAGTCTTGCTCAGAATACGTGGGTAAAGCCCTTCCCAAATCTTCGTTAGTGAAGACAAGCCATCCTCATAGGAGAAGGAAAACTCCTATCTTCAAACCTGGGAAAATGGAGCTCATCTAGACTTGTAAGGTCTTCCATCTAAGAGAAGGACACTCTTACAACAACCAACAACCTGAGGACTTTGCTGTCACCGTCCTAGCTAGCTAGGCCATGGCAGTTAGACCTCAGGTGTAAAGGGTGGGGCCAGTTCTGTGCACACTGTGCCTCACCTAAAAAATCCACTGTGCAGGCGCAGGCTGGAAGGGCTTACTCTCACTTGTCTGTATGGACAGGCGAGGGTTGAAATGGCAGGTAACAAGGTGCATTGGAAGCTGCAGATCCAACCTTGCTTGTGGGCGAACCAGGGCATGGGTCGTTTGAGATTGCCCCAGGAGTTGACAGTCCTGGTCGGATGCTTCCTGATTGCCTAAGTAGCCTTTTTTTCCAACCAGATTTGCCTATCCCACTTGCCCTTGGTCATCGTGCTTGTAGTAAGCATGGGTAAAGCCCTTCCCAAATCTTCGCTCACGAAGCCAAGCCTTCATTATTATTAGTGGTAGTAGTAGTAGTTTTATATGGTACCTTAGTTATTGGACTGTTCTTATCTCAACCTGTGGGAGTTAGATTCTTTCGATTCTCCTCCCCATCTCTCTGGTAGCAGGGGAGAAAGAAAGGGGCGGGGAGTGATCAAGCAACTGTGTGGTTCTGAGTTACCGTCTGGGCTTAAACCATGACAATATCTCAAAATTTCTGTGTGCATTTTGATGCCTCACTCACTTGAATATTCTAAGACCTCTCAGTTTTCACTGTTTCTTAGTTCCTTATCAGTAATTATTTTTCTAAGCAAATAGGCACTGCAACTTTATTCTGTTTATCACATGTTCTTTATCCAAATAAATTCAAAATTTTGCAGAAAGTATATTACTTTGCTTTTGTATTGCATATAATTATGTCAGTCATTTGTAATTATGTTCCAAAATTCCTGACTCTTGTCCACTTAAAAAATATCGAAGCAGAGTTTGTTAATCCACAATAATCAATAATACCTGTGGCATAACTGTAGATGCAAGATATGCTGCCTTCTAATGAAGAAGTTATGCCATCTTGTTTCATGATGCTTCAAAACTAAAATGCTTGTTTTAACTTGGTTTTGTGTACATGCAAAAATTGTAATTTTCATTTAATTAAATGGTTGACTGTTTTTGGCAAAGATTTTAGCTTTAAAAAGTTGTCTGATACTGAGCTGGTGTTAAGTGTGGGGGAAAAACACCCCAAGTGTTTCACCCTGATACAGCTTTCATTTCTTTGGGTTATGGCTTGTTACCTGTACTGAAATTTGCTTTATTGTTTTTCTTCTTGTGCAGTAAAGTGCTATACAGATAGTGTATGTGTTCTGGGAAGGAATTTTGTGGTTTGGTGAAAAATAAAGTAGTTTACTATTGCCCTAGGTTTGCCATGATGATTGCGTTTTTGCAAGATAACAATGAATAGCAGTAGTCTTTTCTGTTCAATCAAATTGTTGCTAGGGTATAGTTTTTCATGGTTTTGAATCCACTTTAGGTTTATTAGGGAACTACAATAAAATAATAAGAGAATTGAAATTTATTCACTTACTTTAGTTATTTTAAAACTCCATAGGATGTCCTGTTGCATCCAAGTATTACTATGTGCCAGCTGATTTTGTTGAACTGGAGAAGAACCCTGGCAGTCAGAAACTGTTCCCTAGTAACAGTGGACATGATGGAAAGTTTTTCTTGTGGGGACAGGCTGTTTACATCATTGCAAAACTCCTGGATAAAGAGGCTGAGGAAATTCTATTCAGGTTTTAACTCGCCCCAAGTGAAGGGTATTTATCTTGTTAATATTTTTCTTGAATATGAACAAACAAACTAACATTGGCTTGAGTTTTGATTGGACTGTAGGTGACATAGTTTAGATCCTCTGTTTTAGTACATACCTGATAGGCAAAAACTGCTTTTTATTCTTTATGTTAAAATTTTACCCTGCATGCAGCGTACTATAAAGTTTACTGGAATATTTCCAAATACTAAAAATCTTCTAAACATGATATGTTTCTTTTTTGCTGTTTCTTTTCCTGGCTTTCCCTCTTATTTCCTCTTCTTCATGGCAAAATACATTAACACTGGATTAACTGTATCAGCTGCCCCTGTACAGTGATGTTTTAAGTGATATATAGCATTTAATTAAAATTATTTACTTCTTTAAACAGGGCATGTTTAAACTTTGAATAGCTAGAGTCTCAGAAAAAGTTGATGTTTTCTTCAGTCTGTTTTATTTTTAACCTTTGGAAGAAACTAGATGAGCATGTGAAAGTGCATTTCAAAGTTGGGCCATTGTAAATTGTTATAGTGAATTTCAGTCACGACTGAACTTGTGGTCTCACTTGAGAAGATTCAAAGGCTAATGCAAAAACAGTTAAGCTTGGAAAGTCTTCACAGTTAAGATTTTCTACTTAGTATTTCTTTTAAGAGAAAGATATATTACTTTATTTTAACATGGTCAACATTTACCTGGTAATCAGTAGACTGAGTTCTTTTTCTATGAACACTATGAACATTTTTTTCTATGAACACTTTTTTCTATGAACACTATGAAGGGAAACAGGCTGTTGGTAGTAAAAATGAGAAACACTGAAGGGGACTTTAAAATGCAAGACTTGATAAGAACAGTGGGTGTATCTTTAGGTATGGAGCTCTGGTCCATCTGGTGCTCCATCTATTTGGTTTCACTGTATTCCTTGCATAATTCCTTTTTTAGCCAACACTGTAAAGTAAATGTAGGCAGTCTCACCTTTAATGGAAAATAATTAATTAAGCTTTTTAGTATTAGCCAAGTACTCCTCAAATATGTGTGCAGGAATACTGTAGTAGTTCTACTACTATTCATCTTACACTAAAATTTGTGTAGTTCTGTACTTGCAGTTCCTAGCTAAATAACTTGTATTTATTGTTTACTGAATGCTGTTTGAGTAACATAACTTTTTTCTCTTTTGTTTCAATTCTTTGCTGAACATTGTTGCACACTTTTTAATCATTGTGCCAAATCTTTTTGAATTGTTGTAATTGTTTAAAGACTCTCCACTGTATTCACTACTTCTCATTCCTCCCTCACTTTTTTCAAAATTTTTTTTTTCCCTTTTCTCTTTGCAAATAGGGTCTGGAAATTTTATCACAAACCTAAATCTATTTGCCAGTAATTCAGGAACTCCATTTATTCATATTAATTTATAATTGGTGCATTTAACTTTGCTCTTTTCTGGGTGAAAACCTACCTCAATGACAATCTTGTCCTTAGTGAAAGACTTCATGTGTGTTACATTGCTTGTTGGTGCTTGCTAATTAAGTAGAGGCCTGACTCCAAACACTTTGATTTCTGGGGAAGTACTGGTTTCCCATTTCATCACAGAATCGTAGAATAGTTAGGGTTGGAAAGGACCTTAAGATCATCTAGTTCCAATTCCCCTGCCATGGGCAGGGACACCTCACACTAAACCATGTCACCCAAGACTCCATCCAACCTGGCTTTGAACACTTCCAGGGATGGAGCATTCACAACTTCCTTGGGCAACCCATTCCAATGCCTCACTACCCTCACAGTAAAGATCTTTCTTCCTTATATCTAACCTAAACCAAACCCTGTTTGAGTTTGAACCCATTGCCCCTTGTCCTATCACTGCAGTCCCTATCATCCATTTCAGAAATTGCTGTCACCTCAAGGGAAATGGGAAATAATTAATTTGTTTTGCTCAGCCTCCTTACTTTTATTGGCATTTGGTTTTGGGTTTTTTTCCCCTCTCCTTTCTTTCTTTCTTTCAGGAGAAGGTTAAAATAATGGAATTTTAGGGTTGTGGGGGTTTTTATCCCCCCTTGTAAAAAACTCCAAGTAAAAATTACTGGATTTCAAACATACTTAACTGGGTTTTTTTTACAATTTCTTCTTGAGATACCATATTGAGAGATATCTTTGACATCCTTGTCCCATTCAGCATTGTAGTTGTGAGATTAATTTGAGATAAGAGGCTGTCTGCTATTCTTCAAAGCTAAACAGTTTTTTATGGTCACCACTGAATTTGTCATTAAAGCTCCAGAATAATTCCATGGTTGTGGATTGAGGGTTTTTTATGCAACTCGTGTGTTGTGGAGTCTGTTGTCTGTGTATATTCTTTTAACACACCTCTGTGAAAAAATAAAGTATTGTTTTTATTTACTACAGTATTATAGTTAGCTGTAGCAAGAATGATGCTTAAGTCATTAGCTTTAAAATTAATATAATTTTTCACAATTTTTTTTGATCTGTAAATTATTGATGTAAAAGATTATAGCAGCAGAACTGACTATGCAAGATATGTTTGTATGCCTCCTTCACAAAAGCTGCAGGGAAGTACTCGGATCATTCTGCATTTTTATTATCGTTTCCTTTCAGCTGACAAAATAGTAAGTCCTAAAGATATTAACCCTATTGGACCTCCACAGGATCCACAGATTTTCAAATCAGGTAAGCATAACCTTAAAATTAAAATATTTTTATGGAAAAATTGTGACCTATGTGTTATACATGGTCTTCTAATATTGCAGTTAAAGTGCTAGGAAAATATTCAGCATATGTCCATTGTAGTTGATGGAATATTGCTTTTAAAAGGAAAATTATAACATTGCAGTTTTGTGGAAGTGGTGCCTTCAAATTAAGTGGTGCCTTTAAAGGCTGCCTTAGCTGATGAAATTTGCGAAAACTTTGGCAGAAATTTTCATATGTGGGATCAGTAATGTTTTTGTTGTTGTCAGGACAGGAGAAAGAGAAAGACATTCCCAGGATTATCCTTGAGCATACTCTGATGAGCAAGACTGAAGTTATATTTGAAAGCTAGAAATTGAGAGGATAAGTTTACCTTGGTGGGTGGTTTTTTTTTGTTTGTTTTTTGTTTTCCCCTTAAACATAAAAAACTTCATAGAAATCTGACTTAGAGCAATGTGTTCAGTGATTCCTGTAGTTATTCATGTCCTTTCGCAAGCAAGAGGTGGTGAGATGGATTGTTGTTCAGTGGCTTATAGGTAAATAAAGGAAGAGAGAAGCTCTGGAATCATCTGGGTCTGCTTATACTGATACACGGGTAGACTCCACAACTCGTTAAAGTTGTAAAGTAGGTATGCTTTATTCAGTGCTGAGGTGCATGGGGGATTGCTCCTCCAAATGCATGTGCACCTCAGCATTGTTCTCCTCTATATTTATCCGCTAAACTATTACATATGCATTAGATTATGGAACACACTTATACATATTCATGACCCATCCCCACTTCATATTATAATGAGGTAAAAGGTCCTTGCTTGCGTAGTATCTCCTGGTGGTTGTGGGTGAGGGTCTGTCCTGGGTTCAGCAGTAGCAGTCATTTTTCTCCTTCTTAGTCGCTAGTGCAGTGCTATGTTTTCATTTCTTGGCCTGGGAACAGTGCTGATAACGCCGATGTTTTCAGTTGCTGCTCAAATGTTTGGTCTGACCAAGGACTTTCTGAGCCTCATGCTCTGCCAGGGAGGAGGGGAAGGTGGGAGGAAGCAGAGACAGGACACCTGACCCAAACTAGCCAAAGAGGTATTCCATACCATAGCCTGTCATGGCCAGGATGTAACGGACAGTTACCCAGAAGGGCTAGTTGACTGCAGGGTTGGACGAGGTATCGGTCGGTGCTCGACTGGGGGGAGTGGAGAGAGTTATTTTTCAGCTGGTGTTGAGGTGTTGTATTCTTTCCTCCTGTTATTTCCTTTATCATTATTGTTATTGGTGGCAGCAGCAGTGATTTGTGTTATATCTTAGTTACTAAACTGTTCTTATCTCAACCCGTGGGAGTTGCATTCTTTTTGATTCTCCTCTCTGTCCCTCCAGGAGCAGAGGGAGGGAAAGAAGCGGGGGGAAGTGAGTGAACGAGGTTTGTGGTTGGGTTTAAACCACGGCAGTTCTTTTTTGGCGCCCAACGTGGGGCACGAAGGGTTGAGATAATGACGGAGATGATCGGATTAATAGCCATCACAATGCTGATTTATTGGCTCTCAAAGCTGTTTCTCCTGATTTCACAGTTTCAGAATGCTGTACATTACTTAGAGCTGGTATTTGCGGTGTTAGTGTTTATCAGATGGGGGGCTTGGGCTAAGGTTCTTGTTTCACTGTACTTTATGACAATGACTTGTGATACGGGCGGGCTCCGGCAGCAGCGCAGGATGGACGTGGCCGTGGACTTGTACCTGGCCGTCCTGCTGCTCTTCACCGTCCTGGCCCTTGTCCTCGCCCCCGTCTTCGTGAGGCTGCGGGGAGCCGAGGGGGAGCGGCCCCGGGAGCCGGCGGAGGCCGAAGCGGCCCGGGAGAGCGGCTCCTGGGACCAGGCGGCGGCAGGAGTGGGGCCGGAAGCCGGGAAGAAGGAGGCTGCAGAGCAGCGGGAAGAGGCGGTGGAGGAGCCGAGCCCCGCGGCCGAGCCCCGCGGCCGAGCCCAGCCCAGCGGCGACCGAGAGCATCCCCCGGAAGCCGCCCGCCGAGCCCCAGGAAGATGCAGGAGTCCATGCAGCATTTCCCAGCAAGGCAGAGGAGGAAGATCTGCACTCAGGAAAAGAGAAGCTGGTGGTGAGAGAGCTGGCAAGCACAGCAGCTACACGAGCCCCAGTGACAAGTACAGCAGCATCATTTGAGAGTTCTGAAGGTTTTGAATGGACTTTGGGCACCCTTGGGACCTGCCTGCTGATTGTGATGGGGATCAGCATGTTGGCACACACACAGAGTGTGTTCTACCCACGACCATTTTGTCTGATCTCGAAAGTTATTCAGAGTCGTGTTTGGGTCTTGTCTAGGGTTAGACGACGATATAGGAGGACCAGATTTTCCCCAAGACTGGACAGTCATGAGTGGCAGGGTGTGTGGGACAGTATAGGCAAGTATCTAGTCCACTGGGCCCCTCCAGTGCTTTGGAAACATCGGAGGTGGAAGGCAGCTGTATGGAGTCCCCAGCAACAAGCTGCAGAAACTGCTGAAGGAGACAGTGAATTATTTTGAGCCTGGTGGGCCCATGGCACTTCAGGCCATCAGAGCAGAGATGCAACATAGAGATGGACTCATGGTCGAGGGGTGGACTTAGCAATGGACACTATTGACCAGGTTATTCACAAGTGTGAACACTGCACAAAGCCTCTCCTGCTCTGAGAGACTGTTACAAGAGATGGAGCCTCTATGATGTCATAGATCAGATGGACTCAGCAGCTTTATAGGGACTGGTCCATGCACTAAGAGTGTACTGAGATAAGAGTGATGGTATATTGAAAATGTGGGATCTGGGCATGACGTGAATGGTATGGAATAAGGGGTGGATACTGTCCTGGGTTCAGCAGTAGCAGTCATTTTTCTCCTTCTTAGTCGCTAGTGCAGTGCTATGTTTTCATTTCTTGGCCTGGGAACAGTGCTGATAACGCCGATGTTTTCAGTTGCTGCTCAAATGTTTGGTCTGACCAAGGACTTTCTGAGCCTCATGCTCTGCCAGGGAGGAGGGGAAGGTGGGAGGAAGCAGAGACAGGACACCTGACCTAAACTAGCCAAAGAGGTATTCCATACCATAGCCTGTCATGGCCAGGATGTAACGGACAGTTACCCAGAAGGGCTAGTTGACTGCAGGGTTGGATGAGGTATCGGTCGGTGCTCGACTGGGGGGAGTGGAGAGAGTTATTTTTCAGCTGGTGTTGAGGTGTTGTATTCTTTCCTCCTGTTATTTCCTTTATCATTATTGTTATTGGTGGCAGCAGCAGTGATTTGTGTTATATCTTAGTTACTAAACTGTTCTTATCTCAACCCGTGGGAGTTGCATTCTTTTTGATTCTCCTCTCTGTCCCTCCAGGAGCAGAGGGAGGGAAAGAAGCGGGGGGAGTGAGTGAATGAGGTTTGTGGTTGGGTTTAAACCACGACAGGGTCTCAAGATGAAGTAAACGAGTCTTCCTTGACCTTTCCACGTCTAGTTGTTGCATGTGTTCCCTGGTGATTTAGTCACTGTCCAAACCACAAGCTGATTTCAGCTGGTTTAGGGGTCCAGAAAGCAAGAACCGAGTTACTGTTACTTCCTCTTATCAATAACCTTGGTCCTCCCACCCTGTTCCGGCAAGCACGATAAGTGTTGAGCATGCATTTGTTGAGTAAGCATGAGTAAGCAGTAACACTGTTAAGCAAGTGGCTTAACCCTAACCACTCTGTACATCGGTTAACCCTTCACATCAATACCTCTGCTCTTCCCAGTGATGGTACTTCTTTGCTATAGATGGCTGTGCTTTACTTTTACATGTAAATGATAAAACTATCAAACATACTGCATGTGCTTTGCAATGTGGGTAAGAAGGAAGAGAGGCATTTTGGAATCAGTGGGAATTCCAGCTAACTAACTCTGGCATCAGGCCTTTGTCCTTGTAGCCTCTAAGCAGCAGCGTGGAAGTTGTGACCAGCGTGTTTCGTGTCCGTGCCCTGCTAAGACAAGGGGGGGTACAAAAATTACAAAATGGCATATATAAACCTTTTGAATTAGTTTTAAGTAATGTTAAGTTTGATGGCTTTGTAACAGGAGCAATGGAAAATTACTGAGGTCCATAATACATAAAAAAAGAGTACAGCTAGAGAACACACTGAGAATTCTTATACAAGATAAATTGTTATAGTTGACATAATTTTAAGAAAAACAGTCTAGAGGAACAGGATGCAAGGATAAGGAGTATCTGGGAACGGCAGGTGTCCAGGATGGGCTACAGTTAAACTAACTGATAAGTAGGAAGATAGGAGGATTATTATGTCTCTGGTGCTAACGAACTAATTAAACTGGTATAAGCATCTACTGCGCGTGCTTCAAAGGCTGCCAGAAGTGATGAAGACTGATGGAAGAAGTAAACGACCCTCAGAGACCACCACCACAATTTTGAACGCGTGCGGGAAACTTTCTGGAAAGTTATGTAATCCATACGTAGCCTCATGAATATATATGTATGCCCAGTGGCTATATAAGGACAGCTTGTGTAGCAATAAGGGAGACACACGTTAGGAGGAGCTATCCCCGGTGTCTCCCGGCTCCGCAATAAAGAATACCTGCTTGTCAGCTTGAAAACGTTGTTGGCAAGAATCACTGCTAACCAGAGGGTTGTGGAATTTCACTGGGATTGCTGCTACTGAAACAGGTGCTAGTCAATCATCTTGTGCAGTTTTATTATTACATTACGATCAGGGAAAAATATTTGTTGATACAGATGTTTGTTCCAGTTTGTCAACATTAAGAGAATATTAAAGAATGCTGTTGGAACAACTCCAGAGGAGGGCCACGAGGATGATCAGGGGACTGGAGCACCTCCCGTATGAAGATAGGCTGAGGAAGTTGGGGCTGTTCAGCCTGGAGAAGAGAAGGCTGCGTGGAGACCTCATAGCAGCCTTCCAGTACCTGAAGGGGGCCTATAGGGATGCTGGGGAGGGACTCTTCGTCAGAGACTGTAGTGACAGGACAAGGGGTAACGGGTTAAAACTTAAACAGGGAAAGTTTAGATTGGATATAAGGAGGAAATTCTTTCCTGTTAGGGTGGTGAGACACTGGAATGGGTTGCCCAGGGAGGTTGTGAGTGCTCCATCCCTGGCAGATGTTTGTTCCACGAGATCATTCTCGTGGCCCTCCTCTGGACTTGTTCCAACAGTTCCATGCCCTTTTTATGTTGAGGACACCAGAACTGCACACAATACTCCAGGTGAGGTCTCACAAGAGCAGAGTTGTGGAGGACTGGCTTGTCGAAAAAGGTCAAAAGGTCACGTTCCCATCAACGAGCTGAAACAAGACATCTGTGTAGAACATGGTGCAAACCTCTCACACCAGATAATGAGGAAATGAAGGACACCGGCAAACAGCAACATACTATGACCAATCACAGCCAAGGACACTAAGTGATAAGTGCATGAGAAGGAGGATGGTGGGGGGGTGCACGGTGTAGCTGCAAAAATATAGAGCTTACACAATGCCTTATTTGTGCCAGAACCAATCAAGTGCCTAGTATATTTGTGGTCAATGGCGCAGAATCTAGCTGGAGATCTGTGACTAGTGGAGTTCCTCAGGGGTCGGTGCTGGGACCGGTGCTGTTTAATATTTTCATCAATGACCTGGATGAGGGAACTGAGTGCACCCTCAGCAAGTTTGCTGATGACACAAAACTGGGAGGAGTGGCTGACACACCAGAGGACTGTGCTGCCATTCAGCGAGACCTGGACAGGCTGGAGAGTTGGGCGGGGAGAAACTTGATGAAATTTAACAAGGGCAAGTGTAGAGTCTTGCATCTGGGGAAGAACAACCCCATGTACCAGTACAGGTTGGGGGTTGACCTGCTGGAAAGTAGCAAAGGGGAAAGGGACCTGGGGGTCCTGGTGGATAGGAGGATGACCATGAGCCAGCAATGTGCTCTTGTGGCCAAGAAGGCAAATGGCATCTTAGGGTGCATTAGAAAGGGAGTGGTTAGTAGGTCAAGAGAGGTTCTCCTCCCCCTCTACTCAGCCTTGGTGAGGCCGCATCTGGAATATTGCATCCAGTTCTGGGCCCCTCTGTTCAAGAAGGACAGGGAATTGCTGGAAGGAGTCCAGCGCAGAGCCACAAAGATGATTAAGGGAGTGGAACATCTCCCTTATGAGGAGAGGCTGAGGGAGCTGGGTCTCTTTAGCTTGGAGAAGAGGAGACTGAGGGGTGACCTCATCAATGTTTACAAATATGTGAAGGGTAGGTGTCAGGATGATGGAGCTAGGCTTTTTTCAGTGATATCCAGTGATAGGACAAGGGGCAATGGGTGTAAACTGGAGCATAGGAAGTTCCACGTTAACATCAGGAAGAACTTCTTTACTGTAAGAGTGACAGAGCACTGGAACAGGTTGCCCAGGGGGGTTGTGCACTCTCCTACACTGGAGATATTCAAGGCCCGCCTGGACAAGTTCCTGTGTGATGTACTGTAGGTTACCCTGCTCTTGCAGGGGGGTTGGACTAGATGATCTTTTGAGGTCCCTTCCAACCCTTGGGATTCTGTGATTTGCATATTCACTGTTATATTAACCGAAGGTAGAAGCCCAATAAACGAAGCTTGCTGTTAACTCATATTGAGTCGTCCAAGTCTTCCTTTCACGACACAGAGTAGAGGGGCAGGATCGCCTCCTTGACCTGCTGGTCACGCTCCTTTTGATGCAGCCCAGGATAAAGTCCTTTGAGCCTGCGCAGTGCCTCCTAGTGGTCGTGGGCGAGGGTCTCAAGATGAAGTAAATGAGTCTTCCTCCAGCCTGAACTTTTCACCTCTAGTTGTTACGCATGCTCCCTGGAGGCTTGGTCATTGTCCAAAGCGCAGTGCCAATTTCAGCCAGCCTAGGCATCCAAAGGACTGGAATCAAGTCATGAATCCCTACTTCTTAACAATAGCTATGTCCTTATATCTTGTCCTAGCATAATCATGAATGATCCATGATATTGTTAAGCAAGCGGTTTGACCTGTCCCCTTGTACACTGCAAGTACAATAAGCATGAGCAAGCAGTAACATTGTTAAGCAAGTGGCTTAACCCTACCCCCCCTGTACATTTGTTAACCCTTTGCATCAATCAAATTCCTAGCTGTGACAACTTCTATGTCAGGATTTTTTTTTCAAAAGCTTTTGAGACATCTGGCAATTCTGACATTTTCTTTGTGCTCATTATTGGTAGGTACATCTTCCTTGTCAAAGTGTACTTTAAAAAAGAATGTAATTAAATTATTAAATTGCCTGATGCAAAAATTCGCCCCTGTGGGCTTCTAAAAAAGGCAATGCTCTAGCCATGAAGATGAAGTAATGGAAGTTTTTGGGGCATTATGAGAAATGAATCTGGATCTCTGAGTTTATAAAAAAAAACAACAATCCAAACCAAAAAGCAAGCAAACAAAAAAACCCTGGTAGTATTTGTCCTCCTTTGTGGGGAGTGGAATTTAATGCTGGAACAGTTACCTGTATTTTGGGGAAAAAAGCGTTGATCCATAGAGAACACATCTCAATATTCGCCATTCCAGTGCTGTCAATTGTCAGTAATGTTTCATTTAATTTTGTTAGAAACTTTTGAACTGGGTTGGTGCACATGGTAACAGTTTAAACCTCTAGACTTATAACCAGGCATATGTCAAAAAAAGTAGTGCGAAAAGAAACAAATGGATGAGGGGAAGGCATTGATTAAGGAAAATTAGGGATTGAAAGTAAGACTGGAGATCACATAAACAGATCCACAGAGTCTAGGGGTAGTGAATGAAAGGAGGAAGAGTAGAAGAAGAAATTGGTGAAATATGTATGCAATATATAGGAAAAAAGTATTTCTGTAGTGGAAGTACAGTGCAGGAGAATAGCACAATACTCCATAGACATAGACTGATAAAAAGCAGAACACAGAAACACCCCTCTAGCTTGGTTCACTCTCAGACATCAAGCCCACAGTCCAGTCTGTTTTTACAGCCCTTTCTTGCTATTAGCAGCTTTGATATTCCAGAATTGAAGAGTACTTTATCCACAAAAGCCTGCTTGAAGCAGCTGGACTTGCCTGTAGCTGTCCTGTTCTGATACTCTGGTTCTGAATCTGAACTAACGCTTTGATTGCAACAGACCAAGATGGAAAGCTATTACTAGAAGATGAAACTGCTGTAGTAGACAGTAGAACAAAATGATGCCTCAAGTGAAAGAAAGAGTCTTCAGGGCAAGAGACAATATTACAATACTACTGGAACTCTATTTTTGTGATATTTTAGTGTTAAATTATAATGCCTACTGCCATTCTTCTGGTCTCCATTATTTATTGCACAAATAGGTTTGACATTGGTTTTGTTATGTATATAGATGGGATATTTAAAGCTGTTAGGGCTTTGATGTCTCCATTCCTTTCGCACTTGAGTGTGGTTACTTAGTCTAGATGAACAGGTAATGTAGTTGGTAATGTTAGGACAAGAGGTAATGGGTTAAAACTTAAACAGAGGAAGTTCAGGTTAGATATAAGGAAGAAGTTCTCCACTGTGAGGGTGGTGAGGCACTGGAACAGGTTGCCCAAAGAAGTGGTAAATGCTCCATCCCTGGCAGTGCTCAAGGCCAGGTTGGACAGTCTTGAGTGACATAGAGGAGAGGAGAGGAGAGGAGAGGAGAGGAGAGGAGAGGAGAGGAGAGGAGAGGAGAGGAGAGGAGAGGAGAGGGGAGGAGAGGAGAGGGGAGGGGAGGGGAGGGGAGGGGAGGGGAGGGGGACGGGACTGTTAAACCACACCTACATCAGAGTATGTACTGCTGTGCCAGAAAGGTAAGGACTGACAGGGAGCTGTCTGTTTGCACTTGCATCTTGTGTTTCTTGTCTTGATTACATCATTGGTTCCCCTTTGCTGTAAAGGTGCCTGTTATTGGAAGAATTAGATTTGGTCTTTGAACTGTACATTTACTAAATCTAGTGCTCTTTCATTTGATTTATTGTTCTATACAGATGACCCCAATAGAAGTAATGACCACATGTTATGAATCTTGTTTTCTAAATGAAAGCAGAATGCATACAGCTTTCTGTGTGAGCACCAGTAGGAGCATACCAAAGCCATCTGTCTAGGTTTCCCTCAGTTTTCATTATTCTTTCTTTCAGGCTTACTTCCTTTTGGGAGTGAATGACAAACTGAGATTATCTGGAAGACTGGACAGACCCATAGGATGCATTGGAATATCAAAAGTTGTTGCAATAGATGTTATTAGTATTGATGTATATTGCAGCTAAACATTGAATTAGCCTCTGAATTATTTTAAATAGAACTGAAATTAAATTTTATTTTATGCATGTATCTTAAAGTCCTTGTAATGCATTTTGCTGTGATAAGTGTGTGTGCTCTGTCTTACTGTTAAACTGTCGTATGTTTCCTAGACATCCAATTCCAGCAATACTGGGCCAAAACAGGCTGGATGGTAGTGAACTGCTTTGACTGAAGGAGAATGTAGACCTGCACGCCTAATAAAAAATAGAGTACCTAAAATTAGATGCGTAGGTTTTATCTTAAATATTTGGAGTTATTTTTAATTCAACTGTTCTACATTGAGTATTGCTTTTATAGTTTTGAAATAACATTTTTCCTTTTCAGATGCTTCACTGCTTCAAATATTTTAAAGAAAAGATTAATGGAAGCTTTTTCTCTCCACAGATTTATTGGATACTAGGAAAGACTAGTTTGCTACTCCATAATTTTTGATCTAAGTGATTTCTACATGTCTCAGGATGTTATGATGCTGATTGATAACATTAAGGTATTTATCTGTAACTTTTCTTTTGCAAAACTGATGAAAATAGTCTGTAGAAAACTAAACTGTGAAGTTTGATAAAATAGAAGATTGAAAGGGGAATATTGTATGGTGTGTATTGTTCCAATACAGAAATAAACTTGCAGCTCATGCTGGAAAATCTGTGAAGGTGAATATCCTGTCAGCCCAGTAAGAGTTCTAGTAAATATCTCTGACACAAAAACACACCCAGAAGTGACTGGGAATGCTGTAGTGCAGCAAACAAATTATTATTTGTTTCTTTGGGAAAACAAGTGCTCTTGGCTGAAAAAGGAATGAGACTGGTCTGTTTAAGGGAAATACCAAAGCCTTACGTGGAAGAAACATTACTCGATTTTGCACAAATATTACAAATTGTCTCCCTTCCCTGACTTCACGGCAGGCAGCAGGGCAAAGCTGACCTGCCATGTCCCCTGTGCTGGAGCAGATACTTTCAGTGCCCAGGAGGTGGCATTGGTTAGTCCACGCTAGTGGCCATGTTTCAAGCCCTGCATTCCCATGCGTACTTACTAGGTCATTGCATGTAGTACAGTACGCCACACTCTGTCTAGTAGTTTAGTCTGCACTAGGAACATTTTCAGAAAACTGTTGAAATACCAGTGCTTGAAAGCAGCTTCTACTCGTTGAAGAAGTCTGTTAGTAGTTTATTAGCTTTTTTTAAATCTGTTTTGTTTTTCAGTGCTGATAGATCCTTTACTATCTTGCACTGTGTATTCCAGTATGTTGTACTTCTGGGTTGTGGTTTGTTTTTTGGGGGGTGGGGGGGTGTTGGTTTGTTTTGGGTTTTTTTTGGTGACTAATGTATTATTTCTTACCTAGAATGCACTGCAGTTCATTAAGCAGTATTGGAAAACGCATGATCATCCACTGTTTGTTGTGCTTATCCGTGAAGGCAATATAAGGTAGTGAGCAAGAGAGAGACACACATCATTTGCAGGGTGACACTTACCTAATTGGAAGATTAATGGAGTTCTCTTTCAGATTTCAGAGGGAGCAGATTCAATCCAATATTAGATACGTTGGCAGCCTTTAGGAAGGGAATTGTTGGAGGAGTGAAAGTTTATGATGACGGAGTACGGGTATGGTATTTTTCCTGATTGTTGTGTTCTTACCTCCTACTATTGGTACATGTATTCTTACTTAGAAGTAACATTAAAAAAAAAGAAGTATTTCATTTAGTATCATAAAATTAAGGAGTCAAGACCCAAGACATTTGTTACAATTTTTGTTCTATCTCAAAAGAAACATGGGTTTATCTTCATTCCTTTTGATGAGTCTTTTGAAAGTGATAATCACCATGCAGGATTTTCAGAAGGGAGAAAGTCTTTCTTATATTCAGCAGTCTTGTGAAATTGCCACCAAAAGATAAGTCCACCATGTCAAGCATTGAGGGATTTTTTTTGATTAGATAATCAATGAAGGTGAAAAAAATGTGCTTCATATATATTAAAGATCTTACAAGAACTAAGATCTAGTTTTAACATCTTTGTTGGTTTGAATTAATCTTAAAGCACTTCATTAAAATGTGAAAATTACTGAGTCAGGTGCTGGTTTTAACAATACTTGCATATGCTGGTTAATCATATTTAACACCAGCTGAAGAACACTACATTAGAGAAAAGGCCAAAAACACTGTTATGATTTCTTGTTCCCTAGAAAATTAGTAATTTGTAAAAGAGCTGGGTCATTTGTAAATTAAATCCTTGTAGCCATAATGATTTAAGATATCCTTGTAATCTTTCAAATACTGATGTATTTCTACTGGTTACATCAAGGTCATGTAGCCTTGCCCTGGGTTCAGCTTTAACAGTTATTTTTCTCCTTCTTAGTAGCTGGTGCAGTGCTATGTTTACGACTTTAATCTGGGAACAGTGCTGATAACACACCGATATTTTTAGTTGTTGATAAGGAATGCTTACTCCTATCAAGGACTTTTCAGTCTCTCATGCTGTGCCAGTGAGGAGGAGCATGGGAAGCCGGGAAGAAGCAGAGACCAGACACCTGACCCAAACTAGCCAAAGGGGTATTCCATACCACATACCACAGCATGTCATGCCCAGCATATAATCTGGGGGGAGTTACCTGGGAGGCCCAGATCGCTGCTCAGGTCAGGCTGGGTATTGGTTGGTGGGTGTTGAGGAATTTTATTGTGCATCACTTTTGATTATTGTTTTCTTTTTTTTACTTTCTACTTTTAGTTTTATATTCTCTCCCCTTGTTATTTCCCTTATCATCATTATTATTAGTGGCAGTAGTAGTACTTTTGTATTATACCTTAGTTACTGGACTGTTCTTATCTCAACCCGTGGAGTTTACATTCTTTCAATTCTCCTCCCCATCCCTCCAGGAGCAGGGGGGGAGTGAGCAAGTGGCTGTGTGGTTGAGTTACTGACTGGGCTTAAACCACAACAAGTCTTTTCTGTTCCCATTGACTTTTCCTATAGCAAATGCCATAAATGTCCATGGGAAACCTTTAATTTGTCTACAGCACTTGTTGTGGTTTTATGGGTTTGTTTGTTTGTTTGTTTGCTTGCTTGCTTGCTTGTTTAATTTGACTGCAAAGTCTTTCTTGCCTTGCATTTGGTTTAACTGATGTATTATCAGGCAAGAAATTTCTCAATCAACAGAATGTGTCCTTATTTTAAGCACTACACCATTACTTGTTTCATTGGGGAGGATTTGGGTAAAGAAGGGACACGTGTAATTCATGTTTTTTTCTTAAATAATTCATCTATTCTGACAAAATCTGTATGGAATCTTTGTGAATTGTATTCCACTGCTTCATTTAGACACATATGTGTAAACATGCCTAGAGATAGTATATGTGGTTCTAATTGAGTGAACACTATTTTTGTCTTGTAAAATATACAAAATCTAATTTTATTTAAAAATGTGTCTGCTTACAAGATTTGCAGCACTTTTCTGGTTTTCACCTTCATTGTGGTTGTGTGCTCAGGCAGATATGTAAGTCAAAGAGTGGATGACACTAGCAGTAAAAGCAAAGCAGGTTTTTTTATATTCAGTCATCTCACAGTGTACCAGATCAGTATTTTACTGCAATGGAACATAAAAATTCACAATACACAGTTTTATTTAGCTACTGTGAGCCATCAAAAAGCAGTCTTAAAAATGCTTTAGTATGCCACGTTTCTTCTGGCATTATCAAAATAGGAAATTCATAACAATTTGGAGTGAATGAATTGTAATAACTACATCAGATAAATACCACGTTGAATTTCAGGTATGTCATATTCGGAGACAGAAGTATCTGTAAGCTGCATTTGATGTGCAGACTTGGGGCAGGCATGCTTGGATGTCCTGGGTTCAGCAGCAGCAGTAATTTTTATCCTTCTTAGGAGCTAGTGCAGTGCTGTGTTTTGATCTTTTGGCCTGGGAACAGTGCTGATAATGCCGATGTTTTCAGTTGCTGCTCAAATGTTTGGTCTGGCCAAGGACTTTCTGAGCCTCCTGCTCTGCCAGGGAGGAGGGGAAGGTGGGAGGAAGCAGAGACAGGACACCTGACCCAAGCTAGCCAAAGAGGTATTCCATACCACAGCACGTCATGCCCAGGATGTAACGGAGAGTTACCCGGAAGGGCTGGGACTGCAGGGTTGGAGGAGGTATTGGTCAGTGCTCGGCTGGGGGGAGTGGGGCGAGTTATTAGTCGGCTGGTGTTGAGGTGTTTTATTCTCTTCCCTTGTTATTTCCTTTATCATTATTATTATTGGTGGCAGCAGCAGTGATTTGTGTTATACCTTAGTTACTAAACTGTTGTTATCTCAACCCGTGGGAGTTGCATTCTTTTTGATTCTCCTCTCTGTCCCTCCAGGAGCAGGGGGAGGGCAAGAAGGGGGGGAAGTGAGTGAACAAGGTTTGTGGTTGGGTTTAAACCACGACATTGGATTAAAGAATGGCTGCGGGGTAGGAAATGACATGGTGTTGTCTTCCTGAAACATCACTGAGGCTGACAGGAAAACTACCCATCCTTCCGCAATCCCTGAAATAACAAGCATTACCATCCAGAACACAGGTATCATGCAGGACTCTGAGGAATGCAAATACTTGAT
The DNA here is from genome assembly GCF_037157495.1 of Lathamus discolor. Lineage (NCBI taxonomy): Eukaryota > Metazoa > Chordata > Aves > Psittaciformes > Psittacidae > Lathamus > Lathamus discolor. Next base: position 26,218,222 of record NC_088908.1, read on the forward strand.
CTCAGGTGTTCTCATCAGACCTGTTTTTCTTCGGCAGGTGGGGGGATGGATATTGCTTGATTTCACTGTACATTGCAGGCAAAAGAACAGCAGAACACCTACAAAAGAGAGACAGCAGCTCCAAGATACTTCTGCTGTCTTAAGTGAGATCTTAAGAAGGAGGAAAGATATTCTGAAACTGTAAAGATATTTGGAAATGTAGATAAAGAAACTGCTTGCTCAATGGAAACCACAAGCTGAGATGAAAAGACAACTATATAGTTATGTACCTTTCTGCATCTATTTTTATTTTTTCAATTTTTAATTTCAGACACTAATATCTGGAGCAGTTGTTGAACAACTTGACTTCGTAAGAATCGCTGAAACAGAAGAGTAAGGCTATGTGTAAATAATAATGATGATGTTTCATAATCAAGATATTTTCTGAACTATGAAGATATCTAATACTTCCTTTTTTTTAGGGTTCCTGTAATTAAGAGGTTGGAGGAGTTGGATTTTCCAAAACATTCAAAATTCAAGAGACAGTCTGGTACTCCAAATGCTTCTGAACTTGAGCAACAACCAGATGTAGTTATTAATGACTGGAAAAACAAGTCAACTTACGAGATCCTGCAGAAATTTAATGTAAGAAAACTTGCTAAAAAGACAGTGTAAAAGACAGTGTAACATCATTCTCATGAAATGAGAAATAATGTGCTGTTATTTTTACAGCAGGCTTCGTACATCAACATGATTAGTGTCATGGTTCAATGTTGTTAGTATAGCTAGGAACAGAAAAGGTCTACTGTTCCTCTTCATCCTCAGGGAATCTTCCTCTTTACATTCCTCTTTCCTTCTGGCACTTCATGCTGTATCTCTTGGCTTCCATTCTCCCATCTACCCAAATCTTCTGGTAATAAATGACTATCTAAAAGGGGATCAATTTTCCATGTGTCTTATCACTAGATATTTTATTGCTAGAGTAAAATTCGAAAGACTTCAGCAGTTGGTATTCACTCGATAGGTAGGTAGCTTATTGATACCAAGGAAAAGTTCCAATCTGGTCTTTTTTTTTTTTTTTTTTTGTATCTAGAAGAAAGCTACCACTAAGTGTTTCTAGATCCAGAATTTGATAGGAACATACGAAATCTTCTACTTGGCTCCCTATGTCATTACAAGCATTTTTGCTGTAAATGACTGGACCCAAGGAAAGAAAATTGGGAAACATTTCTATGGCCAAATAAGTACAACTTAATTTGATCCACTGAGAAGCCTCTGCAAGCATCAGTGACAAGGATACAGCATATATAGGGTATGAAATAGTTGTGAAGTCCCCTTGAAAACAAAATCTGTAGATTTTTTTTTTTTTTGTTATTAGAAAAAGAAAGGCCCTGTGAAAGCCTGAAGGCTATTTGTGGTTATGTTGTTGCTGGGTTGTTTTGGGCTTTTTTTAAGGACTGCAATTGCCTAGAAAGTCAAGCATTACTCTCAAGTATATTGCTTAAAAGGGAAGGACTGAATTTTATCGCCAAGTATGGTAAGAGCTTCTTTCATTTGACTATTTTGAGTTTTTCAATAAGCATCTGTATTGTCACTGAAAGTCGGGAGAATAAAACTCCTTAACACCAATGTAGCATTAAGAAGCAGTCACTTTTTTATTTCAGTGCTGCATGCTAGATGGAATTTCTACAAATCAAGAACACCCAATGCAGATCTCATTGTTATATTTATGCACAAAAATTACAAGGTAGTATGCTCCAGGTTACAATGATTGGTTAGTGATTTGCATACAATTATAATATCTGCAGTGTCATTCTCTTATGCAACTACACTTGGCAGGGGAAGGGTCTTCACTTGGGCAAAGGTCTTCTCGATCTGTGGGTGTGCTTTTTTGTATTATAATGAAGGCAGTTTACTTCAGGTTACCTTAAAAGTAAGTTTTGTTGCCAAGTTGGCTGGCTAGATTTCTACCTTGCCAGGTTGTCAAATAACTCATCCTATATACAATAGACCCTAGGTGCTCTGGTTATGGTCTAGAGAGTAAAGACTAAGGCTAAAATGTCACAAAGAACATGGATTTCAAGCAACACAGCGTCTGATTTCAAGTAACACATCAACCCATGCTAACATAAAGGCTAACTTCTTATATCAAGATCTTCCTATAGATAACTGTTTCACAAACACAAAAGATTCAGTCAAACTTAAGATAATCTGCAATGTTTTCCCCCTTTGAAAGTTTTGAAAATCATTTCAATACTTTCATTTTAACATTTAATTTTTTATTACTTGTTGGTGGGAGCCGTTATATGTTAGTGGGAGCCTTTGGAACTGATTATTGTTCATCTTGTTGTCTAGCCACTGCTTGGATGATCATTTGACTAAATGCATTCTTGTTATTTGTTTTTTTAAACAATAATAGATCAAAATGATTCTTAGAAAAATAATCAACAAGTTTATTGCAGTGCTAATCAGTGATTTTATCCATAAACTCAAATTCCATCCTAATCCCTTGAAGATTTTATCTGTCCAACTTTCTTGCATGTCTTGCTGAAGCTTTTAAGTATTCTGTTCTACCTTTTCCAATAAGTCTAAGTCATGCTCCACATCTTGAGTCACATTCAGAATGTGTATACAACAGTGATCAATTCTATCTTTCAAGTATCCACAAACTCCATGCTCTTTAAGTAAGAGCATATCCAAAACCATTCTATTTTGTAAAGTCAACCTTGAAGTTGCCTGTAATTGTAAATTCAAATCTTTAAATCCTTTCCTGGTTTTATTTGCTAGTATTTCTACTTGTCCCATTAGTTGATATATCTATTCCCTGTTCTTATATATTGCTAAAGGAGTCAGCAAAGACTCCAAAGCCCAACCAGTCGAAGGTTCATTCCATTCTTCATCTATTTCTGACCTCTTCACCCTTTCCAATTTTAAATGTTCTAATACTCCTCTAAAAGGAGTTCTTTTCCAGATTGGACATAGAGTTGGCATGCCTAATGTTATTTGTCTTACTTTACCATCTAGAGGTAAATAAGTTGTCCAGGTCCCATCACTCATTGTCCACACTAAGTGTCTTGGGCTCTGGAATGCAGGTCTTTTGCAACTAAATATTGTTCCTCTTCTGGGTATGTATGTCTCAGTCAATTTGAGCTCATTCCCTAAGGCCCCTACACAAACATCCATATCTTAAAGCAGCAGGAGGAATAGCCTGGATCACCATATCAGTAGTATTAAATTATATACCTTTTCACACTTTCACCAAGACACTAAGATTACCTTTTCTCATGATGAACTACTCCTATAATTTACATTTGAAAAGGTTGCAAAAGTCACTTCATCCTAAATAAAACACCAAGGTGCTTTAGCCATGTACTGAAATGGAGATAAAATGGCCATATTCCAACTAGAATCCCAATTTGCCTCATTCTTTTGTATCTATCTGTCTGACCTGTCTCATTACATTCCCATTCCATGATCATTTGACTTACATTTTTATTTCTTTGTTCATAAGAACATCATTTCACATTTCTAAATCTCCCAATTTTGATAAAAACATAATTTAACGATTTCCCACAGTCACGCTGATTACCTGGGGATTTCCTTTGTTTACGGATGGTTTCCGTTTGTTGTTGCCATTCAACCACAGGCTTCTGTTCACAATATGTGGTTTCACTTTTTTCCCTGCTTAACTTACGAGATTGGACAAGATTGGGCCTTCTCAGGGTGGTCACACCATAGGCAAAACATAGAGAACATATGCAGCAATAAGCTGGATCCCAGCAAAAGGAGCAGGATGCTTTCAAGGGCACTGAAAGGATATTCAAGATCTTTAACTTTTCCAAAATATGCTCCAACTGTAAATAGCCTGGTGGGGGAGTGGAGGGTGTGAGGGAATATCTCCTCCATAGGTTGACCTCTCGAGGGAAGGAAAAAGAAAGATGTGTAATTGTTAAAAATTCCCATTACTTGCCTCCCATAGTATAGAGGTGATGACCATGCTGAGAACGCATGCCAAACCAGTTTCATGACCAATGAGTCTATTGTATTACAAGTCATTACCATGAAGTAAAGTGAAATAGCCTTAGCCCAGGCCCCCCAGCCAATAAACACTAAACCAGCAAATATTGGCTGCAAGTGTGGTATGACATGCTGATACTCTGAGATCAAGAGCAACAACTCTGAGAGCAAATCAATCAGCATTATGATGAGTGACTATTGATATGAAACAATGAATGCTTATCACAAATACGATTAGAAACACTCTGCTCAGATCTGCTGTTATCTCAAACCTTCGCGCCCCACGTTGGGCGCCACAAAGAACTGTTGTGGTTTAAGTCCAGCCGGTAACTCAGAATCACACAGCCACTCACTCCCCCCCCATTCTTCCCTCCCCCCCCCCCCCCCCCCACTCCCTGAGGAAGGGGGAGGAGAATCAAAAGAATGTAACTCCCATGGGTTGAGATAAGAACAGTCCAGTAACTAAGGTATGATACAAAACTACTACTACTAACACCACCAATAATAATAATGACAATACAATTGTCATAACACATGCTAAGGATACAATTGCTCACCACCTGCTGACCAATACCCAGCTTGACCCGAGCAGCAATCTGGGACTTCCGAGTAACTCCCCCCAGTTTATATACTGGGCATGATGTGCTATGTGTGGTATGGAATACCCCTTTGCCTAGTTTGGGTCAAGTGTCCTATCTCTGCTTCCTCCCAGCTTCCCCTCAGAGCATGAGACTGAGGAAGTCCTTGGTCAAAGTAAACATTACTTATCAAGAACAAGTTTGACCCCCCCTGAAGAGAGCCCGTGCCCTTCCAGGTAACTCCCAGTTACCTCCCTGGGCATGATGTACTGTGGTATGGAACACCCCCCCGGCAAGCCCTGGTCAGGCGCCCCGGCCCCGCTTCCTCCCGGCCCCACCTCGTCCCTGGCAGAGAGAGCATGAGACCCACAAAGTCCCTAGCCAGAATAAACATTACTTAGCAACAATTAAAAACAATCAGTGTTATCAGCTCTGTTCCCAGGCTGGAAGTCAAAACACAGGGCTGCACCAGCTACCAAGAAGGAGAAAAACTGCCACTGCTGAACCCAGGACATGTTCCTTGTCTTTTAGCACTAACCCATTCCCTTACAGACAGTATATTATATAAAATTATAGTACAGACGGTGAAATATTTGTGTGTTCCAACCACGGACCACAGGGTGGCATGTATCAGAGACAATAGATAATGGTCCATGGTGAAACACACAGAAATAGAAAAGTACTGTTTGGCATGGGTTGTTGGAACATAACCTTGAAAATAGGGGAGTTAACACCACTGTTAGCACCAGGGAGTCTTATACCAGTAAACACCTGTTCGCACGCTGGCCACGTGTGTGCTGATGTTGCAACTGGGAATTTTCCACTCCAGCCCGAGGGGGGATATAAGGACCAGTGCAGGGACGGACGGGTAAGAAGGCCAGATGCGCATCTTGATTCGGGAGATGCCCTGATGATGCACTGCCTACCACCTCTCTGACTGGGCAACATAGAATCATAGAATCATAGAATAGTTAGGGTTGGAAAGGACCTCAAGATCATCTAGTTCCAACCCCCCTGCCATGGACAGGGACACCTCACACTAAACCATCCCACCCAAAGCTTCATCCAACCTGGCCTTGAACACCGCCAGGGATGGAGCACTCACAACCTCCCTGGGCAACCCATTCCAGTGTCTCACCACCCTAACAGGAAAGAATTTCCTCCTTATATCCAATCTAAACTTCCCCTGTTTAAGTTTTAACCCATTACCCCTTGTCCTGTCACTACAGTCCCTGACGAAGAGTCCCTCCCCAGCATCCCTATAGGCCCCCTTCAGATACTGGAAGGCTGCTATGAGGTCTCCATGCAGCCTTCTCTTCTCCAGGCTAAACAGCCCCAACTTTCTCTTTCCTTCTCCTGCTCAGCGGTATCCCATGCAACCAGGGGTCAGTATGTATGTAACTTGCTTCACATTAGTGTATATTTGCTTCGCATTAATAACTCAATAAATAGACTAGATCATTTGATTGTTTATATTGTGTTTGGTGTCCAGTCTTTGTACATGGGAATCCTACAAACCTGGAGCACTGGTTGACAGAGTCCTTTGGGATACAGTCTTGAAGAGCAAGGCAGTCCAGGAAGGCTGGACATTATTCAAGGAGGAAATCATAAAAGCACAGGAACGGGCTGTTCCTATGTGCAGAGAGATGGTCTTGTGGGTAAAAAGCCTGTTGTGGATGATCAGAGAGCTTTGGCTCAGGAAACACAGGGAAAAAAAAAAAGAGTTTATGACCTTTGGAAAGAAGGAGTAAGAAACTCAGGAGGACTATAAAGATGTCATGAGGTTCTTCAGGGAGAAAATTAGGGCCAAAGCCCAACTAGAAATTAATCTGGCTATTGCCATAAAAGACATTAAGAAATGTTTATATAAGTACATTAACAATTAATGGAGGGCTAAGGAGAATCTCCATTCTTTATTGGATACGAGGGGAAACGTGACAAAGGCTGAGGAAAAGGCTGAGGTACTTTATGCCTTCTTTGCCTCAGTCTTTAACAGCAAGACTAGTTGTTCTCCAGGTACCCATCCAAATGAGCTGGAAGACAGGGATGAGGAGTAGAATGAAGACCCCACAATCCAATGGGAAATGGTTAGCAACCTCCTACATCACTTAGACACACAAAAATCTATGGGTCCAGATAGGATCCACCAAAAGGGTTCTGAGGGAGCTGGTGGAAGTGCTCAAGCCACTTTCAATCATTTATCAGCAGTCCTGGCTAACCAGAGAGGTCCCAGTTGACTGGAGTTTAGCAAATGTGTTGCCTATATATAAGAAGGGCCAGAAGGAGGATCCAGGGAATTAGAGGCCTTTCAGGGTCAAGGGAATTACAGACCTTTCAGTCTGATCTCAGTGCTGGGGAAAGTTATGGAGCAGATCATCTTGAGTGCCATCATGCGGCACATGCAGGGCAACCAGGTGATCAGTCACAGTCAGCATGGGTTTATAAAAGGCAGGCTCTGCTTGACTAACCTAGTCTCCTTCTATGACAAGGCGACCTGCTCAGTGGATGAGGGAAAGGTTCTGGATGTTGTTTACCTGGACTTTAGTAAAGCCTTTGACATGGTTTCCCAAAGCATTCACCTGGAGAAACTGGCTGCTCATGGCTTGGATGAGTGTACTCCTCACTGGGTAAAAAACTGGCTGGATGACTGGGCTCAAAGAGAGAGTTAGAGTGAAATCCAGTTGGCGACCAGTCACAAGTGATGTTCCCCAGGGCTCAGTATTGGGGCCAGTTCTGTTTACTATCTTTATCAAGAATGAGTGCAGCCTCAGTAAATTTGCAGATGACATCTAGTTGGGTGAGAAAGTTGATCTGCTGAAGGGTAGAAAGGCTCTACAGAGGGGTCTGGACAGGCTGGATCAATGGGCAGTGGCCAATGGTATGAGGTTCAATAAGGCAAAGTGGTGGGTCCTGCATATGAGTCACAGCAACCCCGTGCAACGCTACAGGCTTGGGGAAGAATGGCTGGAAAGCTGCCTGGTGGAAAAGGACCTGAGGGTGTTAGTCGACAGGTGGCTGAATATGAGCCAGCAGTGTGCCCAGGTGGGCAAGAAGGCAAATACCATCCTGGCCTGTATCATCGATAGTGTGGCCAACAGAACTAGGGCAGTGATTGTCCCCCTGTACTTGACACTGGTAAGGCTGCACCTTGAATACTGTGTTCACTTCTGGACCCCTCACTACAAGAAAGACATTGAGGTGCTGGAGCAGGTCCAAAGAAGGGCAATGAAGCTGGTGAAGGGCCTGGAGCACAAGTCTTATGAGGAATGGCTGAGGAAACTGTGGGGGGTGTGTGTGTGTGTGTTAATCTGGAGAAGAGAAGGCTCAGGGGGGACCTTATCGCTCTCTACAACTACCTGAAAGGAGGTTGTTCTGAGGTGGGTCTCTTCTCTTAAGTACCAAGTGATAGGATGAGAAGAAACAGCCTCAAGTTGCACCAGGAGAGGTTTAGACTGGATATTAGGAAAAATTTCTTCACTGAAAGGATTATCAAGTATTGGAACAGGCTGCCCATGGCAGTGGTTGAGTCACCATCCCTAAAGGTATTTAACAGAGATGTAGATATGGTGGACATGGTTTTGTGGTGGACTTAGCAGTGTTAGATTTACGCTTGGACTTGATGATCTTAAAGGTCTTTTCCAACCTAAATCATTCTATGAGTCTGATTCTTTGCCCATTGAATCTCTGCTATAAACTTTGTTTAAATATTGTTCCCACATGTCACAAATGGAGTGAAGTGCAAGGTCCTACACCTGGGTCGGAGCAATCCTAGACACAGCTACAGATTGGGCAAAGAAGAGATTCAGAGCAGCCCTGCAGAGAAGGACTTGGGGGTGCTGGTCGATGAGAAAATGAACATGAGCCAGCAGTGTGCGCTTGCAGGCCAGAAAGCCAACCATATCCTGGGCTGCATCAAAAGGAGCGTGACCAACAGGTCGAAGGAGGTGATCCTGCCCCTCTACTCTGCTCTTGTGAGACCTCACCTGGAGTATTGTGTGCTGTTCTGGTGTCCTCAACATAAAAAGGACATGGAATCATAGAATCATAGAATCATAGAATGGTTAGGGTTGGAAAGGACCTCAAGATCATCTAGTTCCAACCCCCCTGCCATGGGCAGGGACACCTCACACTAAACCATCCCACACAAGGCTTCATCCAACCTGGCCTTGAACACCGCCAGGGATGGAGCACTCACAACCTCCCTGGGCAACCTATTCCAGTGTCTCACCACCCTAACCGGAAAGAATTTCCTCCTAATATCCAATCTAAACTTCCCCTGTTTAAGTTTTAACCCGTTACCCCTTGTCCTGTCACTACAGTCCCTGACGAAGAGTACCTCCCCAGCATCCCTATAGGCCCCCTTCAGGGTCTCCACGCAGCCTTCTCTTCTCCAGGCTGAACAGCTCCAACTTCCTCAGCCTGTCTTCATACGGGAGGTGCTCCAGACCCCTGATCATCCTCGTGGCCCTCCTCTGGACTTGTTCCAGCAGTTCCATGTCCTTTTTATGTTGAGGACACCAGAACTGCACACAATACTCCAGGTGAGGTCTCACAAGAGCAGAGTAGAGGGGCAGGATCACCTCCTTCGACCTGTTGGTCACGCTCCTTTTGATGCAGCCCAGGATACGGTTGGCTTTCTGGGCTGCAAGCGCACACTGCCGGCTCATGTTCATTTTCTCATCGACCAGCACCCCCAAGTCCTTCTCTGCAGGGCTGCTCTGAATCTCTTCTTTGCCCAGTCTGTAGCTGTGCCTGGGATTGCTCCGACCCAGGTGTAGGACCCTGCACTTGTCCTGGTTGAACTTCATAAGGTTGGCATCAGCCCACCTCACAAGCATGTCAAGGTCCCTCTGGATGGCATCCCTTCCCTCCAGCATATCAACCGGACCACACAGCTTGGTGTCATCGGCAAACTTGCTGAGGACACACTCAATCCCACTGTCCATGTCAGCGACGAAGATGTTAAACAAGACCGGTCCCAACACTGATCCCTGAGGGACAACACTCGTTACCAGTCTCCAGCCTGACACTGAGCCATTGACCAAAACTCTTTGTGTGCGGCCGTCCAGCCAGTTCTTTATCCACCGAGTGGTCCATCCATCAAATTGATATCTCTCCAATTTAGAGAGAAGGATGTTGTGTGGGACAGTGTCAAATGCTTTGCACAAGTCCAGGTAGATGACATCAACTGCTTTACCCTTATCCATCAATTCTGTAGCCCCATCATAGAAGGCCACCAAATTGGTCAGGCAGTATTTCCCCCTAGTGAAGCCGTGCTGGCTGTCACCAAGCACCTTGTTGTTCTTCATGTGCGTTAGCATGTTGTCCAGGAGAATGTGCTCCAAGATTTTGCTAGGCACAGAGGTGAGACTGACTGGTCTGTAATTCCCTGGGTCTTCCATTTTCCCCTTCTTGAAAATGGGGGTTATATTTCCCTTTTTCCAGTCATCGGGAACTTCACCTGACTGCCATGATTTTTCAAATATGATGGCCAGTGGCTTAGCATCTTCATTCGCCAGCTCCTTCAGGACCCGCGGATGGATTCCATCAGGTCCCACGGACTTGTGTGCGTTCAGATTTTGAAGATGGTCTGCTGGAACAAGTCCAGAGGAGGGCCACGAGGATGATCAGGGGAGTGGAGCAACTCCCGTATGAAGACAGGCTGAGGAAGTTGGAGCTGTTCAGCCTGGAGAAGAGAAGGCTGCGTGGAGACCTAATAGCAGCCTTCCAGTACCTGAAGGGGGCCTATAGGGATGTTGGGGAAGGACTCTTCGTCAGGGACTGTAGTGACAGGACAAGGGGTAACGGGCTAAAACTTAAACAGGGAAAGTTTAGATTGGATATAAGGAGGAAATTCTTTCCGGTTAGGGTGGTGGGACACTGGAATGGGTTGCCCAGGGAGGTTGTGAGTGCTCCATCCCTGGCGGTGTTCAAGGCCAGGTTGGATGAAGCCTTGTGTGGGATGGTTTAGTGTGAGGTGTCCCTGTCCATGGCAGGGGGGTTGGAACTAGATGATCTTGAGGTCCTTTCCAACCCTAACTTTTCTATGATTCTATGATTCTATGTTCTTCACTCGTAAGAGAGAAGTAGCAATATGTTTATTGATATAAAACAGCAATTTAACAAAGTTTGACGTGGGTAACGGGACAGAAATATTTAGCGAAATGGATCCAGGCGTTATCGCCCTGGTCGGGCTTAAGCCTTGGGAAATGAAGTGTCAAGATCAGTTAGCAAAGCATAGCAGGCAGTTTGCAAGATAAAGCAGGATGTGCAACTCAAAAACAGACCAAACAATGTAAATATTCGTAGCCCTTAGTGGTTTTGCTGAATCATGATGACAAGGAAGTAAGAAGAGTGGAAAATTACTGCTTAGAGCTTAGTACACTATAAAAGGGATGAGAGACGCGCAATAAAGGTCTTCAGATTTCACCAGACCTGGAGTCCATTTTTGATACGCCATAGTTTGATAGTAAATGTGACATTGATTTAACAAGATTTGATGTCGAGGTGCACTTATTTACTGCATAGAGAACAGGGTCAGACAAAACTGTCAGGAAGACCCTCCCACTGAGTCATGAGGTTCAGAAAGGACCCCCTTGCTTTTGAAACTCCTTCTCAGAGAGGAGTCTAGGTGCAGCTAGATACAGACTTATTCCCAGACTTGGTCAACAGGTTATATCTATAGGATTATATGTGTGCAATCAATCTTTTATATCACTTAGCTAAGATTTCAAAGTTTAGCATTCTTCCAATCATTGAGAATCTGTTGCAGCAAGGAATCTCTCAAACCTGGAGGAATAACCTTGAGAGGTGTCTCCACTCAAGGAGAGATGGTGGTCTGCAGCCCGCTGCCATGCTGGAAAGCTCAACAGGCCCCAGGCTGTCCCCTATTTATGGAGTAAGGTAATTGACACGTAGTCATAGAATCATAGAATCACAGAATAGTTAGGGTTGGAAAGGACCTTAAGATCAACTAGTTCCAACCCCACTGCCATATTTGCATACCAACTACCAAAATTTTAGTTTTTTTCAAAACTTGGCTTGAGTCAGACCTTGACCAGCACAATGGGGGAAGGGGTGGGGGGGGGTGGGGGGTGGGGTTGTCCATTGCTCAGATTAGCCTCTGGCTACTTATTTTGTTGCTGTCTCCCCCAAATCCATTCTGAGTCAGATGCGGACAATCATGACCAGATACATCAGTTACCACCACCACTGGTGGTTATCACTTGATCAGAGTTATGGGAAATAAAGGTTTCTTTAACACAGTGCCACACCACAGTGATGTCTTTGGTTTTTGCATTTAGGGATTTCTGGGTTTTAATGTTCTTCTGCATGTTCACCTCCCTGCCTAAAAAATAATTGAGGAGAGAGTCAGAGAGGGAAAATTGGCAGTTTGATCATATGCTCAGCTTACCTGGTCATCAGCAGTCACTTTCAGGATGGGACAATGTCATCGTTTAATCAGCAACTAAGTACCATGCAGCTGCTCACTCCCATGGGCAGGGACACCTCACCCTAGACCATGTCACCCAAGGCTCTGTCCAACCCAGCCTTGAACACTGCCAGGGATGGAGCATTTGCCACTTCTTTGGGCAACCTGTGCCACTGACTCACCACCTTCACAGTAAAGAACTTCTTCCTTATATCTAACCTGAACTTCCCATGTTGAAGTTTAAACCCATTCCCCCTTGTCCTATCACTACAGTCCCTAATGAAGAGTCCCTCCCCAGCATCCTTGTAGGCTTCCTTCAGATACTGGAAGTATGATATGATTCTTTTTTTAAGTTTCCAGGAACTCATGACTGAATTAATAAAAGCTTGGGAAAATCTGGCAGAATTGAATCTCTATAAGAGGATGTGAGACTCACTTTCAGTCTCTGGGGTGTACAGCTAAGTGTACTAAAATTACACTAAGTATTTGCCAAACTAAACAAATAAGGAGATATTCTTACTGTGTTCTTATGACATTTTGTTCAAAGGTAAATGCAAGCTTAATTTCCATTTTTTTTCCTCAGCTTTTGCATAGGCATTTTAAGAGGCTCAGTTTTAAACAAGATTAAACATGTTCACAGCTGAAATCTAAATTGGTTAAAATGTTCTACTTAAATGTTTGATTCTTAATGCAGTCTACACTCTGCCCACAGCAAATGTTCCTCCCACCTGCTGTTCTTCCAATTAACAGAAAGGGGAAGAAGAATTAAGCTACTGCTCTAATTCAAACATGTTGAAGCCAAGAGTTCTGTAGCTGCCATCCAGTATGTAGTGGCCTATAATAGATTGCCTGCCCATATATTCAGAACTCACGTTGCATGAAGATAACATTCATTTTATTAGAAACATTTTTCTAAGCATTTAGTCCTTCTAATTTCCAGTCATTCAAATAGGGCTTCCTTCTCCTTTCTATTCTGGAAAACTCTCTCCAAAAAAGATGAAAAATAAGAATATTTTTTATTATTGCCCAGTGTTTAGCCATAAGGGGAAGTTTTGTCTTGGAGTGGAAGGTGGGAGCACAAAAGCCAGATTCAGCCCATTCATCCCTGAATTATCATTAGATTTCCATCTGATTCATTTCTAAATTTGTATTTCCTCCTGCCATTTGTCTATTTTATCATTCTCCATCACTTGAAGAAGTACTAGTTAAATGGAATCTCTTTTGATTTCCAAACAGTGTAAATACAAAACCAAAACAAAGAAAAACCCTTTCAGATGAAGACAGCAATAAACCAATTTTTTCTCCAGCTTTTCAGATAAAGAGTCATGCTGATACCAAACCATTTCATTCTAAATAATTTTCAAGGCAAATATCCCAATTCCTCCTATTCACTGGTACATGAGGAAACATCTGGCATTCATACCAGCCACTAGCTGAAGCTCTGCCATAGGAGAAACTATGTAACTTGGTTCTAGTAAACTTTGTTCTATTCTTTGATTCCTCAATTTCATTTAGGAGCCTTGCAACCATTTTTTTTTTTTTTGGTCTTGTGTGAGAGCAGGATGTAATTGGAAAGAAGCTATGCAAAAAAATTTCCACTATCAGACTAGGTTGTTCATGGAAACCCCACTGATGACTCTCATCTCCTCACCTCTTTGGTTCAGATGGCTCTGAGAAGTGGACACAATTCACCTAAAACATTCATACACCAAAAACGTATTCATCTCTCCCTGGGAATATTAGTGTGTTCTTCCTTCCTCAGATTTATTTTTTTTCATTTTGTTCTGCCTTTCCCTGTGGCCATTTGACTACTAAACTGACAGTGTATTAGGCAAGCAGGAATTCATTTGAGTGTGTACTGAATTAGTGCAAGATAATCATTGCAATTGATAAGATTTCTTGGTTTTCACTGTTTCAACAAAAATTTCTCTCTTAGCTTTCTGCCACAAGCTTCTTTGAGGTGGGGAAGAAAGGCATGAGACAATACTCAAACTATACAAAATGAAAAATGAAAAATTAGACACCAGGTGCCCACCAAACCACTCTATCACTCCCCTCATCAGCAGGATGGGGGAGGGGGGAGAAAATAAGATGAAAAAAGCTCATGGGTCAAGATAAAGTCAGTTTAATACAGGAAAATAAAAGGAAAGCAAAAGTTTTATTCTCTACTTCCCATCAGCAGGCAACGCCCAGCCACTTCCTGGGAAGTAAGGCTTCAGTACATGTAGCAATTGTTCGGAAGACAAACATAATAATGAATGTCCCCCCACACCTCCTTTCTCTTAGCTTTTATTGCTGAGCAGATCTCATAAGGTTGGAATATTCCTTCAGTCAGTTTGGGTCAGCTGTCCCGGCTATGTCCCCTCTGAAATTCTTGCCCACCATGCAACCTACTGTTGAGGGAGAAATGTTGGAGAGGCAGCTTTGATGCTATGCCAGCACTGCTCAGCAGTAGCCAAAACACTTGTGTATTATCAAAACCTTTCTAGCTGCCAATACAATGCACAGCACTATGAGGGCTGATATGGGGAAAGTTAACTCTACACCAGCCAGCCCCAATTAACCTCTACCCCTTATTCCATACCATTTGCATCATGCTCAGTTCCCACATATTTTAATACATATATATATCTTCCAGACATCCCATTGTAATTAATTATCATTACTGAAATCACTTCTTACCAACCTTACAACTTAAACTACATACTTAAACCATCTTTATATCCAACATTCTTATTAACTACTATCCCTTGTCCTTTAACAAATAGATATTCTCCCATTCCATGGGCTTCCTCCACTCTTCCAGATGCTCATAAGAACCAGCTATGAATTGGGCCTCATCTGTGAAGATGGACACTCAGGACAGGAGAAGCAGCATTGTTGGGCACCAAGACTGTCTTGGTTTCGGTCACTGTTGCACTGACTTGGTTCCTTGTGAAACTCACTCTTTGTTGGTTCAGGTCATTCCTGCTACATTACATCCTACAACATACAACTTGCATCACAGGTTATTTTTCCCCCAAGGATAAATCTTGAGGCACATACTGGGTCTTCCCATCCTTCTGCATTACCCACCAAGTGTATCCAGGTCCTTGAGTGAAAAAAATCTGTCGTGGTTTAAACCCAGCCAGTAACCAAGTACCACGCAGCCACTTGCTCACACACACCTGTCCCCAGGCAGGATGGGGAGAAATGAAAAAATGTAAAACCCACAGGTTGAGATAAGAACAGTTTAAAAACTAAAATAAAATATAGTGATAAAAGAAAGAATACCAACAATAACAATAATGATAATAATAGGAAACAACAAAAAAAGAAATGAAAGCTCAGAAAATGCAAGTGATGCACAATGCAACTGCTCACACCCACCAAATGATACTCAGCACATCCCTGAGCAGCAATCAGTCCCTTCTGAGTAACTCCCCCCAGTTTATATACTGAGCATAATGTGCTGTGGTATGGAATACCCCTTTGGCTAGTTTGGGTCAGGTGTCCTGTCTCTACTTCCTCCTGGCTTCTTGTGCCGCTCCTCACTGGCAGAGCATGAGAGACTGAAAAGTCCTTGACCAGGATAAGCATTACTTAGCAACAACTTTGGTGTGTTATCAGCGTTGTTCTCAGACTAAAACCAAAACACAGCACTGTGCCAGCTACTAGTAAGAAAAATAACTGTGGTTATGGCACCAAGCCTGTCAGAGTTCCAAGGAGTGTCTGGATGATGCTCCTAGTCATATGGTTTAGTGTTAGGCAGTTCCATGAGGAGCAGGGAGTTTGACTAGATAATCCTTAGGGCTCCCTTCTAACTTGAGATATTCTATGAATCTATGATTATGAATGCCAATCTTTCATGAACACCCAGAGGAATGTTGGTTACCTATTTGTTTAAGTATTTACAGAACAACAAGCTTTGGGGTTTGGTTAGATACTTAGGGTGCTTCAGTCTTCCCATTCATAGACTGAATAGTCATACATGGACCATGAGAGTTTAATGACAAAAATAGAGGGGAAACATATCATAAATGAGATTTAGATCTTAATTAGGTATAAGAGTAACCAAATAGAAAAGCTGAACAAGCACAGTGATTACAGCTAATGAGTTTGTGTTTCTCCTCATAAACACAGGCTTTAATGCACCTTTCACGAAAGAGCAGCTTTTACAGTAATGGTCCCCATCCTACTGTTCCTGTGCTTTTGTAGCAGAGGCTCTAGTCAACTGTGGTAATGCAATATTTCATAGCTCATTTCTCCTGGGCCTGATCAAGCCTTCAGCATATGCCGTAAAGCCTCCAAAACACATTTCCTACCTTTTATTTATCCCAAATACAGTCCTTTACCACATCATCAGAAAGATTAGCTCAGTCCTACTTTAGGAGACTTACCTTTGGGCTACTCATCCTGTATCTTCTCTCCCTGCAACAGCTCTTTGCTTCCTGCAATGCAGGTGCCAAGTACTTAGCACTGATTTCATATGCTAGCTGCCATATGGTTTTCTTTGCTTTCTGGGGTGATATAAGCATTATAATGAATGGTACTGTTCATTCTGGACAGTACCACAGCTTAATGGGAACACAACAGAATTTTTCCTGTGGGCTTTACTTGCCTTTGATTAAAATTTGTATGTGTATCAACACATAAGCAGACTTAGGATGTAGGTTCCTAGAGCAGAAGGCTTCCCAGTGAGAAGTAGAATATGTAAGAGAATAATTTTCTGTTTCCCTACATATAAGCAGCACTCCTTTCTCACTTGGTGGCTCCCTGATTTTGCCCCTGCCATAATTCCCTGATGATAGATCAGCTGCTGTTCTGCACTGGAAGTATGATATTGGTATTGTTCTCTGGCTCAAACCAAGCTTCAGATGTCTAGGGAAAAAAGATTTTCATAGCTGCTCTGGGTTCAGCAGTAACAGTCATTTTTCTCCTTCTTAGTAGGTGGTGCAGCGCTGTGGTTTTGACTTTCGACCTGGGAACAGCGCTGATAACACCAATGTTTTTAGTTACTGCTCAAATGTTTGGTCTAGCCAAGGTCTTTGTGTGCCTCATGCTCTGTGAGGGAGGAGGGGAACCCAGGAGGAAGCAGAGACAGGACACCTGACCCAAACTAGCCAAAGAGGCATTCCATACCACAGGACGTCATTCCCAGGATGTAACTGAGAGTTACCTGGAAGGGCTAGGGAGCTGCGGGGTTGGACTAGGTATCAGTCGGTGTTCAGTCTGTTAGAAAAGGGCAAAATTTTTACGATAACTGTATAAATAGTAGAAATGATTATATTTGAAAAATTTATAAATCAATAGTGTGGTTTTGGAAATACTGTAATTTTGCAGTATTGTTTGTAGTTTTGTACCATGGTTATTCAGTAACCAATGTTACAATGGTAGGCTTGGTGGCAAGAGCTGACATAACCATATATAGTGAAGGGTATATAGGTGGATTTAAGAAAGTATTGTGAAAGTCTATTGAAGCAGAAATTATGGACACACCAAGGGTAGTCAAGTGAGATTAAGGGAATGCTGGCATCCACATAATGGTTGGGATATGTCCAAAGAACGGAAAGGTGAAAAGGACAGAGTGAGGAAGACTTCTTACTTCATCTGAGGAAGACTCCTTACTTCATCTGAGGAAGACTCCTTACTTCATCAATGCGACCACCAGAGGGGGCTGCGCAAGCGCAGAAGAGGCTGATGTCCTAATAGACTGATGTGGTAATCCTTGATGCATATGTATTAGTTAATGATGTAATCATTAACCATTGGCCACTGCCCATTGATCCAGCCTGTCCAGGCCCTTCTGCAGAGCCTTCCTGTCCTTCAGCTGGGAAAGAATTTTTAACAGGGCTTGTTGTGATAGGATGAGGGGTAATGGTTTTAAACTAAAAGAGGGGAGACTCAGGCTAGATGTGAGGAAAAAATTCTTTACAATGAAGGTGGTAAAATACTGGAACAGGTTGCCCAGAGGTGGTAGATGCACCATAGAATCATAGAATCAGTGTAGTTAGGGTTGGAAAGGACCTTAAGGTCATCTAGTTCCAACCCCCCTGCCATGAGCAGGGACACCTCATCCTAGACCATGTTGCCCAAAGCTCTGTCCATCCCTGGATACATTCAAGGCCAGGATGGATGTGATTCTGGGCAACCTGATCTAGTTGAAGATGTCCCTGCTCATTGCAGGGGGGTTGGACTAGATGACTTTTGAAGGTCCCTTCCAACCCAAACTATTCTGTGATTCTGTGAGTCTATGATTCTATGATTCCATGAATGGGTTTGCCTTTTCCCATGAGAGGAGCAATCCACACTGCCTTCTTGAGCCACTTCCCTATGTGCACTATGGGGACCTTATCTCCTCCCACATTATGTAGGGGTTTCGTTTGGTCAGGACCAGTACGGTTAGCAGATCCTCTGGTGTTAAACCATCAAAGTGGCTTCTGCTAATTTTGTATCTCAGTGCTTCCATGCCCCATTACCCAATGCTCTCAACACAGTCTTTAACAGTCTAATATATCTATCAGTCTTTCCAGTCTTGTAGGTAACAGGGGATGTGATACACCCACTCATTCCCGTGTTTCTTTGCCCAGGAGTTCATGAGGTTATTTTGGAAATAAGTCCCATTGAAAGGTTAAATTCTTTCTGGGGTACCATGTCACCACAAAATTTGCCTTTCAAGTCCTAAGACGGTGTTTCGAGCAGTGGCATGGTTTACAGAGTATATTTCTAGCCAACTGCTAGTTGCTTCCACCATGGTGAGTATGTAGCGCTTGCCTTGGCATGTTTGTGGCAGTGGTCCAATATAGTCAATTTGCCAGGCATTGCCATATCAAAAACCCAGCCACAGCCCTCTATTCCAGGGAAATTTTACTCATGTGGCTTGTTTGATTATGGCACACGTTTCACATTCATGAGTGACCTGTGTGATGGCCCCATGGTCACGTCCACCCCTTGATCATGAGCCCATCTGTATGTTGCATCTCTCCCTAGATGTCCCAATGTTTCATGGGCCCATTGAGCTACAAATAGCTCACCCTTACACTCCCAGTCCAGGACCATCTGAGCTACTTCAATTTTGACAGTCTTGTCTACCTCTTCATTGTTTCAATGTTCTTCAGAGGCATGTGAACATCTACATGACATACCTTTAGAGCCATGATTTCTACCTGGGCAGTGATGTCCTGCCACAATGCAGCAGGCCAGATGGGTTTACCCCTTCACTGCCAATTGTTTTTCTTCCACTGTTGTAGCCATCCCCATGGGGCATTAGCCACCATTCAGGCATCAGTATAGAATACTGGCACTTTTCTCATTCATCAATCTGTAGGGCTAGTTGGGTGGCTTTCACTTCTGCAAACTGACTTGACTAACCTTGTCCTTCAACGGCTTCAATGACTTTTCATGTGGGACTCCACGGCAGCTTTCCATTTCTGATGGTTCCCTACTGTGGTGTATCACGATGTTAGAGAAAGGGGTGGAATTTTTACGATAACTAAATATTAGAAATGATTATATTTGAAAAATTTATAAATCAATAGTGTGGTTTTGGAAATACTGTAATTTTGCAGTATTGTTTGTAGTTTTGTACCATAGTTATTCAGTAACCAATGTTAACAATGGTAGGCTTGGTGGCAAGAGCTAACATAACCATATATGGTGAAGGGCGTATGGGTGGATTTAAGAAAGCATTGTGAAAGTCTATTGAAGCAGAAATTAATGGACACACCAAGGGTAGTCAAGTGAGAATAAGGGAATGCTGGCGTCCACTCAATGGCTGGGATATATCCAAAGAACAGAAAGGTGAAAAGGACAGAGTGAGGAAGACTTCTTACTTCATCTGAGGAAGACTCCTTACTTCATCAATGCGACCACCAGAGGGGGCTGCGCAAGCGCAGAAGAGGCTGATGTCCTAATAGACTGATGTGGTAATCCTTGATGCATATGTATTAGTTAATGATGTAATCTGTGTTGAATATGTATTAGCGACCAAATTTTTAGTGTATAAATTGCGAACGCGATGTGACGAGGTCGAAGCCAGATTTGGGCGCGTGCCCCTGGTTTCCCAGCGCTGCAATAAAAAACCTCATATAACCATTCCGGTGGTTATATGTTTATTCTTATGCTAACATTTTAGCGATCCAGATGGGACCTCGCGGGCACTGCTGAGGCAGATCACATCTTGATCCTGCTCCAACTGGCACCGAGAAATTCTTGGGGAGCTATCAGCCGCAACCCACCTCCGCTGCTCACAACGGACCTCTGATACGGTAAGAAAGGTGCTTTTCTAATTTGGTTACGGTACCGATTGTTCAGTAATGTAAAGTGTACTGACTTCTGATAAGCCTGCCTGACAGACGCGGCAAAAGCTGCAATTGGTTTGGCGAAGTCTGGTCTGGTAAAGCCTGCCTGTTAGACGTGGCGAAAGCTGCGCTTGGTTGGGGCTAGGGAGCTCCCGGGGTAAGCCTGGGCGCCGTCCGTTAGACAGTAGTGAAAGCTCTGCAGGTTCGGCAAATCTGGTCTGGTTTTATGCTGCAGGATCAGCATTCGGCAAATCTGGTCTGGTTTTATGCTGCGGGATTAGCATCTGTCTGGATACGTGTTGTATACGTGTTGTAATGTAGTGCTGTGAAAGAAACTTGTTTCTAGGGATTTCTTTATATGTACAAAATGCCGTCAATTCCCAAGTCATCTCCGTTAGGCTGCATCTTAAGTCACTGGAAGGAGGGTCGGTTTGGGCAGAGCATGCAAAAGAGTAAACTAATTGATGACTGTAATGAATGGTGGACACAGTATGAACTGGAGGATCAGGAGAAATGGCCTGAAAATGGAACTTTGCAGTACAGTACTATATTACAGTTGATGTTATATTGCAAAAGGGAAGGAAAATTGGATGAGGTACCATACGTAGATATTTTCTTTACCTTAAAAAAAAAAAAAAAAAAAAAAAAAGATGAATGGCAGAAATCCTATGGAATAATGATTGTTAAGGTAAATACTAATGAACAATGTAAGGGATGTGTTACTGAGAAAAGATGTATGGGGTGTCTTGCCTTAGAGAATAGTTTACAACATCAGAAAGATATTGAAAGCTTGGATTTGACGGTTGCCCCATCAGCCCCGCCGGCATTAAATGAAGAAAGGGGGGAGGAAGAGGATTTTGTAATTCAAAAATGGGAATGAATGTAGAAAGGTTAAGATATAATCAATGTGCAAATTGCAAACAGGAAGGACACTGGAAGAATGAATGTCCATTTAAGGGAGGACAATTTATGTCTACAGGGAATCCTTTTATGGGATCTGATGTAGCCAAGGCAATGGTGCTAGGAGAATTTGACAATCAAAGCTGACTAGGCAGGGCGAAAGATAAAGAACCCCTCGTGAAAGTCCAATTGGGAGAAAAAGAAGTAAAATTTTTAACAGACACAGGGGCTACATATTCAGTTTTAAATGATTTACACGGGGGTTAGGGGAAAGAACTACAATTATGGGAGCCACAGGGAAGGAGGAAATATGGCCATTCTTGCAGCCCCTAGATCTGCGATTCAGAGGGAAGGAATTAACACACGAATTTCTATATGTACCTGAATGCCCCATTCCCCTTTTAGGATGGGACTTATTGGCCAAATTGGATGCAGTGATCATTTTTGAAAATGGTGAATTAATAATGCAAATCCCCAAATCAAAAGCAGGACAGATCTTGGTTCTTAAAGAAAAACCCATTGCTCAAATTCCAAAAGAGGTAGAAGAGGCTGTGATACCGGTAGTTTGGGGAACAGAAATCCCGGGAAAATCAAAAGCAGCTCAACCAGTAACAGTGAAATTAAAAGATAGGGTTAGACCTGTAAGAGTTAAACAATATCCACTGAAGCTAGAGGAAAGATTTGGGATTATAAAAATAATTGAGAAATTTTTGAAATATCGAATTTCGGAAGGATGTGAATCAGAATATAACACACCAATTTTTCCAGTAAGAAAACCAAACGGTGAATATAGGTTAGTACAGGATCTGAGGGCAATAAATGAAATAACAAAAGATATCCACCCAGTGGTAGCAAATCCTTATACACTGTTAACATCTGTGAAGGAAAAATATAAATGGTTTACAGTGGTTGATTTAAAAGATGCCTTCTTCTGCATTCCTCTTGATAAAAATAGCAGGAAACTGTTTGCATTTGAATGGGAAGAATCCACGGAGCAGACAAAAAACACAACTAACGTGGACCAGACTACCACAAGGATTCGAAAACAGTCCAACCCTTTTTGGGAATCAATTGGCTAAAGAACAGGAGGCATGGACTACTCAAGGAAAGCTATAGGTACCGACATCACAATATCTCTTATTGCAATATGTAGATGACATCTTTATTGTGCCATAACAGAAATCATTATGCAAAAAAGACTAAAGCCAAAACACAGCACTGTGCCAGCTACTAGTAAGAAAAATAACTGTTACAGCTGAAACCAGGACACAATCCCATGATATTTGAGAAGTCATGGAGGTCAGGCTAGGTCCCTGGTGACTAGAAAAAGGTCAATATCACACACATTTTTAAAAGGGGTAGAAAGGAGGACCCTGGGAACTACCAACCTGTCAGCCTCACCTCTGTGCCTGGAAAGATCATGGAACAGATCCTTCTAGGGGTCATGCTAAGGCACATGGAGGACAGGGAGGTGATTCAAGGCCGCCAGCATGGCTTCATCAAGGGCAAGTCCTGCCTGACCAACCTAGTGGCCTTCTATGATGGAGCTACTACACTGGTGGACAAAAAGACTTTGACACAGTTCCCCACAACATCCTTCTCTCTAAACTGGATATGGTTTTGATGGGTGGAGTGTTTGGTGGATGAGGAATTGGCTTCATGGTTGCATCCAGACAGTAGTGGTCAATGGCTCTATGTCTGTATGGACACTAGTTACAAGTGGCATCCCTCAGGTCCATACTGGGACCAGTACTCTTTAATATCTTCATCAACGCCATCATAGACAGTGGGACTTGGACAAGCTCAAGAGGTAGGCCCATGCAAGCCTCATGAGGCTCAATAGGGCCAAGTGCAGGATCCTGCACCGAGGATGAGGCAACCCCCAGTATTAATACAGGCTGGGGCATGAAGGGATTGATAGTACTCCTGGGGGTACTGGTGGATGAAAGATTGGATATGAGCTGGCAATGTGGGCTCGCAGCTCAGAAGGCCAATTGTATCTTGGGCTGCATCCAAAGGACTGTGGCCAGCAAGTCAAAGGAGGTGATTCTGCTCCTCTACTCTGCTCTGGAGTCCTGCATCCAGCTCTGGAGTCCGCAGTACAGAAAAGATATGGACCTGTTGGAGAGGGTCCAGAGAAGGGCCACAAAAATGATCAGAGGGATGGAGCACCTCTTCTATGAGAAAAGGCTGAAAAAGTTGGGGTTGTTCAGCCTGGAGAAGACTCTGGGGAGACCTTATTGTGGACTTTCAGTTCTTAAAAGGGGCCTATAAGAATCATAGAATCAACAAGGTTGGAAAAGACCTTTAAGATCATCAAGTCCAACCATTACTCCAGGACTGCTAAGACCACCACTAAACCATGTCACTGAGGGCCTTATCTACATGGTTTGTGAACACCTCCAGGGATGGTGATTCCACCACTTCCATGGGCAGCTGGTCCAATACCTGATTACCCTCTCTGTGAAGAAGTTGTTCTTAATATCCAGTCTAAACCTCCCCTGGCACAGCTTGAGGCTGTTACCTCCTGTCCTATCACTTGGTACTTGGGAGAAGAGATCTCCTTTCAGGTAGTTGTAGAGAGCGATAAGGTCCCCCCTGAGCCTTCTCTTCTCCAGATTAACACACACACACACACACCCCCCGCAGTTTCCTCAGCCATTCCTCATAAGACTTGTGCTCCAGGCCCTTCACCAGCTTCATTGCCCTTCTTTGGACCTGCTCCAGCACCTCAATGTCTTTCTTGTAGTGAGGGGTCCAGAAGTGAACACAGTATTCAAGGTGCAGCCTTACAAGTGTCAAGTACAGGGGGACAATCACTGCCCTAGTTCTGTTGGCCACACTATCGATGATACAGGCCAGGATGGTATTTGCCTTCTTGCCCACCTGGGCACACTGCTGGCTCATATTCAGCCACCTGTCGACTAACACCCTCAGGTCCTTTTCCACCAGGCAGCTTTCCAGCCATTCTTCCCCAAGCCTGTAGCGTTGCACGGGGTTGCTGTGACTCATATGCAGGACCCACCACTTTGCCTTATTGAACCTCATACCATTGGCCACTGCCCATTGATCCAGCCTGTCCAGGCCCTTCTGCAGAGCCTTCCTGTCCTTCAGCTGGGAAAGAATTTTTAACAGGGCTTGTTGTGATAGGATGAGGGGTAATGGTTTTAAACTAAAAGAGGGGAGACTCAGGCTAGATGTGAGGAAAAAATTCTTTACAATGAAGGTGGTAAAATACTGGAACAGGTTGCCCAGAGGTGGTAGATGCACCATAGAATCATAGAATCAGTGTAGTTAGGGTTGGAAAGGACCTTAAGGTCATCTAGTTCCAACCCCCCTGCCATGAGCAGGGACACCTCATCCTAGACCATGTTGCCCAAAGCTCTGTCCATCCCTGGATACATTCAAGGCCAGGATGGATGTGATTCTGGGCAACCTGATCTAGTTGAAGATGTCCCTGCTCATTGCAGGGGGGTTGGACTAGATGACTTTTGAAGGTCCCTTCCAACCCAAACTATTCTGTGATTCTGTGAGTCTATGATTCTATGATTCCATGAATGGGTTTGCCTTTTCCCATGAGAGGAGCAATCCACACTGCCTTCTTGAGCCACTTCCCTATGTGCACTATGGGGACCTTATCTCCTCCCACATTATGTAGGGGTTTCGTTTGGTCAGGACCAGTACGGTTAGCAGATCCTCTGGTGTTAAACCATCAAAGTGGCTTCTGCTAATTTTGTATCTCAGTGCTTCCATGCCCCATTACCCAATGCTCTCAACACAGTCTTTAACAGTCTAATATATCTATCAGTCTTTCCAGTCTTGTAGGTAACAGGGGATGTGATACACCCACTCATTCCCGTGTTTCTTTGCCCAGGAGTTCATGAGGTTATTTTGGAAATAAGTCCCATTGAAAGGTTAAATTCTTTCTGGGGTACCATGTCACCACAAAATTTGCCTTTCAAGTCCTAAGACGGTGTTTCGAGCAGTGGCATGGTTTACAGAGTATATTTCTAGCCAACTGCTAGTTGCTTCCACCATGGTGAGTATGTAGCGCTTGCCTTGGCATGTTTGTGGCAGTGGTCCAATATAGTCAATTTGCCAGGCATTGCCATATCAAAAACCCAGCCACAGCCCTCTATTCCAGGGAAATTTTACTCATGTGGCTTGTTTGATTATGGCACACGTTTCACATTCATGAGTGACCTGTGTGATGGCCCCATGGTCACGTCCACCCCTTGATCATGAGCCCATCTGTATGTTGCATCTCTCCCTAGATGTCCCAATGTTTCATGGGCCCATTGAGCTACAAATAGCTCACCCTTACACTCCCAGTCCAGGACTATCTGAGCTACTTCAATTTTGACAGTCTTGTCTACCTCTTCATTGTTTCAATGTTCTTCAGAGGCATGTGAACATCTACATGACATACCTTTAGAGCCATGATTTCTACCTGGGCAGTGATGTCCTGCCACAATGCAGCAGGCCAGATGGGTTTACCCCTTCACTGCCAATTGTTTTTCTTCCACTGTTGTAGCCATCCCCATGGGGCATTAGCCACCATTCAGGCATCAGTATAGAATACTGGCACTTTTCTCATTCATCAATCTGTAGGGCTAGTTGGGTGGCTTTCACTTCTGCAAACTGACTTGACTAACCTTGTCCTTCAACGGCTTCAATGACTTTTCATGTGGGACTCCACGGCAGCTTTCCATTTCTGATGGTTCCCTACTGTGGTGTATCACGATGTTAGAGAAAGGGGTGGAATTTTTACGATAACTAAATATTAGAAATGATTATATTTGAAAAATTTATAAATCAATAGTGTGGTTTTGGAAATACTGTAATTTTGCAGTATTGTTTGTAGTTTTGTACCATAGTTATTCAGTAACCAATGTTAACAATGGTAGGCTTGGTGGCAAGAGCTAACATAACCATATATGGTGAAGGGCGTATGGGTGGATTTAAGAAAGCATTGTGAAAGTCTATTGAAGCAGAAATTAATGGACACACCAAGGGTAGTCAAGTGAGAATAAGGGAATGCTGGCGTCCACTCAATGGCTGGGATATATCCAAAGAACAGAAAGGTGAAAAGGACAGAGTGAGGAAGACTTCTTACTTCATCTGAGGAAGACTCCTTACTTCATCAATGCGACCACCAGAGGGGGCTGCGCAAGCGCAGAAGAGGCTGATGTCCTAATAGACTGATGTGGTAATCCTTGATGCATATGTATTAGTTAATGATGTAATCCGTGTTGAATATGTATTAGCGACCAAATTTTTAGTGTATAAATTGCGAACGCGATGTGACGAGGTCGAAGCCAGATTTGGGCGCGTGCCCCTGGTTTCCCAGCGCTGCAATAAAGCACCTCATATAACCATTCCGGTGGTTATGTGTTTATTCTTACGCTAACATTTTGGCGACCCAGGTGGGACCTTGCGGGCACTGCTGAGGCGGATCGCGTCTTGATCCTGCTCCAGCTGGCACCGAGAAATTCTTGGGGAGCTATCAGCCGCGACCGACCTCCGCTGCTCACGACGGACCTCTGATACGGTAAGAAAGGTGCTTTTAATTTGGTTACTTCGGTTACAGTACCAACTGTTGAGTAATGTAAAGTGTAGTAATGTAAAGTGTAGTACTGACTTCTGATAAGCCTGCCTGATAGACTGTCGTGGTTTAAACCGATCCACACAGCTCGTCCACTCACTCCCCCCCCGACCCTCCCCACTCCCGGAGGGATGGGGAGGAGAATCAGGAGAATGTAACTCCCACGGGTTGAGATAAGAACAGCCCAGTAACTAAGGTATAACACAAATCACTACTGCTACCACCAATGATAATATTGATAAGAGAAAATAACAGGAGAATACGATACCACCGCCAAACGAGTTCGACCCCCCTGAAGAGAGAGTGTGCCCTTCCGGGAAACTCCCAAGTACCTCCCTGAGCATGACGTCCTGTGGTATGGAATACCTCTTTGGCTAGTTTGGGTCAGGTGTCCTGTCTCTGCTTCCTCCCGGCCTCCCCTCGTCCCCAGCAGAGCATGAGACTCACAAAGTCCTTGGCCAGAATAAGCATTACTTAACAGCAATTAAAAACAATCGGTGTTATCAGCTCTCTGCCCAGGCTGGAAGTCAAAACACAGAGCTTGCACCAGTTACTAAGAAGGAGCAAAACGGCTCCTGGTAAACCCAGGACATAGACGTGGCAAAAGCTGCACTTGGTTTGGCGAAGTCTGGTGTTGAGTAATGTAAAGTGTAGGACCGACTTCTGATAAGCCTGCCTGATAGACGTGGCGAAAGCTGCACTTGGTTTGGCGAAGTCTGGTTGTGGGGGATTGGCTTGTCGAAAAAGGTCACATTCCCATCAACGAGCTGAAACAAGACATCTGTGTAGAACATGGTGCAGACTTCTCACGCCAGATAATGAGGAACTGAAGGACACCGGCAAACAGCAACATACTATGACCAATCACAGCCAAGGACACTAAGCGATAAGTGTATGAGAAAGAGGATGGTGGGGGGGTGCATGGTGTAGCTGCAAAAATGTAGAGCTTACGCAATGCCTTATTTGTGCCAGAACCAATCAAGTGCCTAGTATTTGCATATTTACTGTTATATTAACCGAAGGTAGAAGCCCAATAAACGAAGCTTGCTGTTAACTCATATTGAGTCGTCCAAGTCTTCCTTTCACGACAAATGGTGACCCTGACGTGATACTTGTCTTCGCTTGGATGGTAACAACACCACGGCCGTGAAAACTGGCACTTGGCTCCGATTTTGCCCCGGAGGGTCAAAGCGGCGCATCGCGCGAAAGGACGACCGTATAGACGGGATCTGGGCGCTGCCGGACTTGCAGTGGCTGTATCGACAGCGTTGCACCAAGGAGGAGGAGCAGCCGAAGCCTCGTAGGGCAACGGAGCGCGAGCACCTTAAAAGGGGGTATGGAGAGGCAAGCTGCCCTAAATTTATTAAATTGCTTTTTAGAAAAGCGCGGTATTAAGGAGAAGGACTTAATCCAGGGGGTTGGAGAAGCCTTTGAGCTTGGGACTTGGGAAAAAACCGCTAAGGAAGAAGTCTCTGTTTTATGGATGTTTTCAGTCCTTAAGGTGAAGGGAGCAACCTTTAAAGAGACAGACTTAAATTTAATGTTGAAATGGTCGAAGACGCATTATCCAGAGACTGATGAGTCTACCGTATCTGAGGTCTCTTTGTGGAATGGTGCACGAGTTAAGTTGTGGGACGCAGCCACTAAAGGCAGTGACACTGTGAAACATTTGTTAGTCATTTGGAGAACTATTTTAGAGACGTTAAAGTCAAAAAGTGAGATCGTGGAACCCAGTGATCCCTGGCCACCCCTGAGCCTCTGCCAGTTGCCGCCGCGTCTGCAAAGACTGAGGACAGAGATGAAGACAGTCTTTTTGACCCGGACCCTATTGACCCCGAGAAGGAACCTGTGCATGCTCATCAGGCTGCTGCTGCTGCTCCTGAGGTTCTGACGCCTGTTAATTCTGATGCTGACCTGGATGGTCCTCTTAACATGGAGCCGGAAAAGAAGCCTGATTTATGTCACCCAGATCCTCATGATAAATGGGCAGCTGTAAAGGGAGAAGCGAGATGGGTGGGGGATGCAGATGTATTGTGTACTTTCCCTGTGATGTATGTGCTGGATCAAGACCCGCAGTGGGAAGGTCTCTCGTATGCCCTTATCAGGGGTATCGGGCGGACTGTGACGAACCGTGGACTTGGGGCCCCATATACAACTCATTTGATACAGTCTGTCTGTGATACTCATGTACTAGAAGTTGACAAAAATATCTATGATTCTATTGATGCTTGGAAACCTTTATAGATATTGCTGGCCACTTCTTCTGACATAGGCTGGCCACCTGTGTCAGAATGAGTGTGCATTTTGGTCAGTATAAAAGCCCAAGCCTCATGCGATGTGGGGGAGGCAGAGCCTCTGCGGGGACGCTCGCTAGGGCTGAGCCTGCCACCTCACACTGCGATGATGCTTGTTGGAGCTGGTTTCCTGATAGTCTTCACAGAGTCCTTGTGCCACGTTCTGTACGTGGGACTGTGTAGTGCGAGTAATGATTGTCTGAAATTTGTGTTTCAAATATTGTAGTTGTGTGAAGTGTGCTTGGGGGATCCCATATGCATACGTATGTGTGTGTGTGTGATGAGGGCAGATAGTGTTCTATGTATTTTTTTTATTATCGTGTTCGTGTAAAAGTTTTTAACAAGTAGCAGTTTAACATTTCAGGCAAGAAAGGGTTAATGCAAAAGTGCGGTTGCTGACAGGTATTTATGGTTGCTGCTGAAGCAGGCAGGCAGCTGTAGCTTCTGCCGAGCTGTTTGTAGCCGTACAAAACAGGGTGAACAACTTTAGAAAAAAGGTAAAGTTGCAGAGCACGGGTAGACAAATGCGAATTCAGATGATAGATTGGAAATCTATTCAGAGAGGAGCTCTGTCAAACAATGATTTTGATTGTTTGCAGGCCTTGCAGGAAAAGATTCTCGCCTTTCCTGTTAAGTACCAGATGAACGCTCAAGGTCAGGCAATAAATGCTGAAATATTTCCCTTAAATTGGAAATTGCTATCTCAGTTAAGGCAAACTGTTTTTTCTACAGACATTCAGTCTAAACCCACTAAGCAAATGTTGTCATATATTTGGAGAACAGATTTACTGTTATATTAAAAGTATTGTGCAAAATAACTTTTATGTAACCCGCTTATAGCACTTCGAAAATATTTAGCTGATTTTAGAAGTACAGATTTTGAATTACTCGAGTTATTTGAAAATCGAGGTTCGCTTCATAGAGCTGCATATACGTTTGCTTTACAAGCTGCTTCGCCGTTATAGGTCTCATAATTATAAGAAGTTTGTTGCTTTGTTGTACTTTGCAATGTTGTTCTGCTTGTTTACAACGACTCCTGACTCAGTCCTTATTCCTTCATAAAGAAAAAGGGGGGAATTGTGGGGGATTGGCTTGTCAAAAAAGGTCACGTTCCCATCAACGAGCTGAAACAAGACATCTGTGTAGAACATGGTGCAGACTTCTCACGCCAGATAATGAGGAACTGAAGGACACCGGCAAACAGCAACATACTATGACCAATTACAGCCAAGGACACTAAGCGATAAGTGCATGAGAAAGAGGATGGTGGGGGGGTGCACGGTGTAGCTGCAAAAATGTAGAGCTTACGCAATGCCTTATTTGTGCCAGAACCAATCAAGTGCCTAGTATTTGCATATTTACTGTTATATTAACCGAAGGTAGAAGCCCAATAAACGAAGCCTGACAGACGCGACGAAAGCTGCACTATGTTTGGCGAAGTCGGGTCTGGTAAAGCCTGCCTGTTAGACGCGGAGAAAGCTGCGCTTGGTTGGGGCTAGGGAGCTCCCAGGGTAAGCCTAGGCGCCGTCTGTTAGACAGTAGCGAAAGCTCTGTAGGTTCGGCAAACATGGTTATGGTATTGGTATTTGTGCTGCAGGATCAGCATTTGTCAGTATAATTTCTGTAACATAGTGGTAAGTGTGTGTGGGGGTTTTGGAGATCTCTTTGTATTTACAAAATCCCGTTGGTCCCTAAGTCGTCTCCATTAGGTTGTATTTTAAGTCACTGGAAGGAGGGTCGGTTTGGGCAGAGCATGCAAAAGAGTAAACTAATTGATTACTGTAATGTATGGTTGTCGTGGTTTAAACCCAACCACAAAACTCGTTCACTCACTTCCCCCCCCTTCTTGCCTTCCCTCTACTCCTGGAGGGACGGAGAGGACAATCGAAAAGAATGCAACTCCCACAGTTTGAGATAAGAACAGTTTAGTAAGTAAGGTATAACACAAACCACTACTGCTACCACCAATAATAATAATGATAAAGAAAATAACAAGGGGAAAGAATACAACACCTCAACACCAGCCGACCGATAACTCACCCAACCCCACCCGACTGAGCATCGACTGATACCTCGTCCAACCCTGCAGTCCCTAGCCCTTCTGGGGTAAATCTCGATTACATCCTGGGCATGATGTGCGGTGGTATGGAATACCTCTTTGGTCAGTTTGGGTCGGGTGTCCTGTCTCTGCTTCCTCCCGGCCTCCCCTCCTCCCTGGCAGAGCATGAGGCTCACAAAGTCCTTGGCCAGACCAAAAATTTGAGCAGCAACTGAAAACATCGGCGTTATCAGCACTGTTCCCGGGCCAAATGATCAAAGCACAGCACTGTACTAGCTCCTAAGAAGGAGAAAAATGACTGCTACTGCTGAACCCAGGACAATGGTGGATGCAATATGAATTAGAAGACCAGGAAAAATGGCCTGAGAATGGAACTTTACATTATAATACTATCTTGTAGTTGATGTTGTATTGCAAAAGGGAAAGAAAATGTGACGAGTTTCAAGGGAGGCAGGAGCGAGCTGGAAAGCCCTGCTGCCGCCTTCCTCCCACCCACCCACCCCTCCTCCTTTACCCCTCTCCTTTCCCCACCCCCTTTCACCCCCTCCAGAAAAAAGAAAAAAAAAAAAAAAGGAAAATTTAAAAAAAAAAAAAAAAGATGAATGGCAGAAATCCTATGGAATAATGATTGTTAAGGTAAATACTAATGAACAATGTAAGGGATGTGTTACTGAGAAAAGACGTATGGGGTGTCTTGCCTTAGAGAATAGTTTACAACATCAGAAAGATATTGAAAGCTCGGATTTGACGGTTGCCCCATCAGCCCCGCCGGCATTAAATGAAGAAAGGGGGGAGGAAGAGGATTTTGTAATTCAAAAATGGGAATGAATGTAGAAAGAATAGGATATAATCAGTGTGCAAATTGCAAACAGGAAGGACACTGGAAGAATGAATGTCCATTTAGGGGAAGACAATTTATGTCTCCAGGGAATCCTTTTATGGGATCTGATGTAGCTAAGGCAATGGTGCTAGGAGAATTTGACAATCAAAGCTAACTAGGCAGGGCGAAAGATAAAGAACCCCTCGTGAAAGCCCAATTGGGAGAAAAAGAAGTAAAATTTTTAACAGACACAGGGGCTACATATTCAGTTTTAAATGATTTACACGGGGGTTAGGGGAAAGATCTACGACAATTTGCTGTTTAATATTTTCATCAATGACCTGGATGAGGGAACTGAGTGCACCATCAGCAAGTTCGCTGATGACACAAAACTGGGAGGAGTGGCTGACACACCAGAAGGCTGTGCTGCCATTCAGCGAGACCTGGACAGGCTGGAGAGTTGGGCGGGGAGAAACTTGATGAAATTTAACAAGGGCAAGTGTAGAGTCTTGCAT
Source organism: Lathamus discolor (assembly GCF_037157495.1). NCBI lineage: Eukaryota > Metazoa > Chordata > Aves > Psittaciformes > Psittacidae > Lathamus > Lathamus discolor. The sequence goes on from NC_088908.1 coordinate 26,250,700, forward strand.
CTGGGGAAGAACAACCCCATGTACCAGTACAGGTTGGGGGTTGACCTGCTGGAAAGTAGCGAAGGGGAAAGGGACCTGGGGGTCCTGGTGGATAGGAGGATGACCATGAGCCAGCAATGTGCTCTTGCGGCCAAGAAGGCAAATGGCATCTTAGGGTGCATTAGAAAGGGAGTGGTTAGTAGGTCAAGAGAGGTTCTCCTCCCCCTCTACTCAGCCTTGGTGAGGCCGCATCTGGAATATTGCGTCCAGTTCTGGGCCCCTCTGTTCAAGACGGACAGGGAATTGCTTGAAGGAGTCAAGCGCAGAGCCACAAAGATGATTAAGGGAGTGGAACATCTCCCTTATGAGGAGAGGCTGAGGGAGCTGGGTCTCTTTAGCTTGGAGAAGAGGAGACTGAGGGGTGACCTCATCAATGTTTACAAATATGTAAAGGGTAGGTGTCAGGATGATGGAGCTAGGCTTTTTTCAGTGATATCCAGTGATAGGACAAGGGGCAATGGGTGTAAACTGGAGCATAGGAAGTTCCACGTTAACATCAGGAAGAACTTCTTTACTGTAAGAGTGACAGAGCACTGGAACAGGTTGCCCAGGGGGGTTGTGGAGTCTCCTACACTGGAGATATTCAAGGCCCGCCTGGACAAGTTCCTGTGTGATGTACTGTAGGTTACCCCGCTCTTGCAGGGGGGTTGGACTAGATGATCTTTTGAGGTCCCTTCCAACCCTTGGGATTCTGTGATTCTGTAATTGTGGGAGCCACAGGGAAGGAGGAAATACGGCCATTCTTGCAGCCCCTAGATCTGCGATTTAGAGGGAAGGAATTAACACACGAATTTCTATATGTACCTGAATGCCCCATTCCCCTTTTAGGATGGGACTTATTAGCTAAATTAGATGCAAGAATTATTTTTGAAAATGGTGAATTAATAATGCAAATCCCCAAATCAAAAGCAGGACAGATCTTGGTTCTTAAAGAAAAACCCATTGCTCAAATTCCAAAAGAGGTAGAAGAGGCTGTGATACCGGTAGTTTGGGGAACAGAAATCCCGGGAAAATCAAAAGCAGCTCAACCAGTAACAGTGAAATTAAAAGATGGGGTTAGGCCAGTAAGAGTTAAACAATATCCACTGAAGCTAGAGGAAAGATTTGGGATTGTAAAAATAATTGAGAAATTTTTGAAATATCGAATTTTGGAAGGATGTGAATCAGAATATAACACACCAATTTTTCCAGTAAGAAAACCAAACGGTGAATATAGGTTAGTACAGGATCTGAGGGCAATAAATGAAATAACAAAAGATATCCACCCAGTAGTAGTAAATCCTTATACACTGTGATTCGGAGAAAACTCCAGGAGCAAACTTGCCAAGAAAGTTTTCAAGCTGACAAGCAGGTATTCTTTACTGCGGCGCCGGGAGACATGGGGGATAGCACCTCCTAACGTGTGTCTCTCTGTTGCTACACAAGCCGTCCTTGTATAGTCCCTGGGCATACATACATTACGTCATTTTCCAGAAAGTTCCCCGCATGCATACAGAATTGTGGTGGTGGCCTCTGAGGGTCGTTTACTTCTTCCAACAATCTTCATCACTTCTGGCAGCCTTTGGAGCACGCGCAGTAGATGCTCATACCAGTTTAATTGGTTCGTTAGCACCAGAGACATAATAATCCTCCTGTCCTCCTACTTATCAGTTAGTTTAACTGTAGCCCATCCTGGACACCTGCCACTTCCAGATACTCCTTATCCCTGTGTCCTGTTCTTCTAGACTGTTTTTCTTAAAACTGTGTCAACTATAACAATTTATCTTGTACGAGAATGCTCAGTGTGTTCTCTAGCTGCATTCTATTTTTTTTTTCTATGTATCATGCTCCTCAGTATTTTTCCATTGCTACTCTTACAAAGCCATCAAACTTAACATTACTTAAAATTGATTCTAAAGGTTTATATATTCCATTTTGTAATTTTGTGTCCCCCTTGTCTCAACTGTTAACATCTGTGAAGGAAAAATATAAATGGTTTACAGTGATTGATTTAAAAGATGCCTTCTTCTGCATTCCTCTTGATAAAAATAGCAGGAAACTGTTTGCATTTGAATGGGAAGAATCCACAGAGCAGATGAAAAACACAACTCACGTGGACCAGACTACCACAAGGATTCAAAAACAGTCCAACCCTTTTTGGGAATCAATTGGCTAAGGAACTGGAGACATGGACTACTCAAGGAAAGCTACAGGTACCGACATCACAATATCTCTTATTGCAATACGTAGATGACATCTTTATTGCGACAGAACAGAAATCATTATGCATAAAAGTGACTACTGAAATCCTGAACCAGCTAGGAATGAAAATTGCATAGAGGCAATTTGTGCCATTCCAGAACCACTGAATTTACATGAGTTAAGAACATTTTTGGGCATGGCAGGAGGGTGCAGGTTGTGGATAATGAATTACGGACTCATTGCTAAACCCCTGTATGAAGCCCAAAAATCACACACTTTTCTTTGGGACAAACCACAGAAAGAGGCCTTTAAAAAACTGAAGAAGGCGTTAATGAAATCACCAGCATTGGGACTCCCATATTTGACAAAGGACTTTCAGTTTTTTGTTCCATGAGAGGCAGAGATTGGCGTTGGGAGTATTAACCCAGAAAATTGGAAGCTGGAAAAGACCAGTAGGATATTTTTCGAAACAACTGGATCCGGTAAGTGCGGGATGGCCTTCATGTTTAAGAGCGGTAGCGGCAACTATTGTTCTAATACAGGAGGCCAGAAAACTGACTCTGGGAAAACATATTGAAGTGTTTGTACCACATATGGTAACAACTATCTTGGAACAAAAAGGGGGGTATTGATTATCCCCTAGCTGAATGATGAAATATCAAGCAATCTTAACAGAACAAGATGATGCAAGTCTAAAGACTACTAACTTGTTAAATCCACCAACTTTTCTAGGAACTGACCTAGAGGAAGGAATTCTTGAACATAACTGCATAGAGGTCATCGAGCATACATATGCAACCAGAACAGACTTAAAAGATGTACCTCTTGAGCAACCGGACTGGGAACTTTTCACAGATGGAAGCAGCTTTGTGGAGAACGGAACACGGTATGCAGGATATGCTGTGACAACGCAACAAAAGGTAATTGAAGCAAAAGCATTGCCTCCTGGGACGTCAGCTCAACGGGCAGAGCTGATAGCTCTTACAAGAGCGTTGGAACTGAGTGACGATAAAAAGGTAAATGTATGGACTGATTCAAAGTATGCGTTTGGTGTAGTACATATACATGGAGCATTATGGAAGGAACGAGGACTGTTGTCTTCACAAGGGACTAATATAAAATATCAAGAAGAAATTTTGAAACTGATAATTGCTGTACAAAAAACCAAACAGGCAGCCATTATGCATTGTAAAGCACACCAAGGAGGAACTTCGAAGATATCCGAAGGAAATATACTGGCAGATCAGACAGCTCGACAAGTTGCCCAAAAGGTATGGAACATGATGGCCCTGATACCTCTCAAGGTAAGCCCACTCCATACCTATCTTCCACAAGACCCAAAATATTCAAAAGAAGATGAAAAGCTGGCAGGACTTTTGAAGGCTCAAAAGAATTCTGAAGGGTGGTATACAACAACAACTGGACAGGTAATAGTACCACCAGCAATAATGCGAAAAATCCTACAAACTGAACACCAGAAATGTCATTGGGGTGCAGAAGCATTGGTAACTTATTTAAAACGAGGAATAATTTCCACACAGATGCTAACTATGACAAAAGCAATAAGGTCAAAATGTGAAATTTGTTTAAAAGATAATCCAGTAGTAAAAAGGCAAGTTAAGATGGGAAGAATTAGGATAGGAGTGGAACCAGGAGATTACTGACAGGTTGATTTTGCGGAACTACCAAAAGTACAAGGGTACAAATATCTGCTAATAGGGGTTGACACTTTTTCCAGATGGCCAGAAGCCCTTCCCTGTCGCACCAATCAGGCAAAGGAAACGGTGAAATGGTTGCTTAGAGAAATCATTCCACAATTCGGAGTCCCTTTAGGGATATCGTCAGATAGGGGTCCACATTTTGTTGCAACCATAGTACAAGAATTTAGTAAACAATTAGGGGTATCATGGAACTTACATACCCCCTGGAGGCCCCAATCTAGTGGACAGGTAGAAAAGATAAATCAAACAACAAAGAGACAAATCAGTAAAATATGTCAAGAGGCCAGAATAAAATGGCCACAAGCATTATCTATAGCTCTGTTACGAATCAGAGTAAAACCCAGAAGTGGAATGCCAGTAAGCCCCTATGAGATCCTCTATGGAAAGCCATACTTGGCAGGAACCCTCCACAGGAACTAAAGTAGGATGGGCTATGGAATCCTTATTTGCTCAAGTTGCAGCATATCGGAATAGAGAAATGATTTATGATCTGATTGGTCAGACAGAAAGATTAGCCAGAGCAACGAGGAAGGGATTCAGAGACATGAATTTGCAGTTGCAAGCAACAACTAAAATGACCTTGCAGAACAGAATAGACCATTGTCATATTCATATTCCTAATGTAACTGTGGACATAGAATACGCTATTTCCCAATTGACTAAAGTTGAAAAAGAAGCGGAAAAAGAAGGAGAATATATTGAACAAAATTGGATTGAAGCACTCTTTGATAGTTTGGGCCTTCACCTCACAGGATGGGTCCATTCCCTCGTGCAAACTATATTTGTGATACTGATTGAATTTTTCATGCTATGTCTGATGTATCTTTGTATCCGAAAGGAAATAGCCCAAAGCAGTACACGGACTCATCGAATTATAGGAGCAGTACCTAGGGAACATCCAAAGTAACCCACACCTCCACCTACTTATCAAGAGACAGCTACCTAAGAGAATGAAAATACTTACTTGAGTGAAGTATTTTCAAAGGGGGGAAATGTTAGAAAAAGGGGCGTAATTTTTACGATAACTATATAAATAGTAGAAATTATTATATTTGAAAAATTTATAAATCAATAGTGTGGTTTTGGAAATACTGTAATTTTGCAGTATTGTTTGTAGTTTCGTACCATGGTTATTCAGTAACCAATGTTACAATGGTAGGCTAGGTGGCAAGAGCTAACATAACCATATATGGTGAAGGGCGTATGGGTGGATTTAAGACAGTATTGTGAAAGTCTATCGAAGCAGAAATTAATGGACACACCAGGGTAGTCAAGTGAGAATAAGAGAATGCTGGCGTCCACACAATGGTTGGGATATATCCAAAGAACAGAAAGGTGAAAAGGACAGAGTGAGGAAGACTCCTTACTTCATCAATGCGACCACCAGAGGGGGCTGCGCAAGCGCAGAAGAGGCTGATGTCCTAATAGACTGATGTGGTAATCCTTGATGCATATGTATTAGTTAATGATGTAATCCGTGTTGAATATGTATTAGCGACCAAATTTTAGTGTATACATTGCGAACGCCATGTGACGAGGTCGAAGCCAGATTTGGGCGAGTGCCCCTGGTTTCCCAGCACTGCGATAAAGCACCTCATATAACCATTCCGGTGGTTACGTGTTTATTCTTACGCTAACACTTGCATCTCGTTGTGAGTGCAGAGTTTCACCTGCCTCATCCAGTAAAAAGTCATTACTATAGGAAAGCACACACAGATTTACATTAGCAATATAACTACTACAGGGTGTAGCAGTATGTTGAAGATGCTGGTGGCAGTGGGGGACCAGCCAAAGAAATTTCCTTCCAGTGGAGTTCTCCCACCCTCTCAATTTGTTCCATTACCTACTTTATAACACTACCATGGTATTAGAATCTTTCTAACTTTTGCCTTGGCGTTTTCTAGCAGCTGCTGCAAATTTGCATACTCTAACATCTTTTATAAGTGACAAATCCATACAATACAGGGTGTTGTTTCTTATTAGCAACTGGCTAGTAAATACAGGTGGTTTTATACACAAAATCACAGCCTCTAATAATAGCTACTTTAAAAGCACACATATTCAAGTTGTTACTTTTCAGTTGCCCCCAAGTGATGTTTTGCAATCATTCCTTTTTCTCTTCCTCTATCTCATTCTGCTTGGGGTATTCATGGTCAGCACCTGTAGCTGAGGCATCAGGTTCCTCCACTTGTCTGTCCAGCTCATGGCAAGGCTTGACAAACTTTGCAGGCAGCCGCCATGGACCTGTAAGTAGGATGACACAAATATACCCCCTCCCCCAGGTTATCATTTCTTGAGAAGAAGACAGGTTAAAGTGTTTCCTTAAAGCAGAGGCATTCTGATGCAAAAGGAATGTAAAGCAGCTGCAGAAGTAAACTGCACAGGAGTAAACCATCTCACCCAAGGTTCTGTCCAACCTGGCCTTGAACACTGCCAGGGATGGAGCACTCACAACTTCCCTGCACAACACATTCCAGTGCCTCACCACCCTAACATTAAAGAATTTCTTCCTTATATCCAATCTAAACTTCCCCTGTTTAAGTTTTAACCCATTACCCCTTGTCCTATCACTACAGTCCCTGATGAAGAGTCCCTCCACAACATCCCTATAGGCCCCCTTCAGGTACTGGAAGGCTGCTATGAGGTCTCCACGCAGCCTTCTCCAGGCTGAACAGCCCCAACTTTCTCAGGCTATCTTCATATGGGAGGTGCTCCAGTCCCCTGATCATCCTCGTGGCCCTCCTCTGGACTTGTTCCAGCAGTTCCATGTCCTTTTTATGTTGAGGACACCAGAACTGCACACAACACTCGAAGTGAGGTCTCACAAGAGCAGAGTAGAAGGGCAGGATCACCTCCTTCAACCTGCTGGTCACTCTTTTTTTGATGCAGCCCCGGATACGGTTGGCTTTCTGGGCTGAGAGCACACACTGCTGGCCCATGTTCATTTTCTCATCAACCAACACCCCAAAGTCCTTCTCCACAGGGTTGCTCTGAATCTCTTCTCTGCCCAACCTGTAGCTGTGCCTGGAATTGCTCCAACCTAGGACCTTGCACTTGTCACAGTTAAACTTCATAAGGTTGGCATCAGCCCACCACAAAAGCATTTCAAGTTCCCTCTGGATGGCATTCCTTCCCTCCAGCATACCAAGTGAACCACACAGCTTGGTGTCATCGGCAAACTTGCTGAGGGCACACTCAATCCCACTGTCCATGTCACCAGCAAAAATGTTGAACAAGACCGGTCCCAACACCGACCCCTGAGGGACAACACTCGTTACTGGTCTCCAACTGGACATTGAGCCATTGACCACAACTCTTTGCATGCGGCCATCTAGCCAATTCTTTAACCACTGAGTGGTCCATCCATCAAATTGATGTCTCTCCAATTTAGAGACAAGGATGTCATGTGGGACAGTGTCGAATGCTTTGCAGAAGGCCAGGTAGATGACGTCAACTGCTCTACTCCTGTCTAGTAAGTTCCACGGACTATTACCCGCTCCTGGTGATCCATGTGGGTGCTAGGGATATAGGTAGTAGACTGGGGACCATAAAGAAAGACTACAGAGCCCTGGGAGAGGTGGTTAGGGGCTCTGGTGCTCAGATAGTCTTTTCGTCAATTCTCCAGGACACAGGGGAGGACCAAGAAAAAGCTAGGAGGATTGGCCAGGTCAATAAATGGTTAAAAGGGTGGTGTCATAGTCAGGGGTTTGGGTTTCTTGAACATAAGACTGAAGTTAGTAGGCCAGATCTACTGGGGGCTGGTGGAGCTGCTCTGGTAAAGAAGGGGAAGAGCAGTTTTGGTAGGAGGCTTGCCAGACTGGTCAAGGAGGCTTTAAACTAGATGTGTTGGGGGAGGGGGGCATCATTCCATCCCAACACACCCAGTCAGTTGCCAGCACCTATAATAAATGCTCGGAGCAATGTAGATATATTCCAGCTGCTTCAGCCAACGAGCCGGCTTCAATTGGAGCTCGTCTCAGATGCCTCTATACAAATGCCCGTAGCATGGGGAACAAACAAGAGGAATTAGAGATGTGTACACATCTACGGGGGTATGATATAATAGGCATCACAGAAACATGGTGGGATGGCTCCGATGACTGGAGTGTTGGAATGGAAGGTTACAGGCTCTTTAGAAAAGACAGGCCTGGCAGGCGGGGAGGGGGAGTTGCCCTTTATGTTAGGGATAGGCTGGAGAGTATGGAAGTCTGTCTGGGGACAGGTGAGCAGTTTACAGAGAGTTTGTGGGTCCGGGTTAAAGGGAAAACAGCCGTGGGAGACATTACTGTGGGAATCTGTTACAGGCCGCCTGATCAAGGAGAACCTGTGGATGAAGCACTCTACAGACAGATAGGAAAAGCCTCACGCTCACAGGCCCTTGTTCTCATGGGGGATTTCAACCACCCTGACATCTGTTGGAACGATGGCACTGCACGGCACAAGCAATCCAGGAGGTTCCTCGATTGTGTGGAAGACAACTTCCTTCTGCAAGTAATAGAGGAGCTGACAAGGAGAGGTGCCATGCTTGACCTTGTGCTCACCAACAGGGAAGGGCTTGTTGAGAATGTGGTACTCCAGGGCAGCCTTGGATGCAGCGATCACGAGATGGTCAAATTTGAGATCCCCAGGAGAGTGAGAAGAGCGTGTAGCAAGCTCACTGCCCTGGACTTCAAAAGAGCAGACTTTGGCCTCTTCAGGAGCCTGCTTATTAAGGTTCCATGGGATATAGCCCTGGAGGGCAGGGGGGCCCAAGACTCTTGGTTGATATTCAAGGATCCCCTGCTACAAGCTCAGGAGTGCTGCATCCCAACAAGAAGGAAGTGCGGCAGGAGGGCCAGGAGACCTTCTTGGATGGATAAGGAGCTGTTGAGGAAAATTCAAAGGAAAAAAGAGGCTTATAAAAAATGGAAGCAAGGACAGGAGGCCTGGGTAGAGTACAGGGATGTTGTCCGGGAAGATCTGTCCGGGACCAGGTTAGGAAGGCTAAGGCCCAGTTAGAATTAAACCTAGCCAGGGATGTTAAGGATAATAGGAAGGGATTCTACAGGTACGTAGCAAACGAAAAACAGACTAGGGACAACATAGGCCCCCTGAGGAAGCTTTCGGGAGAACTGGCTACACAGGATTTGGAGAAGGCTGAGGTTCTGAATGACTTCTTCGCATCGGTCTTCACTGGCAAAGGCTCTGACTGCACCACCCAGTTCTTAGAAAGTAGATGCAGGGACTGTGAGAATGAAGACCTTGGGCCCACTGTAGGAGAGGATCTGGTTCGAGACCATCTTCAAAATCTGAAAGCGCACAAGTCCGTGGGACCTGATGGAATCCATCCGCGGGTCCTGAAGGAGCTGGCGAATGAAGTTGCTAAGCCACTGGCCATCGCATTTGAAAAATAATGGCAGTCAGGTGAAGTTCCCGATGACTGGAAAAAGGGAAATATAACCCCCATTTTCAAGAAGGGGAAAATGGAAGATCCGGGGAATTACAGACCAGTCAGTCTCACCTCTGTGCCTGGCAAAATCTTGGAGCACATTCTCCTGGACAGCATGCTAAGGCACATGAAAAACAACAAGGTGCTTGGTGAAAGCCAGCATGGCTTCACTAAGGGGAAATCCTGCCTGACCAATTTGGTGGCCTTCTATGATGGGGCTACGGAACTGATGGACAAGGGTAAAGCAGTTGATGTCATCTACCTGGACTTGTGCAAAGCGTTTGACACTGTCCCACACGACATCCTTCTCTCTAAATTGGAGAGATATCAATTTGATGGATGGACCACTCGGTGGATAAAGAACTGGCTGGACGGCCGCACACAAAGGATTGTGGTCAATGGCTCGATGTCCTGCTGGAGACCGGTAACGAGTGGTGTCCCTCAGGGATCGGTGTTGGGACCGGTCTTGTTTAACATCTTCGTCGCTGAAATGGACAGTGGGATTGAGTGTGTCCTCAGCAAGTTTGCCGATGACACCAAGCTGTGTGGTCCGGTTGATATGCTGGAGGGAAGGGATGCCATCCAGAGGGACCTTGACATGCTTGTGAGGTGGGCTGATGCCAACCTTATGAAGTTCAACCATGACAAGTGAAAGGTCCTACACCTGGGTTGGAGCAATCCCAGGCACAGCTACAGACTGGGCAAAGAAGAGATTCAGAGCAGCCCTGCGGAGAAGGACTTGGGGGTGCTGGTCGATGAGAAAATGAACATGAGCCGGCAGTGTGCGCTCGCAGCCCAGAAAGCCAACCGTATCCTGGGCTGCATCAAAAGGTGCGTGACCAGCAGGTCGAAGGAGGTGATCCTGCCCCTCTACTCTGCTCTTGTGAGACCTCACCTGGAGTATTGTGTGCAGTTCTGGTGTCCTCAACATAAAAAGGACATGGAACTGCTGGAACAAGTCCAGAGGAGGGCCACGAGCATGATCAGGGGACTGGAGCACCTCCCGTATGAAGACAGGCTGAGGAAGTTGGAGCTGTTCAGCCTGGAGAAGAGAAGGCTGCGTGGGGACCTAATAGCAGCCTTCCAGTACCTGAAGGGGGCCTATAGGGATGCTGGGGAGGGACTCTTCGTCAGGGACTGTAGTGACAGGACAAGGGGTAACAGGTTAAAACTTAAACAGGGGAAGTTTAAATTGGATTTAAGGAGGAAATTCTTTCCTGTTAGGGTGGTGAGACACTGGAATCGGTTGCCCAGGGAGGTTGTGAGTGCTCCATCCCTGGCGGTGTTCAAGGCCAGGTTGGATGAAGCCTTGTATGGGATGGTTTAGTGTGAGGTGTCCCTGCCCATGGCAGGGGGGTTGGAACTAGATGATCTTGAGGTCCTTTCCAACCTTAACTATTCTATGATTCTATGATCATTTCCGTAACCCCGTCATAGAAGGCCACCAAATTGGTCAGGCAGGATTTTCCCTTAGTGAAGCCATGCTGGCTCTCACCAAATAATATTATATTATATATAATTATATAATAATGTAACATAACCACACCCTAAGTTCAGCAAGTCATTATCAGACCCCATAAATACCAATCTCTTTTATGAGAGTTATTCCTCTCTAGAGAAATAATTCACAGGCCCAGAGCAAGCATAGGTAATTAGGAGGGATATAATGCCCCAGTAGCTAAAAATCTCAACAGGGATATAGGAGAATAAGTACAAAATCCTAATCTGGCATCCATTTAACTGATCTCTGCTCCCATTCTGTACTCATAATTTATCATCCACAGTACAGACAACGCTTCCACTTGACTTTTCATCTTGAAGGAAAAACTTTACATTTCAAATTGTATGAGTAAGAAATTGTATTAGACACTTCAAATATGTTACTTCTTGAGATTGCTTCATGCTATATCTAGAATAATGTGGATAAAAAAAAGATTATGGAACTTGCTTCACCATTATGGCCAATCTGTTCTATAGGCTTCATTAGGCCTTGGGTATATTGATTCTTATCACAACATCAAGTCTAAATACTTGAAATATTTTCCAACTATGGACCGTTATTCTACAACTGCGGAGACAACACTGTTTTGCACTCTAAAATTTCTCACATCCAGACTCCACCTCAACCCCATGACAGCATGCCTACACAGAAATGCAATACTAAAAGATACTTCTAACAACTGGTAATGCAAGATCTTATTTATTTTTTTCTGGAAAAGAGCTGCAATCTTTCTGAACATTACTGTACTTAATTCCTCCCACCCTTGGGTCTGTGGAATATCAGACACCAGCATGCCTGGTCTCCTGAAAATCCAGGGAGAGCCATGTAATGGATGGGAACCTACCTGAGAGTTGATTCCCTCTCATGACTGAGAGACATAACAAAGTATGTTTTTTTGTCACAGTGTATTCAGTAGAGTATATATGTTTATGTTCATCAAGACTGTTTGTCAGAAAGAGTCAGAAAAACATAGGTGTGCAGCTTTTCTATGACCTTCATACTTGGCTGCACCAGGGTGCCTGGCCAATGCTCTTGGCATGGATAACAGTGAGATCATGAGAAACTGCATGGCCCCACAAGTAAACAATTGGAGATCTGGCATAAAGTCAGTTGGGTTTCTAAGGGTATAAAAGAGGGACCCTCTTGTGGCCAAATCCAAAGCCTGTGTGGATGCACTGCATAGGAATTTTCCCAATTACCTGAGACTCCTGGCATCAGCTGCAATGGGGCTTCCCAGCTTGAAATGTGGGCCTGGATGATGATTCGGTGGTAATTGGTGATGTATTTCTTCTTAATCTCTGTTCTCTCTATGCAGTAATGATTTGATGCATTCTAATTTTCCTCTGTACTTATACATATATATATGTGATTTGCTTTATTGTACTTATTTACTATATATATAGGGAGATATATACCTGATCTGTGTTAGTGTGCTTATTTGCTTTAGTGTGCTTGTTGGCTTTAGTGTGCTTGTTTAATAAACTGTGCATGTTACATGGCTAGTGTGTGGTCATTTCGTTGAGTACACTGCCTGTCAGCAGAAGCCAACACTTCCTCATGGATAGTTTGGAGATTGTTAAATTCCCATCTCAGACATTCAGCAGAATGATAATTAAAATAATAATCCTTCCCTCCATTTTTAACTTCAGAAATAGCCTTATAAGCAGTAAGCATTAAGACTTTAAGTTATGCTCTCAGTGAAAACAATAGTGTAAGTACTGCTCTCTTCCAAATCACCAGCCTGCCTTCACCTACTGCTTTTCTCTCTGGTCCTCATTCAGTGGGGAAATACTCAGAAGGATAGAGCTAGGTATTGGGAGTACCAGTTCACTGAGGAAGAGGTTTGGGTTTACAGATTAGGAGCAGAAAAGACTTCAGGAGTCTTGAATAATCTTTCTGTGTACATTTTTGTATGACTATACTTATCTTTTTGCCCACTTTCCAATTTATCCATTCAACACCCCCTACCAACTTGTGGAATAGATTGTTTCATCTTGCAGATGTAGTAGATGTAAGGTGCTTAGTGCCTGTAGTCAGGAATAATGGTTGTATACCCCAGTGGCATTTCTGAACTGTCAAGTCAAGTCCCTCAAGACCTCACATGTCACTAGACATAGGGCTGTTTTGTGTACTTGGAGGGAAGGGGTGCCTTATGGCATAGCTTCACAACAGTGTTGGGACCAGCAGAACTAGTACCCCCCAGAGCTGCTTGGACCAGCAGAAAGATGTTGATTCTTTTGGGCTGTGGAACTTGGAAATTAGGAAACTGAAATCTGCTAAAATCAAGATAATCCAAACACAGAAAGATCAGGTTTGATTTATTTAGAAAGACATGCCAGGTCTTTCTATACTAATTTGGCTTCATTAATCTCCAGGAAAGTCACAGTACTGCAAGCTTTTCACTGGTGTCTTCTTTATGGTATAAATCTGAGAGAATGAAGAACAGGACAAAATACATTCAATACTTAAGGTTCAGCTCTTAGAGACATTTTATGCATATGGTTAACTAAATGAAATGAACATTTGAATATTGAACATTGAATACATGTAAGTATTTGTAAAGATCAGATGTAGATTTGTAAGATTATGATTAATTTATGTACTGTAGTATATGCGCTGCCACTGATATAACAAATCTCCTTTGTGTAATTTCACAAGAGTGCAACATGACAGAATCTGGGTTGCTCCTCAATAGAACCAAGAGAGAGTTAGAAATCTCTGGGATGGGGTTAGTTACCAGAAAGACTGTCAATGCCATATAAACATATTGTTCTTGCTGGTCTTTTCTCCCTTGCTGTGCTTATATCAGTGTGTCTCAATTTGCGGTTTAGGTGAAAGATGAGAGTTCATATATCAAAATGGTAAGATTTCCAGAACCTGACGGTCAGAACTTGAAGGTCAAAGGTTAAGCAAAAGACTAAATGTTCATAAGTACAGAGAGACCACATACACCAGACATCCCAGTTCTGAAATGCTCCCTTCCTGTTTAGGTTGCATAGAAATGCAACTTGGTGTCAATTGGCACTTCTCTTAGATAACATTCCTTTGAGAGCAAGGATACTGTGTCAAGAGTTAGCTGTTCAGAGTCCAAGCGTTCTTTCAAGAGCTTCCAGGGATTTAAATCTTTCCTAACCTGTTTGGAGAATATAAGTATTTAATTAATCTTTGCTCGTTCTGCTGGTGGCAAATGAAACTTGGAAAGAACCTGGTTTTATCCTCAACTGAGGATTAGGTCATTATCTGGCACATCCCTGAGCTCTGTTACTGTCCAGGTCCGTGTGTTTCATCATTATCTAGAAATCTGTTCTGGCGTATTCCTACATGTCCTGGGTTCAGCAGTAGCAGTCATTTTTTTCTCCTTGGTGGCTGGTGCAGCACTGTGGTTTTGATTTTTTGGCCTGGGAACAGTGCTGATAATGGTGATATTTTTAGTTGATGCTCAAATGTTTGGTCTGGCCAAGGACTTTGTGAGCCTCATGCTCTGCCAGGGAGGAGGGAAAGCTGGGAGGAAGCAGAGACAGGACACCCGACCCAAACTGACCAAAGAAGTATTCCATACCACAGCACGTCATGCCCGGGACGTAATGGAGAGTTACCCGGAAGGGCTAGTGCTCTGCAGGGTTGGACGAGGTATCAGTTGATGCTCAGTCGGGTGGGGTTGGGCAAGTTATCGGTCGGCTGGTGTTGAGGTGTTGTATTCTTTCCCCTTGTTATTTTCTTTATCATTATTATTATTGGTGGTAGCAGTAGTGGTTTGTGTTATACCTTAGTTACTAAACTGTTCTTATCTCAACTCGTGGGAGTTGCGTTCTTTTCGATTCTCCTCTCCATCCCTCTGGGAGTAGAGGGAGGGAAAGAAGGGGGGGAGTGAGAGAATGAGCTGTGTGGCAGGGTTTAAACCACGACACTACACCATAATACCACATTACATAGTGATCTCACAATCACTTGTTAGAGCCATAGAACAGAGCCTGAAGCAATCCCATGCAGCCTGATAGGTGTGACGGACAGAGGTGCAAAGGAGGAAGAACCCAGAGAAATACACATTTATCCTGACTAGAATGTGGATAGCAGCAATGAGATGGAGCCTAGACCAGCCTCAAAATCATGACACTGAGGAATGCCATGAACCCCAAGAAATTGCGTCTCCTTCTCATGTTCTTTTCCTCTTTAGTCAAGTGCTTTGTTCAGTACATCTGGGAAACTTTTCTCATAAATAACCTAATAAAAAATTTGTTGCTTGTTTTTCTACTCCATTAAAGTAGTAGTTATCCACCTCCAAAGTCTTGGCCTTGGGGCTTAGTTGGTCCCCACCCTCAGTCTTTAATTGCAATTCCTGTGGCAAAGTTTCCAACATAGGATGGGTTACATTATTCAATTGATGGTTTTCATCTACCATTTTCACAAAAAGCTTTTATAGTAACTAGTTTTACTTGCTTAGTAAAAGCTGAACTAAAAGGTTTCATTTATAGATCATTGCATCACCAACCAGAGCAGCAGGCTCCATTAACAGCCACATAGCACAGAAAGAGCTGCAGTGAAGAAGGAAAATCACTTAAACTAGAAGGACTGGCATCTAATTCCAGAAAAAATATTTGACATTGTTGAGGTCACAATTGCCTGTCTGTTTTTGAAAACTATTGCTGTCAAATTTAAAAGATATAAAATGTCACATGAATCATTTTAGGAAATACAAAGGGGGACACAAGAGGAGATTCAGCTGCATGGTCCTTAGATTATTTTTCTATTAACTCACAGACCAGATGAAAAAGAGCAATACCTGTTTGTTTTCCCCTTACACCTGGCTCTCTACTGTATAGATTCTGCTGGCTATAATCACAGAATCATAGAATGGTTTGGGTTGGAAAGGACCCAAGGATCATCCAGTTCCAACTCCCCTGCCATAAGCAGGAATGCTTCCCACTTGACCAGGTTGCTCAAGGCCCTGTCCAACCTGGCCTTGAACACTGCCAGGGATGGAACATTCACAGCTTCCTTGGGCAACCTGTTCCAGTGCCTCACCACTCTCACAGTAAGGAATTGCTTCCTTATATCCAACCTAAATCTTCCCTGTTTAAGTTTGAACCCATTATCCCTTCTCCTATCACCACAGTCCCTGATGAAGAGTCCCTCCCCAGCATCCTTATAGGCCCCCTTCAGATACTGGAAGCCTGCTATAAGGTCTCCATGCAGCCTTCTCTTCTCCAGGCTGAACAGCTCCAATTTTCTTAGCCTTTCTTTGTATGGGAGGTGCTCTAGACCCTTTATCATTATCATGGCCTTCCTCTGGACTTGTTCCAACAGTTCCATGTCCTTAATCCACCTTCAAGTAAGGGAACTTGGCATGCTTCTGGTAGGACCAGAATTTTAGAGGCCTCTGTGGTGATGGGAAGCAAAGTTAGGAGATTTCACACTGGGAATGAGTCAGCTATTGTCATGGTTTAAACCCAGTCAGCCATAAATCATGCAGTCGCTCTCTCACTCCCCCCCCCCCCCCCCTTTTCTTCCCCCCACTCCTGGAGGGATGGGGAGGAGAATCAAAAGAATGCAACTCCCACGGGTTGAGATAAGAACAGTCTAGCAACTAAGGTATAACACAAATCAGTACTGCTACCATCAATAATAATAATGAAAAGAGAAATAACAGGAGAAGAGAATATGATACCACAAGCTGAAATGAGCCCGACCGAGAACCGACTGATACCTAGTCCAACCCCACAGTGCCCTAGCCCTTCCGGGTATCTATCAGTTATATCCTGGGCATGATGTGCTGTGGTATGGAATACCTCTTTGGCTAGTTTGGGTCAGGTGTCCTGTCTCTGCTTCCTCCTGGGTTCCCCTCCTCCCTCGCAGAGCATGAGGCTCAGAAAGTCCTTGGCTAGACCAAACTTTTGAGCAGTAACTAAAAACATTGGTGTTATCAGCGCTGTTCCCAGGTCGAAAGTCAAAACCACAGCACTACACTAGCTACCAAGAAGGAGAAAAATGACTGCTACTGCTGAACCCAGGACAGTATCCACACCTTATTCCATACCATTCACGTCATGCCCAGATCCCACATTTTCAATATACCATCGCTCTTACATATATACATCCACATACACACACAGAGAGAAAGAGATCATTTCTTAGTGCATGGACCAATCCCTATAAAGCTGCTGAGTCCATCTGATCTATGATGTGAGGCTCCATCTCTTGTAACAGTCTCTCAGAGCAGGAGAGGCTGTGTGCAGTGTTCACACTCGTGAATAACCTGGTCAATAGTGTCCATTGCTAAGTCCACCCCTCGACCATGAGTCCATCTCTATGTTGCATCTCTGCTCTGATGGCCTGAAGTGCCATGGGCCCACCAGGCTCAAAATAATTCACTGTCTCCTTCAGCAGTTTCTGCAACTTGGTTTTGGGGACTCCATACAGCTGCCTTCCACCTCCGATGTTTCCAAAGCACTGGAGGGGCCCAGTGGACTAGATACTTACCTATACTGTCCCACACACCCTGCCACTCATGACTGTCCAGTCTTGGGGAAAATCTCCTGCTCCTCCTATATCGTCATCTAACCCTAGACAAGACCCAAACACGACTCTGCATAACTTTCGAGATCAGACAAAATAGTCATGGGTAGAACACACTCCGTGTGTTTGCCATCATGCTGATCCCCATCACAATCAACAGGCAGGTCCCAAGGATACCCAAAGGCCATTCAAAACCTTCAGAACTCTCAGATGATACTGCTGTACTCGTCACTGGGGCTGGTGTAGCTGCTGTGCTTGCCGGCTCTCTCACCACCAGCTTCTCTTTTCCTAAGTGCAGATCATCCTCCTCTGCCTTGCTGGGAAATGCTGCATGGACTCCTGCATCTTCCTGGGGCTCGGCGGGCGGCTTCCGAGGTATGCTCTCGGTTGCCACGGGGCTGGACTCAGCCTCAGGGCTCGGCTCCTCCGCAACCTCCTCCCGCTGCTCAGCAGCCGCCTCCTTCCCGGCTTCCGGCCCCTCTCCCGCCGCCGACTGGTCCCCGGGGCTGCTCTCTCGGGCAGTTTCAGCCGCCGCCGGCTCCCGGGGCCGCTCCCCCTCGGCTCCCTGCAGCCTCACGAAGACAGAGGCGAGGACAAGGGCCAGGACGGTGAAGAGCAGCGGGACGGCCAGGTACAAGTCCACGGGCATGTCCGTCCCGCCCTGCTGACGGAGCCCGCCCGTATTACAAGTCATTGCCATAAAGTACAGTGAAACAAGAACCTTAGCCCAAGACCCACACTTGATAAACACTAACACAGCAAATACTGGCTCTAAGTAATGTACAGCACTCTGAAACTGTGAGATCAAAAGAAACAACCTTGAGAGCCAATAAATCATCATTGTGACTATTGACTATTAATCCAAAACAATGAATGCTTATTACAAATACAATTAGACACACACCGGTCAGATCTGCATTATCTCAACACTTTGAGATCAACGTTGGGCGCCATAAAAGTACTGGCGTGGTTTAAACCCAGTCAGCCATAAATCGCACAGTTGCTCTCTCACTCACTCCCCCCCCTTTTCTTCCACCCGCTCCTGGAGGGATGGGGAGGAGAATCAAAAGAATGCACCTCCCACTGGTTGAGATAAGAACAGTCTAGCAACTAAGGTAAAACACAAATCAGTACAGCTACCATCAATAATAATAATGATAGGAGAAATAACAAAGGAAGAGAATACGATACCACCTGCCAAAACAAGCCCGACTTGTTAGTGTACGAATAACCATATAACCACTGGAATGGTTATATGGGGCGGTTTATTGCAGTGCTGGGAAACCAGGGGCACTCGCCCAAATCTGGCCTCAACCTCGTCACATCGCGTTCGCAATTTATACACTAAAATTTGGTCACTAATACATATTCAACACGGATTACATCATTAACTAATACATATGCATCAAGGATTACCACATCAGTCTATTAGGACATCAGCCTCTTCTGCGTTTGTGCTGCCCCCTCTGGTGGTCGCATCGATGAAGTAAGGAGTCTTCCTCAGATGAAGTAAGAAGTCTTCCTCACTCTGTCCTTTTCACCTTTCTGTTCTTTGGACATATCCCAACCATTATGTGGACGCCAGCATTCTCTTATTCTCACTTGACTACCCTTGGTGCGTCCATAATTTCTGCTTCAATAGACTTTCACAATACTTTCTTAAATCCACCCATATACCCTTCACTATATATGGTTATGTCAGCTCTTGCCATCAAGCCTACCATTGTAACATTGGTTACTGAATAACCATGGTACGAAACTACAAACAGTACTGCAAAATTACAGTATTTCCAAAACCACACTATTGATTTGTAAATTTCTCAAATATAATAATTTCTACTATTTATATAGTTATCGTAAAAATTTTGCACTTTTCTAACATTTCCCCCCTTTGAAAATACTTCACTCAAGTAAGTATTTTCATTCTCTTAGGTAGCTCTCTCCTGATAAGTAGGTGGAGGTGTGGGTTACTTTGGATGTTCCCTAGGTACTGCTCCTATAATTCGATGAGTCCGTGTACTGTTTTGGGCTATTTCCTTTCAGATGCAAAGATACATTAGATATATCATTAAGAATACAATCAGTATCACGATTACAGTTTGCACGAGGGAATGGACCCATCCTGTGAGGTGAAGGCCCAAACTATCAAAGAGTTCTCCGACCCAATTTTTTTCAATATACTCCTTTTCTTTTTCCACTTCTTTTTCAACTTTGGTCAACTGAGAAATATCATATTCTATGTCCACAGTTACATTAGGAATATGAATACAACAATGGTCTGTTCTGTCTTTAAAATATTCACAAACACCATGTTCTTTAATCAGTAACATGGCAAATGCCGTTCTGTTCTGCAAGGTCATTTTAGTCGTTGCTTGCAACTGCTAATTCATGTCTCTGAATCCTCCCCTCCTGATCGTGATGATCAAACAGCTGTTTACCCTGCCTAGCCTCTCTCAGAAGATCCCTTTTTTCTGTGATTGCTGTGGGTTGAAGAACAGCAGGTGCCAATTGCTACCAGGACAGTGCACTGGAAGCAATATCACACAAACTGAGAATCCCTGACTCCCATCCATCAGCTGATTCATCGATTGGAGGGCCAAGGAGTCTGATCAGCAAGACTCACTCACTTTTTAAATAGTCCCATAGAGCCAGTATAAAAGTCTGATAGAGGGTGGAGGTTAACAGTAGACTGTCGTGACCTGAATTACGTGATACCACCACTGAGTACTGCTGTAGCACACGTGTTGGAGTTCTGATATGAAGTGGAGTTCTAGGCAAATTGGTATGATACAAGTGACACTGCTAATGTGCTTTGTTCAGTTCCTTTGGCAGTGGAGTGCAGGCCACAGGTTGCTTTCACATGGAGGGAATCAACTGCCCCAGGGACTGAAGCACAGCCCTACCATTTGTCACAGTGTCCTGGGTTCAGCTGTAGCAGTCATTTTTCTCCTTAGTAGCTGGTGCAGTGCTGTGTTGTCAAATTTAGCCTGAGAACAATGCTGATAACACACTGATGTTTTTAGTTCTTGCTAAGTAATATTTACTCTGATCAAGGACTTCCACAGTCTCATGCTCTGACAGGGAGGAGGGGCACAGTAAGCCAGAAGGAAGCAGAGACAGGACACCTGACCCAAACTAGCCAAAGGGGTATTCCATACCGTAGTACATCATGCCCAGTATATAAACTGGGGGGAGTTACCCGGAAGGCCCAGATCGCTGCTCGGGTCGGGCTGGGTTTTGTTTGGCGGGTGGTGAGCAATTGTATTCTCTTCCCTTGTTATTTCCCTTATCATCATTATTATTGGTGGTAGCAGTAGTGGTTTTGTATTATACCTTAGTTACTGGACTATTCTTATCTCAAACTGTGGGATTTACATTCTTTTGATTCTCCTCCCCATCCCTCCAGGAGCGTGGGGAGGAAGAAGGGGTGGAGTGAGCCAGCGGCTGCATGGTTCTGAGTTACCGGCTGGACTTAAACCACACAGACTAATCCAAACTGCACTGGAAAAGGTTGATGCCTCTGAACATCCACAGTACATCGATGGCATCATCGTGTGGGGCAACAAGGCAAAAGTGTTTGATAAGGGAAAAAGAGTGATTCAGATTCTTCTGAAAGCTGGGTTTGCCATTAAAAAAAAGCAAGGTCAAGGGACCTGCACAGAAGATTCATTTTTGGGGAATAAAATATCAGGATGTATGCCATCATGTGCCTATGGATGAGGTCAACAAGATAGCAACTATGTCTCCACCAGCTAAGAAGAAGGAAACACAAGCTTCCCTAGCCTTGTGAGGTTCTGGAGAATGCATATTCCAGATTGTACTGAGGGCCCTCCCTGTCGAGTAACCTGAAAGAAGGACTATTTTGTGTTGGGCCTTGAGCAACAACAAGCCTTTTAGCAGATCAAACAGGAAATAGCTTGTGCAGTACCTTCTGGGCCTTGTCCAGACAGGACCAGCTGTTCAAAATGTACTCTACACTGCAGCTGGGGAGTATGGTCCCACCTGGAGACTGGCAGAAAACATGAGGAGAAACCCGAGGTTGACCATTACTGCTTTGGAGCCAGGGTTATTGAGGATCAGAAGCTCACTACACCCCAACTGAAAAAGAGATACTAGCACCATATGAGGGGCTTTGTGCTGCTTCAGAAGTTGTTAGTGATATGCGGATTGACTCCACAACAGGTCTTAAGGACCTAAAACTATGTCAACTACCTTCAAGCACCTCAGTTATTTTCCATTACAAAGCCATCAAACATAACCTTACTTAGAATTGATTACATTTTTTGCTTTTGTGCCTCCTTGTCCCACCTGAGATCAAAAAATCAGTCTGCTGTTGCTGCTCCTGGGGTTCTGCTACCTTTTAATTCTGATGCTGACCTGGATAATTCTTCTGACCTGGGGCTTATTGGTCTGCCAAAGGAGCCTGATTTATATCCCCCAGATTCTCATGATAAATGGGCAACTGTAAAGGGAGAAGAGAGACGGGTGGGGGATGCAGTCTCAACATTAGCAGTCTCAGCTGCTAAGGTTGACACTGCCACCTCACACTGTGATGATGCTTCTCTGAGCTGGTTTCCTGATCGTCATCACAGGGTCCTTGTGCCACATTCTGTACATGGGGCCGTGTAGTGGGGGTAATGATTGTCTGGATTTTGTGTTTCAAATATTGTAGTTGTGTGAAGTGTTTGTGGGATCCCTTGCGTGTGTTGAGGGCAGATGGTGTTCTGTGTATTTTTTGTTGTTGGGTTCACATAAAAGATTTTAACAGGGGGCATAAAAAGGCAGTGAGGATCCTTTAGTTGTTTGATAACCATGTTTAAAAGAAGCTGCCCTCAAATTAGGCTCCCAGTGCTCCACCAGTGGAACAGCCAGGACGGACATTGGAGCCATGGAGTGAAAAAAAAAAAAAAAAGCCCTCTCGATCTATTGAAGCATTTGGAGCAGTTTGTAGAGACACCACAAACAAAGCCTAAAGAGTGCCTGCAACACTCTGGGAGCATGGGAGGAGCCCTGCTTGGTGTGTTTAAAGAAAACTGGGGGTGAATCCAAGACTTGGAGAAACTGATTCGGAGAAAACTCCAGGAACAGACTTGCCAACAAAGTTATCAAGCCGACAAGCAGGTATTCTTTATTGTGGCGCCGGGAGACACGGGGGATAGCTCCTCCTAACGTGTGTCCCCCTATTGCTAAACAAGCCCTATTGCTAAACAAGCCGTCTTTATATAGTCCCTGGGCATACATACATATTCATGAGGCTACATATGGATTACATCATTTTCCAGAAAGTTACCCACATGCCTACAGAATTGTGGTGCTGGTCTCTGAGGGTCGTTTACTTCTTCCAACAATCTTCATCACTTCTGGCAGCCTTTGAAGCATGCGCAGTAGATGCTCATACCAGCTTAATTAGTTTGTTAGCACCACAGACATAATAATCCTCCTGTCCTCCTACTTATCAGTTAGTTTAACTGTAGCCCATCCTAGACACCTGCCATTCCCAGATATTCCTTATCCTTGCATCCTGTTCTTCCAGACTGTTTTTCTTAAAACTATGTCAACTATAACGATTTATCTTGTACTAGAATTCTCACTATTTTCTCTAGCTGTACTCTATTTTTTTCTATGTATCATGCACCTCAGTAATTTTCCATTGCTACTCTTACAAAGCCATCAAACTTGACATTACTTACAACTGATTCTAAAGGTTTATATATTCCATTTTGCAATTTTGTGCCCCCCCTTGTCTCAGAACAGATAGATCAGTTGAAACAAGAACTGCTAAGTGAAAAAGTTAGAGGGGTAGCGCAACTGTGGAGGATTGGCTTGTCGAAAAAGGTCAAAAGGTCACGTTCCCATCAACGAGCTGAAACAAGACATCTGTGTAGAACATGGTGCAAACCTCTCACGCCAGATAATGAGGAACTGAAGGACACCGGCAAACAGCAACAAATTATGACCAATCACAGCCAAGGCCACTAAGTGATAAGTGCATGAGAAGAAGGATGGTGGGGGGGTGCACGGTGTAGCTGCAAAAATGTAGAAGCTATAAACCAATGATCTTGTAACATGTAAAAGCTATAAGCCAATAATCTCTCTGTAACCAAACTATAAACATGCAAGCAAGGTATATAAGTATCCATCTGCTTAGCAATAAACTGAGACTTGTCGGTCATCATCTGATGAGCTCGTCTCCCGGCGATTCCCACAAATGGTGACCCCGATGTGATCCCTCGAACGCCATGGTGGGACGACGTAAGTTCTGCTCGGGTCCTGATCGCAGCCACAGGACGGTCAAAGCGCCAAGATCTCGGGATTTTAAGCGCCGGACCCTGGGTGACCATATAGACGAGCCCAGCCGATACGCGCCACCGAAACCTGAAGGGGCTGCAACAAGCGCGCTAAAGGTATGGAAAGGCAAGCGGCGTATGATTTATTTACTGCCTTCTTACAAAAGCGGCAGGTTAAAGGGATCGACCTGCAGAAAGAGCTGCAGGGACTGTTAGCTTATGGACAGTCTAAGGGATGTTTTGTTAACCCTCACACTGTCCATGAATTAGCAGAAAGGCGAAAATTTGGAGATAAGATTTGGCAAGCTATATATAATACCCTGTTAAAACAAAAGGCTGGGAAGACAGCAGGGATCGGGAAAGCTCCGAAGAACGCAGCCACAGAAGGCAGTGACACTGTGAAACATTTGTTGGTCATTTGGAGAACTATTTTAGAGATGTTAAAGTCAAAGTTAGGTAAATTATGGCGGGTGGTACATAATGAACTTTTACAATATCAGGCAGAAAAGAAAGCTGCCGAGCAGGCACTCACGGCTCAGGCAAAAAACAGAAGTTATGAAATTGACTGGCCTTCCTCCATTCCAATGCCATCTGCTTTTTCACAAGTAATGTTGCCATCTCCACAAAATGCAGATGACACCGGAGCAAGCCCCTCAGTTTCGGAACCAACAGCTCCCCCCACCACTACGACTCTAAAACCAGAAAAGCCCTCTGTTAACCCTCTTTCAAGCAATGAGCCTATCCCTGGGGCAGAAAGTGACCTAGTGGAGGCCATAGCTAAAGAAAGAAGGGAGGCTTGGGCAGCGGTGGCTAAGGACAGCCTTGAAAAGGGGGACGATGAGGTGGCGACCTCGTTGGCATGCCCGGTGACTTTTCAGCAACACCAGGGTGGTTTGATGGCAACTGTTACCCCTTTAGATTGGAAACTGTTATCACAATTACGAGCGACGGCCAGTCAATTTGGAGTCACCAGTGAGCCGGTAAAGCAGATGTTAGATTATATCTGGACTGCTCATATCTTGCTACCATCCGATTGCAAGAGTATTGCTAAGCTTATATTCTCACAACATCAGCAGTTGCTTTTTAACGCTCATTGGCAAAATCTGGCTCATGGATTCGTAGCTATACAAAGACAACCTGGGGATCCCCTTTACGGGGTAATCCTGGATGAGTTAATGGGTACAGGAACGTTTTTTAGAACCGAGGCACAAGCTTTATTAGGACCTGATAACTGTAGAGCAGCTATGAATTTAGTACGGCAAGCTATTAACCAAGTTAAGGACCCAGGAGGTGTGCCTTCATATATGGCTATCAAGCAAGGACGAGACGAATCATTTGGGTCCTTTATAGACAGAGCTGCTGCAGCTATTGAAAAAGCAGGCATCCCAGACTACATGAAGGGAGCCTTGTTAAAACAATGTGCTTTACAAAACTGCAACCCCATTACCTGAAATGTTATTCTTACTTTGGGAGCTAATTGGACTATAGAGGAAGCATTAGAAAGAATGGCCTCACAACCAACAGGGCCACAAGCTATGGTAGTAGATGCCATAAAACAGCTAGCTGAGGGAATTCAGGAACAAGCTAAGGCTTCACAGACTCAGGTGTTAGCCGCTCTTGCACCCCTTCAAGCGTCGGCCACACTTGCCCAGCGCAACCGCGGCCCTCTACGCTGTTATCGATGTGGAGGAATGGGACATCTCCGCCGAGAATGCACTGTCTCAGGAGTGTGGTGTCAGAAATGCCGAAACAACTCACATAAAACCTCTATGTGTCGGCGAGGTTCGGGAAACTGCAACAGGAGCGCGTACACCAACGGCCGCGTGCAGAAACAAGTTGCCGCTGCAGCTCAGATGATTCCACCCCCTTGCAACCCGCAACCAGCGGAAGCCTCGGCTTGGACCTGGCAACCTCTGTAGAAATAACACTTGTAACTTCACAACCTCAAAAGATCCCTACAGAAATTAAGGAAGACAGAGATGAAGACACTCTTTTTGACCCAGACCCTATTGACCCCAAGAAAGAGCCTGTGCGTGCTCATTAGGCTGCTGTTGCTGCTCCTGAAGTTCTGACGCCTGTTAATTCTGATGCTGACCTGGATGATCCTTTTGACATGGAGCCAGAAAAGAAGCCTAATTTATATCCCCCAGATCCTCATGATAAATGGACAGCTGTAAAGGGAGAAGCGAGATGGGTGGGGGATGCAGATGTATTGTGTGCTTTCCCTGTGATGTATGTGCTGGATCAAGACCTGCGGTGGAAAGGTCTCTCGTATGCCCTTATCAGGGGTATCGAGAGGACTGTGGTGGACTGTGACGGACTGTGGACTTGGGGTCCCATATACAACTAATTTGATACAGTCTGTCTGTGATACTCATGTACTAGAAGTTAGCAAATATGTCTATGATCTTATTGATTCTTGGAAACCTTTATAGATATTGCTGGCCACTTCTTCTGACATAGGCTGGCCACCTGTGTCAGAATGAGTGTGCATTTTGGTCAGTATAAAAGCCCAAGCCTCATGCGATGTGGGGGAGGCAGAGCCTCTGCGGGGACGCTCGCTAGGGCTGAGCCTGCCACCTCACACTGCGATGATGCTTGTTGAAGCTGGTTTCCTGATAGTCTTCACAGAGTCCTTATGCCATGTTCTGTACGTGGAACTGTGTAGTGCGAGTAATGATTGTCTGGATTTTGTGTTTCAAACATTGTAGTTGTGTGAAATGTGCTTGTGGGATCCCATATGCATACGTATGTGTGTGTGTGTGTGTGATGAGAGCAGATGGTGTTCTATGTATTATTTTTGTTATCGTGTTCATGTAAAAGTTTTTAACAGGTAGTGGTTTAACATTTCAGGCAAGAAAGGGTTAATGCAAAAGTGTGGTTGCTGACAGGTATTTATGGCTGCTGCTGAAGCAGGCAGGCAGCTGTAGCTGCTGCCGAGCAGGCTGCTGTTTGTAGCCGTGCAAAGCAGGGTGAACAACTTTCGGAAAAAAAAAAAAAAAAAAAAAAAAGAGGGGGGGGAGAGAAGGAAAAAAGGTAAAGTTGCAGAGCACAGGTAGACAAATGCGAATCCAGGTGATAGATTGGAAATCTATTCAGAGAGAGGCTCTGTCAAACAATGATTTTGATTGTTGCAGGAAAAGATTCTCGCCTTTCCTGTTAAGTACCAGATTAACGCTCAAGGTCAGGCAGTAAATGCTGAAATGTCTCCCTTAAATTGGAAATTGCTATCTCAGTTAAGGCAAACTGTTATTTCTACAGTCATTCAGTTTGAACCCACTAGGCAGATGTTGTCATATATTTGGGGAACAGATTTGCTGTTATATTAAAAGTATTGTGAAATTAATCCTCACCCCTTCGCAGTTGTTGTTATGGAACATGTATTGGCAGAAAACCTGTCAAGAGGCAGTTGCAGTTCAGCGAGGCCAGGGAGATCCCCTGATTGGGGTGCAATTAGAACACCTGATGGGAACTGGACAGTTCTCCACTAAGGAGGCTCAAGTCCAGCTAGGTCCAGAATTGTTAAAAGAATCTATGAAACTAGCCTTGCTACTGGGGAGATCATCATCTGCGTTGAAAGGACTATTCATTGTTCCAGGTGTCATCAATGCTGATTATATGGGTGAAATTACGTTAAATTATTTATGCATCTTTGGTGATGAACAAACTCCAGCGGTTATTAAGAACTTTGTACAAACAGAAGATAAAGCCTTCTTTTAAGGCGTACTATCGAGATCCTAATACAGATCTGTGGCAGGGACCGGCAGAAGTAATGTATCTGGGCCGTGGTTACGCCTGTGTTTGTGCTCCTGCAGGACCCTTGTGGGTACCATCCAAGTGACTAAGACCGGCTGTTGCAGAAGCTCCAGTGACGGCGTCTCCGAGCTAGTGTATGGACCCTGACTCGCAGGCCCAGGAGGAGCGTTGCTTGCGCCGAGCGCTACAGCCACTAATAGAAGAACTTAACTCCTTAGTCAACACAGAGCTTTCATTGAGCACGGTCGCCCTCCTAGATCCGGTCCATGGCCACAGGCATATAGTGGTACAACTGAGATTGGTGATACAACAAGTGCTTCGATAACTCTGTAGTTTTTGTCATCAGTGTGACCCTACAGTAGAATTATACTGTGGTGGTTGTCAGTCTATAAGGCATCTTCGCCAGAGTTAGCTGAAACAAAGACTTTTGTATAGTCTGTCAAATTATCTTTTATGTAACCCGCTTATAGCGCTTCAGAAATATTTAGCTGATTTTAGAAGTTTCACTTCATAGAGCTGCATATACGTTTGCTTTACAAGCTGCTTCGCCGTTATAGGTCTCATAATTATAGGGGGTTTGTTACTTTGTTATGCTTTGCATTGTTGTTCTGCTTGTTTACAACGACTCCTGACTCAGTCCTTATCCCTTTATAAAGAAAAAGGGGGAATTGTGGAGGATTGGCTTGTCGAAAAAGGTCAAAAGGTCACGTTCCCATCAACGAGCTGAAACAAGACATCTGTGTAGAACATGGTGCAAACCTCTCACGCCAGATAATGAGGAACTGAAGGACACCGGCAAACAGCAACAAACTATGACCAATCACAGCCAAGGCCACTAAGTGATAAGTGCATGAGAAGGAGGATGGTGGGGGGGTGTACGGTGTAGCTGCAAAAATGTAGAAGCTATAAACCAATGATCTTGTAACATGTAAAAGCTATAAGCCAATAATCTCTCTGTAACCAAACTATAAACATGCAAGCAAGGTATATAAGTATCCATCTGCTTAGCAATAAACTGAGACTTGTCGGTCATCATCTGATGAGCTCGTCTCCCGGCGATTCCCACAGCGCAACCACAAGCTTTAATAGCCGCCACCACAGCATCAGCCACAGCATCAGGGTGACAGAAAGAAAAAAAAATGAGACAAGGCAGACATGAAAAGGGAAGGACCCATCGCAATCCTATGTTTCCAACCTGCCTGGCCCTTTAACTGCAGGTAATGACACAGCAAACTCCTGTGCAGTTTACTTCTGCAGCTGCTTTACATTCCTTTTGCATCAGAATGCCTCTGCTTTAAGGAAACACTTTAACCTGTCTTCTTCTCAAGAAATGATAACCTGGGGGAGGGGGTATATTTGTGTCATCCTACTTACAGGTCCATGGCGGCTGCCTGCAAAGTTTGTCAAGCCTTGCCATGAGCTGGACAGACAAGTGGAGGAACCTGATGCCTCAGCTACAGGTGCTGACCATGAATACCCCAAGCAGAATGAGATAGAGGAAGAGAAAAAGGAATGATTGCAAAACATCACTTGGGGGCAACTGAAAAGTAACAACTTGAATATGTGTGCTTTTAAAGTAGCTATTATTAGAGGCTGTGATTTTGTGTATAAAACCACCTGTATTTACTAGCCAGTTGCTAATAAGAAACAACACCCTGTATTGTATGGATTTGTCACTTATAAAAGATGTTAGAGTATGCAAATTTGCCATGTGAAGTATGGCACATGAATACCCCAAGCAGAATGAGATAGAGGAAGAGAAAAAGGAATGATTGCAAAACATCACTTGGGGGCAACTGAAAAGTAACAACTTGAATATGTGTGCTTTTAAGGTAGCTATTATTAGAGGCTGTGATTTTGTGTATAAAACCACCTGTATTTACTAGCCAGTTGCTAATAAGAAACAACACCCTGTATTGTATGGATTTGTCACTTATAAAAGATGTTAGAGTATGCAAATTTGCCATGTGAAGTATGGCACATGAATACCCCAAGCAGAATGAGATAGAGGAAGAGAAAAAGGAATGATTGCAAAACATCACTTGAGGGCAACTGAAAAGTAACAACTTGAATATGTGTGCTTTTAAGGTAGCTATTATTAGAGGCTGTGATTTTGTGTATAAAACCACCTGTATTTACTAGCCAGTTGCTAATAAGAAACAACACCATGTATTGTATGGATTTGTCACTTATAAAAGATGTTAGAGTATGCAAATTTGCCAGTACTTTTATGGCGCCCAACGTTGATCTCGAAGTGTTGAGATAATGGCAGATCTGACCGGTGTGTGTCTAATTGTATTTGTAATAAGCATTCATTGTTTTGGATTAATAGTCAATAGTCACAATGATGATTTATTGGCTCTCAAGGTTGTTTCTTTTGATCTCACAGTTTCAGAGTGCTGTACATTACTTAGAGCCAGTATTTGCTGTGTTAGTGTTTATCAAGTGTGGGTCTTGGGCTAAGGTTCTTGTTTCACTGTACTTTATGGCAATGACTTGTAATACGGGCGGGCTCCGTCAGCAGGGCGGGACGGACATGCCCGTGGACTTGTACCTGGCCGTCCCACTGCTCTTCACCGTCCTGGCCCTTGTCCTCGCCTCTGTCTTCGTGAGGCTGCAGGGAGCCGAGGGGGAGCGGCCCCGGGAGCCGGCGGCGGCTGAAACTGCCCGAGAGAGCAGCCCCGGGGACCAGTCGGCGGCGGGAGAGGGGCCGGAAGCCGGGAAGGAGGCGGCTGCTGAGCAGCGGGAGGAGGTTGCGGAGGAGCCGAGCCCTGAGGCTGAGTCCAGCCCCGTGGCAACCGAGAGCATACCTCGGAAGCCGCCCGCCGAGCCCCAGGAAGATGCAGGAGTCCATGCAGCATTTCCCAGCAAGGCAGAGGAGGATGATCTGCACTTAGGAAAAGAGAAGCTGGTGGTGAGAGAGCCGGCAAGCACAGCAGCTACACCAGCCCCAGTGACGAGTACAGCAGTATCATCTGAGAGTTCTGAAGGTTTTGAATGGCCTTTGGGTATCCTTGGGACCTGCCTGTTGATTGTGATGGGGATCAGCATGATGGCAAACACACGGAGTGTGTTCTACCCATGACTATTTTGTCTGATCTCGAAAGTTATGCAGAGTCGTGTTTGGGTCTTGTCTAGGGTTAGATGACGATATAGGAGGAGCAGGAGATTTTCCCCAAGACTGGACAGTCATGAGTGGCAGGGTGTGTGGGACAGTATAGGTAAGTATCTAGTCCACTGGGCCCCTCCAGTGCTTTGGAAACATCGGAGGTGGAAGGCAGCTGTATGGAGTCCCCAAAACCAAGTTGCAGAAACTGCTGAAGGAGACAGTGAATTATTTTGAGCCTGGTGGGCCCATGGCACTTCAGGCCATCAGAGCAGAGATGCAACATAGAGATGGACTCATGGTCGAGGGGTGGACTTAGCAATGGACACTATTGACCAGGTTATTCACGAGTGTGAACACTGCACACAGCCTCTCCTGCTCTGAGAGACTGTTACAAGAGATGGAGCCTCACATCATAGATCAGATGGACTCAGCAGCTTTATAGGGATTGGTCCATGCACTAAGAAATGATCTCTTTCTCTCTGTGTGTGTATGTGGATGTATATATGTAAGAGCGATGGTATATTGAAAATGTGGGATCTGGGCATGACGTGAATGGTATGGAATAAGGTGTGGATACTGTCCTGGGTTCAGCAGTAGCAGTCATTTTTCTCCTTCTTGGTAGCTAGTGTAGTGCTGTGGTTTTGACTTTCGACCTGGGAACAGCGCTGATAACACCAATGTTTTTAGTTACTGCTCAAAAGTTTGGTCTAGCCAAGGACTTTCTGAGCCTCATGCTCTGCGAGGGAGGAGGGGAACCCAGGAGGAAGCAGAGACAGGACACCTGACCCAAACTAGCCAAAGAGGTATTCCATACCACAGCACATCATGCCCAGGATATAACTGATAGATACCCGGAAGGGCTAGGGCACTGTGGGGTTGGACTAGGTATCAGTCGGTTCTCGGTCGGGCTCATTTCAGCTTGTGGTATCATATTCTCTTCTCCTGTTATTTCTCTTTTCATTATTATTATTGATGGTAGCAGTACTGATTTGTGTTATACCTTAGTTGCTAGACTGTTCTTATCTCAACCCGTGGGAGTTGCATTCTTTTGATTCTCCTCCCCATCCCTCCAGGAGTGGGGGGAAGAAAAGGGGGGGGGGGGGGGAGTGAGAGAGCGACTGCATGATTTATGGCTGACTGGGTTTAAACCATGACAATAGCTGACTCATTCCCAGTGTGAAATCTCCTAACTTTGCTTCCCATCACCACAGAGGCCTCTAAAATTCTGGTCCTACCAGAAGCATGCCAAGTTCCCTTACTTGAAGGTGGATTAAGGACATGGAACTGTTGGAACAAGTCCAGAGGAAGGCCATGATAATGATAAAGGGTCTAGAGCACCTCCCATACAAAGAAAGGCTAAGAAAATTGGAGCTGTTCAGCCTGGAGAAGAGAAGGCTGCATGGAGACCTTATAGCAGGCTTCCAGTATCTGAAGGGGGCCTATAAGGATGCTGGGGAGGGACTCTTCATCAGGGACTGTGGTGATAGGAGAAGGGATAATGGGTTCAAACTTAAACAGGGAAGATTTAGGTTGGATATAAGGAAGCAATTCCTTACTGTGAGAGTGGTGAGGCACTGGAACAGGTTGCCCAAGGAAGCTGTGAATGTTCCATCCCTGGCAGTGTTCAAGGCCAGGTTGGACAGGGCCTTGAGCAACCTGGTCAAGTGGGAAGCATTCCTGCTTATGGCAGGGGAGTTGGAACTGGATGATCCTTGGGTCCTTTCCAACCCAAACCATTCTATGATTCTGTGATTATAGCCAGCAGAATCTATACAGTAGAGAGCCAGGTGTAAGGGGAAAACAAACAGGTATTGCTCTTTTTCATCTGGTCTGTGAGTTAATAGAAAAATAATCTAAGGACCATGCAGCTGAATCTCCTCTTGTGTCCCCCTTTGTATTTCCTAAAATGATTCATGTGACATTTTATATCTTTTAAATTTGACAGCAATAGTTTTCAAAAACAGACAGGCAATTGTGACCTCAACAATGTCAAATATTTTTTCTGGCATTAGATGCCAGTCCTTCTAGTTTAAGTGATTTTCCTTCTTCACTGCAGCTCTTTCTGTGCTATGTGGCTGTTAATGGAGCCTGCTGCTCTGGTTGGTGATGCAATGATCTATAAATGAAACCTTTTAGTTCAGCTTTTACTAAGCAAGTAAAACTAGTTACTATAAAAGCTTTTTGTGAAAATGGTAGATGAAAACCATCAATTGAATAATGTAACCCATCCTATGTTGGAAACTTTGCCACAGGAATTGCAATTAAAGACTGAGGGTGGGGACCAACTAAGCCCCAAGGCCAAGACTTTGGAGGTGGATAACTACTACTTTAATGGAGTAGAAAAACAAGCAACAAATTTTTTATTAGGTTATTTATGAGAAAAGTTTCCCAGATGTACTGAACAAAGCACTTGACTAAAGAGGAAAAGAACATGAGAAGGAGACGCAATTTCTTGGGGTTCATGGCATTCCTCAGTGTCATGATTTTGAGGCTGGTCTAGGCTCCATCTCATTGCTGCTATCCACATCCTAGTCAGGATAAATGTGTATTTCTCTGGGTTCTTCCTCCTTTGCACCTCTGTCCGTCACACCTATCAGGCTGCATGGGATTGCTTCAGGCTCTGTTCTATGGCTCTAACAAGTGATTGTGAGATCACTATGTAATGTGGTATTATGGTGTAGTGTCGTGGTTTAAACCCTGCCACACAGCTCATTCTCTCACTCCCCCCCTTCTTTCCCTCCCTCTACTCCCAGAGGGATGGAGAGGAGAATCGAAAAGAACGCAACTCCCACGAGTTGAGATAAGAACAGTTTAGTAACTAAGGTATAACACAAACCACTACTGCTACCACCAATAATAATAATGATAAAGAAAATAACAAGGGGAAAGAATACAACACCTCAACACCAGCCGACCGATAACTTGCCCAACCCCACCCGACTGAGCATCAACTGATACCTCGTCCAACCCTGCAGAGCACTAGCCCTTCCGGGTAACTCTCCATTACGTCCCGGGCATGACGTGCTGTGGTATGGAATACTTCTTTGGTCAGTTTGGGTCGGGTGTCCTGTCTCTGCTTCCTCCCAGCTTTCCCTCCTCCCTGGCAGAGCATGAGGCTCACAAAGTCCTTGGCCAGACCAAACATTTGAGCATCAACTAAAAATATCACCATTATCAGCACTGTTCCCAGGCCAAAAAATCAAAACCACAGTGCTGCACCAGCCACCAAGGAGAAAAAAATGACTGCTACTGCTGAACCCAGGACATGTAGGAATACGCCAGAACAGATTTCTAGATAATGATGAAACACACGGACCTGGACAGTAACAGAGCTCAGGGATGTGCCAGATAATGACCTAATCCTCAGTTGAGGATAAAACCAGGTTCTTTCCAAGTTTCATTTGCCACCAGCAGAACGAGCAAAGATTAATTAAATACTTATATTCTCCAAACAGGTTAGGAAAGATTTAAATCCCTGGAAGCTCTTGAAAGAACGCTTGGACTCTGAACAGCTAACTCTTGACACAGTATCCTTGCTCTCAAAGGAATGTTATCTAAGAGAAGTGCCAATTGACACCAAGTTGCATTTCTATGCAACCTAAACAGGAAGGGAGCATTTCAGAACTGGGATGTCTGGTGTATGTGGTCTCTCTGTACTTATGAACATTTAGTCTTTTGCTTAACCTTTGACCTTCAAGTTCTGACCGTCAGGTTCTGGAAATCTTACCATTTTGATATATGAACTCTCATCTTTCACCTAAACCGCAAATTGAGACACACTGATATAAGCACAGCAAGGGAGAAAAGACCAGCAAGAACAATATGTTTATATGGCATTGACAGTCTTTCTGGTAACTAACCCCATCCCAGAGATTTCTAACTCTCTCTTGGTTCTATTGAGGAGCAACCCAGATTCTGTCATGTTGCACTCTTGTGAAATTACACAAAGGAGATTTGTTATATCAGTGGCAGCGCATATACTACAGTACATAAATTAATCATAATCTTACAAATCTACATCTGATCTTTACAAATACTTACATGTATTCAATGTTCAATATTCAAATGTTCATTTCATTTAGTTAACCATATGCATAAAATGTCTCTAAGAGCTGAACCTTAAGTATTGAATGTATTTTGTCCTGTTCTTCATTCTCTCAGATTTATACCATAAAGAAGACACCAGTGAAAAGCTTGCAGTACTGTGACTTTCCTGGAGATTAATGAAGCCAAATTAGTATAGAAAGACCTGGCATGTCTTTCTAAATAAATCAAACCTGATCTTTCTGTGTTTGGATTATCTTGATTTTAGCAGATTTCAGTTTCCTAATTTCCAAGTTCCACAGCCCAAAAGAATCAACATCTTTCTGCTGGTCCAAGCAGCTCTGGGGGGTACTAGTTCTGCTGGTCCCAACACTGTTGTGAAGCTATGCCATAAGGCACCCCTTCCCTCCAAGTACACAAAACAGCCCTATGTCTAGTGACATGTGAGGTCTTGAGGGACTTGACTTGACAGTTCAGAAATGCCACTGGGGTATACAACCATTATTCCTGACTACAGGCACTAAGCACCTTACATCTACTACATCTGCAAGATGAAACAATCTATTCCACAAGTTGGTAGGGGGTGTTGAATGGATAAATTGGAAAGTGGGCAAAAAGATAAGTATAGTCATACAAAAATGTACACAGAAAGATTATTCAAGACTCCTGAAGTCTTTTCTGCTCCTAATCTGTAAACCCAAACCTCTTCCTCAGTGAACTGGTACTCCCAATACCTAGCTCTATCCTTCTGAGTATTTCCCCACTGAATGAGGACCAGAGAGAAAAGCAGTAGGTGAAGGCAGGCTGGTGATTTGGAAGAGAGCAGTACTTACACTATTGTTTTCACTGAGAGCATAACTTAAAGTCTTAATGCTTACTGCTTATAAGGCTATTTCTGAAGTTAAAAATGGAGGGAAGGATTATTATTTTAATTATCATTCTGCTGAATGTCTGAGATGGGAATTTAACAATCTCCAAACTATCCATGAGGAAGTGTTGGCTTCTGCTGACAGGCAGTGTACTCAACGAAATGACCACACACTAGCCATGTAACATGCACAGTTTATTAAACAAGCACACTAAAGCCAACAAGCACACTAAAGCAAATAAGCACACTAACACAGATCAGGTATATATCTCCCTATATATATAGTAAATAAGTACAATAAAGCAAATCACATATATATATGTATAAGTACAGAGGAAAATTAGAATGCATCAAATCATTACTGCATAGAGAGAACAGAGATTAAGAAGAAATACATCACCAATTACCACCGAATCATCATCCAGGCCCACATTTCAAGCTGGGAAGCCCCATTGCAGCTGATGCCAGGAGTCTCAGGTAATTGGGAAAATTCCTATGCAGTGCATCCACACAGGCTTTGGATTTGGCCACAAGAGGGTCCCTCTTTTATACCCTTAGAAACCCAACTGACTTTATGCCAGATCTCCAATTGTTTACTTGTGGGGCCATGCAGTTTCTCATGATCTCACTGTTATCCATGCCAAGAGCATTGGCCAGGCACCCTGGTGCAGCCAAGTATGAAGGTCATAGAAAAGCTGCACACCTATGTTTTTCTGACTCTTTCTGACAAACAGTCTTGATGAACATAAACATATATACTCTACTGAATACACTGTGACAAAAAAACATACTTTGTTATGTCTCTCAGTCATGAGAGGGAATCAACTCTCAGGTAGGTTCCCATCCATTACATGGCTCTCCCTGGATTTTCAGGAGACCAGGCATGCTGGTGTCTGATATTCCACAGACCCAAGGGTGGGAGGAATTAAGTACAGTAATGTTCAGAAAGATTGCAGCTCTTTTCCAGAAAAAAATAAATAAGATCTTGCATTACCAGTTGTTAGAAGTATCTTTTAGTATTGCATTTCTGTGTAGGCATGCTGTCATGGGGTTGAGGTGGAGTCTGGATGTGAGAAATTTTAGAGTGCAAAACAGTGTTGTCTCCGCAGTTGTAGAGTAACGGTCCATAGTTGGAAAATATTTCAAGTATTTAGACTTGATGTTGTGATAAGAATCAATATACCCAAGGCCTAATGAAGCCTATAGAACAGATTGGCCATAATGGTGAAGCAAGTTCCATAATCTTTTTTTTATCCACATTATTCTAGATATAGCATGAAGCAATCTCAAGAAGTAACATATTTGAAGTGTCTAATACAATTTCTTACTCATACAATTTGAAATGTAAAGTTTTTCCTTCAAGATGAAAAGTCAAGTGGAAGCGTTGTCTGTACTGTGGATGATAAATTATGAGTACAGAATGGGAGCAGAGATCAGTTAAATGGATGCCAGATTAGGATTTTGTACTTATTCTCCTATATCCCTGTTGAGATTTTTAGCTACTGGGGCATTATATCCCTCCTAATTACCTATGCTTGCTCTGGGCCTGTGAATTATTTCTCTAGAGAGGAATAACTCTCATAAAAGAGATTGGTATTTATGGGGTCTGATAATGACTTGCTGAACTTAGGGTGTGGTTATGTTACATTATTATATAATTATATATAATATAATATTATTTGGTGAGAGCCAGCATGGCTTCACTAAGGGAAAATCCTGCCTGACCAATTTGGTGGCCTTCTATGACGGGGTTACGGAAATGATCATAGAATCATAGAATAGTTAAGGTTGGAAAGGACCTCAAGATCATCTAGTTCCAACCCCCCTGCCATGGGCAGGGACACCTCACACTAAACCATCCCATACAAGGCTTCATCCAACCTGGCCTTGAACACCGCCAGGGATGGAGCACTCACAACCTCCCTGGGCAACCGATTCCAGTGTCTCACCACCCTAACAGGAAAGAATTTCCTCCTTAAATCCAATTTAAACTTCCCCTGTTTAAGTTTTAACCTGTTACCCCTTGTCCTGTCACTACAGTCCCTGACGAAGAGTCCCTCCCCAGCATCCCTATAGGCCCCCTTCAGGTACTGGAAGGCTGCTATTAGGTCCCCACGCAGCCTTCTCTTCTCCAGGCTGAACAGCTCCAACTTCCTCAGCCTGTCTTCATACGGGAGGTGCTCCAGTCCCCTGATCATGCTCGTGGCCCTCCTCTGGACTTGTTCCAGCAGTTCCATGTCCTTTTTATGTTGAGGACACCAGAACTGCACACAATACTCCAGGTGAGGTCTCACAAGAGCAGAGTAGAGGGGCAGGATCACCTCCTTCGACCTGCTGGTCACGCACCTTTTGATGCAGCCCAGGATACGGTTGGCTTTCTGGGCTGCGAGCGCACACTGCCGGCTCATGTTCATTTTCTCATCGACCAGCACCCCCAAGTCCTTCTCCGCAGGGCTGCTCTGAATCTCTTCTTTGCCCAGTCTGTAGCTGTGCCTGGGATTGCTCCAACCCAGGTGTAGGACCTTTCACTTGTCATGGTTGAACTTCATAAGGTTGGCATCAGCCCACCTCACAAGCATGTCAAGGTCCCTCTGGATGGCATCCCTTCCCTCCAGCATATCAACCGGACCACACAGCTTGGTGTCATCGGCAAACTTGCTGAGGACACACTCAATCCCACTGTCCATTTCAGCGACGAAGATGTTAAACAAGACCGGTCCCAACACCGATCCCTGAGGGACACCACTCGTTACCGGTCTCCAGCAGGACATCGAGCCACTGACCACAACCCTTTGTGTTCTTCAAATACATAGCAAATAAAACTAAAACAAGAGGCAATATAGGCCCACTGCTGAACGAAGTGGGTACCCTGGAGACAGAGGATATAAAGAAGGCAGAGGTGCTGAATGCCTTCTTTGCCTCTGTCTTTACTCCTGCAGACTCTCCCCGAGGGCCCCGGATTTCTATAGCCCCAGAAGGAGTCAGGACAAAGGAGGAGTTTGCTTTGGTAGATGAGGATTGGGTTAGGGATCAGCTATGCAAACTGGACATCTGTAAATCGATGGGTCCGGATGGAATGCACCCACGGGTGCTGAGGGAGCTGGCGGAGGTCATTGCTAGGCCACTTTCCATCATCTTTGGTAAGTCGTGGGAAATGGGCGAGGTGCCTGAGGATTGGCGGATGGCAAAGGTCACACCAATCTATAAGAAGGGCAAGAAGGAGGACCCGGGTAATTATAGACCGGTCAGCCTTACCTCCATCCCTGGAAAGATGATGGAACAACTTATTCTTGACTCCATCACTAGGCATATCAAGGATGAGGGGGTCATTAGGAACAGCCAACATGGTTTTATGAGGGGGAAGTCATGTATGACCAACCTTATAGCCTTCTATGAGGAAGTGACTAGGTGGAGGGATGATGGTAGAGCGGTAGATGTAGTTTTTCTTGATTTCAGTAAGGCATTTGATACTGTCTCCCACAGCATCCTCATAGATAAGCTAAGGAAGTGTGGGCTTGACGATCAAGTAGTGAGGTGGATCGAGAACTGGTTGAAAGGAAGAAGGCAGAGAGTTGTGGTCAATGGCGTAGAATCTAGCTGGAGGTCTGTGACTAGTGGAGTTCCTCAGGGGTCGGTGCTGGGACCGGTGCTGTTTAATATTTTCATCAATGACCTGGATGAGGGAACTGAGTGCACCCTCAGCAAGTTTGCTGATGACACAAAACTGGGAGGAGTGGCTGACACACCAGAGGACTGTGCTGCCATTCAGCGAGACCTGGACAGGCTGGAGAGTTGGGCGGGGAGAAACTGGATGAAATTTAACAAGGGCAAGTGTAGAGTCTTGCATCTGGGGAAGAACAACCCCATGTACCAGTACAGGTTGGGGGGTGACCTGCTGGAAAGTAGTGAAGGGGAAAGGGACCTGGGGGTCCTGGTGGATAGGAGGATGACCATGAGCCAGCAATGTGCTCTTGTGGCCAAGAAGGCAAATGGCATCTTAGGGTGCATTAGAAAGGGAGTGGTTAGTAGGTCAAGAGAGGTTCTCCTCCCCCTCTACTCAGCCTTGGTGAGGCCGCATCTGGAATATTGCGTCCAGTTCTGGGCCCCTCTGTTCAAGAAGGACAGGGAATTGCTTGAAGGAGTCCAGCGCAGAGCCACAAAGATGATTAAGGGAGTGGAACATCTCCCTTATGAGGAGAGGCTGAGGGAGCTGGGTCTCTTTAGCTTGGAGAAGAGGAGACTGAGGGGTGACCTCATCAATGTTTACAAATATGTGAAGGGTAGGTGTCAGGATGATGGAGCTAGGCTTTTTTCAGTGATATCCAGTGATAGGACAAGGGGCAATGGGTGTAAACTGGAGCATAGGAAGTTCCACGTTAACATCAGGAAGAACTTCTTTACTGTAAGAGTGACAGAGCACTGGAACAGGCTGCCCAGGGGGGTTGTGGAGTCTCCTACACTGGAGATATTCAAGGCCCGCCTGGACAAGTTCCTGTGTGATGTCCTGTAGGTTACCCTGCTCTTGCAGGGGGGTTGGACTAGATGATCTTTTTAGGTCCCTTCCAACCCTTGGGATTCTGTGATTCTGTGATTCTGTGTGCGGCCGTCCAGCCAGTTCTTTATCCACCGAGTGGTCCATCCATCAAATTGATATCTCTCCAATTTAGAGAGAAGGATGTCGTGTGGGACAGTGTCAAACGCTTTGCACAAGTCCAGGTAGATGACATCAACTGCTTTACCCTTGTCCATCAGTTCCGTAGCCCCATCATAGAAGGCCACCAAATTGGTCAGGCAGGATTTCCCCTTAGTGAAGCCATGCTGGCTTTCACCAAGCACCTTGTTGTTTTTCATGTGCCTTAGCATGCTGTCCAGGAGAATGTGCTCCAAGATTTTGCCAGGCACAGAGGTGAGACTGACTGGTCTGTAATTCCCCGGATCTTCCATTTTCCCCTTCTTGAAAATGGGGGTTATATTTCCCTTTTTCCAGTCATCGGGAACTTCACCTGACTGCCATTATTTTTCAAATGCGATGGCCAGTGGCTTAGCAACTTCATTCGCCAGCTCCTTC
The DNA here is from genome assembly GCF_037157495.1 of Lathamus discolor. Lineage (NCBI taxonomy): Eukaryota > Metazoa > Chordata > Aves > Psittaciformes > Psittacidae > Lathamus > Lathamus discolor. Next base: position 26,291,215 of record NC_088908.1, read on the forward strand.
AGGACCCGCGGATGGATTCCATCAGGTCCCACGGACTTGTGCGCTTTCAGATTTTGAAGATGGTCTCGAACCAGATCCTCTCCTACAGTGGGCCCAAGGTCTTCATTCTCACAGTCCCTGCATCTACTTTCTAAGAACTGGGTGGTGCAGTCAGAGCCTTTGCCAGTGAAGACCGATGCGAAGAAGTCATTCAGAACCTCAGCCTTCTCCAAATCCTGTGTAGCCAGTTCTCCCGAAAGCTTCCTCAGGGGGCCTATGTTGTCCCTAGTCTGTTTTTCGTTTGCTACGTACCTGTAGAATCCCTTCCTATTATCCTTAACATCCCTGGCTAGGTTTAATTCTAACTGGGCCTTAGCCTTCCTAACCTGGTCCCGGACAGATCTTCCCGGACAACATCCCTGTACTCTACCCAGGCCTCCTGTCCTTGCTTCCATTTTTTATAAGCCTCTTTTTTCCTTTGAATTTTCCTCAACAGCTCCTTATCCATCCAAGAAGGTCTCCTGGCCCTCCTGCCGCACTTCCTTCTTGTTGGGATGCAGCACTCCTGAGCTTGTAGCAGGGGATCCTTGAATATCAACCAAGAGTCTTGGGCCCCCCTGCCCTCCAGGGCTATATCCCATGGAACCTTAATAAGCAGGCTCCTGAAGAGGCCAAAGTCTGCTCTTTTGAAGTCCAGGGCAGTGAGCTTGCTACACGCTCTTCTCACTCTCCTGGGGATCTCAAATTCGACCATCTCGTGATCGCTGCATCCAAGGCTGCCCTGGAGTACCACATTCTCAACAAGCCCTTCCCTGTTGGTGAGCACAAGGTCAAGCATGGCACCTCTCCTTGTCAGCTCCTCTATTACTTGCAGAAGGAAGTTGTCTTCCACACAATCGAGGAACCTCCTGGATTGCTTGTGCCGTGCAGTGCCATCGTTCCAACAGATGTCAGGGTGGTTGAAATCCCCCATGAGAACAAGGGCCTGTGAGCGTGAGGCTTTTCCTATCTGTCTGTAGAGTGCTTCATCCACAGGTTCTCCTTGATCAGGCGGCCTGTAACAGATTCCCACAGTAATGTCTCCCACGGCTGTTTTCCCTTTAACCCGGACCCACAAACTCTCTGTAAACTGCTCACCTGTCCCCAGACAGACTTCCATACTCTCCAGCCTATCCCTAACATAAAGGGCAACTCCCCCTCCCCGCCTGCCAGGCCTGTCTTTTCTAAAGAGCCTGTAACCTTCCATTCCAACACTCCAGTCATCGGAGCCATCCCACCATGTTTCTGTGATGCCTATTATATCATACCCCCGTAGATGTGTACACATCTCTAATTCCTCTTGTTTGTTCCCCATGCTACGGGCATTTGTATAGAGGCATCTGAGACGAGCTCCAATTGAAGCCGGCTCGTTGGCTGAAGCAGCTGGAATATATCTACATTGCTCCGAGCATTTATTATAGGTGCTGGCAACTGACTGGGTGTGTTGGGATGGAATGATGCCCCCCTCCCCCAACACATCTAGTTTAAAGCCTCCTTGACCAGTCTGGCAAGCCTCCTACCAAAACTGCTCTTCCCCTTCTTTACCAGAGCAGCTCCACCAGCCCCCAGTAGATCTGGCCTACTAACTTCAGTCTTATGTTCAAGAAACCCAAACCCCTGACTATGACGCCACCCTTTTAACCATTTATTGACCTGGCCAATCCTCCTAGCTTTTTCTTGGTCCTCCCCTGTGTCCTGGAGAATTGACGAAAAGACTATCTGAGCACCAGAGCCCCTAACCACCTCTCCCAGGGCTCTGTAGTCTTTCTTTATGGTCCCCAGTCTACTACCTATATCCCTAGCACCCACATGGATCACCAGGAGCGGGTAATAGTCCGTGGAACTTACTAGACAGGAGTAGAGCAGTTGACGTCATCTACCTGGCCTTCTGCAAAGCATTCGACACTGTCCCACATGACATCCTTGTCTCTAAATTGGAGAGACATCAATTTGATGGATGGACCACTCAGTGGTTAAAGAATTGGCTAGATGGCCGCATGCAAAGAGTTGTGGTCAATGGCTCAATGTCCAGTTGGAGACCAGTAACGAGTGTTGTCCCTCAGGGGTCGGTGTTGGGACCGGTCTTGTTCAACATTTTTGCTGGTGACATGGACAGTGGGATTGAGTGTGCCCTCAGCAAGTTTGCCGATGACACCAAGCTGTGTGGTTCACTTGGTATGCTGGAGGGAAGGAATGCCATCCAGAGGGAACTTGAAATGCTTTTGTGGTGGGCTGATGCCAACCTTATGAAGTTTAACTGTGACAAGTGCAAGGTCCTAGGTTGGAGCAATTCCAGGCACAGCTACAGGTTGGGCAGAGAAGAGATTCAGAGCAACCCTGTGGAGAAGGACTTTGGGGTGTTGGTTGATGAGAAAATGAACATGGGCCAGCAGTGTGTGCTCTCAGCCCAGAAAGCCAACCGTATCCGGGGCTGCATCAAAAAAAGAGTGACCAGCAGGTTGAAGGAGGTGATCCTGCCCTTCTACTCTGCTCTTGTGAGACCTCACTTCGAGTGTTGTGTGCAGTTCTGGTGTCCTCAACATAAAAAGGACATGGAACTGCTGGAACAAGTCCAGAGGAGGGCCACGAGGATGATCAGGGGACTGGAGCACCTCCCATATGAAGATAGCCTGAGAAAGTTGGGGCTGTTCAGCCTGGAGAAGGCTGCGTGGAGACCTCATAGCAGCCTTCCAGTACCTGAAGGGGGCCTATAGGGATGTTGTGGAGGGACTCTTCATCAGGGACTGTAGTGATAGGACAAGGGGTAATGGGTTAAAACTTAAACAGGGGAAGTTTAGATTGGATATAAGGAAGAAATTCTTTAATGTTAGGGTGGTGAGGCACTGGAATGTGTTGTGCAGGGAAGTTGTGAGTGCTCCATCCCTGGCAGTGTTCAAGGCCAGGTTGGACAGAACCTTGGGTGAGATGGTTTACTCCTGTGCAGTTTACTTCTGCAGCTGCTTTACATTCCTTTTGCATCAGAATGCCTCTGCTTTAAGGAAACACTTTAACCTGTCTTCTTCTCAAGAAATGATAACCTGGGGGAGGGGGTATATTTGTGTCATCCTACTTACAGGTCCATGGCGGCTGCCTGCAAAGTTTGTCAAGCCTTGCCATGAGCTGGACAGACAAGTGGAGGAACCTGATGCCTCAGCTACAGGTGCTGACCATGAATACCCCAAGCAGAATGAGATAGAGGAAGAGAAAAAGGAATGATTGCAAAACATCACTTGGGGGCAACTGAAAAGTAACAACTTGAATATGTGTGCTTTTAAAGTAGCTATTATTAGAGGCTGTGATTTTGTGTATAAAACCACCTGTATTTACTAGCCAGTTGCTAATAAGAAACAACACCCTGTATTGTATGGATTTGTCACTTATAAAAGATGTTAGAGTATGCAAATTTGCAGCAGCTGCTAGAAAACGCCAAGGCAAAAGTTAGAAAGATTCTAATACCATGGTAGTGTTATAAAGTAGGTAATGGAACAAATTGAGAGGGTGGGAGAACTCCACTGGAAGGAAATTTCTTTGGCTGGTCCCCCACTGCCACCAGCATCTTCAACATACTGCTACACCCTGTAGTAGTTATATTGCTAATGTAAATCTGTGTGTGCTTTCCTATAGTAATGACTTTTTACTGGATGAGGCAGGTGAAACTCTGCACTCACAACGAGATGCAAGTGTTAGCGTAAGAATAAACACGTAACCACCGGAATGGTTATATGAGGTGCTTTATCGCAGTGCTGGGAAACCAGGGGCACTCGCCCAAATCTGGCTTCGACCTCGTCACATGGCGTTCGCAATGTATACACTAAAATTTGGTCGCTAATACATATTCAACACGGATTACATCATTAACTAATACATATGCATCAAGGATTACCACATCAGTCTATTAGGACATCAGCCTCTTCTGCGCTTGCGCAGCCCCCTCTGGTGGTCGCATTGATGAAGTAAGGAGTCTTCCTCACTCTGTCCTTTTCACCTTTCTGTTCTTTGGATATATCCCAACCATTGTGTGGACGCCAGCATTCTCTTATTCTCACTTGACTACCCTGGTGTGTCCATTAATTTCTGCTTCGATAGACTTTCACAATACTGTCTTAAATCCACCCATACGCCCTTCACCATATATGGTTATGTTAGCTCTTGCCACCTAGCCTACCATTGTAACATTGGTTACTGAATAACCATGGTACGAAACTACAAACAATACTGCAAAATTACAGTATTTCCAAAACCACACTATTGATTTATAAATTTTTCAAATATAATAATTTCTACTATTTATATAGTTATCGTAAAAATTACGCCCCTTTTTCTAACATTTCCCCCCTTTGAAAATACTTCACTCAAGTAAGTATTTTCATTCTCTTAGGTAGCTGTCTCTTGATAAGTAGGTGGAGGTGTGGGTTACTTTGGATGTTCCCTAGGTACTGCTCCTATAATTCGATGAGTCCGTGTACTGCTTTGGGCTATTTCCTTTCGGATACAAAGATACATCAGACATAGCATGAAAAATTCAATCAGTATCACAAATATAGTTTGCACGAGGGAATGGACCCATCCTGTGAGGTGAAGGCCCAAACTATCAAAGAGTGCTTCAATCCAATTTTGTTCAATATATTCTCCTTCTTTTTCCACTTCTTTTTCAACTTTAGTCAATTGGGAAATAGCGTATTCTATGTCCACAGTTACATTAGGAATATGAATATGACAATGGTCTATTCTGTTCTGCAAGGTCATTTTAGTTGTTGCTTGCAACTGCAAATTCATGTCTCTGAATCCCTTCCTCGTTGCTCTGGCTAATCTTTCTGTCTGACCAATCAGATCATAAATCATTTCTCTATTCCGATATGCTGCAACTTGAGCAAATAAGGATTCCATAGCCCATCCTACTTTAGTTCCTGTGGAGGGTTCCTGCCAAGTATGGCTTTCCATAGAGGATCTCATAGGGGCTTACTGGCATTCCACTTCTGGGTTTTACTCTGATTCGTAACAGAGCTATAGATAATGCTTGTGGCCATTTTATTCTGGCCTCTTGACATATTTTACTGATTTGTCTCTTTGTTGTTTGATTTATCTTTTCTACCTGTCCACTAGATTGGGGCCTCCAGGGGGTATGTAAGTTCCATGATACCCCTAATTGTTTACTAAATTCTTGTACTATGGTTGCAACAAAATGTGGACCCCTATCTGACGATATCCCTAAAGGGACTCCGAATTGTGGAATGATTTCTCTAAGCAACCATTTCACCGTTTCCTTTGCCTGATTGGTGCGACAGGGAAGGGCTTCTGGCCATCTGGAAAAAGTGTCAACCCCTATTAGCAGATATTTGTACCCTTGTACTTTTGGTAGTTCCGCAAAATCAACCTGTCAGTAATCTCCTGGTTCCACTCCTATCCTAATTCTTCCCATCTTAACTTGCCTTTTTACTACTGGATTATCTTTTAAACAAATTTCACATTTTGACCTTATTGCTTTTGTCATAGTTAGCATCTGTGTGGAAATTATTCCTCGTTTTAAATAAGTTACCAATGCTTCTGCACCCCAATGACATTTCTGGTGTTCAGTTTGTAGGATTTTTCGCATTATTGCTGGTGGTACTATTACCTGTCCAGTTGTTGTTGTATACCACCCTTCAGAATTCTTTTGAGCCTTCAAAAGTCCTGCCAGCTTTTCATCTTCTTTTGAATATTTTGGGTCTTGTGGAAGATAGGTATGGAGTGGGCTTACCTTGAGAGGTATCAGGGCCATCATGTTCCATACCTTTTGGGCAACTTGTCGAGCTGTCTGATCTGCCAGTATATTTCCTTCGGATATCTTCGAAGTTCCTCCTTGGTGTGCTTTACAATGCATAATGGCTGCCTGTTTGGTTTTTTGTACAGCAATTATCAGTTTCAAAATTTCTTCTTGATATTTTATATTAGTCCCTTGTGAAGACAACAGTCCTCGTTCCTTCCATAATGCTCCATGTATATGTACTACACCAAACGCATACTTTGAATCAGTCCATACATTTACCTTTTTATCGTCACTCAGTTCCAACGCTCTTGTAAGAGCTATCAGCTCTGCCCGTTGAGCTGACGTCCCAGGAGGCAATGCTTTTGCTTCAATTACCTTTTGTTGCGTTGTCACAGCATATCCTGCATACCGTGTTCCGTTCTCCACAAAGCTGCTTCCATCTGTGAAAAGTTCCCAGTCCGGTTGCTCAAGAGGTACATCTTTTAAGTCTGTTCTGGTTGCATATGTATGCTCGATGACCTCTATGCAGTTATGTTCAAGAATTCCTTCCTCTAGGTCAGTTCCTAGAAAAGTTGGTGGATTTAACAAGTTAGTAGTCTTTAGACTTGCATCATCTTGTTCTGTTAAGATTGCTTGATATTTCATCATTCAGCTAGGGGATAATCAATACCCCCCTTTTTGTTCCAAGACAGTTGTTACCATATGTGGTACAAACACTTCAATATGTTTTCCCAGAGTCAGTTTTCTGGCCTCCTGTATTAGAACAATAGTTGCCGCTACCGCTCTTAAACATGAAGGCCATCCCGCACTTACCGGATCCAGTTGTTTCGAAAAATATCCTACTGGTCTTTTCCAGCTTCCAATTTTCTGGGTTAATACTCCCAACGCCAATCTCTGCCTCTCATGGAACAAAAAACTGAAAGTCCTTTGTCAAATATGGGAGTCCCAATGCTGGTGATTTCATTAACGCCTTCTTCAGTTTTTTAAAGGCCTCTTTCTGTGGTTTGTCCCAAAGAAAAGTGTGTGATTTTTGGGCTTCATACAGGGGTTTAGCAATGAGTCCGTAATTCATTATCCACAACCTGCACCCTCCTGCCATGCCCAAAAATGTTCTTAACTCATGTAAATTCAGTGGTTCTGGAATGGCACAAATTGCCTCTATGCAATTTTCATTCCTAGCTGGTTCAGGATTTCAGTAGTCACTTTTATGCATAATGATTTCTGTTCTGTCGCAATAAAGATGTCATCTACGTATTGCAATAAGAGATATTGTGATGTCGGTACCTGTAGCTTTCCTTGAGTAGTCCATGTCTCCAGTTCCTTAGCCAATTGATTCCCAAAAAGGGTTGGACTGTTTTTGAATCCTTGTGGTAGTCTGGTCCACGTGAGTTGTGTTTTTCATCTGCTCTGTGGATTCTTCCCATTCAAATGCAAACAGTTTCCTGCTATTTTTATCAAGAGGAATGCAGAAGAAGGCATCTTTTAAATCAATCACTGTAAACCATTTATATTTTTCCTTCACAGATGTTAACAGTTGAGACAAGGGGGACACAAAATTACAAAATGGAATATATAAACCTTTAGAATCAATTTTAAGTAATGTTAAGTTTGATGGCTTTGTAAGAGTAGCAATGGAAAAATACTGAGGAGCATGATACATAGAAAAAAAAAATAGAATGCAGCTAGAGAACACACTGAGCATTCTCGTACAAGATAAATTGTTATAGTTGACACAGTTTTAAGAAAAACAGTCTAGAAGAACAGGACACAGGGATAAGGAGTATCTGGAAGTGGCAGGTGTCCAGGATGGGCTACAGTTAAACTAACTGATAAGTAGGAGGACAGGAGGATTATTATGTCTCTGGTGCTAACGAACCAATTAAACTGGTATGAGCATCTACTGCGCGTGCTCCAAAGGCTGCCAGAAGTGATGAAGATTGTTGGAAGAAGTAAACGACCCTCAGAGGCCACCACCACAATTCTGTATGCATGCGGGGAACTTTCTGGAAAATGACGTAATGTATGTATGCCCAGGGACTATACAAGGACGGCTTGTGTAGCAACAGAGAGACACACGTTAGGAGGTGCTATCCCCCATGTCTCCCGGCGCCGCAGTAAAGAATACCTGCTTGTCAGCTTGAAAACTTTCTTGGCAAGTTTGCTCCTGGAGTTTTCTCCGAATCACAGTGTATAAGGATTTACTACTACTGGGTGGATATCTTTTGTTATTTCATTTATTGCCCTCAGATCCTGTACTAACCTATATTCACCGTTTGGTTTTCTTACTGGAAAAATTGGTGTGTTATATTCTGATTCACATCCTTCCAAAATTCGATATTTCAAAAATTTCTCAATTATTTTTACAATCCCAAATCTTTCCTCTAGCTTCAGTGGATATTGTTTAACTCTTACTGGCCTAACCCCATCTTTTAATTTCACTGTTACTGGTTGAGCTGCTTTTGATTTTCCCGGGATTTCTGTTCCCCAAACTACCGGTATCACAGCCTCTTCTACCTCTTTTGGAATTTGAGCAATGGGTTTTTCTTTAAGAACCAAGATCTGTCCTGCTTTTGATTTGGGGATTTGCATTATTAATTCACCATTTTCAAAAATAATTCTTGCATCTAATTTAGCTAATAAGTCCCATCCTAAAAGGGGAATGGGGCATTCAGGTACATATAGAAATTCGTGTGTTAATTCCTTCCCTCTAAATCGCAGATCTAGGGGCTGCAAGAATGGCCGTATTTCCTCCTTCCCTGTGGCTCCCACAATTACAGAATCACAGAATCCCAAGGGTTGGAAGGGACCTCAAAAGATCATCTAGTCCAACCCCCCTGCAAGAGCGGGGTAACCTACAGTACATCACACAGGAACTTGTCCAGGCGGGCCTTGAATATCTCCAGTGTAGGAGACTCCACAACCCCCCTGGGCAACCTGTTCCAGTGCTCTGTCACTCTTACAGTAAAGAAGTTCTTCCTGATGTTAACGTGGAACTTCCTATGCTCCAGTTTACACCCATTGCCCCTTGTCCTATCACTGGATATCACTGAAAAAAGCCTAGCTCCATCATCCTGACACCTACCCTTTACATATTTGTAAACATTGATGAGGTCACCCCTCAGTCTCCTCTTCTCCAAGCTAAAGAGACCCAGCTCCCTCAGCCTCTCCTCATAAGGGAGATGTTCCACTCCCTTAATCATCTTTGTGGCTCTGCGCTGGACTCCTTCCAGCAATTCCCTGTCCTTCTTGAACAGAGGGGCCCAGAACTGGACGCAATATTCCAGATGCGGCCTCACCAAGGCTGAGTAGAGGGGGAGGAGAACCTCTCTTGACCTACTAACCACTCCCTTTCTAATGCACCCTAAGATGCCATTTGCCTTCTTGGCCGCAAGAGCACATTGCTGGCTCATGGTCATCCTCCTATCCACCAGGACCCCCAGGTCCCTTTCCCCTTCGCTACTTTCCAGCAGGTCAACCCCCAACCTGTACTGGTACATGGGGCTGTTCTTCAGATGCAAGACTCTACACTTGCCCTTGTTAAATTTCATCAAGTTTCTCCCCGCCCAACTCTCCAGCCTGTCCAGGTCTCGCTGAATGGCAGCACAGCCTTCTGGTGTGTCAGCCACTCCTCCCAGTTTTGTGTCATCAGCGAACTTGCTGATGGTGCACTCAGTTCCCTCATCCAGGTCATTGATGAAAATATTAAACAGCAAATTGTCGTAGATCTTTCCCCTAACCCCCGTGTAAATCATTTAAAACTGAATATGTAGCCCCTGTGTCTGTTAAAAATTTTACTTCTTTTTCTCCCAATTGGGCTTTCACGAGGGGTTCTTTATCTTTCGCCCTGCCTAGTTAGCTTTGATTGTCAAATTCTCCTAGCACCATTGCCTTAGCTACATCAGATCCCATAAAAGGATTCCCTGGAGACATAAATTGTCTTCCCCTAAATGGACATTCATTCTTCCAGTGTCCTTCCTGTTTGCAATTTGCACACTGATTATATCCTATTCTTTCTACATTCATTCCCATTTTTGAATTACAAAATCCTCTTCCTCCCCCCTTTCTTCATTTAATGCCGGCGGGGCTGATGGGGCAACCGTCAAATCCGAGCTTTCAATATCTTTCTGATGTTGTAAACTATTCTCTAAGGCAAGACACCCCATACGTCTTTTCTCAGTAACACATCCCTTACATTGTTCATTAGTATTTACCTTAACAATCATTATTCCATAGGATTTCTGCCATTCATCTTTTTTTTTTTTTTTTAAATTTTCCTTTTTTTTTTTTTTTTCTTTTTTCTGGAGGGGGTGAAAGGGGGTGGGGAAAGGAGAGGGGTAAAGGAGGAGGGGTGGGTGGGTGGGAGGAAGGCGGCAGCAGGGCTTTCCAGCTCGCTCCTGCCTCCCTTGAAACTCGTCACATTTTCTTTCCCTTTTGCAATACAACATCAACTACAAGATAGTATTATAATGTAAAGTTCCATTCTCAGGCCATTTTTCCTGGTCTTCTAATTCATATTGCATCCACCATTGTCCTGGGTTCAGCAGTAGCAGTCATTTTTCTCCTTCTTAGGAGCTAGTACAGTGCTGTGCTTTGATCATTTGGCCCGGGAACAGTGCTGATAACGCCGATGTTTTCAGTTGCTGCTCAAATTTTTGGTCTGGCCAAGGACTTTGTGAGCCTCATGCTCTGCCAGGGAGGAGGGGAGGCCGGGAGGAAGCAGAGACAGGACACCCGACCCAAACTGACCAAAGAGGTATTCCATACCACCGCACATCATGCCCAGGATGTAATCGAGATTTACCCCAGAAGGGCTAGGGACTGCAGGGTTGGACGAGGTATCAGTCGATGCTCAGTCGGGTGGGGTTGGGTGAGTTATCGGTCGGCTGGTGTTGAGGTGTTGTATTCTTTCCCCTTGTTATTTTCTTTATCATTATTATTATTGGTGGTAGCAGTAGTGGTTTGTGTTATACCTTACTTACTAAACTGTTCTTATCTCAAACTGTGGGAGTTGCATTCTTTTCGATTATCCTCTCCGTCCCTCCAGGAGTAGAGGGAAGGCAAGAAGGGGGGGGAAGTGAGTGAACGAGTTTTGTGGTTGGGTTTAAACCACGACAACCATACATTACAGTAATCAATTAGTTTACTCTTTTGCATGCTCTGCCCAAACCGACCCTCCTTCCAGTGACTTAAAATACAACCTAATGGAGACGACTTAGGGACCAACGGGATTTTGTAAATACAAAGAGATCTCCAAAACCCCCCCACACACTTACCACTATGTTACAGAAATTATACTGACAAATGCTGATCCTGCAGCACAAATACCAATACCATAACCATGTTTGCCGAACCTACAGAGCTTTCGCTACTGTCTAACAGACGGCGCCTAGGCTTACCCTGGGAGCTCCCTAGCCCCAACCAAGCGCAGCTTTCTCCGCGTCTAACAGGCAGGCTTTACCAGACCCGACTTCGCCAAACATAGTGCAGCTTTCGTCGCGTCTGTCAGGCTTCGTTTATTGGGCTTCTACCTTCGGTTAATATAACAGTAAATATGCAAATACTAGGCACTTGATTGGTTCTGGCACAAATAAGGCATTGCGTAAGCTCTACATTTTTGCAGCTACACCGTGCACCCCCCCACCATCCTCTTTCTCATGCACTTATCGCTTAGTGTCCTTGGCTGTGATTGGTCATAGTATGTTGCTGTTTGCCGGTGTCCTTCAGTTCCTCATTATCTGGCGTGAGAAGTCTGCACCATGTTCTACACAGATGTCTTGTTTCAGCTCGTTGATGGGAACGTGACCTTTTTTGACAAGCCAATCCCCCACAATTCCCCCCTTTTTCTTTATGAAGGAATAAGGACTGAGTCAGGAGTCGTTGTAAACAAGCAGAACAACATTGCAAAGTACAACAAAGCAACAAACTTCTTATAATTATGAGACCTATAACGGCGAAGCAGCTTGTAAAGCAAACGTATATGCAGCTCTATGAAGCGAACCTCGATTTTCAAATAACTCGAGTAATTCAAAATCTGTACTTCTAAAATCAGCTAAATATTTTCGAAGTGCTATAAGCGGGTTACATAAAAGTTATTTTGCACAATACTTTTAATATAACAGTAAATCTGTTCTCCAAATATATGACAACATTTGCTTAGTGGGTTTAGACTGAATGTCTGTAGAAAAAACAGTTTGCCTTAACTGAGATAGCAATTTCCAATTTAAGGGAAATATTTCAGCATTTATTGCCTGACCTTGAGCGTTCATCTGGTACTTAACAGGAAAGGCGAGAATCTTTTCCTGCAAGGCCTGCAAACAATCAAAATCATTGTTTGACAGAGCTCCTCTCTGAATAGATTTCCAATCTATCATCTGAATTCGCATTTGTCTACCCGTGCTCTGCAACTTTACCTTTTTTCTAAAGTTGTTCACCCTGTTTTGTACGGCTACAAACAGCTCGGCAGAAGCTACAGCTGCCTGCCTGCTTCAGCAGCAACCATAAATACCTGTCAGCAACCGCACTTTTGCATTAACCCTTTCTTGCCTGAAATGTTAAACTGCTACTTGTTAAAAACTTTTACACGAACACGATAATAAAAAAAATACATAGAACACTATCTGCCCTCATCACACACACACACATACGTATGCATATGGGATCCCCCAAGCACACTTCACACAACTACAATATTTGAAACACAAATTTCAGACAATCATTACTCGCACTACACAGTCCCACGTACAGAACGTGGCACAAGGACTCTGTGAAGACTATCAGGAAACCAGCTCCAACAAGCATCATCGCAGTGTGAGGTGGCAGGCTCAGCCCTAGCGAGCGTCCCCGCAGAGGCTCTGCCTCCCCCACATCGCATGAGGCTTGGGCTTTTATACTGACCAAAATGCACACTCATTCTGACACAGGTGGCCAGCCTATGTCAGAAGAAGTGGCCAGCAATATCTATAAAGGTTTCCAAGCATCAATAGAATCATAGATATTTTTGTCAACTTCTAGTACATGAGTATCACAGACAGACTGTATCAAATGAGTTGTATATGGGGCCCCAAGTCCACGGTTCGTCACAGTCCGCCCGATACCCCTGATAAGGGCATACGAGAGACCTTCCCACTGCGGGTCTTGATCCAGCACATACATCACAGGGAAAGTACACAATACATCTGCATCCCCCACCCATCTCGCTTCTCCCTTTACAGCTGCCCATTTATCATGAGGATCTGGGTGACATAAATCAGGCTTCTTTTCCGGCTCCATGTTAAGAGGACCATCCAGGTCAGCATCAGAATTAACAGGCGTCAGAACCTCAGGAGCAGCAGCAGCAGCCTGATGAGCATGCACAGGTTCCTTCTCGGGGTCAATAGGGTCCGGGTCAAAAAGACTGTCTTCATCTCTGTCCTCAGTCTTTGCAGACGCGGCGGCAACTGGCAGAGGCTCAGGGGTGGCCAGGGGTCACTGGGTTCCACGATCTCACTTTTTGACTTTAACGTCTCTAAAATAGTTCTCCAAATGACTAACAAATGTTTCACAGTGTCACTGCCTTTAGTGGCTGCGTCCCACAACTTAACTCGTGCACCATTCCACAAAGAGACCTCAGATACGGTAGACTCATCAGTCTCTGGATAATGCGTCTTCGACCATTTCAACATTAAATTTAAGTCTGTCTCTTTAAAGGTTGCTCCCTTCACCTTAAGGACTGAAAACATCCATAAAACAGAGACTTCTTCCTTAGCGGTTTTTTCCCAAGTCCCAAGCTCAAAGGCTTCTCCAACCCCCTGGATTAAGTCCTTCTCCTTAATACCGCGCTTTTCTAAAAAGCAATTTAATAAATTTAGGGCAGCTTGCCTCTCCATACCCCCTTTTAAGGTGCTCGCGCTCCGTTGCCCTACGAGGCTTCGGCTGCTCCTCCTCCTTGGTGCAACGCTGTCGATACAGCCACTGCAAGTCCGGCAGCGCCCAGATCCCGTCTATACGGTCGTCCTTTCGCGCGATGCGCCGCTTTGACCCTCCGGGGCAAAATCGGAGCCAAGTGCCAGTTTTCACGGCCGTGGTGTTGTTACCATCCAAGCGAAGACAAGTATCACGTCAGGGTCACCATTTGTCGTGAAAGGAAGACTTGGACGACTCAATATGAGTTAACAGCAAGCTTCGTTTATTGGGCTTCTACCTTCGGTTAATATAACAGTAAATATGCAAATACTAGGCACTTGATTGGTTCTGGCACAAATAAGGCATTGCGTAAGCTCTACATTTTTGCAGCTACACCATGCACCCCCCCACCATCCTCTTTCTCATACACTTATCGCTTAGTGTCCTTGGCTGTGATTGGTCATAGTATGTTGCTGTTTGCCGGTGTCCTTCAGTTCCTCATTATCTGGCGTGAGAAGTCTGCACCATGTTCTACACAGATGTCTTGTTTCAGCTCGTTGATGGGAATGTGACCTTTTTCGACAAGCCAATCCCCCACAACCAGACTTCGCCAAACCAAGTGCAGCTTTCGCCACGTCTATCAGGCAGGCTTATCAGAAGTCGGTCCTACACTTTACATTACTCAACACCAGACTTCGCCAAACCAAGTGCAGCTTTTGCCACGTCTATGTCCTGGGTTTACCAGGAGCCGTTTTGCTCCTTCTTAGTAACTGGTGCAAGCTCTGTGTTTTGACTTCCAGCCTGGGCAGAGAGCTGATAACACCGATTGTTTTTAATTGCTGTTAAGTAATGCTTATTCTGGCCAAGGACTTTGTGAGTCTCATGCTCTGCTGGGGACGAGGGGAGGCCGGGAGGAAGCAGAGACAGGACACCTGACCCAAACTAGCCAAAGAGGTATTCCATACCACAGGACGTCATGCTCAGGGAGGTACTTGGGAGTTTCCCGGAAGGGCACACTCTCTCTTCAGGGGGGTCGAACTCGTTTGGCGGTGGTATCGTATTCTCCTGTTATTTTCTCTTATCAATATTATCATTGGTGGTAGCAGTAGTGATTTGTGTTATACCTTAGTTACTGGGCTGTTCTTATCTCAACCCGTGGGAGTTACATTCTCCTGATTCTCCTCCCCATCCCTCCGGGAGTGGGGAGGGTCGGGGGGGGAGTGAGTGGACGAGCTGTGTGGATCGGTTTAAACCACGACAGTCTATCAGGCAGGCTTATCAGAAGTCAGTACTACACTTTACATTACTACACTTTACATTACTCAACAGTTGGTACTGTAACCGAAGTAACCAAATTAAAAGCACCTTTCTTACCGTATCAGAGGTCCGTCGTGAGCAGCGGAGGTCGGTCGCGGCTGATAGCTCCCCAAGAATTTCTCGGTGCCAGCTGGAGCAGGATCAAGACGCGATCCGCCTCAGCAGTGCCCGCAAGGTCCCACCTGGGTCGCCAAAATGTTAGCGTAAGAATAAACACATAACCACCGGAATGGTTATATGAGGTGCTTTATTGCAGCGCTGGGAAACCAGGGGCACGCGCCCAAATCTGGCTTCGACCTCGTCACATCGCGTTCGCAATTTATACACTAAAAATTTGGTCGCTAATACATATTCAACACGGATTACATCATTAACTAATACATATGCATCAAGGATTACCACATCAGTCTATTAGGACATCAGCCTCTTCTGCGCTTGCGCAGCCCCCTCTGGTGGTCGCATTGATGAAGTAAGGAGTCTTCCTCAGATGAAGTAAGAAGTCTTCCTCACTCTGTCCTTTTCACCTTTCTGTTCTTTGGATATATCCCAGCCATTGAGTGGACGCCAGCATTCCCTTATTCTCACTTGACTACCCTTGGTGTGTCCATTAATTTCTGCTTCAATAGACTTTCACAATGCTTTCTTAAATCCACCCATACGCCCTTCACCATATATGGTTATGTTAGCTCTTGCCACCAAGCCTACCATTGTTAACATTGGTTACTGAATAACTATGGTACAAAACTACAAACAATACTGCAAAATTACAGTATTTCCAAAACCACACTATTGATTTATAAATTTTTCAAATATAATCATTTCTAATATTTAGTTATCGTAAAAATTCCACCCCTTTCTCTAACATCGTGATACACCACAGTAGGGAACCATCAGAAATGGAAAGCTGCCGTGGAGTCCCACATGAAAAGTCATTGAAGCCGTTGAAGGACAAGGTTAGTCAAGTCAGTTTGCAGAAGTGAAAGCCACCCAACTAGCCCTACAGATTGATGAATGAGAAAAGTGCCAGTATTCTATACTGATGCCTGAATGGTGGCTAATGCCCCATGGGGATGGCTACAACAGTGGAAGAAAAACAATTGGCAGTGAAGGGGTAAACCCATCTGGCCTGCTGCATTGTGGCAGGACATCACTGCCCAGGTAGAAATCATGGCTCTAAAGGTATGTCATGTAGATGTTCACATGCCTCTGAAGAACATTGAAACAATGAAGAGGTAGACAAGACTGTCAAAATTGAAGTAGCTCAGATAGTCCTGGACTGGGAGTGTAAGGGTGAGCTATTTGTAGCTCAATGGGCCCATGAAACATTGGGACATCTAGGGAGAGATGCAACATACAGATGGGCTCATGATCAAGGGGTGGACGTGACCATGGGGCCATCACACAGGTCACTCATGAATGTGAAACGTGTGCCATAATCAAACAAGCCACATGAGTAAAATTTCCCTGGAATAGAGGGCTGTGGCTGGGTTTTTGATATGGCAATGCCTGGCAAATTGACTATATTGGACCACTGCCACAAACATGCCAAGGCAAGCGCTACATACTCACCATGGTGGAAGCAACTAGCAGTTGGCTAGAAATATACTCTGTAAACCATGCCACTGCTCGAAACACCGTCTTAGGACTTGAAAGGCAAATTTTGTGGTGACATGGTACCCCAGAAAGAATTTAACCTTTCAATGGGACTTATTTCCAAAATAACCTCATGAACTCCTGGGCAAAGAAACACGGGAATGAGTGGGTGTATCACATCCCCTGTTACCTACAAGACTGGAAAGACTGATAGATATATTAGACTGTTAAAGACTGTGTTGAGAGCATTGGGTAATGGGGCATGGAAGCACTGAGATACAAAATTAGCAGAAGCCACTTTGATGGTTTAACACCAGAGGATCTGCTAACCGTACTGGTCCTGACCAAACGAAACCCCTACATAATGTGGGAGGAGATAAGGTCCCCATAGTGCACATAGGGAAGTGGCTCAAGAAGGCAGTGTGGATTGCTCCTCTCATGGGAAAAGGCAAACCCATTCATGGAATCATAGAATCATAGAATCACAGAATCACAGAATAGTTTGGGTTGGAAGGGACCTTCAAAAGTCATCTAGTCCAACCCCCCTGCAATGAGCAGGGACATCTTCAACTAGATCAGGTTGCCCAGAATCACATCCATCCTGGCCTTGAATGTATCCAGGGATGGACAGAGCTTTGGGCAACATGGTCTAGGATGAGGTGTCCCTGCTCATGGCAGGGGGGTTGGAACTAGATGACCTTAAGGTCCTTTCCAACCCTAACTACACTGATTCTATGATTCTATGGTGCATCTACCACCTCTGGGCAACCTGTTCCAGTATTTTACCACCTTCATTGTAAAGAATTTTTTCCTCACATCTAGCCTGAGTCTCCCCTCTTTTAGTTTAAAACCATTACCCCTCATCCTATCACAACAAGCCCTGTTAAAAATTCTTTCCCAGCTGAAGGACAGGAAGGCTCTGCAGAAGGGCCTGGACAGGCTGGATCAATGGGCAGTGGCCAATGGTATGAGGTTCAATAAGGCAAAGTGGTGGGTCCTGCATATGAGTCACAGCAACCCCGTGCAACGCTACAGGCTTGGGGAAGAATGGCTGGAAAGCTGCCTGGTGGAAAAGGACCTGAGGGTGTTAGTCGACAGGTGGCTGAATATGAGCCAGCAGTGTGCCCAGGTGGGCAAGAAGGCAAATACCATCCTGGCCTGTATCATCGATAGTGTGGCCAACAGAACTAGGGCAGTGATTGTCCCCCTGTACTTGACACTTGTAAGGCTGCACCTTGAATACTGTGTTCACTTCTGGACCCCTCACTACAAGAAAGACATTGAGGTGCTGGAGCAGGTCCAAAGAAGGGCAATGAAGCTGGTGAAGGGCCTGGAGCACAAGTCTTATGAGGAATGGCTGAGGAAACTGCGGGGGGTGTGTGTGTGTGTGTGTTAATCTGGAGAAGAGAAGGCTCAGGGGGGACCTTATCGCTCTCTACAACTACCTGAAAGGAGATCTCTTCTCCCAAGTACCAAGTGATAGGACAGGAGGTAACAGCCTCAAGCTGTGCCAGGGGAGGTTTAGACTGGATATTAAGAACAACTTCTTCACAGAGAGGGTAATCAGGTATTGGACCAGCTGCCCATGGAAGTGGTGGAATCACCATCCCTGGAGGTGTTCACAAACCATGTAGATAAGGCCCTCAGTGACATGGTTTAGTGGTGGTCTTAGCAGTCCTGGAGTAATGGTTGGACTTGATGATCTTAAAGGTCTTTTCCAACCTTGTTGATTCTATGATTCTTATAGGCCCCTTTTAAGAACTGAAAGTCCACAATAAGGTCTCCCCAGAGTCTTCTCCAGGCTGAACAACCCCAACTTTTTCAGCCTTTTCTCATAGAAGAGGTGCTCCATCCCTCTGATCATTTTTGTGGCCCTTCTCTGGACCCTCTCCAACAGGTCCATATCTTTTCTGTACTGCGGACTCCAGAGCTGGATGCAGGACTCCAGAGCAGAGTAGAGGAGCAGAATCACCTCCTTTGACTTGCTGGCCACAGTCCTTTGGATGCAGCCCAAGATACAATTGGCCTTCTGAGCTGCGAGCCCACATTGCCAGCTCATATCCAATCTTTCATCCACCAGTACCCCCAGGAGTACTATCAATCCCTTCATGCCCCAGCCTGTATTAATACTGGGGGTTGCCTCATCCTCGGTGCAGGATCCTGCACTTGGCCCTATTGAGCCTCATGAGGCTTGCATGGGCCTACCTCTTGAGCTTGTCCAAGTCCCACTGTCTATGATGGCGTTGATGAAGATATTAAAGAGTACTGGTCCCAGTATGGACCTGAGGGATGCCACTTGTAACTAGTGTCCATACAGACATAGAGCCATTGACCACTACTGTCTGGATGCAACCATGAAGCCAATTCCTCATCCACCAAACACTCCACCCATCAAAACCATATCCAGTTTAGAGAGAAGGATGTTGTGGGGAACTGTGTCAAAGTCTTTTTGTCCACCAGTGTAGTAGCTCCATCATAGAAGGCCACTAGGTTGGTCAGGCAGGACTTGCCCTTGATGAAGCCATGCTGGCGGCCTTGAATCACCTCCCTGTCCTCCATGTGCCTTAGCATGACCCCTAGAAGGATCTGTTCCATGATCTTTCCAGGCACAGAGGTGAGGCTGACAGGTTGGTAGTTCCCAGGGTCCTCCTTTCTACCCCTTTTAAAAATGTGTGTGATATTGACCTTTTTCTAGTCACCAGGGACCTAGCCTGACCTCCATGACTTCTCAAATATCATGGGATTGTGTCCTGGTTTCAGCTGTAACAGTTATTTTTCTTACTAGTAGCTGGCACAGTGCTGTGTTTTGGCTTTAGTCTTTTTTGCATAATGATTTCTGTTATGGCACAATAAAGATGTCATCTACATATTGCAATAAGAGATATTGTGATGTCGGTACCTATAGCTTTCCTTGAGTAGTCCATGCCTCCTGTTCTTTAGCCAATTGATTCCCAAAAAGGGTTGGACTGTTTTCGAATCCTTGTGGTAGTCTGGTCCACGTTAGTTGTGTTTTTTGTCTGCTCCGTGGATTCTTCCCATTCAAATGCAAACAGTTTCCTGCTATTTTTATCAAGAGGAATGCAGAAGAAGGCATCTTTTAAATCAACCACTGTAAACCATTTATATTTTTCCTTCACAGATGTTAACAGTGTATAAGGATTTGCTACCACTGGGTGGATATCTTTTGTTATTTCATTTATTGCCCTCAGATCCTGTACTAACCTATATTCACCGTTTGGTTTTCTTACTGGAAAAATTGGTGTGTTATATTCTGATTCACATCCTTCCGAAATTCGATATTTCAAAAATTTCTCAATTATTTTTATAATCCCAAATCTTTCCTCTAGCTTCAGTGGATATTGTTTAACTCTTACAGGTCTAACCCTATCTTTTAATTTCACTGTTACTGGTTGAGCTGCTTTTGATTTTCCCGGGATTTCTGTTCCCCAAACTACCGGTATCACAGCCTCTTCTACCTCTTTTGGAATTTGAGCAATGGGTTTTTCTTTAAGAACCAAGATCTGTCCTGCTTTTGATTTGGGGATTTGCATTATTAATTCACCATTTTCAAAAATGATCACTGCATCCAATTTGGCCAATAAGTCCCATCCTAAAAGGGGAATGGGGCATTCAGGTACATATAGAAATTCGTGTGTTAATTCCTTCCCTCTGAATCGCAGATCTAGGGGCTGCAAGAATGGCCATATTTCCTCCTTCCCTGTGGCTCCCATAATTGTAGTTCTTTCCCCTAACCCCCGTGTAAATCATTTAAAACTGAATATGTAGCCCCTGTGTCTGTTAAAAATTTTACTTCTTTTTCTCCCAATTGGACTTTCACGAGGGGTTCTTTATCTTTCGCCCTGCCTAGTCAGCTTTGATTGTCAAATTCTCCTAGCACCATTGCCTTGGCTACATCAGATCCCATAAAAGGATTCCCTGTAGACATAAATTGTCCTCCCTTAAATGGACATTCATTCTTCCAGTGTCCTTCCTGTTTGCAATTTGCACATTGATTATATCTTAACCTTTCTACATTCATTCCCATTTTTGAATTACAAAATCCTCTTCCTCCCCCCTTTCTTCATTTAATGCCGGCGGGGCTGATGGGGCAACCGTCAAATCCAAGCTTTCAATATCTTTCTGATGTTGTAAACTATTCTCTAAGGCAAGACACCCCATACATCTTTTCTCAGTAACACATCCCTTACATTGTTCATTAGTATTTACCTTAACAATCATTATTCCATAGGATTTCTGCCATTCATCTTTTTTTTTTTTTTTTTTTTTTTTAAGGTAAAGAAAATATCTACGTATGGTACCTCATCCAATTTTCCTTCCCTTTTGCAATATAACATCAACTGTAATATAGTACTGTACTGCAAAGTTCCATTTTCAGGCCATTTCTCCTGATCCTCCAGTTCATACTGTGTCCACCATTCATTACAGTCATCAATTAGTTTACTCTTTTGCATGCTCTGCCCAAACCGACCCTCCTTCCAGTGACTTAAGATGCAGCCTAACGGAGATGACTTGGGAATTGACGGCATTTTGTACATATAAAGAAATCCCTAGAAACAAGTTTCTTTCACAGCACTACATTACAACACGTATACAACACGTATCCAGACAGATGCTAATCCCGCAGCATAAAACCAGACCAGATTTGCCGAATGCTGATCCTGCAGCATAAAACCAGACCAGATTTGCCGAACCTGCAGAGCTTTCACTACTGTCTAACGGACGGCGCCCAGGCTTACCCCGGGAGCTCCCTAGCCCCAACCAAGCGCAGCTTTCGCCACGTCTAACAGGCAGGCTTTACCAGACCAGACTTCGCCAAACCAATTGCAGCTTTTGCCGCGTCTGTCAGGCAGGCTTATCAGAAGTCAGTACACTTTACATTACTGAACAATCGGTACCGTAACCAAATTAGAAAAGCACCTTTCTTACCGTATCAGAGGTCCGTTGTGAGCAGCGGAGGTGGGTTGCGGCTGATAGCTCCCCGAGAATTTCTCGGTGCCAGTTGGAGCAGGATCAAGATGTGATCTGCCTCAGCAGTGCCCGCGAGGTCCCATCTGGATCGCTAAAATGTTAGCATAAGAATAAACATATAACCACCGGAATGGTTATATGAGGTTTTTTATTGCAGCGCTGGGAAACCAGGGGCACGCGCCCAAATCTGGCTTCGACCTCGTCACATCGCGTTCGCAATTTATACACTAAAAATTTGGTCACTAATACATATTCAACACGGATTACATCATTAACTAATACATATGCATCAAGGATTACCACATCAGTCTATTAGGACATCAGCCTCTTCTGCGCTTGCGCAGCCCCCTCTGGTGGTCGCATTGATGAAGTAAGGAGTCTTCCTCAGATGAAGTAAGGAGTCTTCCTCAGATGAAGTAAGAAGTCTTCCTCACTCTGTCCTTTTCACCTTTCCGTTCTTTGGACATATCCCAACCATTATGTGGATGCCAGCATTCCCTTAATCTCACTTGACTACCCTTGGTGTGTCCATAATTTCTGCTTCAATAGACTTTCACAATACTTTCTTAAATCCACCTATATACCCTTCACTATATATGGTTATGTCAGCTCTTGCCACCAAGCCTACCATTGTAACATTGGTTACTGAATAACCATGGTACAAAACTACAAACAATACTGCAAAATTACAGTATTGCCAAAACCACACTATTGATTTATAAATTTTTCAAATATAATCATTTCTACTATTTATACAGTTATCGTAAAAATTTTGCCCTTTTCTAACAGACTGAACACCGACTGATACCTAGTCCAACCCCGCAGCTCCCTAGCCCTTCCAGGTAACTCTCAGTTACATCCTGGGAATGACGTCCTGTGGTATGGAATGCCTCTTTGGCTAGTTTGGGTCAGGTGTCCTGTCTCTGCTTCCTCCTGGGTTCCCCTCCTCCCTCACAGAGCATGAGGCACACAAAGACCTTGGCTAGACCAAACATTTGAGCAGTAACTAAAAACATTGGTGTTATCAGCGCTGTTCCCAGGTCGAAAGTCAAAACCACAGCGCTGCACCACCTACTAAGAAGGAGAAAAATGACTGTTACTGCTGAACCCAGAGCAGCTATGAAAATCTTTTTTCCCTAGACATCTGAAGCTTGGTTTGAGCCAGAGAACAATACCAATATCATACTTCCAGTGCAGAACAGCAGCTGATCTATCATCAGGGAATTATGGCAGGGGCAAAATCAGGGAGCCACCAAGTGAGAAAGGAGTGCTGCTTATATGTAGGGAAACAGAAAATTATTCTCTTACATATTCTACTTCTCACTGGGAAGCCTTCTGCTCTAGGAACCTACATCCTAAGTCTGCTTATGTGTTGATACACATACAAATTTTAATCAAAGGCAAGTAAAGCCCACAGGAAAAATTCTGTTGTGTTCCCATTAAGCTGTGGTACTGTCCAGAATGAACAGTACCATTCATTATAATGCTTATATCACCCCAGAAAGCAAAGAAAACCATATGGCAGCTAGCATATGAAATCAGTGCTAAGTACTTGGCACCTGCATTGCAGGAAGCAAAGAGCTGTTGCAGGGAGAGAAGATACAGGATGAGTAGCCCAAAGGTAAGTCTCCTAAAGTAGGACTGAGCTAATCTTTCTGATGATGTGGTAAAGGACTGTATTTGGGATAAATAAAAGGTAGGAAATGTGTTTTGGAGGCTTTACGGCATATGCTGAAGGCTTGATCAGGCCCAGGAGAAATGAGCTATGAAATATTGCATTACCACAGTTGACTAGAGCCTCTGCTACAAAAGCACAGGAACAGTAGGATGGGGACCATTACTGTAAAAGCTGCTCTTTCGTGAAAGGTGCATTAAAGCCTGTGTTTATGAGGAGAAACACAAACTCATTAGCTGTAATCACTGTGCTTGTTCAGCTTTTCTATTTGGTTACTCTTATACCTAATTAAGATCTAAATCTCATTTATGATATGTTTCCCCTCTATTTTTGTCATTAAACTCTCATGGTCCATGTATGACTATTCAGTCTATGAATGGGAAGACTGAAGCACCCTAAGTATCTAACCAAACCCCAAAGCTTGTTGTTCTGTAAATACTTAAACAAATAGGTAACCAACATTCCTCTGGGTGTTCATGAAAGATTGGCATTCATAATCATAGATTCATAGAATATCTCAAGTTAGAAGGGAGCCCTAAGGATTATCTAGTCAAACTCCCTGCTCCTCATGGAACTGCCTAACACTAAACCATATGACTAGGAGCATCATCCAGACACTCCTTGGAACTCTGACAGGCTTGGTGCCATAACCACAGTTATTTTTCTTACTAGTAGCTGGCACAGTGCTGTGTTTTGGTTTTAGTCTGAGAACAACGCTGATAACACACCAAAGTTGTTGCTAAGTAATGCTTATCCTGGTCAAGGACTTTTCAGTCTCTCATGCTCTGCCAGTGAGGAGCGGCACAAGAAGCCAGGAGGAAGTAGAGACAGGACACCTGACCCAAACTAGCCAAAGGGGTATTCCATACCACAGCACATTATGCTCAGTATATAAACTGGGGGGAGTTACTCAGAAGGGACTGATTGCTGCTCAGGGATGTGCTGAGTATCATTTGGTGGGTGTGAGCAGTTGCATTGTGCATCACTTGCATTTTCTGAGCTTTCATTTCTTTTTTTGTTGTTTCCTATTATTATCATTATTGTTATTGTTGGTATTCTTTCTTTTATCACTATATTTTATTTTAGTTTTTAAACTGTTCTTATCTCAACCTGTGGGTTTTACATTTTTTCATTTCTCCCCATCCTGCCTGGGGACAGGTGTGTGTGAGCAAGTGGCTGCGTGGTACTTGGTTACTGGCTGGGTTTAAACCACGACAGATTTTTTTCACTCAAGGACCTGGATACACTTGGTGGGTAATGCAGAAGGATGGGAAGACCCAGTATGTGCCTCAAGATTTATCCTTGGGGGAAAAATAACCTGTGATGCAAGTTGTATGTTGTAGGATGTAATGTAGCAGGAATGACCTGAACCAACAAAGAGTGAGTTTCACAAGGAACCAAGTCAGTGCAACAGTGACCGAAACCAAGACAGTCTTGGTGCCCAACAATGCTGCTTCTCCTGTCCTGAGTGTCCATCTTCACAGATGAGGCCCAATTCATAGCTGGTTCTTATGAGCATCTGGAAGAGTGGAGGAAGCCCATGGAATGGGAGAATATCTATTTGTTAAAGGACAAGGGATAGTAGTTAATAAGAATGTTGGATATAAAGATGGTTTAAGTATGTAGTTTAAGTTGTAAGGTTGGTAAGAAGTGATTTCAGTAATGATAATTAATTACAATGGGATGTCTGGAAGATATATATATGTATTAAAATATGTGGGAACTGAGCATGATGCAAATGGTATGGAATAAGGGGTAGAGGTTAATTGGGGCTGGCTGGTGTAGAGTTAACTTTCCCCATATCAGCCCTCATAGTGCTGTGCATTGTATTGGCAGCTAGAAAGGTTTTGATAATACACAAGTGTTTTGGCTACTGCTGAGCAGTGCTGGCATAGCATCAAAGCTGCCTCTCCAACATTTCTCCCTCAACAGTAGGTTGCATGGTGGGCAAGAATTTCAGAGGGGACATAGCCGGGACAGCTGACCCAAACTGACTGAAGGAATATTCCAACCTTATGAGATCTGCTCAGCAATAAAAGCTAAGAGAAAGGAGGTGTGGGGGGACATTCATTATTATGTTTGTCTTCCGAACAATTGCTACATGTACTGAAGCCTTACTTCCCAGGAAGTGGCTGGGCGTTGCCTGCTGATGGGAAGTAGAGAATAAAACTTTTGCTTTCCTTTTATTTTCCTGTATTAAACTGACTTTATCTTGACCCATGAGCTTTTTTCATCTTATTTTCTCCCCCCTCCCCCATCCTGCTGATGAGGGAAGTGATAGAGTGGTTTGGTGGGCACCTGGTGTCTAATTTTTCATTTTTCATTTTGTATAGTTTGAGTATTGTCTCATGCCTTTCTTCCCCACCTCAAAGAAGCTTGTGGCAGAAAGCTAAGAGAGAAATTTTTGTTGAAACAGTGAAAACCAAGAAATCTTATCAATTGCAATGATTATCTTGCACTAATTCAGTACACACTCAAATGAATTCCTGCTTGCCTAATACACTGTCAGTTTAGTAGTCAAATGGCCACAGGGAAAGGCAGAACAAAATGAAAAAAAATAAATCTGAGGAAGGAAGAACACACTAATATTCCCAGGGAGAGATGAATACGTTTTTGGTGTATGAATGTTTTAGGTGAATTGTGTCCACTTCTCAGAGCCATCTGAACCAAAGAGGTGAGGAGATGAGAGTCATCAGTGGGGTTTCCATGAACAACCTAGTCTGATAGTGGAAATTTTTTTGCATAGCTTCTTTCCAATTACATCCTGCTCTCACACAAGACCAAAAAAAAAAAAAAATGGTTGCAAGGCTCCTAAATGAAATTGAGGAATCAAAGAATAGAACAAAGTTTACTAGAACCAAGTTACATAGTTTCTCCTATGGCAGAGCTTCAGCTAGTGGCTGGTATGAATGCCAGATGTTTCCTCATGTACCAGTGAATAGGAGGAATTGGGATATTTGCCTTGAAAATTATTTAGAATGAAATGGTTTGGTATCAGCATGACTCTTTATCTGAAAAGCTGGAGAAAAAATTGGTTTATTGCTGTCTTCATCTGAAAGGGTTTTTCTTTGTTTTGGTTTTGTATTTACACTGTTTGGAAATCAAAAGAGATTCCATTTAACTAGTACTTCTTCAAGTGATGGAGAATGATAAAATAGACAAATGGCAGGAGGAAATACAAATTTAGAAATGAATCAGATGGAAATCTAATGATAATTCAGGGATGAATGGGCTGAATCTGGCTTTTGTGCTCCCACCTTCCACTCCAAGACAAAACTTCCCCTTATGGCTAAACACTGGGCAATAATAAAAAATATTCTTATTTTTCATCTTTTTTGGAGAGAGTTTTCCAGAATAGAAAGGAGAAGGAAGCCCTATTTGAATGACTGGAAATTAGAAGGACTAAATGCTTAGAAAAATGTTTCTAATAAAATGAATGTTATCTTCATGCAACGTGAGTTCTGAATATATGGGCAGGCAATCTATTATAGGCCACTACATACTGGATGGCAGCTACAGAACTCTTGGCTTCAACATGTTTGAATTAGAGCAGTAGCTTAATTCTTCTTCCCCTTTCTGTTAATTGGAAGAACAGCAGGTGGGAGGAACATTTGCTGTGGGCAGAGTGTAGACTGCATTAAGAATCAAACATTTAAGTAGAACATTTTAACCAATTTAGATTTCAGCTGTGAACATGTTTAATCTTGTTTAAAACTGAGCCTCTTAAAATGCCTATGCAAAAGCTGAGGAAAAAAAATGGAAATTAAGCTTGCATTTACCTTTGAACAAAATGTCATAAGAACACAGTAAGAATATCTCCTTATTTGTTTAGTTTGGCAAATACTTAGTGTAATTTTAGTACACTTAGCTGTACACCCCAGAGACTGAAAGTGAGTCTCACATCCTCTTATAGAGATTCAATTCTGCCAGATTTTCCCAAGCTTTTATTAATTCAGTCATGAGTTCCTGGAAACTTAAAAAAAGAATCATATCATACTTCCAGTATCTGAAGGAAGCCTACAAGGATGCTGGGGAGGGACTCTTCATTAGGGACTGTAGTGATAGGACAAGGGGGAATGGGTTTAAACTTCAACATGGGAAGTTCAGGTTAGATATAAGGAAGAAGTTCTTTACTGTGAAGGTGGTGAGTCAGTGGCACAGGTTGCCCAAAGAAGTGGCAAATGCTCCATCCCTGGCAGTGTTCAAGGCTGGGTTGGACAGAGCCTTGGGTGACATGGTCTAGGGTGAGGTGTCCCTGCCCATGGGAGTGAGCAGCTGCATGGTACTTAGTTGCTGATTAAACGATGACATTGTCCCATCCTGAAAGTGACTGCTGATGACCAGGTAAGCTGAGCATATGATCAAACTGCCAATTTTCCCTCTCTGACTCTCTCCTCAATTATTTTTTAGGCAGGGAGGTGAACATGCAGAAGAACATTAAAACCCAGAAATCCCTAAATGCAAAAACCAAAGACATCACTGTGGTGTGGCACTGTGTTAAAGAAACCTTTATTTCCCATAACTCTGATCAAGTGATAACCACCAGTGGTGGTGGTAACTGATGTATCTGGTCATGATTGTCCGCATCTGACTCAGAATGGATTTGGGGGAGACAGCAACAAAATAAGTAGCCAGAGGCTAATCTGAGCAATGGACAACCCCACCCCCCACCCCCCCCCACCCCTTCCCCCATTGTGCTGGTCAAGGTCTGACTCAAGCCAAGTTTTGAAAAAAACTAAAATTTTGGTAGTTGGTATGCAAATATGGCAGTGGGGTTGGAACTAGTTGATCTTAAGGTCCTTTCCAACCCTAACTATTCTGTGATTCTATGATTCTATGACTACGTGTCAATTACCTTACTCCATAAATAGGGGACAGCCTGGGGCCTGTTGAGCTTTCCTGCATGGCAGCGGGCTGCAGACCACCATCTCTCCTTGAGTGGAGACACCTCTCAAGGTTATTCCTCCAGGTTTGAGAGATTCCTTGCTGCAACAGATTCTCAATGATTGGAAGAATGCTAAACTTTGAAATCTTAGCTAAGTGATATAAAAGATTGATTGCACACATATAATCCTATAGATATAACCTGTTGACCAAGTCTGGGAATAAGTCTGTATCTAGCTGCACCTAGACTCCTCTCTGAGAAGGAGTTTCAAAAGCAAGGGGGTCCTTTCTGAACCTCATGACTCAGTGGGAGGGTCTTCCTGACAGTTTTGTCTGACCCTGTTCTCTATGCAGTAAATAAGTGCACCTCGACATCAAATCTTGTTAAATCAATGTCACATTTACTATCAAACTATGGCGTATCAAAAATGGACTCCAGGTCTGGTGAAATCTGAAGACCTTTATTGCGCGTCTCTCATCCCTTTTATAGTGTACTAAGCTCTAAGCAGTAATTTTCCACTCTTCTTACTTCCTTGTCATCATGATTCAGCAAAACCACTAAGGGCTACGAATATTTACATTGTTTGGTCTGTTTTTGAGTTGCACATCCTGCTTTATCTTGCAAACTGCCTGCTATGCTTTGCTAACTGATCTTGACACTTCATTTCCCAAGGCTTAAGCCCGACCAGGGCGATAACGCCTGGATCCATTTCGCTAAATATTTCTGTCCCGTTACCCACGTCAAACTTTGTTAAATTGCTGTTTTATATCAATAAACATATTGCTACTTCTCTCTTACGAGTGAAGAACATAGAATCATAGAATCATAGAAAAGTTAGGGTTGGAAAGGACCTCAAGATCATCTAGTTCCAACCCCCCTGCCATGGACAGGGACACCTCACACTAAACCATCCCACACAAGGCTTCATCCAACCTGGCCTTGAACACCGCCAGGGATGGAGCACTCACAACCTCCCTGGGCAACCCATTCCAGTGTCCCACCACCCTAACCGGAAAGAATTTCCTCCTTATATCCAATCTAAACTTTCCCTGTTTAAGTTTTAGCCCGTTACCCCTTGTCCTGTCACTACAGTCCCTGACGAAGAGTCCTTCCCCAACATCCCTATAGGCCCCCTTCAGGTACTGGAAGGCTGCTATTAGGTCTCCACGCAGCCTTCTCTTCTCCAGGCTGAACAGCTCCAACTTCCTCAGCCTGTCTTCATACGGGAGTTGCTCCACTCCCCTGATCATCCTCGTGGCCCTCCTCTGGACTTGTTCCAGCAGACCATCTTCAAAATCTGAACGCACACAAGTCCGTGGGACCTGATGGAATCCATCCGCGGGTCCTGAAGGAGCTGGCGAATGAAGTTGCTAAGCCACTGGCCATCATATTTGAAAAATCATGGCAGTCAGGTGAAGTTCCCGATGACTGGAAAAAGGGAAATATAACCCCCATTTTCAAGAAGGGGAAAATGGAAGACCCAGGGAATTACAGACCAGTCAGTCTCACCTCTGTGCCTGGCAAAACAGTGTATAAGGATTTGCTACCACTGGGTGGATTTCTTTTGTTATTTCATTTATTGCCCTCAGATCCTGTACTAACCTATATTCACCGTTTGGTTTTCTTACTGGAAAAATTGGTGTGTTATATTCTGATTCACATCCTTCCGAAATTCGATATTTCAAAAATTTCTCAATTATTTTTACAATCCCAAATCTTTCCTCTAGCTTCAGTGGATATTGTTTAACTCTTACTGGCCTAACCCCATCTTTTAATTTCACTGTTACTGGTTGAGCTGCTTTTGATTTTCCCGGGATTTCTGTTCCCCAAACTACCGGTATCACAGCCTCTTCTACCTCTTTTGGAATTTGAGCAATGGGTTTTTCTTTAAGAACCAAGATCTGTCCTGCTTTTGATTTGGAGATTTGCATTATTAATTCACCATTTTCAAAAATGATCATTGCATCCAATTTGGCCAATAAGTCCTATCCTGAAAGGGGAATGGGGCATTCAGGTACATATAGAAATTCGTGTGTTAATTCCTTCCCTCTAAATCGCAGATCTAGGGGCTGCAAGAATGGCCATATTTCCTCCTTCCCTGTGGCTCCCATAATTGTAGTTCTTTCCCCTAACCCCCGTGTAAATCATTTATAACTGAATATGTAGCCCCTGTGTCTGTTAAAAATTTTACTTCTTTTTCTCCCAATTGGACTTTCACGAGGGGTTCTTTATCTTTCGCCCTGCCTAGTTAGCTTTTTTTTGTCAAATTCTCCTAGCACCATTGCCTTAGCTACATCAGATCCCATAAAAGGATTCCCTGTAGACATAAATTGTCCTCCCTTAACAAGTACTCATATTCAAGTTGTTACTTTTCGGTTGCCCCCAAGTGATGTTTTGCAATCATTCCTTTTTCTCTTCCTCTATCTCATTCTGCTTAGGGCATTCACAGTCAGCTCCTGTAGCTGAGGCATTGGGTTCCTCCACTTGTCTGTCCAGCTCATGGCAAGGCTTGACAAACTTTGCAGGCAGCCGCCATGGACCTGTAGGTAGGAGGACACAAATAAACCCCCTCCCCCAGGTTATAATTTCCTGAGAAGAAGACAGGTTAAAGTGTTTCCTTAAAGCAGAAGCATTCTGATGCAAAAGGAATGTGAAGCAGTTGCAGAAGTAAACTGCACAGTGTTAACAGTCAAGGAGTTTGCTGTGTCATTACTCTTTTTTTTTCTTCTGCCACCCTGATGCTGCTTGGGTGGCAGCTAGCAAAGCTTGTGGTTGCACTACCCCTCTTGTTTTTTCAGTTAGCAGTTTTTGTTTCAACCAATCTATCTGTTCCTCCAAGTCTTGGATTCACCCCCAGGTTACTTTAAACACACTAAGCAGGGCTCCTCCCATGCACCCAGTGTGTTGCAGGCGCTCTTCAGGCTTTGTTTGTGGTGCCTCTTAGAACTGCCCCAATACTTCAAAAGATCGAGAGGGCTTTTTTTTTTTATCTTTTTTTTTTTTTTTTTCAATTCACTCACCCTGCTTTGCACTGCTACAAATGCTGGCCTGCTCGGCAGCAGCTACAAATGCCTGCCTGCTCAGCAGCAGCCATTAATAACTGCAGGCAACCGCACTTTTGCATTAACCCTTTCTTGTCTGCAATGTTAATCTGCTACCGTTAAAAATTTGTACATGAACCTGACAACAAAAAATACACAGAACACCATCTGCCTTCAACACACACACATGCATGGGATCCCACAAGCACACTCCACACAACTACAATATCTGAAACACAAAATCCAGACAATCATTACTCCGACTACACAGCCTCGCGTACAGAACGTGGCGCAAGGATCCTGTGAAGACGATCAGAAAACCAGCTCTGAGAATCATCATCACAGTGCAAGGTGGCAGGCTCAACCTTAGTGGGTGTCCCTGGGGAGGTAACATTGACTTGGGTGGTATGAGGTTTTGCCTCCCCCACATCACATGAGGCTTGGGCTTTTATACTGACCAAAATGCACATTCATTCCGACACAGGTGGCCAGCCTGCATTGGAAGAAGTGGCTAGCAATATCTAGAAAGGTCCCCAAGGGTCGATAGAAACATGGACATATTTATATTTGCCAACTTTAGTACATGAGTATCACAGAGAGACTGTATCAAATGAGTTGTATATGGAGTCCCAAGTCCATGGTCCTTCACAGTTCGCCTGATATCTTTGATAAGAGCTTATGAGAGACCTTCCCACTGCGGGTCTTGATCCGGCACATACACCACAGAGAAAGCACACAATACACCTGCATCATCCGCCCATCTCGCTTTTCCCTTTACAGCTGCCCATTTATCATGAGGATCTGGGGGGATATAAATCAGGCTCCTTTTCCGGATCAACAGGCCCTGGGTCAAAAGGAAGGTCCAAATCAGCATCAGAATCATCAGGCATCAGAACCTCAGGAGCAGCAACAGCAGTTTGATGAACATGCATAGGCTCCTCATAAATGTGTTCTGGAATTTCATTTTTATCAGCCATGTCAGCGTTACCAAGTGCAATTAAAACATTTCCTCCCTCAGGTTTCAGGCGATCTGAGGGTACTGTAATTGAGTCAGTTTGTGAAAGGTTATCATCTGCTACCCATGGCTGGAGAGAGTGCAATGCAGCAAAAACGATGTGCCAAGTAATTAAATAATCAGGATTAATATAATTGTCATCGGATTGTACAGTTTGTAACTGCTGTCCCACGTGCTTCCAATCCCGTATTTCATAAGAGTCTGTATCAGGATCGTCTTCATCCCCATCCTCAGTCTTCGCAGCCGCATTGGTGACTGGCGGAGGTTCAGGTGGTGTGTGGGGGGTGGGGCACTGGGCTCCACTATCTCATTTTTTTACTTTAGTGTTTCTAAAATAGCTTTCCAAATGACTAACAAATTTTTCACGGTGTCATTGCCTTTTGTGTCTGCCCCACAATTTAACTCCTGCACCATCCCATAAAGAGACCTCAAATAGGCTTTATCTTGCAAACCACCTGTTTCGTTTTCCTAAGTGATCTTGACACTTCATTGTTCTCTTTACCATTCCCAAGGGTTAAGCCTGACCAGGACAATAACACCTGGTGTTTTCTTTACCATTTCCAAGGCTTAAGCCTGACCAGGCGATAACGCCTGGATCCATTTTGTTAACTATTTCTGTCCAGTCATCCACAATTTCTACAGAGATCAGCAACTCCCCCTCCACTGCCCCTCTTGAGGAAGTTTTAGACTGCAATGGGGTCACCCCAAGTGACCTTACCTTTCGCAGTCTTGGTTGCCCTCCTCTGGACACATAAATAGTTTGATGTCATTCTTCTATTGAGTAGCCCAAAACTACATAGAGTACTCAGGTGGGGCTGCACCAGTGCAATGTAGAGGGAGACAATCACCTCCCTCAGCTGTCTAGCTATGCTGTGCTTGAGGCACCCCAGGTCAAGGTTTGTCCTTTTGGCTTCCAGGGCATTGTTGACTCATATTCAACTTGCCATAAACCCAAACACCCAGATTACTTTCTGCACTGGGTCTGCACTTTCTCCATCCTCTCATACCCTAATTTATACATATAACCAGGATTACCCTGTCCCAGGTGCAGAATCTGGAACTTGCCCTTGTTGAATTTCATAAGGTTGGTGATTTCCCAGCTCTCTAGTGATTCAGAGAAAACTCCAGGAACAAACTCGCCAACAGAGTTTCAAGTTGACAAGCATGTATTCTTTATATTAATATTGCTGCAACCAGTTGCCTTAACCAGGAGAGATCAGGTAACCATGAAGTTAACTTTTTCCATATTTCTTCAAACCCCCAGGAGGTATCATCCTTGGCCATTTTATGAAATATTTTATTTTGTTTCCAAAATTCCTCCAGATCTGTTTCAGGAACAGCAACTTTCATTGATTATGGAATAAACTCCTCCTTGTGAAACCAATAACATGTCTAGAGCCATTCGGTTTTGTAATACCATTTTAGATAGGCTAGTTATCTCTTCTTGTTCTGCTTGGATTATATCAATGGTTTTACTTTCTATTTCGTCTATGGTTGCTGAGATATTTATGATTGCCTTCTCTAATTCACTTACTCCCAAAGAGTAAGTGAAAAAAAAAAAAGCCATCTCGCAAAACTATGAAATGCAGTATTCCATTCAGCAATAGGGTTAACCCCTCGCTTAACAAATACCATCCTTTCCCTTCAGGAATGGGCCACCACTGAACCACGATACCATCTAAATTAATTGTGTGCTTGCAATTTGAATGGTTATCTAAACCTGTGGCATTTAAACAATCTCATACTCTGGATCCTGGTGTAATACATCTTTGTACACAGGTGTCCTGGGTTGAGCAGCAGCAGTCATTTTTCTCTGTTACTGCTGAACCCAGGACAGTATCCACCCCTTATTCCATACCATTCACGTCATGCTCAGATCCCACATTTTCAGTATACCATCACTCTTATCTCAGTGCACTCTTATCTCAGTGCATGGACCAGTCCCTATAAAGCTGCTGAGTCCATCTGATCTATGATGTGAGGCTCCATCTCTTGTAACAGTCTCTCAGAGCAGGAGAGGCTGTATGCAGTGTTCACACTCGTGAATAACCTGGGCAATAGTGTCCATTGCCAAGTCCACCCCTCGATCATGAGTCCATCTCTATGTTGCATCTCTGCCCTGATGGCCTGAAGTGGCATGGGCCCACCAGGCTCAATAATTCACTGTTCCCTTCAGCAGTTTCTGCAGCTTGTTGCTGGGGACTCCGTACAGCTGCCTTCCATCTGCAACGCTTCCAAAGCACTGGAGGGGTCCAGTGGACTAGATACTCTCCCATACTGTCCCACACACCCTGCCACTCATGACTGTCCAGCCTTGGGGAAGACCTCTTGGTCCTCCCATATTGTCATCTAACCCCAGACAAGAAGCAAACCTGACTCTGCTTGACTTCTGAGATCAAACAAAATGGTGGTGGGTAGAACACACTCTGTGTGTGTGCCAACATGGTGATCCCCATAACAATCAGCAGGCAGGTCCCAAGTGTACCCAAAGGCCATTCAAACCCTTCAGAACTCTCCAATGATGCTGCTGTACTTGTCACTGGGGCTGGTGTAGCTGCTGTGCTTGCCGGCTCTCTCACCACCAGCTTCTCTTTTCCTGAGTGCAGATCTTCCTCCTCTGCCTTGCTGGGAAATGCTGCGTGGACTCCTGCATCTTCCTGGGGCTCGGCGGGCGGCTTCCGGGGGACACTCTCGGCCG
The DNA here is from genome assembly GCF_037157495.1 of Lathamus discolor. Classification (NCBI taxonomy): domain Eukaryota; kingdom Metazoa; phylum Chordata; class Aves; order Psittaciformes; family Psittacidae; genus Lathamus; species Lathamus discolor. Next base: position 26,326,073 of record NC_088908.1, read on the forward strand.
CCGTGGGGCTGGGTTCGGCCGCGGGGCTCGGCTCCTCGGCCGCCTCCTCCCGCTGCTCAGCAGCCGCCTTCCTCCCGGCCTCCGGCCCCACTCCCGCCGCCGCCTGGTCCCCGGGGCTGCTCTCCCGGGCCACATCGGCCGCCGCCTGGTCCCGGGGCCGCTCCCCCTCGGCTCCCCACAGCCTCACGAAGACGGAGGCAAGGACAAGGGCCAGGACGGTGAAGAGCAGCGGGACGGCCAGGTACAAGTCCACGGCCACATCCATCACGCCCTGCTGCCAGAGCCCGCCCGTATTACAAGTCTTTGCCATAAAATACAGTGAAACAAGAACCTTAGCCCAGGCCCCACACTTGATAAACACTAACACAGCAAATATCGTCTCTAAGTAATGTACAGCATTCTGAAACTGTGAAATCAGGAGAAACAACTTTGAGAGCCAATAAATCAGCATTGTGGCGACTATTAATCCGGTCAGATCTGTCGTTATCTCAACCCTTCGTGCTCCACGTTGGGCGCCAAAAAGAACTGCCATGGTTTAAACCCAACCACAAACCTCGTTCACTCACTCCCCCCCCTTCATTCCCTTCCCTTGCTCCTGGAGGGACAGAGAGGAGAATCGAAAAGAATGCAACTCCCACGGGTTGAGATAAGAACAGTTTAGTAACTAAGATATAACACAAATCACTACTGCTACCACACAATAATAATAATGCTAAAGGAAATAACAAGAGGAAAGAATACAACACCTCAGCACCAGCCAACCAATAACTCGCCCCACTCCCCCCAGCCGAGCACCGACTGATACCTCCTCCAACCCTGCAGTCCTCCAGCCCTTCTGGGAATCTCCCCGTTACATCCTGGGCATGACGGGCTGTGGTATGGAATACCTCTTTGGCTAGTTTAGGTCAGGTGTCCTGTCTCTGCTTCCTCCCAGCTTCCCCTCCTCCCTGCAGAGGATGAGGCTCAGAAAGTCCTTGGTCAGACCAAACATTTGAGCAGCAACTAAAAACATCAGCATTATCAGCACTGTTCCCAGGCCAACAAAATCAAAACACAGCACTGCAATAGCTCCTAAGAAGGATAAAAATAACTGCTACTGCTGAACCCAGGACCCCAGGTTATTCACGAGTGTGAATACTGCACACAGCCTCTCTTGCTCTGAAAGCCTGTTACAAGAGATGGAGCCTGACATAATGGACCAGATGGACTCAGCAGCTTTATAGGGATTGGTCCATGCACTAAGGAATGTTCTCTCTCTCTCTCTCTCTGTGGATATATATATATATGTATATATGTATATATGTATATATATGAGCGATCTTATATTGAAAATGTGGGATCTGAACATGACGTGAATGATATGAAATAAGGGGTGGATGCTGTCATGGGTTCAGCAGTAGCAGTCATTTCCCTCCTTAGTAGCTGGTGCAGTGCTGTGTTTTTGACTTTTGGCCTGGGAACAGCGCTGATAACACCGATATTTTTAGTTGTTGCTAAGTCATTTTTACTCTGACCAAGGACTTTGTGAGTCTCATGCTCTGCCAGGGAAGAGGGGAAGCCAAGAGGAAGCAGAGACAGGACACCTGACCCAATCTAGCCAAAGAGGTATTCCATACCACAGCATGTCATGCCCAGGATATAGAACTGTGGGCAGTTACTCAGAAGTTCTAGTTCACTGCCAGGGTCGGGCTGGGTATCGGTCGGCGGGTGGTGAGCGGTTGTATTCTCTTCCCTTGTTATTTCCCTTATCATTGTTATTATTGGTGGCAGCAGTAGTGGTTTGTGTTATACCTTAGTTACTGGACTGTTCTTATCCCAACCCATGGGAGTTACATTCTTTTGATTCTCTTTCTCGTCCTTCCGGGAGCGGAGGGAGGAAAGGGGGGGGGGGGGGGGGGGGGCAGGTGAGAGACCGGCTGCGTGTTTTTTTCTGGGTTGCCAACTGGGCTTAAATCAAGACAGTGCGTTAAAAGAAATCAATAACCATGCACTTTTTGACATTTTGCTGAAGCTAAAGCATTGTTTGGAAACTAGGAATTATTCTGTTTTATTGGACATATTAGATTGCATTCCAGCCTGCCTGGCCCTTTAACTGCCGGTAATGACATAGCAGACTCCTTGACTGTTAACACTGTGCAGTTTACTTCTGCAGCTGCTTCACATTCCTTTTTTCATCAGAATGCCTCTGCTTTAAATAAACAGTTTAACCTGTCTTCTTCTCAAGCAAAGTAAATTGTCATGTCTTGCCCTGACAGTCAGTCAACAGCTCAATCCTCATTTGCCATGGGTGTAAATCCTCGTGGCTCAAAGGCAAATGAGATTGGGCAAACAGATGTTACACACATTGCTTCCTTTGGTGCCTTTAAGTATGTGTATTTGTCTGTTGACACATTTTCACATATGATTTCAGCCTCTGACCATAAAGGAGAGAAGGCTCGTGATGTTTTCTGGCATTTAACATGTGCATTTGCTACCTTAGGAGTTCCTTCACAGTTGAAAATGGATAACGGCCCTGCATATAATTCATTAGCATTATCATGTTTTTTACAGCAAAGGAGTGTCACACATGTCACTGGTATTCCCCACTCCCCTACAGGCCAGGGGATTGTGGAAAAAGTCATGCTGTTCTGAAATCCATGCTACAAAAACAAAAAAGGGGGAATATGGTCCCTCAAGAACAATTAATGCAATCTATACATTGAATTTTTTTAATTGCACTCAATCTCCCATGAATACTCCTGTCACTGCAGTACAACGACATTTTGGCTCCAATAGTCTGCCTTCAGAATGTGCTAAAGTGTGATACTATGATCCTTTGGGCCCGCAGAAATGGGAAGGGCCTGTGGAACTGATAACCTGGGGGAGGGGGTATGCTTGTGTCCTCCTACCTACAGGTCTGTGGTGGCTGCCTGCAAAGTTTGTCAAGCCGTACCATGACTGAACAGACAAGTTAAAGAATCCAATGCCTCAGATGCAGGAGCTGACCTTGAAGACCCCAAGCAGAATGAGAGAGAGGAAAAGGCATGATTTGTAAAACATCACTTGGGGGTAACTGAAAAGACTCTATAACCAGACCGTGTTTAATATGTAATATGTGTGCTTGCAACACAGCTATTGTTAGAGGCTGTGATTTTTTGTATAAACCACCTGTATTTACTAGCCAGTTGATAATAAGAAACTACACCTTGTATCATAGTAGAACTTCAACCCCTGTCGGTATGGATTTGTCACTTGTAAAAGAGATGTTAGAGCATGCAATTTGCAGCAGCTGCTAGAAAATGGTAAGGCAGAAGCTAGAAAAATCCTAATAACTGTACATCACAATGGTAGTGTTATAAAATAGGCAATGGAACAAATTAAGATGGTGGGAGAACACCACTGATAGGAAATTTCTTTGGCTGGTCCTTCACTGCCACAAGCATCTTCAAAGTGCTTTTGCACCCTGTAGTAGTCATACTGCTAATGTAAATCTGTGTGTGCTTTGCCATGATAGTGACTTGTTACTGGATGAAGCAGGTGAAACTCTGCATTGACAACAAGGTGCAAGGACTGAGGTTGGCCAAATGCCTCTTACCATAGTCAAGGGCAAGAATGGGTTGTCCTCTGTGTTTGCCACCAAGAAGAATCTTTAGCTCCACTGTTGTCTGCAACCCAGCAGGCATCTAGCGGTGTGGACGCATGCCATGCCAGACCTTGATGTGAGGAATGGCCTCCTCTGTTATAAGGGGGCCATCGAGGAGGGAAGGGCAGGCCAAGAAGCCTGCAGTTGGCACGAGAGATGATTTAGTCCAAATCCCCTGCTCAAGCAGGGTCACCAAAAGCAGGTTTCATCACTCTCAGTAAAAAAAAAAAGCAAAGTTAACATAAGTAACTATTATAAGTAGTAATAATATAATAAGTAACTACTGTATTTGAACTTTCCATTTCTAAATGCTAATGTCAAGAAGCTGCTTTTGTGTGGTTTAAGACTCCTCAAGCAGAGAAGGGGATAAGGAAAGCCAAAGACTGTGTTTTTGGAAGTAACAGCATCTATTTCCAGGTTCCCAAGACTCCCAGTACGTCTGGCCAACACATTGCTGAGATCTTGTCTTTGGAGCCTGGACATCACCGCTTTGCTTTACTTTTCCTCCATGTCATCTAGAGACTTGTTGCCAACTTGCAATGAACCAAAGCCAAAGTATCATGCAAAACAAAAAAGGGGGAGATGTGGGAAATGCAAGCTGTCCTGTTCCTGCTATGTGGATAATTAAAGAAGAATAATTATAATAGTGCACCTATTCCTCCCCAAGAAAAAGAAAAGATAGTGCACCTGTGTCTTGAGTAAGCCAGGGAGTGTTTAGGTGCAAGGTCAGGCTGGGAAGCAGCCTGGGGAGTGATTGTTTATAGAATCAAATTTATAGTGATGGAAAATAGTCACTGGGAACGATGTAATTGCTGTTTGGCTTCATGGCTTGAACCCGTATCTGTATGCTATATATTACCATGCTTGAGTGAATACAGTAGAGCTAGTTGTGAAAGCAGTGTGTGTGTGTGTTTGTGTTTAACCTCTTTCTTTACAGATGCCGCACTGAGAGACTGTTACGACAGATGGAGCCTGACATCATGGACTGAATGAATTCAGCAAGCTTTATAGGGATGGTCCATGGACGAAAGAATGATATATTTGTGTGTGTGTGGGTATATATATACACATATATATATGAGACAAAAGCATATATTGAAAAATGTGAGATCTGAGCATAGCATGAATGGTATGGAATACTGTCCTGGTTTAGAGATAAACTACTGTCCTGGTGGATACTGTTCTGGGTTCAGCAGTAGCAGTCATTTTTTCTCCTTCTTAGTAGCTGCTGCAGTGCTGTGTTTTTGACTTTCAGCCTGGGAACAACACTGACAACATGATATTTTTAGTTGTTGCTAAGTATTGTTTACTCCAGTCAAGGACTTTTCAGTCTCATGCTCTGCCAGGGAGGAGGGGAAGCCGGGAGGAAGCAGAGACCAGACACCTTACCCAAACTAGCCAAAGGGGTATTCCATACCACAGCACATCATGTCCAGTATATAAACTGGAGGGAGTCACCCAGAAGGCTCAGATCGCTGCTCAGGTCGGGCTGGGTATAGGTCAGCGGGTGGTGAGCAATTGTATTCTCTCCCCTTGTTATTTCCCTTATCATTATTACTATTGGTGGTAGCAGTAGTAGTTTTGTATTATACCTTAGTTACTGGACTGTTCTTTTCTCAACCCATGGGAGTTACATTCCTTGATTCTCCTCCCCATCCCTCCAGGAACAGGGGGAGGAAGAAGGAGGGGAGTGAGAGAACGGCTGTGTGGTTCTGAGTTACTGGTTGGGCGTAAACCTCAACATGTGGGCAGCGGCATGGCTGGTTGTGGGGGCTGAAGGTCAGTGGGTGGTGGGGAACAGCTGAGCATACAACTGGGGGGACACCGGGACCATGAGGGGCCAGGATGCCTGGCTCTCACCAAGCCAGAAGTTTACTGCATGTCCTCACTTAATGCAGGCAATGCTCTTCCATGGGGCAATCATAAATCATAGAATAGTTAGGGTTGGAAAGGACCTCAAGATCATCTAGTTAAAACCCCCCTGCCATAGGCAGGGACACCTCTCACTAAACCATCCCACCAAAGGCTTCATCCAACCTGGCCTTGAACACTGCCAGGGATGGAGCACTCACAACATCCCTGGGCAACCGATTCCAGTGCCTCACCACCCTAACAGGAAAGAATTTCCTCCTCATATCCAATCTAAACTTCCCTTGTTTAAGTTTTAACCTGTTACCCCTTGTCCTGTCACTACAGTCCCTGACAAAGAGACCCTCCCCAGCATCCCTATAGGCCCCCTTCAGGTACAGGAAGGCTGCTATGAGGTCTCCACGCAGCCTTCTCTTCTCCAGGCCCAACTTCCTCAACCTATCTTCATATGGCAGGTGCTCCAGTCCCCTGATCATGCTCGTGGCCCTCCTCTGGACATGTTCCAGCAGTTCCATGTCCTTTTTATGTTGAGGACACCAGAACTGCACACAGTACTCCAGGTGAGGTCTCACAAGAGCAGAGTAGAGGGGCAGGATCACCTCTTTCGACCTGCTGGTCACGCTCCTTTTGATGCAGCCCAGGATACGGTTGGCTTTCTGGGCTGCGAGCGCACACTGCCAGCTCACGTTCATTTTCTCATCAACCAGCACCCCCAAGCCCTTCTCTGCAGGGCTGCTCTGAATCTCTTCTTTGCCCAATCTGTAGCTGTGCCTGGGATTGCTCCGACCCAGGTGTAGGACCTTGCACTTGTCATGGTTGAACTTCATAAGGTTGGCATCAGCCCACCTCACAAGCGTGTCAAGGTCCCTCTGGATGGCATCCCTTCCCTCCAGCATATCAACCGGACCACACAGCTTGGTGTCATCGGCAAACTTGCTGAGGGGGCACACTCAATCCCACTGTCCATGTCAGCGATGAAGATGTTAAACAAGACTGGTCCCAACACCGATCCCTGCGGGACACCACTCGTTACCGGTCTCCGGCCGGACTTCGAGTGGTCCATCCATCAAATTGATATCTCTCCAATTTAGAGAGAAGGATGTCGTGTGGGACAGTGTCAAACGCTTTGCACAAGTCCAGGTAGATGATATCAACTGCTTTACCCTTGTCCATCAGTTCCATAGCCCCATCATAGAAGGCCACCAAATTGGTCAGGCAGGATTTCCCCTTAGTGAAGCCATGCTGGCTGTCACCAAGCACCTTGTTGTTATTCATGTGCCTTAGCATGCTGTCCAGGAGAATGTGCTCCAAGATTTTACCAGGCACAGAGGTGAGACTGACTGGTCTGTAATTCCCCAGGTCTTCCATTTTTCCCTTCTTGAAAATGGGGGTTATATTTCCCTTTTTCCAGTCGTCGGGAACTTCACCTGACTGCCATGGTTTTTCAAACTTGATGGACAGTGGCCTTGCAACTTCATTCGCCAGCTCCTTCAGGACCCGCAAATGGATTTCATCAGGTCCCAGGGACTTGTGCGCGTTCAGATTTTGAAGATGGTCACGAACCAGATCCTCTCCTACAGTGGGCCCAAGGTCTTCATTCTCACAGCCCCTGCATCTACTTTCTAAGACCTGGGTGGTGCAGTCAGAACCTTTGCCAGTGAAGACTGAGGCAAAGAAGTCATTCAGAACCTCAGCCTTCTCCAAATCCTGTGTAGCCAGTTCTCTGCTCATGGAAGGGTGGAAAGCAAGGATGAGGTGCCACGGGATGATCCACACTGTCTCTTTTCCCATGGCAGATCCTACCCCTCTTGTATGAAACAGGAAATACCCTATACCGGAACAGCAAGTTGCAGCACAACCTGCAGTGTGTCACAGAGGAAGCATTGCAGACCTGTGTCCAGAAAATCCAGGTGTGCACCAACAGGGAGCTGCCAACAGCAGGGGATGCTGCTTGTCATTGGCCTGAGGATAAGGGACTTGGTGTCTCCTGGAAACCACTCGAATCCTGATAGAAAAGATACTAAAACCTTCCCTTTCCTCCCTAAACTCCAGGTGATCATGCAGGCAGCGCTGGACATGGCGCACAGCCTTTGCCCAGGTGTGGTGCAGAAGAGCAGGATCAGGAATGCCATGTCAGAGCAGATCTACCTCCAGGACCACCTTAACCTCAGCGCTGTCCTGGACCAGATGGTCACTGATGTCTTCAGCAAGCTGAAGTGGATGATGTGCTGTTCTTCTTTCTTGCTTGGTGGCTGGCTCTCACACACAGGGCCGGATGAGGAGATGAGGATTTGGGGGGCTACCTAACCAACTGCTCCCTTCCCTGTGTGGTGGTGTGCTGGGTCCTGTTGCTGTGTTTTTCTAGCTGTGCCTTTGCTTCCCACTTGTATTTGGTTTGATGTGTCCCTAGGGAAGTCCCATGAGGTGATGCTCCTACAGGCACATCCCCATGGCTGGCAGAGGGGAGCCCTGGCCATCAATGAGGGGATGTACTTGGCATCTTTCATCCCAGCCAGTGCCTGCTTCCATTCCTGCTCCCAGTAAGCTGGAGCCCAGGGCATTATCCTGGGTGCTCCTCTGGGTGCTACAGCCAATCATCCATCCCTCCAGCAAGGCTCTCCCTGGAGTGCTGTCCCTGTGGCTTGCAGGGGCTATGGGTGCTGGCCCTGACACCCTTCCTTCTGCTCCCTGTGAAATCAAGCTCTCTGTCACAGCTGCCATGGCCAACTGCATTGTGGATACCATGGTGGGGGACCTGACCATCGCCCAGTACAAACTAGTGAGCACCGGGGGCTGCCAGCACCTGGGGAATGGGGATGCGGGATGTAGTTCTGGGTACCCCAGCATTGCCTAAGCACCAGCCACCACTGTAATCATGGATTTGCTGTCTGGGAAGCAGGACAATTCCCACCCAGGTTGGTTTTCCTCCCAGGTAATCCTCTTCCCATGCAGTCATGGCAGCATTAAGGTTCTGAGCGAAGCCACTGTGTGGCAGGGGCTGCTCATGCACTGGGGCTGGCAGCCAGCTAATCAGGCCTAAATCCATTCACAAATCCCAGGCGTGGGTAGGGAATGGAGCAGCACAGAGCACACAGAACAGCTGGGGACAATTGAGGCGCTTCCTAATGGTTTTAGGTGGAGAGCTTCCCCAAGCAGGGGCTTGACCTCCTGACACTGCTGCTGGAGCTGCCTGAGGATGATGCCACAGTGCTGGCAAGGTGCAGGAATCCTCCTGACCCTGTTGCAGAGGAGGTAGGGTCTGACTGCGGCTGCAGTGTGATGCCTGGCTATAACTGCCTTTTATCCTCCTTACTGGATGATGCCAGGCTTAATGGGGCAGCATCTCTGGGGGCACATACCCCCAACACCCCACCCCCACCCCCCCAGGCAGTGCCAAGGCAATTAGTGCTGGGAAATGGCACTGTTGGCCTGCCTGGCCAAGCTGCCTGCCCTGCCGGCACTGGGAGTGTGTCCTTGCAGTAGTCTGGGCTCATCTGGTTGCTTCAGGACCTGGGATCCAACCTGGCACAGGGTTCTGACCAGGGAAGCACCCAATTTGGCATCATGGGTGCTGGACCAAGATAAAGGGGTTCAGCCCTGGGGGTGATGGAGGGTTTGCACCCATCACCATGGCTCTGGATGCCATGGGAAGCCACTCACCATGGCCAGCTTGACAACGCTGAAGCCACCACCACCCCTCTCTTTCTGCAGTACAAGATGGCCCTGCAGAGGAAAACCAAGTATTTCAGGAGCATCTGGACCACACCAAGTGTGAGAGGTAAAGCACAGCTTTCCCTCCACCATGGTGCAGTGTGCTGTGCCCCCACCATCAGGGCATGGCAGGGGTGGGGGGGCAGCAGTGATGGGGGGTGATGGGCAGAGCTCCCTGATGGTGCTACAGGCAGCGGGCAGTGCCTGGAAAGGGTCTGGCCCCTTTGGAGAGTCTCTACCAGCACCATGGTGTGCATCCGTACACGAAGCTCAACTTGAATCTGCTCTTGTGCTGGTCTTGGGGGGTTAGCTCACAGTGGGGTCCCTGAGATCCCTCCCCATGGAGCCAGGCAGGGGTGGGAGGTTTATCTGTGTCTGTGGACACTGTGGCATCTCCCCCTGCCCTTTCCAGTGACCACCCTGGACATGGGCTTCACGGAGCCACACAGCACCCTGGGGACCTGGCACAGGGGAGGAGATGGTGCTGCTGGTGCTGCCCCATGGAGCTCTGAATGCTTGGGGGGCAGGACCTAGGTCTGCCACAGGCAATATACAGCTGGTGGGTGACTTTGGCTTCTCGGGGCTTTGCCTGTGATGTGTATTTGGCTTTGGCTGAAGCAGAGCTTGTGCCGGACCCCAGTGCCTGGCACCCAGGTGTCCCCTGATGTTCCCAAGCCCAGCAACATACTGCCCCCCATCCAGCAAGTAACCAGGGGGTGAGGAGCTGCCTGCAGAGCAAAATGGGGTGTGTTTATGGGTGCTGCTCCCAGGTCCAGTGCTGGCAGTACCTGCGCTGTAGTCACTACTTGCTGCAGGGATCGGCTCGGTCCCTGCCCAAGCATCCCCCCTCCTCATCCTCATTCCCCCCTGCATCCCATGCACACAAACCTCCAGGGACAGTGGCAAGATACATCCCTGGCTATGCCACAAAGATGCTGCCCCAGGAGCCACTATGAAAGCTCTGGTTGGGCACAGCCACTCCCTCCCCACGGCCCAGCCAATGCCACGCTGACCCTCTGCAAGTGAGTGAAGGTGACGATAGTGATGGTGGTGATGATGATGGTGATGCCTGGCAAGGTCAGTTGCCAACCAGGGCCCTCTTGCCCTTTGTAGGTGTCTCGGAGCTGGAGCCAGTGGAGGGCAGGGATGCAAGCAGGCTCAGAGCTCACTGGATGCTGCTGTCGCTCAGCGTCTGCACGCCCTGCCTCCACAAAGGATGCTGAGCCTGCTAGCAGCTCGTTCTCCTCCACACAGCCTGCCACTGCCACCACCAGATCCCTTATGGACTTGCCAACCACCAGCGAGAACCCGGAGCATTGCACCAAAGCCAGGCCCCGGCCCAACCGCCAGCACAAGCAGCCTCCCAGCAGGCCCAATGTAAGGAGGAAGGGAACCGTTGATAAGGGAGAGGGGGGTGGATTTGGTTTTTTTTTTTCCCTTTATTTTGTCAGTTGGGTGGATTATTGCAGTTGGTATTTGTGGCAAGGCAGAGAAATGAGATGTGGGAAGCTGCCGCTGGTTTATTATCCTGCATTTCAGCTGCTGCCGGAGCCTCCTTGGAGGAGGGAGGAAGTCCAAAAGGATGGGCAAAGGGGGCTGGGAAGGGGTGAGGGAAATCCTCCATCCCCTTTCCTGCTGCCTGCTGGGAGATGCTGGTGGTGAGAGGCAGCAGGGATGGAAAACCACAGTTTGGATGCAGAGGGGCCAGTGCCTTCAGCAGTAGCTCTAGCTGCTGCTCTCCTCCTGTGCCAAATTTGCTCCCCCCCATCCAAAACCCATTGGCCCTGAAGTGCTCCTGGTGATGCTGGTGGAGCTCTGCAGGACACAGCAGTGTAGGTTTATCCCCCCCCAATCAAAGGGTGAGCACTGGGGATCCTGCCTTTGCACCTTGATTCCCAAAGGAAAAGTAAGTTTTGGGTGCAGTCAGTGGAGAGTCTGTCTCAATTGCTGTCCCCATGGCTGGATCCTGCTGGCATTGCCTTGTCCCCATGCCACCATGATACAGCTGGATCCTTCCACCCACTAGAAATCCCTGGCTTATATGGCAATGGTGGTGCTTGCCCTTGGACCATGGTGGGACTGCATGGCTGGAGGAGAGGCAGGAGCTGTTTCCTGGAGGCAGGGTGGGTGCTGGAGGCTGGCAGGGGCCAGGCAGAGCCTGGGGGCATCACCTTGGCACACTGCTCCACAGCAGGATGGGCACACTCAGCACCCAGGCTTGGGCAAGACTTGAGCAAGGACAGGCTTTGATGGATGTGATAGGGAGAGCAGAACTCAGATGGCTGGAAAAGCTCCTGAGCAGCATAATTCCAGCCATAATGAAAAGATGCTATGGATCAAAATGCCACTGATGGAGAAGTGCTTCCATCTCATCAATAGGGAGCCACCAAAACAGTGCCATATGCTGGGGTGAGAAAGGTGCCATGGAGGAAGTCTTGGCCCATGGCACAGATGGCTTTGCCATGAGGATGGAGTGGGTGGCCTTCATGCAGGCTGTGGTGGCACTCCAAGGTTGGACTTGAGGATAAGCACCAGCTTGAAGGATGCAGATGTGGGTCCACACAGGTCATCTGCTCCATCACCCACCAGCAGCATGGGTGTCCCTCACTTGGAGCTCAGATGGAGGAAAGCATCCCTGTCAAAGGCTTCTCCCATCAGGACAGCAGGGTCAGAGACCTGGCCCAGCTCTAGGAGGGCTTTAGCAGGGTTTGCCATCACGTGTCACCAAGGAGGAGCAGAGGCACCTTACCTGTGTGTAACGCAAGGGTGCCTGAGCATGTAGGGGTCCCCAGTCCATACTGGGGAAAAACCAGCACCCCATACGTGGTGGCTGGCAGGAAGGGCCAGGGGCTGTCAGGAGCTCCTGATACCCCAGGGATGCAGCAGGGTAAGAACTAGGACACAGCTGATAACACCATAGTCTGGCTTTCATACTGGATGCGAGATGGGAGGGTGCCAGCACCCATCCTGCAGGGGCGCTCACTTGTCTGTGCACAGGCATGGGTGGCACATGCTCGCAGAGGGGTGTTTCTTTGCCCCGTGCCGGGCTGATGGCCGCACTTGCTTGCAGGTGCAGCCTGTGGACTGCAAGAACAGTGAGGACAGGAGCATCACCCATGTGGACGAAGGGCTGGAGGACTTCTTTGTCAAGAGTCTAGTCACAGAGGAGCTACCGTAAGCCCAGGGGAGTTCTGAGGGCCCTGCGCCCATCCCCAGGGTTTGGGCAACCCCCTGCTTTCACCTACCCTGCAAATAGTCCCAGTGCCAAGGAGATGCTGGGGGAAACATTGCACCCAGGGGCATTGCTGAGGGCAAGGCTGGTGGGAGAGTGATGGGATGGCAGCCATGGGGTGCAGGATGCTGCCAGCACCCCATTGCTACAAGCTCAGGGAATTATTCCTACGGTGGAGAGGCAATGGGGCAGCACCTATGGGGCCCCACACTGGGAGCATCATCTCAGGTGGAGTGTCCAGGGTCTGTATCCATCCCTTTGAGGTGGATGGAAAGTGGGGGGAAATGCTCCCTCGGCCCTCAGCAGCCTGGAGCTCACCTTTTCCAATGCTTCATCTCTCCCCAGCCCCACGGTTCCAGAGACCTGCCTGGGATCAGCCCCTCTGGCCCCCTCCAGCTCCCGCACCCTCAGGAAGAAAATGAGGATTTTTTTTTTACTTCAAGAAACCCAAATCCACCCAGGGCTCGAGGTGTGAGAAGGACCCTGAGGGCATCCCCAGTATCCCCAGGAGCAGTTGCTTGATGCTCAGTGACATTTTAGGAGTGCCTAGCAAAGCGGGCAAGGAGGGGAAGCTGCTGAGCAGACTGGAGGAGGGGGAACTCGCTGCTGAGCCCTGGGCAGTGATTCGGAGAAAACTCCAGGAACAAACTTGCCAAGAAAGTTTTCAAGCTGACAAGCAGGTATTCTTTACTGCGGCACCGGGAGACACGGGGGATAGCTCCTCCTAACGTGTGTCTCCCTGTTGCTACACAAGCCGTCCTTATATAGTCCCTGGGCATACATACATTACGTCATTTTCCAGAAAGTTCCCCGCATGTGTATAGAATTGTGGTGGTGGTCTCTGAGGGTTGTTTACTTCTTCCAACAATCTTCATCACTTCTGGCAGCCTTTGGAGCACGCGTAGCAGATGCTCATACCAATTTAATTGGTTCGTTACCACCAGAGACATAATAATCCTCCTGTCCTCCTACTTATCAGTTAGTTTAGCTGTAGCCCATCCTGGACACCTGCCATTCCCAGATACTCCTTATCCCTGTGTCCTGTTCTTCTAGACTGTTTTTCTTAAAACTGTGTCAACTATAACAATTTATCTTGTACAAGAATGCTCAGTGTGTTCTCTAGCTGCACTCTATTTTTTCTCTATGTATCCTACACCTCAGTAATTTTCCATTGCTACTGTTACAAAGCCATCAAACTTAACATTATTTAAAACTGATTCTAAAAGTTTATATATTCCATTTTGTGATTTTGTGTCCCCCTTGTCTCAGCAGAGCCTGAACACTGCCAGACCCCCAGCTCTGCCCACAGGATCCGGTCCAAGTACTCGCAGGAGGGCAAATCCCAGTCACTCATACTGCTGTCTGGGGAGGATGAGGATGCACTGGGGGTGAGGCAGGACAAGGTAAGCACCATCACTGAGCAACCACTGCTGCTTGGCTGACCCGTTGGGTGCTGCTTCCACCCAAGGGTGCTGGTGGTGGGGTCTGCCAGGCACCACAGGGAGACATGGGGACATCCCCACTGGGTTGTGGCTATGCCTCCATCACCCAGGAGTACGGGTAGGGTTGGAGACCTGGGTGCCTGCAGGTGGGTGGGTGCTGTGGGTGCCATGCCCCTGTCAGGACTCTGTGTATTCTGCAGAAGAGGCAGCTGGAGAAGAGCGAAGGGGAGCTGCCTGGCTCCTTCAATCAGTGCATGTAGGTCATGCTCCACCGCACCAGCATCAACGAGGGCCCAGCTGTCGAGGGCAAAAAGCAGCAGGTAGGGAGAAGATCCACTCTGGGGACAGACCCTGCACCCAAAGGGTGGGTGGAGGTGGTGGTCCATGGGGTGGGGGTTCCCTGGCCAGGCCTGTGCCACTGCTGCCCATGCCCTCTTTCCTGTCACCTAACCCTCTGCAAGGAGACCTATGGGCTCCTATGCACTGCATGGTGTCTGTCCCTCCTCCCATGGCACGCACCCATCCCTTGCAGCCACCCCAGAGCCCAGTAGAACCCTGCCCTCTGCCACCCGTCATCCCTGAGGGTGATGCCACCCTGACCCTCCCCTTACCAGGTTTCTTTCCCCTTGCAGAGCAAAGACAGTGAGATCAAGAAAGCTGGCTCTGATGGTGAGGGGCTGCATCCTCTCACATGGGTGAGCACCCACGGATGGGCACAGGCAGGTCCCCTTGGACACCCAGCTGTGGGTCCCACCATGTTCCCCTCTCACTGGGTGCTGGTGGCATGGGGCAGACCCCAGCACACTGATGCTGGCTTGTGGCTTGTGCTTTCAGGGGACATCGTGGACAGCTCTGCAGACTCACCCCCATCCCCGAAGGCCTGCATGCACTCTGTGTCCACAGGTAGGTTACTGGTGGGTGCTGCGGGGGTCACACCAGCCACCAGAGCAGAGGGCTCTATCCCCTCTGCTAGCACCAAGCAGTGCTATATGGGGACTGGAGCCAACAGAGTCTGGTAGGCACAGACATGGGCACCTAGTGAGGGTCCCACCCTTGGGAAGGTGCCCAATGCTGGTGATGATGGATGGAAACCCAGTCCCTGGGGTGGCTGCAGGCTGGTTGCCAGCACATGGGATGGCCCCATCCTCTGGGGCCTCGAATCCTGCGTTCAGTTCTGGGCCCCTCACTACAAGAGAGACATTGAGGTGCTGGAGAGGGGCCAGAGAAGGGCAACAGAGCTGGTGAAGGGCCTGGAGCACAAGTGTGATGAGGGATGGCTGAGGGACCTTGCGGGGGTTTAGTCTGGAGAAGAGGAGGCTCAGGGGGGACCTTATCGCTCTCTACAACTACCTGAAAGGAGGTTGTAGTGAAGCGGGGTCAGTCTCTTCTCCCAAGGAACGAGTGATAGGACAAGAGGTAATGGCCTCAAGCTGCACCAGGGGAGGTTTAGGTTGGATATTAGAAACAATTTCTTCACAGATGGGGTAATCAGGTATTGAAACAGGCTTCCCAGGGCAGTGGTAGAATCACTGTCCCTGGACGTGTTCAAAAACTGTGTAGATGAGGCCCTCAGTGATATGGTTTAGTGGTGGCCTTGGCAGTGCTGGAGGAACAGATAGACTTGATGATCTTGAAGGTCTTTTCCAAACTGGTCGATTCTATGATTCTATCCCTGCCGGGCACCCACAACTCTGTTCTACTTTCCCCACAGATGCACCCTTCCGAAGCCCGGCCACCACGGTGGAGCCCTGGCCAGCCTGGAAATCCCTTGGGAGGCTGCTTCCTGCTGAGCTACAGGGCACCAGCTCCAATCAACCCTGGCATTACAGAATCACAGAATCCCAAGGGTTGGAAGGGACCTCAAAAGATCATCTAGTCCAACCCCCCTGCAAGAGCAGGGTAACCTACAGTACATCACACAGGAACTTGTCCAGGCGGGCCTTGAATATCTCCAGTGTAGGAGACTCCACAACCCCCCTGGGCAACCTGTTCCAGTGCTCTGTCACTCTTACAGTAAAGAAGTTCTTCCTGATGTTAACGTGGAACTTCCTATGCTCCAGTTTACACCCATTGCCCCTTGTCCTATCACTGGATATCACTGAAAAAAGCCTAGCTCCATCATCCTGACACCTACCCTTCACATATTTGTAAACATTGATGAGGTCACCCCTCAGTCTCCTCTTCTCCAAGCTAAAGAGACCCAGCTCCCTCAACCTCTCCTCATAAGGGAGATGTTCCACTCCCTTAATCATCTTTGTGGCTCTGCGCTGGACTCCTTCCAGCAATTCCCTGTCCTTCTTGAACAGAGGGGCCCAGAACTGGACGCAATATTCCAGATGCGGCCTCACCAAGGCTGAGTAGAGGGGGAGGAGAACCTCTCTTGACCTACTAACCACTCCCTTTCTAATGCACCCTAAGATGCCATTTGCCTTCTTGGCCACAAGAGCACATTGCTGGCTCATGGTCATCCTCCTATCCACCAGGACCCCCAGGTCCCTTTCCCCTTCCCTACTTTCCAGCAGGTCAACCCCCAACCTGTACTGGTACATGGGGTTGTTCTTCCCCAGATGCAAGACTCTACACTTGCCCTTGTTAAATTTCATCAAGTTTCTCCCCGCCCAACTCTCCAGCCTGTCCAGGTCTCGCTGAATGGCAGCACAGTCTTCTGGTGTGTCAGCCACTCCTCCCAGTTTTGTGTCATCAGCAAACTTGCTGATGGTGCACTCAGTTCCCTCATCCAGGTCATTGATGAAAATATTAAACAGCACCGGTCCCAGCACCGACCCCTGAGGGACTCCACTAGTCACAGACCTCCAGCTAGATTCTACGCCATTGACCACAACTCTCTGCCTTCTTCCTTTCAACCAGTTCTCGATCCACCTCACTACTTGATCGTCAAGCCCACACTTCCTTAGCTTATCTATGAGGATGCTGTGGGAGACAGTATCAAATGCCTTACTGAAATCAAGAAAAACTACATCTACCGCTCTACCATCATCCCTCCACCTAGTCACTTCCTCATAGAAGGCTATAAGGTTGGTCATACATGACTTCCCCCTCATAAAACCATGTTGGCTGTTCTTAATGTCCCCCTCATCCTTGATATGCCTAGTGATGGAGTCAAGAATAAGTTGTTCCATCATCTTTCCAGGGATGGAGGTAAGGCTGACAGGTCTATAATTACCCGGGTCCTCCTTCTTGCCCTTCTTATAGATTGGTGTGACCTTTGCCATCCGCCAATCCTCAGGCACCTCTCCCGTTTCCCACGACTTACCAAAGATGATGGAAAGTGGCCTAGCAATGACCTCCGCCAGCTCCCTCAGCACCCGTGGGTGCATTCCATCCGGACCCATCGATTTACAGATGTCCAGATTGCATAGCTGATCCCTAACCCAATCCTCATCTACCAAAGCAAACTCCTCCTTTGTCCTGACTCCTTCTGGGGCTATAGAAATCCGGGGCCCTCGGGGAGAGTCTGCAGGAGTAAAGACAGAGGCAAAGAAGGCATTCAGCACCTCTGCCTTCTTTATATCCTCTGTCTCCAGGGCACCCACTTCGTTCAGCAGTGGGCCTATATTGCCTCTTGTGTTAGTTTTATTTGCTATGTATTTGAAGAAGCCCTTTCTATTGTCTTTAACCCGACTAGCAAGATTGAGTTCCAAGGAGGCCTTAGCTGTCCTAATTGCCTCCCTACATCCTCTAACAACTGTCCTATATTCCTCCCAAGTGGCCAGCCCCTCCTTACATAATCCATAGATTCTCCTTTTCCACTTGAGTTTGCCCAGCAGCTCCTTGTTTAACCACGCTGGTCTCCTAGATCCCTTACTTGATTTCCTACTCATTGGGACGCTCCGATCCTGAGCTTGGAAGAAGCGGTCCTTGAATGCTAACCAACTATCTTGAGCCCCTTTACCGCCTAGTACACTTTCCCATGAGACTTCCCTTAGCAGTTGACTGAAGAGGCCAAAGTTGGCCCTTCGGAAATCCAGAACTGTGGCTTTGCTAGGTATTCTATTCCTCCCACACAGGATCCTAAACTCCACCATCTCATGGTCACTGCAGCCAAGGCTGCCATTGACCGTCACCACTTCGACCAAACCCTCCTTGTTGGCGAGTACTAAATCTAGCAGCGCTGCTCTCCTAGTTGGTACGTCCACCATTTGCATTAAGAAATTATCATCAATGCACTCAAGGAACCTCCTAGACTGTGAATGACTGGCTGTGTGAGTCTTCCAGCAAATATCGGGGTAGTTAAAGTCCCCCACGACGACTAAGGCATGTAGTCGCGAGGCTACTTCCAGTTGCCTGTAGAAAGCCTCATCAACTCCTTCGTCCTGATCAGGAGGTCTGTAATAGACCCCCACAACTGTATCACCCGTGCCAGTCTGCCCCTTGATTCGTACCCACAGACATTCCACTTGCTCCTCATCCGACCCCGGACAGAACTCAATACATTCTAGTTGCTCTCTCACGTAAAGAGCAACTCCACCACCTCGCTTCGCTGACCTATCTTTCCTAAAAAGGCAAGCGGGCAGGGGAGCGGGCAGGGAAGCGTTCCAACCGCCTCATCGAGAGGACTCGCCTGGAGTACAGGAGGGGGAAGGAGTGCTGAGAGACGTAGACGGATTGATTGACCAGATAGATCATGGTTACAACACGATCGAAAGCTGTAGTGAGTACTAATGTGGGTATCCAGACTGAGCCTTCCTGCAGACATGCAGCTGTGCAGGTTTCTGGCTGCAGCGAATGCCTGAGCCTGGCACTTGTATTGGAGGGAGCCAGTGGCCCGCGCGAACTGCCGCGCAAACTGCCTCGACCCTCTGCCTCGACGCTCTCTGTTTGCCGGCTCTGTTCGCCGCGCTCCTGGTCGCCGCGCTCCCTGGGAAGGTTTTTTAGCCACTCCCAGCTGGTGCCACTCCTCCTGGCTCCGCCCCCTGTGAGTCAGCCCCTCGCAGGAGCTGAGCTTCCGAGTCCTGGGCAAGTCCTGTTGAGGACTTGAGGCTCCCTCCTCAGTGGCTCTTGTCGCTCTGAGTTGAGGCTCCTGGACGCTGATCTCTCCCCTCACCGCTCCGGTGTTGCAGGCGTCCTCTCTCAAGCTACTCACCTCAGCAACTGGGAGAAGACAAAGCTAGGTTAGGGCTGAGCACATGCAGGCCAACAGCTCATTGCAGCGCTCTGTCATAGATCAAACACCCTGGCTTGGGAGAAGCAGCTTGTGGAAGTAATGGATTCCCCACTGCGTTCTGGATCTGGCCACGAGCCTCTGCTCAGTATCCCAGAAATAACCATCAGGGAGCCTTGCTCCTGGAGACAGACTGATAGAGACCCCTGAGGATCTCCAGAGTTGGGTCAACAAGCATGGAGTGAAGACATAGGGGTACAGGGCTCACTCATCCACCTATGCTGCCCATGGCTGGCAGGAACACATTCCCTACAGGTGTTTCTTCCCAACTCAGAGGAAGAGGCTGGGGATGTAGAGCCCTCTGCATGGTTTAGAATCATAGAATCATAGAATAGTTAGGGTTGGAAAGGACCTCAAGATCATCTAGTTCCAACACCCTTGACATAGGCAGGGATACCTCACACTAAACCATCCCACACAAGGCTTCATCCAACCTGGCCTTGAACACTGCCAGGGATGGAGCACTTACAACCCCCCTGGACAAGCAATTCCAGTGCCTCACCACCCTAACAGGAAAGAATTTCCTCCTCATATCCAATCTAAACTTCCCCTGTTTAAGTTTTAACCCATTACCCCTTGTCCTGTCACTACAGTCCCTGACAAAGAGACCCTCCCCAGCATCCCTATAGGCCCCCTTCAGGTACTGGAAGGCTGCTATGAGGTCTCCACGCAGCCTTCTCTTCTCCAGGCTGAACAGCCCCAACTTCCTCAACCTATCTTCATATGGCAGGTGCTCCAGTCCCCTGATCATGCTCGTGGCCCTCCTCTGGATTTGTTCCAGCAGTTCCATGTCCTTTTTATGTTGAGGACACCAGAACTGCACACAATACTCCAGGTGAGGTCTCACAAAAGCAGAGTAGAGGGGCAGGATCACCTCTTTCGACCTGCTGGTCACGCACCTTTTGATGCAGCCCAGGATACGGTTGGCTTTCTGGGCTGCGAGCACACACTGCCGGCTCATGTTCATTTTCTCATCGACCAGCACCCCCAAGTCATTCTCCGCAGGGCCGCTCTGAATGTCTTCTTTGCCCAATCTGTAGCTGTGCCTGGGATTGCTCCGACCCAGGTGTAGAACCTTGCACTTGTCATGGTTGAACTTCATAAGGTTGGCATCAGCCCACCTCACAAGCATGTCAAGGTCCCTCTGGATGGCATCCCTTCCCTCCAGCATATCAACCGGACCACACAGCTTGGTGTCATCGGCAAACTTGCTGAGGGGGCACTCAATCCCACTGTCCATTTCGGCGATGAAGATGTTAAACAAGACTGGTCCCAACACCGATCCCTGCGGGACACCACTCGTTACCGGTCTCCAGCCAGACATCGAGCCATTGACCACAACTCTTAGTGTGCGGTCATCCAGCCAGTTCTTTATCCACCGAGTGGTCCATCCATCAAATTGATATCTCTCCAATTTAGAGAGAAGGATGTCGTGTGGGACAGTGTCAAACGCTTTGCACAAGTCCAGGTAGATGATATCAACTGCTTTACCCTTGTCCATCAGTTCCATAGCCCCATCATAGAAGGCCACCAAATTGATCAGGCAGGATTTCCCCTTAGTGAAGCCATGCTGGCTGTCACCAAGCACCTTGTTGTTATTCATGTGCCTTAGCATGCTGTCCAGGAGAATGTGCTCCAAGATTTTACCAGGCACAGAGGTGAGACTGACTGGTCTGTAATTCCCCAGGTCTTCCATTTTTCCCTTCTTGAAAATGGGGGTTATATTTCCCTTTTTCCAGTCGTCGGGAACTTCACCTGACTGCCATGGTTTTTCAAACTTGATGGACAGTGGCCTTGCAACTTCATTCGCCAGCTCCTTCAGGACCCGCAAATGGATTTCATCAGGTCCCAGGGACTTGTGCGCGTTCAGATTTTGAAGATGGTCTCGAACCAGATCCTCTCCTACAGTGGGCCCAAGGTCTTCATTCTCACAGCCCCTGCATCTACCTTCTAAGACCTGGGTGGTGCAGTCAGAGCCTTTGCCAGTGAAGACCAAGGCAAAGAAGTCATTCAGAACCTCAGTCTTCTCCAAATCCTGTGTAGCCAGTTCTCCCGAAAGCTTCCTCAGGGGGCCTATGTTGTCCCTAGTCTGTTTTTTGTTTGCTACCTACCTGTAGAATCCCTTCCTGTTATCCTTAACATCCCTGGCCAAGTTTAATTCTAACTGGGCCTTAGCCTTCCTAACCTGGTCCCTAGCTTCCCGGACAACATCCCTGTACTCTACCCAGGCCGCTTGTCCTTGCTTCCTTTTTTTATAAGCCTCTTTTTTCCTTTCAATTTTCCTCAGCAGCTCTGTCACATCCTAGGGCAAGGAGTCCCACAGGTTAATCTGGAGCTGCCATAACCTGAGCCTGCCCTTGCCAGGCTGCTCTAACCCTAGCCACAGCTGTGCTCTCATCATGGTGTCTGGACATGTTCCCCAGCAATGGCCAGCCCTGTACTTACAGCCAGACCTCCTTTATCTTCTGCATCACAGATGGCTCCTTGTTCCTGCAGCAAGAGAGAAGCTAGTTACCGATTCCCTCCATATCCCCATCTTCCTTCACAGCTTGCAATGGAGACAATTCCTCTTTCAAAGAGCAGAAAGTCCCCACCACAACCAGGTAACACCAGGACTCCCAGAGTGTTGAAGAAGTCCCCCATGTACCCATTGGATGACTCCAACCTCTGCCTCTCTATGGGCAGCACAATGAGGCCCTGAGGTAGAACTCACAGTCCTCCTGTGTGGAAAACAGAGCCTGTGAGGCACCTGCAGTCCCACCACTAATCCCACCCACCCCACAGGCCAGCAAGCATACACCCCAGCTCAGAAGAGAGAAGAAAGGCCACCCATCATCTGCCTCCAGCTCCTGGGAGCAGCTCAAAGCAGGTAAGCATGCAGGAAGCAAGGGCAAAGGCAAAGTTGCTTCCACTCATCAGAGCACTCACCAGCCTGGCTTCCTCCTGGAAACACACCGTATACTTCTGCAAGACAATAATTCTGCAAATAAAACTGGAAAGTCTGAGCTGCATGTGGGTGCTAGAAAAAGTAGAGCAGGAATGTCTTAGAGAGATGAAGAACAGAGCTGGATCACCCAGACACACAGTGGGGCTCCAACACCAACCACACCGGGGCATGGATGACTAGATGGGGGTTGGACTAGATGAACTTTGAATGTCCCTTCCAACCCAGACTATTCTAGGATTCTATGCTGGAACATGCCTCAGCATGAGCATCAGGGACCAAGGGCTCCTGGTTCCTGCAACTTAATCCTGCTTCTTATCCTTGGTTCTGCTACCAGCACCCCACCAGTCTAGGGGTGTCCAACTGGGGAAACTGAGGAAAGCACTGAAGGAACAGCCCAAGCTATCATGGTTAATGCTCTGGTTCCTTTCACAAAACCCACAGGCTCTTTAGTCCTTTCTAATCACATCTACATGTGCATTGCAGCTTCTGCCATCAACCCTTGCCCATCCCAGCTAGCCAAAACCAGAACACTGACCACTGGCATTCTGGCTTCCTTCCCTTAGCAGCTCTTTCATGCAGACTTTCCATCCTGTGATTGCTTTAGCTTAACACAACCTGAAACAAGACCAGGCAGAAGCCCCACTAGCAGCTGTGGAAAACCACTGTCCCAGCCACAGCCCAGTCATGGTGGAACCCATTTTTCCTCTGACCACAGAGCTTTGGATGCAATGACCACGTGGATATAGTAGGACCCATCTGAGACCTGTAGGACAGCATCTTGGAGGACCTCAGGTTGGCCTGGCACAGTTGAGTCACTCAAGACCTATGAAGAGATCGGAGAGGGGAGAAAAAGAAATGTCACATACAGACTTCCCTGTGAACAAGGACAGGACAATACACACCTGGCTGAGAGCCTGGACTCTTAGGAAAGGTCACTATCCACCATGAAGCCAAGTGTTTTTTACCCAAACCAGCAGCAGGAATCCAGGAATGATTGGTCTGGATAGGTTTGGGACATGTGCTCCTCCAAGGAGACAGAGAGCAGCAGTAACTAGTAGGATCACAACAGACATTCCCTTCTGAATGGTGTCACAACCCTGAGCCTGTAGTAAGCCATGCCCATGCTGTGTAAAAACAAACCCCGAGGGAAGCAATAAACTGCTCCTCCAGGTCTTAAACCTGCCTGCTCTATGGGCTGGGAGCTGTGGATCGGTCCTGGCCTGCTCCAATCCCTCCAGCCACGGGCTTCTCCTGGTATATGCCTATGATTTGGTCACAGATGTCATGTACATCGTCCACCTGACTGGTCATATTGGAACATGATGCACAAAGAGGGAATGTGAAAAGGCATGTCCCATCACGCATGAATGCCACCTCCATTTATAAATGGTGTGCATATGTCCTTTCATAGGTGCCCACCATGCTAAAAAGACTGGTCATCATAGAATCACAGAATGGCTAGGGTTGGAAAGGACCTTAAGATCATCTAGTTCCAACCCCCTGCCATGGGCAAGGACACCTCACCCTAGACCATGTCACCCAAGGCTCTGTCCAACCTGGCCTTGAGCACTGACAGGGATGGAGCATTTATCACTTTGGGCAACCTGTTCCAGTGCCTCACCACCCTCACAGTAAAGAACTTCTTCCTTATATCTAACCTGAACTCCCCCTGTTTTAGCTTGAACCCATTACCCCTTGTCCTATCACCACAGTCCCTGATGAAGAGTCCCTCTCTGGCATCCATCAGTTGAGACCTTCTGAGAAGAAGAACCTGCCAATCCCACTACATAAAGCCAACTGTACAAGCCAACAGCACTTGCTGCTGGGTTTAAGGATGCCTATGCCACCAGGATTCTGCTCCCATAGGTATCACAGCTCAGCAACTCAGCAGTCCCCACTGGCCAGAGGGAGAAGCCCCGTGTGCATGTGGCTAGTCCCACCACCTGCTATGGGCAACTCGATTCCCAGCAGAGGCAGTGGCTTAGCACATGCTGCAAGTGAGCACTGGTACCAGCAGCGGGCAGTGCTGCTCAGGGGACTGAATCAAAAACAAGATGAAGAAGAGGGAACCAGATATTCACCACCTCCATGTCTTCAGATGGAATGGGGAACAGGACCACGGGGTCTTCTCTCTCTTGCTGTCACTTTTTTCTCCCCATGTCATCTCTCCTTCTGTTTAGACCACAACACCCATCTCTCTCCTTCCTGTTCCTATTAGTGAGGAGACATCTGAGCTGCCTCAAACATCTCCTTCCACAACAGACATTAGGAGACTGACAACAGTAATGTCCATGGTGGGATGCTGCTCCAAGCACCCACAGGCTGTGAGAGAAGAGCAAACCAGAGCACTGAAGCTGGCTTTCTCCAGCATCCAAGCTATGGCCACAACCTGGCACAAGGCATGAACTCCATGTCCTGCCTGTGTGAATCCCACATCTGCTTGTGCACTTATATGTCTCACAGCATCTTCATCACCACCAGACAGGATGATGCTCCAGACCCCTCAGCGGGTCCTGCTTCTGTCTCATGCTACCTACTGTCAGGGCTACCCATCAACTGGTACCAACTGTGGTACACAAACGTGGTACAAGGAAAGGACAGGATGCAAAGAGGAGGAGGAGGAAGGCAAGGTGGCCTGCGAGTGCAAAGCTAGGAGACCACATGAGCTTGGAGACCACAAACTCTTTGGATGAGAGCAGGTCACTAGAGGTGTAAAAGTCAGAGAAAGGTGCCAGAAATGGGCAAGACAAAGCTCCTCCAACTCAACAATAAAAAACTTAATGAGGGACTTTGAGGAGAAGGGTCACACATCCACAGCCACCAAACTGCCAACTGCTGAATGCTTCCAGGAATTAGGAATTCAAACGCTGTTGGGTACCTACCCACAGGGCCTGCCATCGATCTCATGGCATCGATCTGATCATAATTCAACAAGAGGTTGGTGATCCAAGGCTGCAGGACGCAGACTTTAGGGGAAGCCATATTCTTGTTCTCATACACAAACCTGTGGGAGAAAGGATGAGGCACCAAATAGTAAAAGAAGGACACAGCAAAGCTCCATCATCCCGGTGATATAAGGAAAGCAAGTGCCTGGAAAACATAGGGTTAAAATACTTTTAGCTTAACTTAGGTCTAAGATAGAGAACAATGTGTTGTAAGTCCGTGGTGTGATAACAGAATTTAGTAGTCTTACTGAGTGAATTATTTCTTACCATCCTTCTAATTATCAGTTAGTTTAGAGACAGTGACTCCCGAACATCTGCTAGCTTAGGATACTCCTTGTCTGCCCATCCTGTTTTGCTTGCAATAAATTTTGTACGAAGGTCACACTATTCTAAAACTTTGCCAGCTATCAGAAAATTACAGATATGGCTGGTTTCAGCTAGTTTTGTGATTACTGGGGCATCCAACTGTGCCAAAGGTGAAAAGTACACCCTGAGGAAGACTGCTTACTTCATCTTGAAGACCCCTGCCCACATGAGGAAGACTACTTACTACATCTTGAAGACCCCTGCCCATGACCATCGGAGGGCAATGCACAAGCACCAAAAGGGAGGAGACTTATGATGATGAGTTCCTAAAACTAACTGTAATAGCCCCGCCACTCTCTTGGGAACCTAATGAATATGCATGTTTGTGTGTAATAAATATCTGCTCACTTAACCCCTTGGTGTGCAAGTTAGGAGGAGTGATCCCCCTTGCACCCAGCGCCATAATAAACATACCTGCTTTATAACTCTCCTTAAGTTGTAGAGTCTGATTCCGTGCATCGCCGGGAATGGTTTCACATCTTAAATACAGCCACCAACTCCATCCACATATGCATCTTCATCCCTGCTTACATCACCAACCCCATCTACATCCCCAGCCCTGTTTGCATCCCCAGCCCTAACTGCATTCCCAACCCCATCCTTATCCCTATTCGTGTTGGCATCTGCACATGGGGTTGTTGTGGTCCAAATGCAGAAACCAGCACTTTGCCTTGTTGAACCTCATACCATTGGCCACAGCTCATCGATCCAGCCTGTCCAGATCCCTCTGCAGAGCTTCTTACCCTTCAGCAGATCAACACTCCCAGCCAACTTGGTGTCATCTGCAGATTTATTGAGGGTGCACTTGATCCCCTCATCCAGATCATCACTGAAGATGTTAAACCACACTGGCCCTAACACCGAGCCCTGACGGACACTACTAGTGACCGGTTGCTAACTAGATGTGATGCTATTTACCACCACTACAGGCTTGGAGCAGAGTGGCTGGAAAGCTGCTCATGGAAAAGGACCTGGTGGTGCTGATTGACAGAGCTGAAGATGAACCAGCTTGTGCCAAGGCAGCCAAGAAGGCCAATGGCATCCTGGCTTGTATCAGAAATAGCGTAGCCAGTAGGGCCAGGGCAGTGATTGTCTCCCTGTGCTCAGTGCTGGTGAGGCTCCACCTTGAATCCTGTGTTCAGTTCTGGGCCCCCTCACTACAAGAGAGACATTGAGGAGCTAGAGCAGGTCCAGAGAAGGGCAACAGAGCTGGTGAAGGGCCTGGAGCACAAGTCTCACGAGGAACGGCTGAGGAACCTGGGGGGGTTTAGTCTGGAGAAGAGAAGGCTCAGGGGGGATGTTATTGCTGATTCAGAGAAATCTCCAGGAACTCACCAACAAAGTTTAAGTTGACAAGCAGCTGGGGATTGATTAATATTAATATTTCTGCAACCAGTAGCCTCAACCAGGAGGGATTAGGTAACCATGAAGTTAACTTTTTCCATATTTCTTCACAACCCCAAGAGGTATCATCTTTGGCCATTTCATGAATTTTTTTTGTTTCCAAATTTTCTCCAGATCTGTTTCAATTTTGCCACTTTGATCTATATAGGAACAGCAACTCTCATTGATTATGGAACAAACTCCTCCTTGTGAAGCCAATAACATGTCTAGAGTCATGGAGTGGTTTTGTAATACCACTTTAGATAGGCTAGCTATCTCCTTTTGTTCTGTTTGGATTATATGAATAGTTTTACTTTCTATTTATTTCCTCTATGGTTGCTGAGATATTTACAATTGCTTTCTCTATTTCACTTACTCCCAAAGATGGAATTAACCATCTCACAAAACTATGAAATGTGGTGTTCCGTTTGGCAATAGGGTTAAACCCTCGTTTGACCCGTTTCACAAAACTTCTAACCCAGGTTCCAGAAGGATGTATGTCAATAATAGTAAGATAGGGTACCACAGCACCTAAGGTGCATGCCCCCTTCCAGTTGGGGGGCAGAGTCTTATAGGCGTTTTCTCCACATAACCAATATCATCCCTTCCCTTCAGGAACGGGCCACCAATGAACTACGATACCATCTATATTAATAGTGTGATTGCAATTGGAATGGTTACCTAAACCTGTGGCATTTAAATAAGTATAAACTCTTACTCTGGTTCCTGGTGTAATACATCTTTGTGCGCAGGTATAATATTTATTACCTGGATTAGGATTAACTATCCCAAATCTTAACCTTTCCCTCAGACGTAGATTGCTAGTGTTCACCCACAAGTCTGTCCATTAGACAGTGTTGGGAATTGGAACACCAATTAATGGAAGGTCCAGATTTTCTCCTGATTTAGGCAACTGTGCACACACCCAGCAGTCACTACAGTTAAAGACTTTAGTATCACTCTGCATTAATTTCAGGTATAAGTTTTGGTCCCAAGCTTGTACGCCAATTATCATATAAATCCAAATTATGACCGATGCAATTTCATATGTAAGAGTCCTGAAGGTTCGATCCACCATGTCTTCTCTGGCCCTGGTGCTTTCTTTATTCTTGAATAATGTATCCAAGCAGGTTGTACCTGTCATTGCTGTGAAAGTAGTCAATAATATCCGGTACAGTCGCTCCACTTCTCCTTTAGGGGATCTCCTGAAAAATTCTTAATATAAACCCAGTCTCTGGATCTGAAAGGGTGAATCGGATAATCCAAACCTCTCGCTCTTGTCCCTAATATTCTCTTATTTATTTCTACTAATTGCTTTCCCGGATTGAACAGAAACTGACAGAGATAGCCTTTTCCCACTTCCTAAAGACTTTCTCCTTTAAACTGGGATTGATATGGTCTTCCATATAGAAAGATATGGGCTAACCTCTTCTTTCAACTGAGGTTTAGTTTGAATTCTTAATAAAGTCAGTGGTAAGGCTTGGTACCAATATTAATGAATTTCATGACATATTTTACTAATCTGTTGTTTAATCAGATGGTTGTTGCCTTCGTTGACTTGACGACCTATCTCAGAAACGGCACGGCGACCAACCCCAGGCCGCTCGGGCCATCGGCTCGCAGACACCAATGTGGTGGACGGCAAATGGCTTTTATTGACGGGTAACATGGCATTATATACCCTGAGTTTACAACGTCACTTCCGTCTGCTTACGTCACAAACCAAGTGTTACTGGCTCTAGGGAGAGGGGCCTTATCTTCTTATCTTTCTGTACAACACGACATCTTCCGACCGCCGAACCCTAACTACCACATTTCCCCCCTCCCTATGCTTAACTAAATAGGCTAAAGTATAAAAGTATAAAAACATGCATTATAATCTCATAATAACAATAAAATTGGCTAAAATCTAATAAATTCTAAAAGAGGTATATCCTTATCCACTTATCTTGAGGTATATATAAGGCATGTAGAGAAAGAGGTACCCAGGGGGCAACTAGGATCAGTGAGGTATAATTGGAGATGGCGAAAGGAGACTTTGAATAAGAACGTTTCTAAAGCAGTTGTCGGCGTTCTACCAACATAATGTCGACTCGTTCTAGCCGGCTCCTGACAAACGATATAAGCTTGTTCAGGACGCAGGGTCCAAAGATCAGTGCCATCACGATCATTGCAACTGGCCCCACCAGGGTGGATATCAGGGTGGTTAGCCATGGTGAATGGTTAAACCATGTTTCATACCACCCTTGTTGGGCTTCTCTGTCCCTTTTTCTTTTTTCTAGACCTTCTCTAAGTTTGGTCATGGTATCTCTGACAACTCCAGTGTGATCTGCATATACACAACATTCCTCTCTAAGCGCTACACACACCCCTCCTTGCTGTAAAAACATTAAATCTAATCCTCTCCGGTTTTGCAACACTACTTCGGACAGTGATCTGACGGATTTTTCTAAAGCAGTTATTGATTGCTCAATTCTTACCAGGTCCTCGTCTATGGCCGTCCTTAGTGCTTTGAATTCTTTGCTCTGTTGTACTAGCGAGGCTACTCCTATACCCACTCCCACACCTCCTACAATCATTAATGTGGCTACTGTTAATGCTGTGAAGGGTTCTCGTTTGGACAAGTGATGCTCTGAGGTGATCTGTGAGTGATAAACAAACTCTTCAGAATGATAGAAGATTCTGGGGACTATTGCCACTTGTATGCAATAATCTGAAGATTCATTAAAAAGTTTCAATGACAAACAAGGTGTGACTCCTATAGTGGAACAAACCCACTTGGCGTTACTAGCCGGTAGTAACCATATTACTGGTCTTTTAGATGGTAATGGTCTCTTTTCCTTAACACACAACCGTCTTTTGTGTTCAGGAACTTTCCCTACACACATGCCTCTTCCTGTCACTCGAGTTAATGTAATTCCTTGTTTTTCTGAGCCTCATGTACACTGCGCTGGGTTAATGGCATTTGAGAGTCTGGGTTTTTTAGTGACTCCCACAGCCTCATAAAAGTGCGGTCTTATTCCATAACACAACCAGCAATGTTCAGTAAGACTCGGGTTAGTTCTGTTCAATACCAGGTAACTGACTTGCATCAGTTTCCAAAGGGAGTTACCCCCAAGGTATTCGTTGGGGTTTTTGACAGTTTGAGTGGGGGTGGGGGTATTTGTGGTGTCGGTCGTTTCAGGAGCTGTTGTTACGTCATCCGGTGTCTCTTTGGCTAAACCCTCAGTCAGTACTAGGTTGGGGCCTACTGGTAATGGATCATTTGGAACTGTTTCCTTTTTGATGAGAAATAGTCCACCTCTATCCTCTCCTGGTTCCCAATACCTAATTCCCCAAGTTCTACCTATTACCCATCCTGGGTCCTCTGGCTGTAAGATGTCAAGTCTTATATGCTGACAATTGGTGTCACTGTTAGTACGCCGACGCCATGCCAATTGCAAGCCTCCACTAGAATCATGACTAGGTGGCTTGCATCCATCAGGTCCCCAACTTTTTTTTAGGAACTTGTCTTCTGTCGAAGGAGACCATGAGGAGGCGATTGTTTCACAACCCCAATAGGCACAATAGTACTGATTTAGTTGATTGCAGTATTCTTTCCCAGGGTTGAAAGCAGGCCATATGTAGTAGCCTTTTAAGTTTAGACATAGCGGTATAGGTACTAGCTGACACAGGGTGGCATTAAAACTGGGAGCCCCTGGAGTTATGATAGTTTGTATAACCTTAGCACTTTCCCATTGATATAATGCCCATTTAAATGGCTGGTGAGCCTGGTGACTTATTTCGCCCCCTGTTCGTGGTGACACCCAAAACAAAATAATCAGGATGCACCGGAAAGGGTGCAGCTTCCTTCCC
Organism: Lathamus discolor; assembly: GCF_037157495.1. Taxonomy (NCBI): domain Eukaryota; kingdom Metazoa; phylum Chordata; class Aves; order Psittaciformes; family Psittacidae; genus Lathamus; species Lathamus discolor. Next base: position 26,356,627 of record NC_088908.1, read on the forward strand.
TGTCCCAAGGCAACCTGGCTCGTACTTATTTTCTGTCCAAAACCTTGAGGTCGTTTCAACCGGGAGGTCCCCAAATCGTTCCGTGTCCTGGCATATTGCCCTTCTCTGGATTCTGTCGAGCTGTCATTCTTTTTTGCCAGCGGGGAGTACAGGTTACGGGGGCAGCCGATGACAAGATCCTGCGGATAAAAACTCACAGTTTTCGTTAGTTTTATTTTTGAGGTCTGGTTTGATGGACTTAAGTGGACACCACTTAACTCTGCCATCCTTTTTAACTGCAGCATACCCTCGCCCTGTGAGGACTAGCCTCCATCCTTGTTCCCATTCTCCCAGCTCATTTTTAATTATGACTGACGGGCCCTCATCTAGTACTCGAGTGGCCCAGTGCTTTTGGGAGGGGCTATTTACCTCGTCCCCCCTGGGGAATTGATTTAATGCTAACAGAGCAGTCACCAGCAGGCGCGCTTGGTCTCCCGAGGGAATGGTGTTGACAAAACCTTCTGCCTTTGCCAACACCTCTAACTTAGATTTCAAAGTTTGATTCGCTCGTTCAACTATGGCTTGCCCGGTGCTATTATACGGGATCCCATGTGTTAGAGTGATACTCCATTTAGAAGCAAATGCCTGTACTGATTTGGAGACAAAATTCGGACCATTGTCTGTTTTAATCTGACTGGGGACACCAAGCCACGCCATGGCCGTCAGCCAATGTTGGATGGTCGCTTTAGAGTCAGTTCTGAGGTGTTGCGTGGCTATGATCACTCCACTAGATGTATCTACAGTTACTGCCAACCACGCTCGAGGTTTCAACAGCTGACAAAGTGTAAAGTCCATCTGCCACACCTCAGAGGCCTTAAGACCTCTGGGATTAACTCCACTGGACCACAGTGGTGTTTTCTGACAGTGGGGACACGTGGTGACTATGTGCTTCGCGTCAGCGACCGAAATCCCACATTTCTTTGCTAGTGCTTTGGCTCCAATATGGAGAGACTCATGTAGCTGATGGGCGTCTCTTAGCGTCCACAGTCTTTTTGCGGCAGCGTCTGCTTTGTCTTTGCCGGTTTGGAAGAAACCTTTGATTGAGTCATGACTGTTAACATGGATGACCGATATGGTGCCCTTTCGGGAAAATAGTGCTTCTTCTAGCATCAAAGCTACTGTAGATGTTGACACACCGGGACCTGACATGGCCAAGCTTTGCTTGGCCACGAACATCGAATTGGTCACTATGTTAAGGTGTTCCATTGGGAACAGTCCGCATGCCAGTGCCACTGCCCTTGCTTCTAGCTGTTGGACTGAAAGCGTGTGGTCAGTCATTTTAATGCAGTGCCATTCCCCTTCCAATTGCCATACCGCCGCTGCGGTTGAAGTCACTGAGGATGCATCTGTGAAAACTGTTGGTCCCTGTTGGGGTCAGTCCATGACCTTCCATGGGAGGTCGATGTTGACAAGTGCCAGCATTTGAGTCCAGGGGGGCTTCGTAGCGTACCGGACTTCTCCACCAAATCCAACGACGGCTATGGCCAAATACTCTGACATCGCCACTGATTGCGTTGGAAGCTGTTTGCGGAAGGGTAGAAATATCCTGGCGGGTTCGATGCCCAGGTGTCTTAGGGTGAGTTTCTTGCCTTTCATGATTAAGTTACCAAGGCACTCAATTCCTGGAGAAAATGCACGAGACGGTTTTCCCAGGACTATCCATTATATTGGGCGGGCCTTTTCAGGGGGACCCTGGGCTAATGCTCCTACTCCCCCTCCTTCTGTAAAGTGTACATACAGATCGAGCAGTATATCCGGATTCCACCTGGTGAGCGTACTTGACGATATCTGCTGCTCGATAAAATCGAGAGAGTTTATTGCTTCCAGCGTTAGAGTTTTTGGTTCCCATGGGTTCTTCCCTTTTAGAAGGTCATGCAAGGGGTTCATGGTTTCAGGAGGGATCAGGACAATATTGCGGAGCCATTGTAAGGACCCTACTAACTGTTGTACATCATGGAGCGTCTTGATGTGCTGACGGATTTTTCCTAGGGGAGGGGTTATGTAAGAACTTGTGATCTCCACTCCTAAAAACCTCACACATGGTCCTCTTTTAATTTTCACGCTCGCAATTTCGAACCCGCTTATCTTCAAAGTCTCTGAAACCATTGATACTAGCTGGTCCACCTGATTTCCTGACGGTGCGGCAATCAGGATATCGTCCATATATTGAATGATGGTCGCGGTCTGATCACTGCGCCGAACCAGTATCAACACCCGGTCCACTGTAATCTGGCAAATAGTGGGCGAGTTGATCATTCCTTGAGGCAATACTTTCCATTGGAAACGTAGGTTGGGGCGTTGGCTGTTTGGGAATACAACAGAAAAAGCAAACCGGTCCTTGTCTTCCTCATGCAGAGGTATCGAAAAGAAACAGTCCTTAATATCAAGGACAGCACAAGGTTGTCCTTCTGGTATCATAGAGTTCATGGGCAACAGCGTCTGGACAGGACCCATTGGCTCGATTCTTTTGTTTACTTCACGCAGATCATGAAGGAGGCGAAATCCCTTACACTCCAACAGTTACAACACCTGAGAAAGAGACTAAAATTTAATCAAACAACAATTAACAACACAGTTATAACATCCTGTCACCAATACCAAAATCAATAGACTAAAATCATTACTGTAACGAGCAACAAAATAAGATGAATACCAATAAGATAAGAGAATGAAGACCTTGGGCCCACTGTAGGAGAGGATCTGGTTCGTGACCATCTTCAAAATCTGAACGCGCACAAGTCCCTGGGACCTGATGAAATCCATTTGCGGGTCCTGAAGGAGCTGGCGAATGAAGTTGCAAGGCCACTGTCCATCAAGTTTGAAAAACCATGGCAGTCAGGTGAAGTTCCCGACGACTGGAAAAAGGGAAATATAACCCCCATTTTCAAGAAGGGAAAAATGGAAGACCTGGGGAATTACAGACCAGTCAGTCTCACCTCTGTGCCTGGTAAAATCTTGGAGCACATTCTCCTGGACAGCATGCTAAGGCACATGAATAACAACAAGGTGCTTGGTGACAGCCAGCATGGCTTCACTAAGGGGAAATCCTGCCTGACCAATTTGGTGGCCTTCTATGATGGGGCTACAGAATTGATGGACAAGGGTAAAGCGGTTGATGTCATCTCCCTGGACTTGTGCAAAGCGTTTGACACTGTCCCACACGACATCCTTCTCTCTAAATTGGAGAGATATCAATTTGATGGATGGACCACTCGAAGTCCGGCCAGAGACCGGTAACGAGTGGTGTCCCGCAGGGATCGGTGTTGGGACCAGTCTTGTTTAACATCTTCATCGCTGACATGGACAGTGGGATTGAGTGTGCCCCCTCAGCAAGTTTGCCGATGACACCAAGCTGTGTGGTCCGGTTGATATGCTGGAGGGAAGGGATGCCATCCAGAGGGACCTTGACACGCTTGTGAGGTGGGCTGATGCCAACCTTATGAAGTTCAACCATGACAAGTGCAAGGTCCTACACCTGAAGTGTAGGAACACACAGAGTGTGTTCTACCCACCACCATTTTGTTTGATCTCAGAAGTCAAGCAGAGTCAGGTTTGCTTCTTGTCTGGGGTTAGATGACAATATGGGAGGACCAAGAGGTCTTCCCCAAGGCTGGACAGTCATGAGTGGCAGGGTGTGTGGGACAGTATGGGAGAGTATCTAGTCCACTGGACCCCTCCAGTGCTTTGGAAGCGTTGCAGATGGAAGGCAGCTGTACGGAGTCCCCAGCAACAAGCTGCAGAAACTGCTGAAGGGAACAGTGAATTATTGAGCCTGGTGGGCCCATGCCACTTCAGGCCACCAGGGCAGAGATGCAACATAGAGATGGACTCATGATCGAGGGGTGGACTTGGCAATGGACACTATTGCCCAGGTTATTCACGAGTGTGAACACTGCATACAGCCTCTCCTGCTCTGAGAGACTGTTACAAGAGATGGAGCCTCACATCATAGATCAGATGGACTCAGCAGCTTTATAAGGACTGGTCCATGCACTGAGATAAGAGTGCACTGAGATAAGAGTGATGGTATACTGAAAATGTGGGATCTGAGCATGACGTGAATGGTATGGAATAAGGGGTGGATACTGTCCTGGGTTCAGCAGTAACAGTTATTTTTCTCAGTAGCTAGTGCAGTGCTGTGTTTTGATTTTGTTGGCCTGGGAACAGTGCTGATAATGCTGATGTTTTTAGTTGCTGCTCAAATGTTTGGTCTGACCAAGGACTTTCTGAGCCTCATCCTCTGCAGGGAGGAGGGGAAGCTGGGAGGAAGCAGACAGGACACCTGACCTAAACTAGCCAAAGAGGTATTCCATACCACAGCCCGTCATGCCCAGGATGTAACGGGGAGATTCCCGGAAGGGCTGGAGGACTGCAGGGTTGGAGGAGGTATCAGTCGGTGCTCGGCTGGGGGGAGTGGGGCGAGTTATTGGTCGGCTGGTGCTGAGGTGTTGTATTCTTTCCTCTTGTTATTTCCTTTAGCATTATTATTATTGTGTGGTAGCAGTAGTGATTTGTGTTATATCTTAGTTACTAAACTGTTCTTATCTCAACCCGTGGGAGTTGCATTCTTTTCGATTCTCCTCTCTGTCCCTCCAGGAGCAAGGGAAGGGAATGAAGGGGGGGGAGTGAGTGAACGAGGTTTGTGGTTGGGTTTAAACCACAGCACCTGGGCAATAGAGTCCATTGTTAAATCCACCCCTCGATCATGAGTCCATCTGTATGTTGCATCTCTGCCCTGATGGCCTGAAGTGTCATGGGCCCACCAAGCTCATAATAATTCACCCTCCCCTTCAGCAGTTTCTGCAACTTGCCGTTGGGGACTCCATACAGCTGCCTTCCATCTCCAATGCTTCCAAAGCACTGGAAGGGCCCAGTGGACTAGATGCTTGCCCATACTGTCCCACACACCCTGCCACTCATGACTGTCCAGCCTTGGGGAAAATCTCTTGGTCCTCATATATTGTCGTCTAATCCTAGACAAGACCCAAACATGACTCTGCTTAACTTTCAAGATCAGGCAAAATGGTAGTGGGTAAAACACACTCTTTATGTGTGCCAACATGCTGATCCCCATAACAATCAGCAGGCAGGTCTCAAGGGTACCCAAAGGCCATTCAAACCCTTTAGAACTCTCAAATGATGCTGCTGTACTGGTCACTTGGGCTGGTGCAGCTGCTGTTCTTGGAGCTGGAGTAGCTGCATTGTCTGTTGAGGTTGGAGTTTGAGTAGCTGCTGTACTTGTCACTAAGGTGTGTGGGAATGTCTCCCTCATAGGCTGACCACCCAAGGAGGGGAAAAAAAGATGTGTAATATACTTCCATTATATACCTCCCAAGGTATAGAGGTGGTGACCACACTGGGAAAGCAAGCCAGATTAGTTTCATGATCAATGAGTCTATTGTATTACAAGTCATGAACATAAAGTACAAAGAAACAAGAACCTTAGCCCAAGCCCCCCAGCCGATAAACACTAAAACAGCACCAACTAAAAACATCGGTGTTATCAGTGCTGTTCCCAGGCTGAAAGTCAAAACCACAGCACTGCACCAGCTACTAAGAAGGAGAAAAATGACTGCTACTGCTGAACCCACCCCCAAAAGGAAGGCGTGGTAACTATCGAACAACATATTCTGAATCAGAAACAATATTTGAGGATTCTGCAGGGAACAACTCTAGCCCATGTAAGACTGCAGCAATTTCAACAAGCTGCCCCAGTGTCTATTAGTCCACTAAAACTCTATTCTCTATTTGCAAATTCTATTTGCAAATTTGCAATAAAGGTTGTTTCTGAGTAATCTCCTGGATCCAATAAACATCAGCTTTCCCAGGGATTCCAAATCCAGAGGTATTCTTTGTGTTAATTTCTACTTTTGGCACCCAGTATGGAATCAAAACAAGTTGTACTAATTTTTGACCTTTTGGAATTTTACAACTGCCATTTAAGGTAGATGCTAAAATTTTTACTTCTCCTATATAATCTGAATCTATTACTCCTGGATGAACTTTTACACCTTGGGGAGTTGTACTTAAGCATCCTAACAGAAGGCCCGTAAATCCATTTGGTAAAGTTCCCCAAACATTGGCAGCTATAGCTTTAGCAGTGGAGCAATCTAATTCAATGTCAGTGCTTGTTGCCAAATCCAACCCAGTGCTGTCTGTTGTGGCAGCTGCAAGGTCAGAGATGGAGCGTTTGATGCAAAAACCCTGTTGGTTTAAGGGGCACTGGGTTTCGCCTCGCCACACCCCACTTGGAGTTTCCTGACAAAGGATTTCCATCCTTATCAAATTCAGATTTACATTGATTGCTCCAGTGTTATCCTTTCTTCATCTGGGACAGAGTTGAGATGGCATTTTTTCTTTCTGCTTTTATTTCTTTTTGGTACACATTTTACTAATATGTCCTTCCTGTCCACAGTTAAAACATTTTTGCTGACTCATATTAAATTTTGATAATGCAGCAGCCAATACAAAAGCCTTATGAGCCTCCATACCGATATCCTGACATGTTTTAATAAACTCAGCAATGTCTGTAAATTTTTCCCTGACTGGGATTAAAGCAGTTTTGCAATCTCCATTTGCATTTTCATATGCTAGCTGAAATAAAAGCGCACGAGCAGCCTCAGGATTATCAATCTGCCTTTGTATAGCATTGTTTAATCAGTCTATAAAAGACACACAGGGTTCCTGAGACCTTTGGCAAACAGTTGCAAAAGGTGTAGTTTTCTTTCCTGATTCAGATACTCGCCTCCAGGCTTGTACAGACATACAGGTGGCTTGCTAGAATACCAGAGGATTTAAATTAATTTGATTATGAGGGTGAAGCCATTGCCCAGAGCCTGTTAATGTGTCAGCATCTATTGGTATTCCTCTTTGAACATTATCTAATACCTGTAAAGCCACTAAGTTATTATATTCCAATCTCCACACCGAGTATTGAGCAGGTGTCAAAATCGTTTGCATTAAAGTGTTCCAATCCCATGGCACCATAGATCCTGAACTAGCCATCATATCTAGCAGACCTAATGTATAAGGACTTTGAATTCCATTTTCTAACACTGATTTTTTCAGTTACTTAAATACTGTGTACGGAATATTTTAATGTACCAGTTGTTGTTGTCCCACTCATCTGTTCTATAAAGTACAGGAAAAGTGAAAGACGCCTCCAGTAAAATCACCATCCTCTATCACGTTCCCCATACATTTTGGTATAAATGTTTTAGTAGCCTTCTGGTTAACTAATGGCTGGTCAAATGGTTCTTTATAGAGATCAGTCAAAGTAGGTGTGGTAGGTTGAGGTGCATGAGGAATATTCAATGTGAATTCCTTTAACAGTGTCAAAGGTGGGTATAAATTTTGCTTCTTTTCTGAATCTACGGAGCCAGGATCAGAAGGATCATCAGGCTTCTCAGAAAAGATCTTTGTATCGTTCTATCCTTGCTCTTTCAAATTGTCAGTATTTTGATCCTTTGTTTTATCATGCTTCTGAATTATATGCTCAGCAGCTTCTATATTAGATAACGAAGTGTCGTGGTTTAAGGCCAGCCGGCAACCCAGAACCATGCAGCTGCTGCTCACTCCCCCACCTTCCTCCCCCCGGTCCCAGAGGATGGGGAGGAGAATCGAAAGAATATAACTCCCACGGGTTGGGATAAGAAAAGTCCAGTAACTAAGGTATAACACAAAACCACTACTGCTATCACCAATAATAATAATGATAAGGGACACAACAAGGGAAGAGAATACAACCACTCACCACCCGCCGACCGATACCCAGCCCGACCCAAGCAGCGATCTAGAACTTCCGGGTAACTGCCCCCAGTTTACATACTAGGCATGACGTGCTGTGGTATGGAATACCTCTTTGACTAGTTTGGGTCAGGTGTCCTGTCTCTGCTTCCTCCTGGCTTCCCCTCCTCCCTGGCAGAGCATGAGATTCACAAAGTCCTTGGTCAGAGTAAACATGACTTAGCAACAACTAAAATTATCGGTGTTATCAGCGTTGTTCCCAGGCTGAAAGTCAAAATCACAGCACTGCACCAGCTACTAATAAGGAGAAAAATGACTGCTACTGCTGAACCCAGGACACGCAGAATACACAAAATACCATGTCACTATTAAATCAACCAAAACCTCCATACCAAGGTGATTTTGAGTCTGTAAATGTTTTCCCACTCTCTCCAATATCCGAGTATGAAATGACCCAGTTGCTAGAAATCAGTTGCAATTTGTTTTCACCCATATCAAAAGATTCATTACTTTCTTCTCAGCCAAAGGATATCCAGAGGATTTTAAAATCATAGAATCATAGAATAGTTAGGGTTGAAAAGGACCTTAAGATCATCTAGTTCCAATCCCTCTGCCATGGGTAGGGACACCTCACACTAAACCATGTCACCCAAGGCTTTGTCCAACCTGGCCTTGAACACCGCCAGGAATAGAGCATTCACAACTTCCTTGGGCATCACATACCAGTGCTTCACCACCCTTACAGTAAAGAACTTCCTCCTTATATCCAATCTAAACTTCCCCTGTTTAAGTTTTAACCTGTTACCCCTTGTTCCTTGTTTTGATGTTCCTCAGTGGCCCGTCTCTTGGGTACATGAGCATCTATGTGGCGTACCATCACCACCAGGTTCTGCATCTGGGCAGTGATATCTTGACACAGTGCAGCAGACCATATGGGTTTACTTCTGCATTGCCAGTTGTTCTGCTTCCATTGCTGCAACCACCCCCACAGGGCATTTGCCACCATCTATGAGTCAGTAGAAAGTACTGGCCATTTTTCTCATTCAGCAATGTCCAAGTCCAGCTCGATGGCCTCCACCTCTGCAACCTGACTGGATTCACTCTCTCCTACAGCAGTTTCTTCCGTTTGTTGTACGGGACTCCATACAGCTGCCTTCCATCTCCGATGCTTTCCCACAATACATCAGGACCCATCAGTAAACAAGGCATATTGCTTTTCACTTTCTGACAGTTTATTATATGGTGGGGCCTCTTCAGCACGCATCACCTCCTCCTCTGGTGACATTCCAAAATCTTTGCCTTCTGGCAAGTCCATGATGACTCCTATTCGAGCTCGTTGTGTAATTAGTGCAGCCCACTTACTTACTCCATGTAGCATTGTATGCATGATGTGTACAGGAGACCCTGCCATTGAAAATCCAGCCCAACATGGGCAACCAGGTTGCCAGGAGGAGCTGTGCTTCAGTGCCAATCACTTCCGAAGCATCTCAAACCCCTTCATAGGCTTCCAGTATTGCTTTTTCAGTTGGAATGTAGCTGGCCTCAGATCCTCTATATACTTGACTCCAAAATCAGAAGGGTCAACCTCAAGTCTCCCCTAGAGCTTTCTGCCAGAGGCTTCAGGTACAACCATTCTCCCCAGCTGCACTGTAGAGTACATTTTCAACCTCTTGCCCAGTCCGGACTGGTCCAAGGGCTACTGCATGAAATCTCATTTAAGTTGCTCAAAGGCTTGTTGTTGCTCAGGGCCCCATTTAAAATCCTTCTTCTTCCAGGTCACATGATAGAGAGGGCTTACAATCAAACTGTAATTTGGGATGTGCATTCTCCAGAACCCCACAACACCTAAGAAACCTTGTGTTTCTTTCTTATTAGTTGGTGGAGACATTGCTGTTATCTTGTTGATCACATCTGTGGGGATCTGGCAATGTCCATCTTGCCATTTTATTCCCCAAAATTGAATCTCCTGTGCAGGTCCCTTGTCCTTACTCTGGTTTATGGCAAAACTGGCTTTCAGCGGGATTTGGATTATTTTCTTCCCTTTCTCAAAAACTTCTGCTGTGTTGCCCCACACAATGATGTCATCAATGTATTGCAGGTGTTCTGGAGCTTGTCCCTGTAAAGAATACGAGAATGATTCGTGTCAGGAACTTGGGAATCATTGTTACCAATGCACCTGTGACCTGTGTACCATGTATGGGATGTATAAAAACAACTTTGATTATAATAAATGTTGCTGTCAGTATAATGAAGGGAGAGAAGAAGAAACAAAGGAATAGAATAGTCTTTAATAATTTTTGACTGTTAAAATAATAAGGTTTTGTTTTACTGCTTGAGTGCTTTAAGGAAGGGGTTTGTGAAACCTATGCTTTGATTAAATAACCATATAAAGATAGAACTAGCGCTGTGATTAAGCTTGTGATAAACGATTCTTTATTAATAAATTACCAAGAGGTTCAATACCTCTTCCAAGAAGTTTCTTCACTGAAAAGCAGACCTCAGCAACAAGAAAAGAACAATGAAAAGGGGGCCGAGTCGGCATCCGGGTACAGATGAAGAAGGGACTGGCTAAGACCCAAAACCAAGAATTATAAGAGACTGGACCCCAAAGACCCCAGCGTGCATCTTGGTGGAGCAGAGACTCCTCTACGCACCCAGCGCTGCTTGCTTATTGCCTCTCGATATTAATCAATTGTAATAAAATAATTAAATCAGACTATGGCTAAGATGGAATTTTTATAACATCCCTGTTCCAGTGCAGTCTGGATCAGTCCATGGCAAATGGTAGGGAGGAGGGGAAGCCAGGAGGAAGCAGAGACAGGACACCTGACCCAAAGTAGCCAAAGGGGTATTCCATAGGGGCACGTCATCCCCTCTATGTCATGGGAGGAGGGAGTTACTCGGAAGGCCCAGATTGCTGCTCAGGTTGGTCTGGGTATAGGTCAGTGGGTGGTGAGAAATTGTATTCTCTCCCCTTGTTATTTCTCTTATCATTATTGTTACTGGTAGCAACAGTAGTAGTTTTATATTATACCTTAGTTACTGGACTGTTCTTATCTCAATTGGCAGGAGTTAGTTACATTCTTTTGATTCTCTTCCCCATCGCTCCGGGAGCTGGGGGAGGAAGAAGGGGGGGGGGAGTGAGCAAGTGGCTGCATGGTTCTGAGTTACTGTCTGGGCTTAGACCATGAGAATTCTTTTTGGCGCCCAACATGGGGCACAAAGGGTTGAGATAATGACAGATCTGACTAGAGGAGTGTGTCTAATCGTATTTGTGATAAGTAGTCATTGTTTTGGATTAATAGTCACTCGTCACAGTGTTGATTTATTGTCTCTCAGAGTTGTTGCGCTCAGTCTCGGAGCTTCCGCATGTCATACCTTACAGCCAGTATTTGCTGTTTTAGTGTTTATTGGCTGGGGGGGCTGGGCTAAGGTTATTGTTTCACTGTACTTTATGGTAATGACTTGTAATAAAATAGACTCATTGATCATGAAACTGGTCTGGCTTGTGTTCCCAGTGTGGTCATCACCTCTATTCTTTGGGAGGTATATAATGGAATTGCTTTTTTTCTCTCCTCAGGTGGTCAGCCTATGAAGGAGACATTGCCTTACACCCCCAGCTCCCCCACCAGGCTATTTACAGTAGCATTTGAGAGTTGTAATGGTTTTGGATGGCCTTTGAATACCCCTGAAACCTTCCTGCTGCTTGTTCTGGGGATCAGCATGTTGGCACACATACAGAGTGTGTTTTACCCATGGCCATACCACCCTGAAAACACCCTATTTTATCTGATCTCGAAAGTTAAGCAGTGTCAAGTTTGTGTCTGGTCTAGGGTTAGACGACGGTATAGGAGGACCACTAAGAAACCATACCAGGGGAGATCCTTTCCCATCCCTTTTACCACCTTTGTACCATGAGTACTGTCCTCTTGAATCCTATCATCTCCACTGAATTAAGTACCCAGTGGGGTGCCAAAAGAGTTGAGAAAAAGGAGGTGGTTTGAAAAGAAGTAGAGGAGGAAAAGTTGCAATTGGGAGAGAGAAATGGGACCAGGAAGATCAAACCAGGGCTGACAGTGCCAGGACCTGGCCAGTCAACATAGTGGCCTTCATCATGGGCTGATGGAGCATCCTCATCACTAGGCTGCACCCAGCTGGGGTGGGATGAGGGTGCCCTAAGGAGGGACCCCTCAGGGATGTGGGGAGTGTTTTTCACCAGTGTGGGCATCTGTGGGTTCCAGGGAGTCGTGGTTTAAGCCTAGCCAGCAACCCAGAACCACACAGCCAGTCACTCACTCCCCCCCCCCTTCCTCCAGGTGCTCCTGGAAGGATGGAGAGGAGAATTGAAAGAATGTAACTCCCATGGGTTGAGGTAAGAAAAGTCCAGTAACTAAGGTATAACACAAAACCACTACTGCTATCACCAATAATAATAATGATAAGGGACACAACAAGGGAAGAGAATACAACCACTCACCACCCGCCGACCGATACCCCGCCCGACCCGAGCAGCAATCTAGAACTTCCGGGTAACTGCCCCCAGTTTATATACTGGGCATGATGTGCTGTGGTATGGAATACGTCTTTGGTTAGTTTGGGTCAAGTGTCCTGTCTCTGCTTCCTCCCGGCTTCCCCTCCTCCCTGGCAGAGCATGAGACTCACAAAGTCCTTGGTCAGAGTAAATATTACTGAGCAGCAACTAAAAACATTGGTCAGGGCCAGGTTACACCAAGCATCTCCTCTGTTCCTTTAGCCAGACACAGGCTCCCGCTTTCCTAGATGAACAGGAACTGCTTCAGATGGAGAAGAATAAGAGCAGAAGGATGTGAATGGCAGCAGGAGGGAGGGAAGTTTGTTCCCAGTCTGCACTGGTAGGTATCTGGACTGCACCTGGGCATGGAGGCTGCAGGGTAGTGGTGGGATGTTTGGGAACAAGCTGGACTTATGCAGTCGTCCTCCTGGGTGAGCTGGATGATGTGGTACAGGACATCCAACAGCACTTCCCTGTGGGAGAGGCAAGGGGGGGTTACACATGCATCTCCCCACATCTCCCTGGCCACAGGGGCAGCAGGCAAAGCTCCATCCTCTCTCCTGCTCTTGCTCCCAAGGCTGTGACCTGTCCCTGTGGTCCCATGGGGACTGTTCCAGGAGGAGATGGTCCCCCCATGGCCCCAGGCTCTCTGTTGGATTGGAGCAGGCAGGAGGGGCTTTTGGTAGGGAGTTTTGGTATAGGAGTCAAGGTGGGTGCACGGATGGCTCCTGGCCCACGTGCCACAGCTTTGCACTTACTTGGATTTGATGTTGAAGTTTTTCCCCAGAGAGATGAGATGTCCCTAATGGACTTGCTTCTACTGATGGAGAGCACCAGCATCACCATGTCAGGGTTGAAGCCAGTGAGAGATGTTAGAACACCAGGATATTCTAAGCAGTCCACAGAGGTGGCACCAAGGTGGCCCCTCACAGGAGACCTGCAGAGCCACCAAGCTGCCACTGTAGGAGAGTGAAGATAGCCAGGGCAAATCCTGAGCATCTTCCACCTCTTCACAATTCCCCCAAGGAGACCAAAGACCTGTGCAGAGACAGGTCTCTGAGGAGTAACCCCATGGAAGCAGCACCCGCTCTGGGGACTCCCGCCATTTAGGGTGCCAAGGCTGTGCTGAACCATGGAGCATGTGCTGAGCTTACGGAGCTTGAGATGACGCTTGCTTTCTGCCATCCCGCAGGGATGTGCCCTCCATCACCCATCTACCAGCCTGGACAACATGGGAGAAGGTCTCACAGCTTGCAGGCAGCTGCCTGCTCTCTCATCCTCATGACTGGATGAGAGTAAGGATGAGAGCTCATCTTTGCTCACATTCCCAGGGGAATGTGGCAAGCCAAGGTGACAAGGTGACATCCTTCCCACAGGGCAGGGATGTGGGCTGGGATCTGCTTGCCCACGCACTCTACTAGACAAGGGCAAGAGGCACCGAGACCCTGTCCCTCCTGTACAGAGATGCTCTACTGGGAAGGCAACAAATAGAAGCATATTTTGGCAAAGGTTGGTTGGAGATTTTGGGTAAGAGAGTGAACTTCTGGGGAACTGGTGGCCTGAACAGGTTTTTGAAGGACTTCAAACCACATCAACTTTCCCAGAACCATCTGGCTGATAAGGAGCTGTATGGTCTGCTTAAGGTTTGGGGACTTTTAGGTGAAATTAAGAGGTAGTAGAGGTAATATTTGTGATAATTAGGGACTGCCAGTCCATAGTTTTGGATGCCATGGCAGGACAAGGTCAGCAGCAGAAGCTGCAAAAAGAGGTGGGAATAGTTTGATAGAATCCCAGACTGGTTTGGGTTGGAAAGGTGTCGTGGTTTAAGCCCAGTCAGTAACTCAGAACCACACAGCTACTCTCTCACTCCCCACCCTTCCTCCCTCCGACTCCCAGGGGGATGGGGAGGAGAATTGAAAGAATGTAACTCCTACGGGTTGAGATAAGAACAGTCCAGTAATTAAGGTATAACACAAAACCATTACTGCTATCACCAATAATAATAATGATAAGGGAAATAACAAGGGAAGAGAATACAACCACTCACCACCAGCCGACTGATACCCAGCCCGACTGAGCAGTGATCTAACCCTTCCAGGTAACTGCCCCCAGTTTATATACTGGACATGATGTGCTGTGGTATGGAATACCTCTTTGGTTAGTTTGGGTCAAGTGTCCTGTCTCTGCTTCCTCCCGGCTTCCCCTCCTCCCTGGCAGAGCATGAGACTCAGAAAATCCTTGGTCAGAGTAAACATTACTGAGCAGCAACTAAAAACATTGGTGTTATCAGCACTGTTCCCAGGCTGAAAGTCAAAAACACAGCACTGCACCAGCTACTAATAAGGAGAAAAATGGCTGCTACTGCTGAACCCAGGACAAAAGGACCTTAAGTCTCATTTAGTTCCAAACCCATGCCATGGGCAGAGACACCTTCCACTAGACCAAGTTGCTCCAAGCCCCATCCAACCTGGCCTTGAACACTGCCAGGGATGGGGCAGCCACAGCTTCTCTGGGCAACCCATGCCAGTGCCTCACCACCCTCGCAGGGAAGAATTTCTGCCTAAGATCTCATCTCATTCTCCCTTCTGTCAGTTTAAAGCCATCCCCCCTTGTCCTGTAAGGCCCTTGTCCAAAGCTCCTCTCCAGTTTTCTTGTAGCCCCTTTAGGCACTGGAAGCTGTTCTAAGGTCTCCCCAGAGCCTTCTCTTCTCCAGGTTGAGCAAGCCCAGCTCTCTCAGCCTGCCTCCAGAGCAGAGCTGCTCCAACCCTCTCAGCATCTCCATGGCCTCTTCTGGAGTCAGCCCAGGGAGACCTTTTCATTATTTCTAAGCCTGAGCTAGCAACACAAGGGCTTGTACCAAGAAAGACATGAAACAAGAATTTTTAGCAAGTCCTGAGGCAGAAGGTAATGAAGAATTCATCCCACACCCTGTGCTGGAGATGCTCTCTCTGAATGAGTGGAGAAGCAAGGGCCACCATCACCACCGGTGGCAGGTGGTGAGCAATTGTATTGTGCATCACTTGTGTTTATTGTTGTGTTTTTTGGTGGTAGCAGTAGTGGTTCTGTATTATACCTTAGTTATTGGACTCTTCTTATCTCAATCTGTGGGAGTTACATTTTTTTTGATTCTCCTCCCCATCCCTCTGGGAGTGGGGGGGGGAAGAAGGGGGGGAGTGAAGAGAGCAGCTGCATAGTTCTGAGTTACTGTCTGGGCTTAAACCACAACACTGGGCCATCATCTTTGCAAAGTCACTATGAGGAGAAGGGACACCCATCTGAGCAAGGTACAGCCACCTCCCAGAGACATAGCCACCAAATGCTGTAGCTTTATGGGGACATGCTACCAGCTCCTGCCCCCATGGCAGGAGCTGGTGGCATGTGAGGAGCCATGATTTGGAGAAAACTCCAGGAACAAACTTGCCAACAAAGTTTTCAAGTTGACAAGCAGGTATTCTTTATTGTGGCACCGGGAGACATGGGGGATAGCTCCTCCTAACGTGTGTCCCCCTATTGCTATACAAGCCGTCCTTATATAGTCCCTGGACATACATACATTACGTCATTTTCCAGAAAGTTCCCCACATGCATACAGAATTGTGGTGGTGGTCTCTGAGGGTCATTTACTTCTTCCAACAATCTTCATCACTTCTGGCAGCCTTTGAAGCACGTGCAGTAGATGCTTATACCAGCTTAATTGGTTCGTTAGAACCACAGACATAATAATCCTCCTGTCCTCCTACTTATCAGTTAGTTTAACTGTAGCCCATCCTGGACACCTGCCATTCCCAGATATTCCTTATCCTTGCATCCTGTTCTTCTAGACTGTTTTTCTTAAAACTATGTCAACTATAATGATTTATCTTGTACATGAATTCTCAGTATGTTCTCTAGCTGTACTCTTTTTTTTCTATGTATCATGCACCTCAGTAATTTTCCATTGCTACTGTTACAAACAAACTTAACATTACCTACAACTGATTCTAAAGGTTTATATATTCCATTTTGTAACTTTGTGCCCCCCCTTGTCTCAGCCAACAGGACAAATTGGCATATGAGGAGCCAACAGGACAAAGCAGAGCATCTCCAAGAGTGGGTGATGTTTTCTGGCCTTCAGGGTCTCTGCTCTCAGTGACCTTGATGCTGTGGAGGGGATGAGGCACCAACCCCCCCCCGGCATGTAGGTCCATGGACCTCTCTTCTCCATGTATGTGAGGGGATGACCACCAGGCTCCTGAGACCCTGCTCATCCCCCTGCAATGCCTTTGCTTATGCTTTCAACCTGCTGTTTTCCAGCACCAGCTCCTCTAGCATCATGGATGTGCTGAGCATGTAGAGCAGCTGCTCTGAGATCTCCTGGTTCTGGCAGGTGAGAAGAAAGCCCTTCTGGAAACCTGGACACCTCCAGCATACCCAGAGCCACAGCACTGGCACTCACCAGCCAGAAGTCCTTGCAGGAGAGCTTGGTGAACCACAGGTTGAAGGACAGGGTGGCCACATTCAGCGCCACATCTCTGCAGGGTGACAAGGGTGAGGGAGTCAGGGGCCAGGCTGGGACAAGCCTGGTCCCAAATGGGTGCCTGAAGACACCCAACCTCAGGATGCCCCAAGTCATTGTTCAGTGGGGCAGGACTGGGGTCCATGAGTTTAAAGCAACCCACAAACACAGCTTAACTTCCCCAGATCATTCCCTCAGGGAAAATAAAATGAATCAAACTATTTGCATGCCTCTGTTGAAACCTCTGGTCTTTTTAATTCTGTGTAAAGAACAACACAGGTTTTGCTCAGGTGGAAACAAGTTGGTTTTTTTTACTTCCTGGTCCAAAGAAACCTCTAAACCCTTCTCCTTTTTGGCCAGCTGAACACAGATCCTGTTTCCCAAAGTACTCAGCACAGAACTTTGACTTGCTACACACCAGCCCAGCAGCTGAACTCTTCCCCCAGAGCTGAGCCCTTGCTCCATCTTTCTTGGGATGGAGACATGGCTGAGAGCTCCATAGGGGCAACGTGGAGCACCACCTGAGCTCATGGCTCTGCTATAAGATTATAACAGATGGGGTGCTGCAAGGGAGCAGCACCAGCTGCTTTGCATATAGAAACCTCTGATAGTCATGAGAAACTGCTGTGATGTTTGGGTTTCACCTCCACAAGCAGCTCACAGGTGTATTTAAGTGTTAGAAATGAACAGTGATGCTGTCTGGCCTTTTGGGACCATCACCCCATAGGATGGGGCTCATCATGTTTGGTGTGGGGGAGCATCAGCCTGCAGATGGCATGTCCCTGGAGCATGTAAAGTGATAAAAGCTTCTAACAGGAGTGGAGGAGTGAGTTGGGCCACCCCTGCTGTGGAGAGGGAGGATGAGGACAAATGCTGGCGTGGCATGGGCACCATGGTGTCCTGGTTTGAGCAGCAGCAGTCAGTTTTCTCTTTCTTAGGAGCTAGTACAGTGCTATGTTTTGATCTTTTGGCCTGGGAACAGTGCTGATAACACTGATGTTTTCAGTTGCTGCTCGAATGTTTGGTCTGGCCAAGGACTTTGTGAGCCTCATGCTCTGCCAGGGAGGAGGGGAGGCTGGGAGGAAGCAGAGACAGGACACCTGACCCAAACTAGCCAAAGAGGTATTCCATACCACAGCATGTCATGCCCAGGAGGTAACGGGGAGTTACCCCGGAAGGGAGGACTGCAAGGGTTGGACGAGGTATCGGTTGGTGCTCGGCTGGGGGGAGTGGGGCGAGTTATCAGTTAGCTGGTGCTGAGGTGTTGTATTCTTTCCTCTTGTTATTTCCCTTATCATTATTATCATTGGTGGTAGCAGTAGTGATTTGTGTTATACCTTAGTTACTAAACTGTTCTTATCTCAACCTGTGGGAGTTGCATTCTTTTTGATTCTCCTCTCTGTCCCTCCAGGAGAAGGGGGGGGAGTGAGTGAACGAGGTTTGTGGTTGGGTTTAAACTACGACACATGGGCAGCACGGGTGGGGACTCACTGGCTCTCAAGGTGGCTGAAATCCAGCAGGTTGAACTCCTGGCAGCCCTGGCTGTGGTAGATGTTGTCCACATCCTGCTCAGATGGATGGACACATGGATCGGGCTCAGCACACGGTCCTGGTGGTGCCTGGTGTCACTGGAGGGATCTGAGCCATTGGAGAGCCTCCCCTGGGAGCTCCTTGCCTAAAGCCTGAGCCTAAACCCCCCTGTCCCAGTGCTGTGGCTGGCAGGGCAGATGTCCCAAATTGGTGGGATGGCTTGGTGGGTCTTGGACCACTTTTGCAGGGACTGGTCAGCAGAAGGCAAAGCACCACCAGGCTGGTGGGAATGAGGGTGTGGGGAGAGGTGGGCTGGAGTCAGCGTCCCAGAGGAAGAGGAGGACTTTCTCTGGCTGAGTCCCAGAGGGGTTCTCCTCTACTAGGGACACCCAGCAAGGCCCCAGATTTCCAGTGGCTCTCCTTACATGACAATCTGGGAAACAACTTGGTCCAAAGCATCTCATTCCCACCTGCACTTTGATTCCACCCCACTAAGGATCAGGGGGCACTCAAGCCAGGCAAAACTACAGTTCCCAGCTCTAGGATGTCCCAGCCCCAGCAGCTCCATGAGGTTGCTGAATGGAGTGGAGGCACCTGTGAGCATGCTTTTTCCCTGCCCACCAAGCAACACATGGCCACCGTCTTGTCTCCAGGGGATGGAGTAGCTTACCTGCTGGATCTCCTCAAGGAAAGCAAAGCTGTTGTAATCACACAAAGCAGCATAGGTCTCTGAGAACCCCCCTGCAGAGAGAAGGCAGTTTGGTGGCAGATCTTCCCATGGGAACACAAAAGAGACCCTTGAGGAGAGCAGGAAGCAGGAGAGGGATGGCTCAAAAGGGATGATGGGAGCTCTCCCTTCCCCCCTCAAAGAGACCAGAGTGTCCTGTGTGGTCTACTGCTAGCCCAAAAGTGATCCCACAACCCAGGGGCTGCATCTTGCTTTGCTTGCTCCATGTAGATACCAGTCAAGATGCATTGCTGTGATGACAGTGGAGGTACCCTACTCCAAACCAGGCTCTAGGAAAAGCCCCTGGCTCTTCAGCCATGCCATATGAGGTAGGTGGAAGCATCCACAGCTGCATGTCCTCATGGGTGGACACCAAGCATTCTTGCTCCACAACTATCCTGATTCTCTCTGGGGAACTACATGCTCTCAATCCTGCTCCTGCCCCATAGGATAGGGTGGTGGGGAGCAGACCCCGCCAGCAGGGCTCCTTCTGACCTAAACCACTATAGGGGCCCTGCCAGCAGAGGTGGGGGCTGTCATCAGAACTAGTGTTGATGGGCACCAGGCTGTAATGGTCCCCAGGGTGCTCCAACCCCCCGGTCCTGCCTGGGGGTGAAAAGCATCTTACCATAGGGCACAGGGCTGCTCTGCATCATCTCCTCCAGTGAGTCCATGATCTGCTGGATCCTCTTGTACAGGTTGGGGGGGGAGGGGGGGGGGAGTTCTTAAGCAGTGTCCTGGGGAAGGACCAGAGAGGTGCATGGTGTTGGGCTGGGAGAAGAGCACCCCCACCACTTTATGCTTAGCTACAGCCCTTGTGTGTAGGGTGGCCAGAAACATCCTTCCCGTTGCAATGGGGGAGGAGGGTCTGGTCTCCACCAGTGTGGGTTTCTCCTGTTAAAAGGGACAAGTATGAAACCATCCCCTACTTGGGGCTTTTCTGAGCAAAGAGGTTGCTCTAGTACCTGTGCAACTACTCCTGAGGAGCAGAAGACCCTTACCCAGGGGATGAGTCCGGAAAGACCTTCTTAAGAGACATGGTGATGGGGATGACAATTTGCTCCAAATCATCAAAGGACGTGAACCAGAAGACGTGAGATGTTGCATCTGTTTCTATGACAAGCTGTGGGGTCCAAAGGGTAGGAGATGCCCAAGTGAGCTAGCAGCACACAGTGTCCCCAAGCCCCCAGACACAGTGGTGATAGCCACCAACTCCTCACTGAAAACACTCAGAGGTTGCTTACAAACCTAGCCTGAGTACTGTGAGACAGGGAAGTCTGCAAGTACCAAGAATTTAGGATAAAATACATCAAAGAGATCAAAATGTGCCAGGATGTGGAAGGAACCACCCCAAAATTGAAGCTAAGCTAATGCAACAGCAGCCTGAATCAGCGGAGTGAGAATAGCCTTGACCCTAAATTTATCTAATGGGGTTTTGAGGCTTTTCTAGCCTTTGGTTCCTACCAGGAAAAAAAAAAAAAATCCCATGGCAACATGCTCCCTGATTTGATTATAGGCTGATTGAGGTGTGGGAGCAGGATGACAGTTATTTGCTGGCATCACTAGAGGATGGAGCTTCCACCAGTGCCCGGGGCGGCAGGAGGACCTGTGCCTGCTCTGCCTGCAGGGTAACAACCCCTGGGCTCTCCATAGCCCAGCCAGATGCCTCACTCCATGCACCCTGGGCTTTCACCCCCCAGCATCCCTCATTCTCTGCCCAGCTCCCCTTTATTTCTCCTCTGGAGCTCAGCCATGCAGCAGAAACCCTGTTTCAAGGCTGAAGCCATAGTTGCTGATAATAGTTTAATGAGCAGAAGACAGACAAGAAGTTGAGGAGGACCACAGCCCTACTTTGGCCAACATCCAAGCCAGGGCATCACATTCCTCTCTTCCATGGTTCCCACACACCACATCTGCCCTCCGCTCACTCCTCCTCCTAAGAG